>NC_091990.1:137722946-138369171 GCF_044704955.1 Pristiophorus japonicus
CCCAATGTGGAAAAAAACCAACAAATGTATTTTTTTATTAGATTGTTATTAAAGCAACCTTCAAATTAGGATTTTGCCATTTTATTACAGTTTTAACCAAAAGTTTAACACAAATTGAAATTCTAATGTATGTCCAGAATACACTTAAATTGATTTATTGAGAGAATTAAAGAAAATTGTTGCAATTGTACCAGTGGTCTGTCTTGGCATTGTATAGCCGCCAATGTACTTTGTTATATAAACTTAGCTAGTTAGCATTCATCTATTTGGACCACTTTCCATACTTCGGGAGCCTATTATCAGCAAGGGCAGACTTTGACGACGAGGTTCAACACCGCCTCCAGTGTGCCAGCGCAGCCTTCGGCCGCCTGAAGAAGAGAGTGTTCGAAGAGCAGGCTCTCGAATCTGGCACCAAGCTCATGGTCTTCAGGGCTGTAGTGATACCCGCCCTCCTGTATGGCTCAGAGACGTGGACCATATACAATAGTCACCTCAAATTGCTGGAGAAATGCCAGCAACGATGTCTCCGCAAGATCCTGCAAGTCCCCTGGGAGGACAGACGCACCAACGTTGGTGTCCTCGATCAGGCCAACATCCCTAGCATCGAAGCACTGACCACACTCGACCAGTTCCATTGGGTGAGCTACATTATTCATATGCCTGATACAAGACTCCCAAAGCAAGCGCTCTACTCGGAACTCCTACACGGTAAGCGAGGCCCAGGTGGGCAGAGGAAACATTTCAAGGACACCCTCGAAGCCTCCTTGATAAAATGCAATATCCCCACTGACACTTGGGAGTCCCTGGCCAAAGACCGCCATAAGTAGAGGAAGAGTATCCGGGAGGGCGCTGAGCACCTCGAGTCTCATCGCCGAGAGCATGCAGAAAGCAAGCACAGGCAGTGGAATGAGCATGCGGCAAACCAGACTCCCCACCCACCCTTTCCTTGAACAACTGTCTGTCCCATCTGTGACAGAGACTGTAATTCCTGTATTGGACTCTACAGTCACCTCAGAACTCGATTTCGAGGGACGGCCTATGATGATGAACCAAAGTAACTGCGCTAATCATTCTTCGTGTTGTCTTCCTATGTTATTGACAAGATCATGGGAATAACTGGTCTAAAAGCCCTGAACCGAAATTACAGGTGGCACTTTGTTCAGCTATTTGAAATTCTCTAGTCTCAAAAAAGTAATTTGTAGCATGAGTGGGAAGTTTAAAGGCAATTTTATGAGTCATGTTTCTGACTTAGCATGAACATAATACAAACCCATGTGATTAGCTATTAAAGGTATACTCTGTTTCTCCTAATGTAGTTCAGTACTGTTTAATATTTTTGAAGAAATTGGATTTTCACATTTTAGAGAGAAAGCACTTTCCTATCTCACAGCAGAAGCTTGTCTTTGAACATTTACTCAATAAAAGCTAAATTGCCTCATTACTTCAAAACAACAAACCTGATAGTTTTCAGCTGAAGAAGTTTACACTTGGAATGACTTTTTGGATCTTTTTTAGCATATAGAGTCAAGTATTAGATCATCCTAAAGCAAATTAAAATTATATGGTCAAATTTCCCCAGGAGTTGCCCCGCTTTTTTTTGAGCAAGTAGCTTTTTTTGGAGTAACTTAAAAATCACGTATTTCCCCATTTAACCTGCTCCAGTGTAAGTCAGTTAGTTAGGTTTTTTATTAGTTTAATTTTTTCTCCAAAAGCGAGCGTGACCAGCCACTTACGCCTCTTTTGGCCATAGAAGCAAATTTAGCCAGCTGAAAGTTACTCCAAACGAACTTAGGCCAGTATATGTGTCTACTTTTATAGGCACAGAAAAACCTTACCTATATTTAAGAAATCAGCGCAGGTAGCCAGAGATAGGGGCAGGAGGGGGGGGGGGGGGGGGGGGGGCGTAGGTGAGTTAGAGGATTCTAAAGCACTAAACACCTTCACAGCATCAGCACAACATCACAACACCTTCAGCACAACATCATCAAAAATAAGGGAAAGATAAATCAGCTACTGAAAATAGAGCCTTGCCGATTGCAGAACGCACTGACCAGCCCTTCGGCTAGGGCTAGGGGCGGCAGGCACACATGACTGTAGGGGTGAGGGATGTTTTTTTTTAACAGTTGTTCCTAAATGTTGTGTGATGATAATGGAACATGATTCAGTCTTAATGCAAAATACCTTTTTTTGGAAAGTTTACAATGCACAACAACAACAACGCTGCACTCATCCCTCACCCACATCTCGGGGAAAGTGCACTTCCTCATAGAGTCGGTGATGGTGGTAGGGTGGGGGGTGGGGGGAGGGGTGGCGTTGGGAGCCCGGCTTGGGTCTCACCGGTAGCTGGTGGGTGGATTGAAGTTGGAGTGGCATTTGAGTTTCCGGCCTTTGTGCCCTTATTGCAGCAGCTAGCTCTCTCATGGAATCTGCCATCGTTTGCGCACCCTCTGAAATGCCCACCCTCAGTTCTCGTCTCAGCGCTGATATTTCCCCTGACAGTGTCGCCACTTCATCACGCACACCACTGACGGTTGCCACGAGTGATTAGGTAAGGGCATTGGTCTCCTCACCCAATGACATAACCTGATTAACATCTGATGAAGGCTGCATCTTAGGAGAGACTGATCGGCTTCTCCTTCCCCTTGCCATGAGTCTTCCTCGTGGCACCCCTCCAGTGCGAGGTGCAGGCTGGGACGGTGGGGCACTGGGTGTTCCAACATGCATTTCACCACTACCACTGGGACCCACTACCTCAGAAGGTGTGAAACCATGGAATGTCACCGCGGAGCTCAGTGTCATGCCCTGTACTATGGACTGATCCATATCACGATCAGCATTCTCCTGTAAACTCATTTCCATGGACCCCTCCCCCTCCCACCCACCTTGGTCTGGAGCGCATGTGTCTGGATCTTCTGGTGGATCTTCAGGATGTTCAGGATTGTCTTCTTCTGCAAAATACAACAGAACAGTCAAACGGTTAGCAGCACAGGAGGGGGCAGGATGGGTAGCATGAGTAGTCTCATGCATAGCAGGGTAGTCAGCAGGTTGATTTGAAGGGCAACTATGCATTTTAATGACTCACCCTCACCCTCGCGTGTGGGTCCAGCTTGTGCAGAGCTGATTCTTTTTCTGCAGGTGCGACTCAGCAAGGCAGCAACCCTCTGTTCCAGGGGTGATAGTTGGTGCAAATTTGGCGACCCTCCTCCTGTTCTAAGTCTTTCCCTTTTGTTGTGGGCCAATTTCTTCTGCAAAGATGAAATATAACTTTTCACACATGGTGCACTTCTGATGGGTGGGACATATACAGATGGTCACAGTTACAATTGCAATTCCATTTGAAGATGAAGATATTACTTACACTCACTACTTGACCAATGTCCTGCCATTTGTTTTTGCACTGGCTTCCAGATCTTGCGGTTTTCACCCCTGCGGAGTATTCTTCTGCAACTAAGTTCCATCATCTTCTCATTTCTTTGGGTGCAACTTTTGTGGGACCACACTTACTGATATCCAGCTCCAGCCATTTGTCCTCAATGACAGTGACTAGTTTCTCCACTTCCTCATGGAGGAAATTCTTTGTTCTTGTTGCACGCTCTTGCATCATTCGTGTATTGGACTTACACTCAGGTAATCTTGAAAAATCACAGTTCTCACCTTTCTTCCACCTATGCAGCACTCCTTTCTACTCCCTTAGCCACCCAAAAATCACTATTCACACCTTACCTTTATATATCATCCATTGCCAATGCTGCTGAGGCACTGAGGACGCTCTCCCTTTAATTGGCCGATTGCCAAGCTTCCTGCTCCACGCTGAAACGCGCATTGTGCATGCGCGCACGCTAAAACGGACATGCATCCCCTGCGGCACCCGAGGAGACACTGGGCCCGTCCCCTGCCAGCTGCATTGAGCAAGTACGGCCGAAGCTCCGCCCCCCGCAGGCTCTGCAGTGCCACACCACGGGACCAGAACGATGAAGAAACGGCCAAAGTAGGAGGTAAATTTTCGATGCGCTTTTTGCCACACAAAGTCGGCGTACCACGGTTAACTATGCTGCTCCAGGCGGCTGGGGAAATTTGGGCCCCATGTAAGGAAAGTGAGTAACTTTATCAGTGGGGAAAATAAGCACTTGGAAACTTTTAACTCAGAGAGGAAAAGTACAACACTTTATGGGTCATTACTGTGTTAATGCTTTCATCATGTTAACTATGAATATACAGGGGCTAAATTGGAATAGTTTGCACCTCCCATTAACGCCTCCAGGGGGGGCGTTAGGGGGGCATAAACGACCTTTTGCCCAGACGCGGCGCCACTACCGATCCCGCAAAAATCCGTGGAAGTTTAGCGGTGACGCTAACCAGTAGCGTCCCGCTCCTACCGGTTATGGCCTGGTGATGTTATCACCGTGCGTAGTGACCCATTTTCACCACGGAGCGAAAATGCGATAGGGCCCCGTTGAGCTGCCATGGGCAATACCCACGACAACTTCACGGGGTGCATAACGGGCTGTTGGTCACTCGCGGGGTGAAAATTAATGGGGAGATCTGGCAGTATAAAATAAAAATAATGGTCGGCTTACCAGTCGTGGCCTTCTTGATTGTAGATCGTGGGGTCCGTGCCGCGATCTTGTAGCCCTTCACTCCACTTCTGCTTCTGCTATGGCACCCCCGCTCCCTGGTGGTCTAGTGTTGGCCCCGTTTTCCCTCCCATAGAGTCGGTAGCTTGGCCTTCTCCTTTAATGGATGGGAGGTCCCTGTCTTCTCGCCAGCACTATGCGTCCCACCGCGTAGTGCTGGAAACTTCACATAAGTTTGCGCCCCAGTCCTGCCCCCGACAGGAACTGCAATATGAAATTTTGCGCTGCAGTTCCTGTCAGGGGCGGTTAGCCCAATATAACTTGGGGGGCGGGACTGGTGCAGGAACACGCGCCGCGCGGCTGTTACCACCACCAAAGAATATTCTGCCCATAGAATCATAAAAACTTACAGCACGGGAGGAGGCTGTTCTTGCTGTCATACCTCTTTGAAACAACAGGTCTGCTTAGTCGCACAGCCCTGTTTTTTGGCTGTAACCCTGCAGCTTCCTCATTCTCAAGTAGCTGTCCAACTCTGTTTTACATTTTTTACGGAATCAGCTTCCACCACCTTTTCAGGTAGAGCATTGCAGATCCTGACAACTCTCTGAATAAAGTCATTTCTCCTCAAATCCTCACTGGATCTTCTGCCAATGATTTTAAGTCGATGACTGTTGGTTATTGACCCACTCACCGGAAGGAATAGTTTTTCCTCTCATCATCTTGAAATCCTCTATTAGAGGTGTCACCTGTGGCTCAGTTGGTAGCAACCTTATCTTTGAGTCAGAAGGTTATGGGTTGAGACTTGAGCATAAATTTCTAGGCTGACATGCCAGTGCAGTACTGAGGGAGTGCTTCACTGTCAGATGTGTCATCTTTCAGATGAGACCTTAAATCGAGGCCCTGTCTGCCCTCTCAGGTGGACGTAAAAGATCCTATGGCACTATTTTGAAGAAGAGCAAGGGAGTTATCCCCGGTGTCCTGGCCAATATTTATCCCTCAATCAACATCACTAAAACAGATTATCTGATCATTATCACAGTGCTGTTTGTGGGAGCTTGATGTGTGCAAATTTGCTGCCATGCTTCCCACATTACAACAGTGTACGTCCAAAAAGGACTTTATTGGCTGTAAAGTGCTTTGGGATGTCCAGTGGTCATGAAAGGTGCTGTATAAATGCAAGTCTTTCTTTTTCTTTTCACCTATTAACCTTCTCTCTTCCAAGGAGAACAGTCCTAACTTTTCTAACCGCAGAAGTCCCTTATCCCTGCTAAGATCCTGGTAAACCTCCTCTCTACGTTTTCCAAGGCCTTTACATCTTTCCTGAAGTGTGGTGCCCAATGTTGTCCACAATATTCCAGCTGAGTTCTAACAGGTGATTTATAAAGTTCTAGCATCATCTCTACTTTTATATTTCATCCCTCTATTTATAAACCCAAGTAACCCATATGCAATTTTAATCACATTATCAACTTGCCTTGCCACCTTTAAGGATTTGTGTATATGAACACCATATCTACACTGCTCATCTACACTTTTCAAAATCATGCCATTTATAGTAGACTGACTTTCCAAATTCCTCCCAAAATGCATCACTCCACACTTGCCCCCCATTGAACTCTATCTGCTATGGTTCTGCCCATTTCACAATCCTATCTATATCATCCTGAAGCTATAACAATCCTCCTCACTATCTAATACTTCGGCAAGTTTTGTATCATCTTCAAACTTTATAATGCTGCTCCCTACACCAGAGTCCAGGTCTATCATAAAACTGAAAAGTCTAATGGACCCAAAACAGAACCTTGAGGAACATCACTGCAAACCACCTCCCAGTCTCAAAAGCATCCATCCACCACCATCCTTTGCTTCCTGTCACTGAGCCAATTTTGTATCCATACCCCATTTATCGCTTAATTCTATGGACTTCCATCTTCTTAATAAGCCTCCTGTGTGGCACTTTATTGAATGCTTTTTGAACGTCAATATATAAATCTAATGCTCTACCTCAATCAACTTCTCTGTTACCTCATCAAAAAATTCAATCGTTAATCAGACATGATTTGACTATAACAACTCCATGCTGGCTCTCCTTGATTAACCCATGCCTTTCCAAATTAAGGTTTATTTTGATTCTGATAATTGTTACCATTAACATTCCCACCACTGATGTTAGGCTGACTGACCTTTAGTTTTCTGATTTATCCCTCTCCCCTTTATTGAATAGTGGCATAATGCTTAACATCTGTAAGACAAAGGTCCTCCACCAACATGTCACCATCGCACAGCGCTGCCCTCCAATCATCAAGATTCACGGCGCGGCCCTCGACATGGACCATTTCCCATATCTCGGGAGCCTCTTATCAACAAAGGCAGACATTGATGCGGAGATTCAACATCGCCTCCAGTGTGCCAGTGCAGCCTTCGGCCGTCTGAGGAAAAAAGAGTGTTTGAAGACCAGGCCCTGAAATCTACCACCAAGCTCATGGTCTACAGGGCTGTAGTAATACTCGCCCTCCTGTATGGATCTGAGACATGGATGATATTTAGAAGGCACCTCAAGTCGCTGGAGATATATCACCAACGATGTCTTCGCAAGATCCTGCAAATCCCCTGGGAGGACAGGCAGACCAACATCAGTGTCCTCGACCAGGCTACTATCCCAAGTATTGAAGCACTGACCACACTCGATCAGCTTCGCTGGGCAGGCCACATAGTACGCATGCCAGATACGAGACTCTCTAAGCAAATGCTTTATGCGGAGCTCCTTCCTGGTAAATGAGCTAAAGGAGGACAGCGGAAACATTATAAGGACACCCTCAAAGCCTCACTGGTAAAGTGCGACATCACCACTGACACCTGGGAGACCCTGGCCGAATACCGCCCGAGGTGGAGAAAGTGCATCCGGGAGAGCGTTGAGCTCTTTGAGTCTCAACGCAAAGAGCGTGAAGAGGCCAAGCGCAGACAGTGGAAGGAGTGCGTGGCAAACCAGCTCCACCGATCCCTTCCCTCGACGAATGTCTGTCCCACCTGTGACAGGGTCTGTGGCTCTCGTATCGGACTGTTCAGCCACCAAAGAACTCACTTAGGGAGTGGAAGCAAGTCTTCCTCGATTCCGAGGGACTGTCTATGATGATGATAATGAACATTACCAACCTTCCAGTCAGCCAACACTACTCCTGCATCCAATGAGGATTGAAAGATTGTGACCAATGCCTCTGCTATTTCTACCTATCAGCAATCTAGGATATATAGTTCTGCAAATATACAGAATGGCCAAAGAGATACCTACAAACACCGTGACAGCAGCAACCGATTGGAGCGGCAGATAAAGGGAGCGCGAGCAGGAGCCGGGATGCAACCACCGCGAGAGCAGCAGCCGATCAGAGCGGGAGATAAAGGGAACCAGCCCAACCAGCACCAACTGACCTGGGAGGATAAGAAGTAAAAAGATTCAAACTGTGACATCACAGTAAATCAGTGAAGTGATTGGTTGGTCAGTATTTCTCTCTTTTTCTTGGGCATTGGTCTAAATTAAGAGCTGGGATTAAAAATCTAAACTTTTAAAACGTGAAAACTTTTAATTTTTCTTTTCTTATCAGTAGGTAACCTTTTGTATTGTTGCCAAAGTAAGTTAATTTAAGGGTTAAGTCATGGCAGGAGAGCCCAGACCCGTGTCATGCTCCTCCTCTGCTATGTGGGAAATCAGGGACACTTCCAGTGTCCCTGACTACTATGGGTGCAGGAAGTGTATCCAGCTGCAGCTCCTGTAAGGCTGCATTGTGGCACTGGAGCTGCGCATGGATTGACTCTGAAGCATCCGCGATGCGGAGGATGTTGTGAAGAGCACATTGAATGAGTTGGTCACACCGCAGGTAAAGGTTCCACAGGGAGATATGGAATGGGTGACCATCAGGAAGAACAGTGGAAGGAAGGTAGTGCAGGTGTCCCCTCCGGTCACCTCCCTCCAAAACAGATACACCACCTTGGGTACTGTTTGGAGAGATGGCTCATCAGGGGAAGGCAGCAGCAGCCAAGTCCATGGCAGCAGGGGTGGCTCTGCTGCACAGGAGGGCAGGAAAAAGAGTGGGAGAGCCAAAGTGATAGGGGATTCTATCGTGAGGGGAATAGATAGGCATTTCTGTGGCCGCAAATGAGACTTCAAGATAGTATGTTGCCTCCCTGGTGCAAGGATCAAGGATGTCTCGGAGCGGCTGCAGCGCATTCTGGAGAGGGAGGGTGAACAGCCAGCTGTCGTGATACATATAGGTAGCAACGATATAGTTAAAAACAGGATGAGATCGTCCAAGCTGAATTTAGGGAGCTAGGAGTTAAATTAAAAAGTAGGACCTCAAAGGTAGCAATCTCAGGATTGCTACCAGAGCCACGTGCTAGCCAGAGTAGGAATTGCAGGAGAGTTCAGATGAATACATGGCTTGAGGAATGGTACAAGGGGCAGGGATTCAAATTCCTGGGATATTGGAACCGGTTCTGGGGAAGTGTTTGCTAGTGCTGTTGGGGAGGATTTAAACTAATAAGGCAGGGGGATGGGAATCTATGCAGGGAGGCAGAGGGAAGTAAAAAGGGGCAGAAGCAAAAGTTAGGAAGGAGCAAAGCAAGAGTGGAGGGCAGAGAAATCAAGGGTAAAAATCAAAAAGGGCCACATTACAACATAATTCTAAAAGGACAAAGAGTATTAAAAAAACAAGCCTGAAGGCTCTAAGTCTCAATGCGAGGAGCAGTCGTAATTAACTGCACAGATAGTTGTTAATGGATATGAAGTAATTGAGATTACAGAGACATGGCTCCAGGGTGATCAAGGCTGGGAACTCAACATCCAGGGGTATTCAATATTCAGGAAGGACAGACAGGAAGAAAAAGGAGGTGGGGTAGCTTACTGGTTAAAGAGGTGATTAACGCAATAGTAAGGAAGGACATTAGTGTGGATGATGTGGAATCTATATGGGTAGAGCTGTGAAACACCAAAGGGCAGAAAACGTTAGTCGGAGTTGTGCACAGACCACCAAACAGTAGTAGGGAGGTTGGGGAAGGCATCAAACAGGAAATTAGGGATGCGTGCAATAAGGGTACAGCAGTTATCATGGGTGACTTCAACCTACATATTGATTGGGCTAATCAAACTGCTGCAATACTGTGGAGGAGGATTTCCTGGAGTGTATAAGGGATGGTTTTCTAGACCAATATGTCGAGGAACCAACTAGAGAGCAGGCCATCCTTGACTGGGTCTTGTGTAATGAAAGAGGATTAATCAGCAATCTGGTCGTGCGGGGCCCCTTGGGGAAGAGTGAACATAATATTGTAAGGGCCGAAAATCCAATGCTACACAAAAAAAAGGCACCCGGTAACAAGGAAACAGAGCATGGGATCATCCCATACACCCTTTTAATCGAACTTTGGCCAAGGCAAGCCGCAGGAAGAAAGGCAGGCTGGGAAGGATGTCTGTGGCCAGACACTATGTGAATTCGGGGGCCACAGGCAGGCTGAGAAGCCAGCCAATCCCTGGAAAGTGCATCCTGGGCCGGCCAATCAGTGAATCGATCCGGGCCCGAAGCAGGGAAATCCTCGACCAATGGGGAATACCTGGCCCATTTTGTAAAGGACAGCTTACTTGGATCTAATCAAGGAAAAGGGCCCATCACCAGCCCATTATCCATGTACATAAAGACAATAGGAAAGGCCAACACCTCGGTGCATCCCGACCCTTACACAATAGCCAGCCAGACTATCAGGCACCGAGGTGCACAAGAAACAATGCTTTACCTTAACACCTCATCCTCACCTCGACTCAAACAATGAGACACTGATTCAGTTTGGGCGCGATAAAGGCCGGAACCGAACCGGGTATAAAGGTGAGAGTTGGCAGCACTTAAAGAACACAGACAAGGGGACCTGACGAGAGAGGGACTCAGCCTCGCAAAAGAACGTCCCAGGCTAAAGAACTTCGGAGCGGCCAAAGACAACTGCCACCAGTGGACCTAGACTCCATCCGTGTGCTGAACCAGCGACCGAAAACCAAGAAAAAGGGGGGCCCAACCTTGCCCTAAGCAACTGAGCCGCACACCAGGACCGCGCTCCGAGGCCCACCGACTGGACAACCGACAACCGAGGTGACCGGGGGAGGCAACATTCACCCCAGTCCACACCGACAACTCACCCAGCCGAAATTACAACATGCTGAGGTGCAGAGGGACCTGGGGGTCCTTGTGCATGAAACTCTTTTAGAGTCTTGTGAAAGGGAAATCATGCTTGACAAATCTTCTGGAATTTTTTGAGGATGTTTCCAGTAGAGTGGATAAGGGAGAACCAGTTGATGTGGTATATTTGGACTTTCAGAAGGCGTTCGACAAGGTCCCACACAAGAGATTGATGTGCAAAGTTAGAGCACATGGGATTGGGGGTAGTGTACTGACATGGGTTGAGAACTGGTTGTCAGACAGGAAGCAAAGAGTAGGAGTAAATGGGTACTTTTCAGAATGGCAGGCAGTGACTAGTGGAGTACCGCAAGGTTCTGTGCTGGGGCCCCAGCTGTTTACACTGTACATTAATGATTTAGATGAGGGGATTAAATGTAGTATCTCCAAATTTGCGGATGACACTAAGTTGGGTGGCAGTGTGAGCTGCGAGGAGGATGCTGTGAGGCTGCAGAGCGACTTGGATAGGTTAGGTGAGTGGGCAAATGCATGGCAGATGAAGTATAATGTGGATAAATGTGAGGTTATCCACTTTGGTGGTAAAAACAGAGAGACAGACTATTATCTGAATGGTGACAGATTAGGAAAAGGGGAGGTGCAAAGAGACCTGGGTGTCATGGTACATCAGTCATTGAAGGTTGGCATGCAGGTGCAGCAGGCGGTTAAGAAAGCAAATGGCATGTTGGCCTTCATAGCAAGGGGATTTGAGTACAGGAGCAGGGAGGTGTTGCTACAGTTGTACAGGGCATTGGTGAGGCCACACCTGGAGTATTGTGTACAGTTTTGGTCTCCTAACCTGAGGAAGGACATTCTTGCTATTGAGGGAGTGCAGCGAAGGTTCACCAGACTGATTCCCGGGATGGCGGGACTGACCTATCAAGAAAGACTGGATCAACTGGGCTTGTATTCACTGGAGTTCAGAAGAATGAGAGGGGACCTCATAGAAACATATAAAATTCTGACGGGGTTAGACAGGTTAGATGCAGGAAGAATGTTCCCAATGTTGGGGAAGTCCAGAACCAGGGGTCACAGTCTAAGGATAAGGGGTAAGCTATTTAGGACCGAGATGCGGAGGAACTTCTTCACCCAGAGAGTGGTGAACCTGTGGAATTCTCTACCACAGAAAGTTGTTGAGGCCAATTCACTAAATATATTCAAAAAGGAGTTAGATGAGGTCCTTACTGCTAGGGGGATCAAGGGGTATGGCGAGAAAGCAGGAATGGGGTACTGAAGTTGAATGTTCAGCCATGAACTCATTGAATGGCGGTGCAGGCTAGAAGGGCCGAATGGCCTACTCCTGCACCTATTTTCTATGTTTCTAAAACATAAAACATGTATCCGTGCCACCCGACCTGGATGACACACCAGACATTTACAAGGCCCTTTTTTTTTTTTTTTTTTTTTTTTGGGCACTAAAATCAAATTTTTCCTTTTTCCAGTGCCCCCTATAAAGGAAAGGGGGACACTAAAAGCACCGGCAATTAAAACAAATTAAACTTTAAAACGTAAAATCAAATTAAAATTTGGTTGCCGGGCGTGATGATGCACTCCAGTCCCTCCGGTGCCCACCTCTCGCGGAAGGCCGCGAGCGTACCGGTGGACACCGCGTGCTCCATCTCCAAGGACACCCTGGACCGGATGTAAGAGCGGAAGAGAGGCAGGCAGTCAGGTTGAACGACCCCCTCGACCGCCGCTGCCTGGACCGGCTGATGGCACCCTTGGCCGTGCCCAGGAGCAGTCCTACGAGGAGGCCTTCGGACCGACCCGCTCCCCTCCGCACAGGGTGCCCAAAGATCAGGAGAGTGGGACTGAAGTGCAGCCAGAATTTCAGGAGCAGCCCCTTCAAATAATGGAACAGGGGCTGCAACCTCGTGCACTCAATAAAAACATGGAACACGGACTCCTCCAGACCGCAGAAATTGCAGGCGGCCTGGGAGTCCGTGAACCGGCTTAAAAATTTATTGCACGGCACTGCTCCATGCACCACCCTCCAGGCCAAGTCCCCGATGAATAGTGGGAGGACCCCCGCGTAGAGTGCCCTCCATCGGGGACCCCCGCCTCCTCCGGACGGCAAGATGGTATCCTTGTGCATGAAACTCTTTTTGGAGTTTACCTGCAAAAACATAAACATTAAAACCATGCCACCCGACCTGGGTGACACAGCAGACATTTTCAAGGCCCCTTTTTTTTTCTTTTTTTTTTCTTTTTTTTTGGTTCTTTTGGGGCGCTAAAATCAAATTTTTCCAGTGCCCCCTATAAAAGGGGAGGGGGACACTAAAAGCACCGGCAATGAAAACAAATTAAACTTTAAAACGTAAAATCAAATTAAAATTTGGTTGCCGGGCGTGATGATGCACTCCAGTCCCTCCGGTGCCCACCTCTCGCGGAAGGCCGCGAGCGTACCGGTGGACACCGCGTGCTCCATCTCCAAGGATCCTTGTGCATGAAACTCTTTTTGGAGTTCACCTGCAAAACATAAAACATTAAACGGTGCCACCCGACCTGGGTGACACTCCAGACATTTACAAGGCCCTTTTTTTCCCCCCCTTTTTTTTTTGTGTTTTTCTTTTTTTTTTTTGTTTTTTTTTGGGCACTAAAATCACAATTTTTCCCCAGTGCCCCCTATAAAAGGGAAGGGGACACTAAAAGCACCGGCAATTAAAACAAATTAACTTTAAAACGTAAAATCAAATTAAAATTTGGTTGCCGGGCGTGATGATGCACTCCAGTCCCTCCGGTGCCCACCTCTCGCGGAAGGCCGCGAGCGTACCGGTGGACACCGCGTGCTCCATCTCCAAGGATCCTTGTGCATGAATCCCAAAAAGTTAGTTTGCAGGTGCAGCAGGTAATCAGGAAGGTGAATGGAATGTTTTCCTTCATTGTGAGAGGGATGGAGTACAAAAGCAGGGAGGTCCTGCTGCAACTGTATAGGGTATTGGTAAGGCCGCACCTGGAGTACTGCAAGCAGTTTTGGTCACCTTACTTAAGGAAGGATATACTGGCTTTGGAGGGGGTACAGAGACAATTCACGAGGCTGATTCCGGAGATGAGGGGGTTACCTTATGATGATAGATTGAGTAGACTGGGTCTTTACTCGTTGGAGTTCAGAAGGATGAGGAGTGATCTTACAGAAACATTTAAAATCATGAAAGGGATAGACAAGATAGAGACAGAGAGGTTGTTTCCACTGGTCGCGAAGACTAGAACTAGGGGGCACAGTCTCAAAATACGGGGGAGCCAATTTAAAACCGAGTTGAGAAGTAATTTCTTGTCCCAGAGCGTTGTGAATCTGTGGAATTCTCTGCCCAAGGAAGCAGTTGAGGCTAGCTCATTGAATGTATTCAAGTCACAGATAGATAGATTTTTAACCAATAAGGGAATTAAGGGTTACGGGGAGCGGGCGGGTAAGTGGAGCTGAGTCCACGGCCAGATCAGCCATGATCTTGTTGAATGGCGGAGCAGGCTCGAGGGGCTAGATGGCCTACTCCTGTTCCTAATTCTTATGTTCTTATGAAAAGAAACACAACTGCGAGCCCATACAACCTCCGAGGATAACTGGAGCAAATCCGATTTAAGGTGGGACCCACTATACCTGTCAAAGGAAACTGTGAGTATCACCATGGAGTCTTCTCCCAACTGTCAGCTTAGGCTAGTTAGGTGTAAAGGAGGGGGTGGGTGTTAGAATAGGTATAAGGATTTTAAACTTGTGTAGAATTTAGTTGTGTCCGTTCCTCCCATAAACCTTTTTTTCTCTTAGTTCAAAGTGGTTCAACAAGCCAGTGCATCGACCTTGTATTTCACTTGGTCCACACTTTGGGGGCTCGCACCAATTTTATTATGTGTGTATTAGTTTTGTGTTGTCTTTAGCAATGTAACCTTGTTTAAACGCTCACCTGGGTTTTAATAAAGTAGGACTTAACTGACTTTTCCAGGAACATTTCTTGTCTTTTGCATCTCTGAGTGTTTTATTGTGGGAAGCTCATTATCCACCTAAATTCTGAGGTCAGAACCAGATAGGGGTGCAGGATGCCTCAAAACATCAAGGTTGTGATTGGGTATAAGCAGCCTCAGACCTATTGGTGGTATCAAACATATCATTAAGCTGTAATTGGGTATAAGCAGCCTCAGACCTGTTGCTGGTATCAAACATATCACTAAGCTGTAATTGGGTATAAGCAGCCTCAGACATATTGGTGGTATCAAACATATCACTAAGCTGTAATTGGGTATAAGCAGCCTCAGACATATTGGTGGTATCAAACATATTGCTAAGCTGTAATTGGGTATAAGCAGCCTCAGACCTATTGCTCGTATCAAACATATCACTAAGCTGTAATTGGGTATAAGCAGAAAAGGGGTCCACTGGTGATAGCAACTCAAATCACCATAGTCTGAAGGTTGCGCCCGGTCACAAGCAACAGTAGAAGGAAAAACCCGTACATATAGTAGAATTCTTCATTAAGACGGAGAGTGATACAGTTAATTCAGAGTTTAAAGAAGGGAAGGTGGCTCAACCGTGGCTAACAAGGGAAATTAGGGAAAGTGTTAAATCCAAGGAAGAGGCATATAAATTTGCCAGAAAAAGCAGGAAACCTGAGGACTGGGAGAAATTTAGAATTCAGCACTGGAGGATTAAGGGTTTAATTAGGAGGGGGAAAATAGAGTATGAAAGTAAGCTTGCAGGGAACATAAAAACTGACTGCATAAGCTTCTATAGATATGTGAAGAGAAAATGTAGGTCCCTTGCAGTCAGATTCAGGTGAATTCATATTGGGGAACAAGGAAATGGCAGACCAATTGAACAAATACTTTGGTTCTGTCTTCACTAAGGAAGACACGAATAACCTCCCGAAAATACTAGGGGACCGAGGGTTTAGCGAGAAGGGAGAACTGAGGGAAACCCTTATTAGTCAGGAAATAGTGTTAGGGAAATTGAAGGGACTGAAGGCCGATAAATCCCCAGGGCCTCATAGTCTGCATCCCAGAGTACTTAGGGAAGTGGCCCTGGAAATGATGGATGCATTGGTGGTCATTTTCCAATATTCCATGGACTCTGGATCAGTTCCTATGGATTGGAGGGTAGCTAATCTAACCCCACTTTTTGAAAAAGGAGGAAGAGAGAAAACAGGAATTATAGACCAATTAGCCTGACATCGGTGGTGGGGAAAATGCTGGAATCAATTATTAAAGATATAATAGCAGCGCATTTGGAAAGCAGTGACAGGATCGGTCCAAGTCAGCATGGCTTTATGAAAGGGAAATCATGCTTGACAAATCTTCTAGAGTTTTTTGAGGATGTGACTAGTAGAGTGGATAAGGGAAAACCAGTGGATGTGGTGTCTTTGGACTTTCAAAAGGCTTTTGACAAGGTCCCAAAAAAGAGATTAGTGTGCAAAAATTAAGGCACATGGTATTGGAGGTAATTTATTGACATAGAGAGAGAACTGGTTGGCAGACAGGAAGCAAAGAGTGGGAATAAATAGGTCCTTTTCAGAATGGTAGGCAGTGACTAGTGGGATGCCGCAGGGTTCAGTGCTGGGACCCCAGCTATTTACAATGTACATTAATGATTTAGATGAAAGAATTGAATGTAATATCTCCAAGTTTGCTGATGTCACTAAGCTGGGTGGCAGTGCGAGCTGCGAGGAGGATGCTAGCAGGCTGCAGTGGGACTTGGACATGTTAGGTGAATGAGCAAATGCATGGCAGATGCAGTATAATGTGGATAAGTATGAGGTTATCCACTTTGGTGGCAAAAACAGGAAGGCAGATTATCATCTGAATGGTGACAGATTAGGAAAAGAGGAGGTGCAATGAGACCTGGGTGTCATGGTACATCAGTCATTGAAGGTAGGCATGCTGGTACAGCAGGCAGTAAAGAAAGCAAATGGCATGCTGGCCTTCATAGCGAAGGGATTTGAGTATAGAAGCAGGGAGGTCTTACTGCAGTTGTACAGGGCCTTGGTGAGGCCACACCTTGAGTATTGTGTGCAGTTTTGGTCTCCTAATCTGAGGAAGGACATTCTTGCTATTGAGGGAGTGCAGCAAAGGTTCACCAGACTGATTCCCGGGAAGGCAGGACTGACATATGAAGAAAGACTCGATCAACTGGGCTTATATTCACTGGAATTTAGAAGAATGAGAGGGGATCTCATAGAAACATATAAAATTCTGATGGGATTGGACAGGTTAGATGTAGGAAGAATGTTCCCGATGTTGGGGAAGTCCAGAACCAGGGGTCACAGTCTAAAGATAAGGGGTAAGCCATTTAGGACCGAGATGAGCAGAAACTTCTTAACTCAGAGAATTGTGAACCTGTGGAATTCTCTACCACAGAAAGTTGTTGAGGCCAGTTCATTAGATATATTCAAAAGGGAGTTAGATGTGGCCCTTATGGCTAAAGGGATGAAGGGGTATGGAGAGAAAGCAGGAATGGGGTACTGAAGTTGCATGATCAGCCATGATCATATAGAATGAAGGTGCAGGCTCGAAGGGCCGAATTGCCAACTCCTACACCTATTTTCTATGTTTCTATCTTTCTTATGTTACATGCACAGGAAGGAGAATGGAATCCTTCATACTGGAAGAGGCAAAAAAAGCAAAATTGAAAATGAAGGTATATTTTTATATTTCTGTTAAATTCATTGGACTCCTAAATTGTTCATTTCAAACCTTTCCTTCAGTTTATCATTTGTCACTGAAGAAACTGGAATTTCAAGAGATTGAATCATTTGTCTTATTCATAGTCACCGCAGCTGTACAAATTGTGAATTCTAGTACAACTGGCAACTATTCCAGAGATAAGCTCTGTAAGCTACTCTATTTAAATGACTAAGAAGAAAAAAACAGCATATATTTGTCTCAATGTCAATGGGATACCAACTCTGGTTCTGTTTGTGACCACAACTGATGCCTAGATTCAGAGATTCATGACTTGTCACTCTTAACATTCGGACTTACATTAAAATGCTTATATATAGTTTTTTTTAAATCTCTTGGGATGTGGGTAATTCACCTGAATTTCAGAAGAATATCCCTTCCTAGACCTTTTCGTTGATCTGTCCTTGCCTTCCAGGCCACAATTTCAATGGAGTTTCTTCAACTGATTCTCACCATAGTTGCACCAGAGAAAATGGGAATGGTCTCACCGGAGGAAAAAAGGACCGCTGGAGGCTGCTGCCAAAATGCTAAGTAAAATATTTTTTTGCATTCCTTAATGTGGAGCCACAAGCAGCAGGAATGCTCCTTCTGGCTCCACAGTAATACTTCGGGTCAATGTCGTGCCACACTCACTCCCTCCCATTCCCCCCGCCCCCTTCCCTCCCCCATCCCTCAGGATCTACCTGCGGATCGACTCCATATCACAGCCAGCTGAATTTTTCAGGTCCCCAACCGGAAAACTACTGCATCCATTTTGGAGGCCCAAGATGAGGCCCAAAGCCTAATTTGGAGAGAGTGAGCCTTAGGCCAAAGTCTTCAGTATCCCTAGCGTGCCTGTTTTTCCGCACAAAACCAATTTCTCGGGCTATATGCTCGTTGAAGCTTCCCTAGAGTGACTAAATGATCTATAGTTCAGCAATATTTTAATAGTAATATCATGTTTCTTCCACACACTATCAGGAAAATTGGATCACACTGATTTCATGGACATTTGGGTGCAAATTTCATTCTTTAGATTAGTTGACTATATGGGGAATTTATAATTAAGATCCTATGGATTATACATTATGGACAAATAAATCTTCATCCTCAATCGTTGTAAATTGAGCTGTGTACTTATAATGAAGGGATAAGCTGGTAAAGGATGCTAAAGAACTCTAAATTGATTTGTGTTAACAACAACAACTTGCATTTAAATAGTGTCTTTAACATAGTAAAGTATCCCAAGGCACTTCACAGGAGAGCAATCCGACAAAAATTGACACCGAGCCAAAGAAGCAGACATTAGGGCAGGTGACCAAATGCTTGGTCAAAGAGGTAGGTTATAAGGAGCATCTTAAAGGAGGAGATAGAGAGAGATGGAGAGGCAAAGAGATTTGGGGAGGGAATTCCAGAGGTAAAGACCTAGACAGCTGAAGGCATGGTCACCAATGGTGAGGCGAAGGAAGTGGGGAATACACTCGGGACCAGAATTGAAGGAAGGGAAAGATCTTGGAGGGTTGGAGGGCTGAAGGAGTTTACAGAGATAAGGAGGAGTGAGGCCATGGAGGGATGTGAACACAAGGATCAGAATTTTAAACTGGAGGCATTGGTTGACTGGAAGCCAATGTAGGTCAGCGATCACAGGGGTGATGGGTGAACAGGAATAGGTGCGAGTTTTGGTACGGGCAGCAAAGTTTTGTATGAACTTAAGATTATGGAAGGTGGGAAATGGGAGGTCAGCTCGGCGAGCATTGGAATAGTCGAGTCTGACTAATGCATGGATGACGATTTTCAGCGGCAGATGGGCTGAGGTAGGGTGAGTCGGGCGATATTATGGAGATGGAAATAGACGGCTTTTGTGATGGAGAGGATATAAGTTGGAAGTCCAGCTGCAGATCCAATAGGACGCTGAGATTGCAAACGGTCTGGTTCAGCCTAAGACCGTGGCTAGGGTGGGGCATGGAATCGGCAGCTACGGAACGGAATTCATGGCAAAGGTTGAAAACAATGACTTTGCTCTTCTGAGTGTTTCATTGGAGAACATTTTTGGCTCATCCAAGACTGGATGTTGGACAAGCAGTTTGACAACATAGAGGCATTGGAGGGGTTGGGAGAGGTGCTGGTGAGGTAGACCTGGTTACCATCAGCATACATATGGACCCTAACGTGTGTCTTTGGAAGATGTTGTCGATGGGCAGAATGTAGTTGGGAACTAGAAGGGGCCCAAGGATAGAAGGACTCCAGAGTTATTTACTGTTAATTTACATGAATTTACACAAATTGATATAAATACGGTAATGCACAAACTGCTCACTGTTTATTTATTTTAATCAATATATCTATTGTATGTAATTACAGTAATGTCCAGCTTAATGGTTTGTTTTGTTTTAGCCACAATTAGAACTGTAATAGAAAGTTGGTATCAAAAACCAGTGGCAGGTAAACACTGCAGGAGTGCATCTAAACTATTTATGCTGACTTAAGTTTAGTATGTCAGTACTGCACTGTCGGAGGTGCTGTCTATTGGATGAGACATTAAACTGAGGCCACGTCTGCTCTCTCAGGTGGATGTAAACGATCCGATGGCATTATTTTGAAGAAGAGCAGGGAAGTTATCCCGATGCCCTGGCCAATATTTTTCTGGTCATTGCTGTATGTGGGAGCTTACTGTGCACAATTTGGCTGCTGCGTTTACTACATTACAACAATGACTACTTTCCAAAGTACTTCATTGGCTATAAAGCGCTTTGAGACGTGCGGTGATGTGAAAGGCGCTATAAAATGCAAGTCTTTCTTTCTTTCTTTATTTATTTATTTTTTGTTGCTTATCCTATTTTTGTTCTTCTTTGAACAAATATTTTGTCACGGTGGAAGACACTAAAAACATCCCTATAATAGCTAATCAAGGGGCTGTCGGGAGGGTGGAACTTAAAATAATCACTATCACTGAAGAAAAAGTTCTCAGTAAAATAATGGAACAAAAGATAGAAAAGTCCCCTGGATGGCATCCTAGCATCTTAAAAAAAGTAGCTGCAGAGATAGTAGATGCATTGGTTGTAATCTACCAAAATTTCCTGAAGTCTGGAGAGGTCCCAACGGATCAGAAAACTGCAAATGGAACGCGCCTATTTAAAAAAGCAGGGAGACAGAAAGCAGGAAACTATAGATTAGTTTGCTTAACACCTGACATTGAGAAAATGCTGGAGTCTATTATTAAGGAAGCAGTAGCAGGACATTTGGAAAATCATAATGCAGTCAAGCAGAGTCAGCATGATTTTATAAAAAGGGAAATCATATTTGACAAATTTTCTGGAGTTCCTTGAGGATGTAACGAGCAGGGTGGATAAGGGGGAACCAGTGGATATGGTGTTGGATTTCCAGAAGGCATTCAATGAGATGCCACATAAAAGGTTATTGCACAAGATAAGAGCTCACGTGGTTGGATGCAATATATTAGCCTGGATAGAGGATTAGCTAACTAACAGAAAACAGAGAGTCGGGATAAATGGGTCATTTTCCGGTTGGCAAATGGTAACTAGTGGGGTGTCACAGGTATCGGTGCTGGGGACTCAACTATTTACAATCTATATTAATGACTTGGATGAAGGAATCGAGTGAAATGAAGCCAAGTTTGCTGATGATATAAAGATGGGTGAGAAAGCAAGTTGTGAGGAAGACACAAATAATCTTCAAAGGGATATAGACAGGCTAAATGAGTGGGCAAAAATTTGGCAGATGGAGTATAATGTGGGAAAGTGTGAGGTTATCCACTTTGGCAGGAAAAATAAAAAAGCAGATTATTATTTAAATGGAGAGAGATTGCAAAATGTTGCAATACAGAGGGAGTCCTTGTGCATGAAACTCTTTTTGGAGTTCACCTGCAAAAACATAAAACATTATAAACGGTGCCACCCGACCTGGGTGACACTCCAGACATTTACAAGGCCCTTTTTTCCCCCCCTTTTTTTGTTTTTTTTTGTGTTTTTTTTTTTTTGGCACTAAAATCACAATTTTCCCGAGTGCCCCCTATAAAAGGGAAGGGGGACACTAAAAGCACCGGCAATTAAAACAAATTAAACTTAAAAACGTAAAATAAAATTAAAATTTGGTTGCCGGGCGTGATGATGCACTCCAGTCCCTCCGGTGCCCACCTCTCGCGGAAGGCCGCGAGCGTACCGGTGGACACCGCGTGCTCCATCTCCAAGGACACCCTGGACCGGATGTAAGAGCGGAAGAGAGGCAGGCAGTCAGGTTGAACGACCCCCTCGACCGCCCGCTGCCTGGACCGGCTGATGGCACCCTTGGCCGTGCCCAGGAGCAGTCCTACGAGGAGGCCTTCGGACCTACCCGCTCCCCTCCGCACAGGGTGCCCAAAGATAAGGAGAGTGGGACTGAAGTGCAGCCAGAATTTCAGGAGCAGCCCCTTCAAATAATAAAACAGGGGCTGCAACCTTGTGCATTCCATAAAAACATGGAACACGGACTCTTCCAGACCGCAGAAATTGCAGGCGGCCTGGGAGTCCGTGAACCGGCTTAAAAATTTGTTGCACGGCACTGCTCCGTGCACCACTCTCCAGGCCAAGTCCCCGATGAATAGTGGGAGGACCCCTGCGTAGAGTGCCCTCCATCGGGGACCCCCGCCTCCTCCGGACGGCAAGATGGTACGCCATGGCGTGTCCGGACGGCCGGCGAGGATGGCAAAGTTGAGGGTGTGCAGGAGCAGCCCGTACAGGAAACCCCTCCGCGCGGAACTGAAAGGCACGGAGGGGATTTCCCCGAGGCGGCTCAAGTTGTGAGGCACCGGCCCCCGAGGGAGGTTCCGGGGTTTGGCGCTGATGAGGAATTCCGTCCGGACGGGGGTCAGTTCGGACGGGATCTCCCCACGTGCTTGAGCCTCCTCGATGCACCTAACGGAGTCAGGGCCCAGATCCTTGTGCATGAAACTCTTTTGAGTTTACCTGCGAAAACATAAAACATTAAACGGTGCCACCCGACCTGGGTGACAATCCAGACATTTACAAGGCCCTTTTTTTTTTTCCCCCCTTTTTTTTGTTTTTTTTTGTGTTTTTCTTTTTTTGGTTTTTTTTTTGGGCACTAAAATCACAATTTTCCCCAGTGCCCCCTATAAAAGGGAAGGGGGACACTAAAAGCACCGGCAATTAAAACAAATTAAACTTAAAAAAAAAACGTAAAATCAAATTAAAATTTGGTTGCCGGGCGTGATGATGCACTCCAGTCCCTCCGGTGCCCACCTCTCGCGGAAGGCCGCGAGCGTACCGGTGGACACCGCGTGCTCCATCTCCAAGGACACCCTGGACCGGATGTAAGAGCGGAAGAGAGGCAGGCAGTCAGGTTGAACGACCCCCTCGACCGCCCGCTGCCTGGACCGGCTGATGGCATCCTTGGCCGTGCCCAGGAGCAGTCCTACAAGGAGGCCTTCGGACCTACCCGCTCCCCTCCGCACAGGGTGCCCAAAGATCAGGAGTGTGGGACTGAAGTGCAGCCAGAATTTCAGGAGCAGCCCCTTCAAATAATGGAACAGGGGCTGCAACCTTGTGCACTCAATAAAAACATGGAACACGGACTCCTCCAGACCGCAGAAATTGCAAGCGGCCTGGGAGTCCGTGAACCGGCTTAAAAATTTGTTGCACGGCACTGCTCCGTGCACCACCCTCCAGGCCAAGTCCCCGATGAATAGTGGGAGGACCCCTGAGTAGAGTGCCCTCCATCGGGGACCCCCGCCTCCTCCGGACGGCAAGATGGTACGCCATGGCGTGTCCGGACGGCCGGCGAGGATGGCAAAGTTGAGGGTGTGCAGGAGCAGCCCGTACAGGAAACCCCTCCGCGCGGAACTGAAAGGCACGGAGGGGATTTCCCCGAGGCGGCTCAAGTTGTGAGGCGCCGGCCCCCGAGGGAGGTTCCGGGGTTTGGCGCTGATGAGGAATTCCGTCCGGACGGGGGTCAGTTCGGACGGGATCTCCCCACGTGCTTGAGCCTCCTCGATGCACCTAACGGAGTCAGGGACCAGATCCTTGTGCATGAAACACACAAACTTAGTTTGCAGGTGCAGCAAGTAATCAGGAAGGCAAATGGAATGATGGCCTTTATTGCAAGGGGGATGGAGTATAAAAGCAGAGAAGTCCTGCTACAACTGTACAGGGGATTGGTGAGGCCACACCTAGAGTACTGCGTACAGTTTTGATCTCCGTATTTAAGGAAGGATATGCTTGCATTGGAGGCAGTTCAGAGAAGGTTCACGAGGTTGATTCTTGAGATGAGAGGGTTGGGTTATGAAGAAAGGTTGAGCATGTTTGGCCTATACTCATGAGAGTTCAGAAGATTGAGAGGTGATCTTATTAAAACACATAAGATAATGAGGGGGCTCGATAAGGTAGATGCAGAGAGGATGTTTCCATTTGTGAGCGAATCTAGAACTAGGGGGCATAGTTTAAGAATAAGGGGGTCACCCATTTAGAACATAGATGAGGAGGAATTTCTTCTCTCAGAGGGTTGTAAATCTGTGGAATCCTCTGCCCCGGAGAGCTGTGAGGTTGGGTCATTGAATATATTTAAGGTGGAGATAGAGAGATTTTTGAACGATAAAGGAGTGAAAGGTTATGGGAAGTGGGCAGGGAAGTGAAGTTCAGCCCAAGATTAGATCAGTCTTGATCTTATTAAATAGCAGGCTCGAGGGGCCAAATGGCCTACTCCTGCTCCTAGTTCTTACGTTCGTATGTTCTGCAGTTCTCTGCGCTTTGCACCGATTTGCAAAATAATCAGAAATCTGAAATTTGCAGCATGCTACACATCTCATAAAAACCAGTCAACAAAATTATTAAAATATTCAAAAATACTATTTATAATAAATTGCCAAGATATATAATAGAGATACATTTAAGTTTAGGGTAAACCTAAATGCTATAATTTAGTTTAAAGACAGGTTGCAATAGATAATGAGAAACTACTTATTAATTTCCAATGGATTAATTGGGTCATTTTACCTAATGCTCTATGCCAATATATTTATGTGTTATTTTGCTTCTTAAAATTTATCTTTCCCTGCAGGCGATAGATTGGGTAAGTGGATGACGCTATATATGCAGCATATGCTGTTCTCAACATAGCATTTAAGTCAGCATACTGATAGCACTTGTTATAATAAAAAGATTAATCAAAAATATTAATGTCAGCTTGGGTGACTCTATTGACAAACTCAGCTTTTATATATCTCTCACAGGCATCCTGCAGTGTTTGCGACTGATAAGCTTTGGTGAAGCCATTAACATAATTAGGCTGGCACTTGTTCCACGGGCAACTTTCAGTATTATTGACATATATGTGGGTGATTTATTTCTCTTTAGCATAGACTTGACAAGTTACAATCACCATTGCTATATATGAAGATTATAAACATTACACTTGCTGAATTCTATATTGGATACAATGGACGAAAGGCCTCATATAGCCTCGATGATTCATATTGAAATCTATGTTAATCATTCCCTAGAATCAAATCATAATGCCCCTTTGGGCAATGTGTCTAAAAATGCTAATGTTATTTTTAAATGTTGAAACAAATAATAAAGAAAGCCCGAGCCAATTAAAATCTCAATCCACACTACAAAATATTTATTGTGGTAAAATTGAATCATGTTAACTGTGAAGAAAGTCAACAGTACTCACTGACACCAGCACACAGAGGCCCTGACATTTCTCATTGAATGAAAAATGAGAGATTCCAATCTGGGGAAAGAATGGCTGTGAAATTTTTGATTTCAGAAAATGTATTTTGTTAGTGAGATGTTTTTCATTAAAAGAGATATTTCAACTGCTAACCCAAGTATATAAACTCATCTTCAATAGTTAACTAAACTGGTTGAATCATTTTATTTAACTAGTTAAATAGATGCAGTCTACTCTAAAGCAAAATACTGTGCATGCTGGAAATCTGAAATAAAAACAGAAAATGCTGGATTTACTCAACAAGTCAGGCAGCATCTGTAGAGAGAGAAACAGAGTGAATGTTTCAGGGTGATGACCTTTCATCAGAACTGGAAAAGTTAGAAATGTAACAGATTTTAAGCCAGTGCAGGGGTATGGAAAGGGGAGAGGGGAGGAAAGAACAAAAGGGAAGGTCTGTGATAGGATGGAAGGCAGGAGAGATTAAATGGCAAAAGGATTGATGGTGCAGGGCAATAGGAGATGGTAATTGGACAAGTAAAGAAACAAAAGATGGATTTAGAGGAGGTGTAAATAGGAATAGCAGAATCAACAGCATTAACTGCCGTCCGAAAAAATGGGGACAGAAGTTATGATCTGAAATTGTTGAACTCACTGTTGAGTCCGGAAGGCTGTAAAGTTCCTAATCGAAAGATGAGGTACCCTTCCTCGAGCTTAAGTTGAGCTTCATTTGAATAGTGTAATAGCTACGGTCAGAGGGGGAGTGGGGCAGAGAATTAAAATGATAGGCGACCGGAAGCTCGGGATCATGCTTGCGGACTGAATGGACATGTTCCACAAAGTGGTCACTCAATCTGTGTTTGGTCTCCAAATGTAGAAGAGTCCACATCTTGAGCAGCGAATACAGAATACAATGTATTAAATGTGAAGAAGTACAAGTAAATTGCTGTTTCACCTGGAAGGAGTGTTTGGGGCCCTGGACAGTGGAGGAGGTAAAAGGGAGGGTGTTGCATCTCCTGCACTTGCACGGGAAAATGCCGTAGGAAAGGGAGGGGTGTTGAGGGTGATTGAGGAGTGGACTAGGGTGTTGCAGAATGAGCGGTCCCTTCGGAATGTTGAGAGGAGTGGGGAAAATGTGTTTGGTGCTGGGATCACACTGGAGGTGGCGGAAATGACGGAGGAAGATTTATTGAATGTGGAGGCTAGTGAGGCTGAAGATGAGGAGAAAGGGAACCCTATCATGATTCTAGGAGTGAGGGGAAGGGGTGAGAGCAGACGTGTGGGAAATGGGATGGATACGATCGAGGGCCCTCTGCACCACGATGGAGGGGAATCCTCAGTTGAGGACAAAGGAAGGTGCATCAGATGCACTGGTATGGAAGGTAACATCATCAGAATGAATGTGATGGAGACTGAGAAATTGGGAGAATGCTTTTATTCTGATCTTTTAGCTACTAATCAGAGAATGAAATCTTATAAAATTGAAAGGCTAATCCATTGTTGCTAGCCATGCGGAGATAGAGAAGAGATTAGGACTGCATTCATAAGGAATTCAAGTTAATCATGAAGTACTGTTTAGGCATTATAATGAACAGGAAAGTGTTAAGCATTTTAAAAATATTTAATGAGGTGAATTGCTTCCAAGTGGTAGCAATTCTGATTCCATCAGAAGTAATGACTTGAGAAAATTTAGAATAAGATGGATCCACAATAAAAGTCAACTGTCTGCACCACATCAGCTTGTACTTTGTCAACAGAAAGTTGGTGAAAACGCTGGGTCATTGGACACCTTTCCTGGTGGAAAACAAAATAGATGTGAATAACCCAAGAATCTGACATATTTAACAGAATAACAAGCGTTCTACTGTGCATGTTCTTAGAAGGATTATGAATGGGTAGAAAATCTAGCCCTGTTATTTATGCAAATGAAGCTGGGTTGTTTATGGAATAATTTACAACCTTCGGTTCATTGTCAAATCTGTATATAGTAACGTTGCACCAAAATTAAAATTATACTACTAGCAGTTCTCAGTACGGCTGAAGTTACACGAGTACAAAGAGGCTTTAATGATACAGATAATATCACAGGAAGGAATAATAAAGGAATTCGTTTGTTGTTCTGAAGCAAAATTAGAGCCTACAACATAAAGTCAATAGTCTCTTCTGAAAGTTATGAGTAACAGAAGTGTTCCCTGAGAAAAGGCAAACAATTAGTATTGAGCCAGCCACTGATATTGTTCGAGCTTAAAAGGCTTGAAAAAAGGAGACAAATTAATTTTAGCTGAGTCTCTGAATATATCAAAGGCATGTGGCATAAGGATTTTTTTAAATTGGCAGCTGGAAATAAAATATTTGGTTTACCAGTTTGAAATAGTTTTGTATGATCAGTACAATAGTTTGTGAACTATTGATGGGAAGCATCATGAATAAATGGTCATATATTATGAGGTTTATAGTAATCAGATAGATGAGGTTCTGCTTTATTTAGTTGTATTCAGTTATTCCAGACTGAATAAATCATTAAAACAAATTAAATGTGCAGAGCCTTGACCCCTAAAAAATGTTAAATCTCTGGTTAATATAATGATGTAAAAATGCAATATCTTGTTGTTAAACCTTAAAATATACATACACTAGTTTATTAGATGGAATATTATGTTAAATAAGCATCGAATCTTTTGGCATACTTTATCATTTGGGAATGTAAGAGGAGCCACGTTAGAACACGTTAGAATAGATGTTGAGTGTCTGGAACTTGGGGTCACAGCCTCAGGATAAGGGGAATACAATTTAAGACAGAAATGAGGAGGAATGTTTACACTCAGAGGGTTGTGAATCTTTAGAATTCTGTGCCCCAGAAGACTGTGGATGCTGAGTCTCTGAATATATTCAAGGCTGAGATAGATAGATTTTTTGAGTCTAGGGGAATCGAGGGATATGGCGATCGGGCGGGAAAATGGAGTTGAGGCCGATGATCAGCCATGAGCTTAGTGAATGGCGGGGCAGGCTCGATGGGCCATAGGGCCTACTCCTGCTCCTATTTCTTATGTTCTTATGTAACAGAGTAACAAGAGTACAACAGCTGAGAGGAAATAATTTAATTGACCTACCCAATTTTTATTTAGCCTGTTTTGTTATTTATAACATTGCATTTCAATCATAAAGCAATTTTACAAACCCAGCCTGTTTTGAAAAATATTTTTCCAACATCATCACTGTAATTATTTATGGACAAGTAAACCGCACTTGGCAGAGCTGAAGGACACCACACTGCCCATACAAAATCAGGCTTCACTCTTTCATTACAATGATCTTATAAATGGTTCAACACCACCTCCAGTGCACCAGCGCAGCCTTCTGCTGCCTGAGGAAGAGAGTGTTCCAAGATCAGGCCCTTAAATCTGGCACCAAGCTTATGGTCTACAGGGCTGTAGTGATACCCACTCTCCTGTATGGCTCAGAGATGTGGACCATATACAGTATACACCTCAAATCGCTGGAGAAATACCACCAATGATGTCTCCGCAAGATCCTACAAATCCCCTGGAAAGACAGACGCACCAACATTAGTGTCCTTGATCAGGCCAACATCCCCAGCATTGAAGCACTGACCATACTCGACCAGCTCCGTTGGGCGGGCCACATTGTTCACATGCCTGGCACAAGGCTCCCAAAGCAAGCGCTCTACTCAGAACTCCTACACGGCAAGCGAGCCCCAGGTGGGCAGAGGAAATGTTTCAAGGGCACCCTCAAAGCCTCCTTGATAAAATGCAACATCCCCACCGACACCTGGGAGTCCCTAGCCAAAGACTGTCCTAAGTGGAGGAAGAGCATCCGGGAGGACGCTGAGCACCTCGAGTCTCTTCGCCGAGAGCATGATGAAAACAAGCACAGGCAGCGGAAGAAGTGTGTGGCAAACCAGTCCCACCCACCCTTTCCTTCAACGACTGTCTGTCCCACCCGTGACAGAGACTGTAATTCCCGGATTGGACTGTTCAGTCACCTAAGAACTCATTTTTAGAGTGGAAGCAAGTCTTCCTCGATTTTGAAGGACTGCCTATGATGATGATGGTTAATAGTTTTACCTATATTATCATCAAAAAAGTAGTTAAGGATTACAAGGTTAAATGACTTGCAAAATCAGAAATGTATATTCCTTTATAACATTCGTATCTGTGACAGGTTACTGGTAAACATTGATCCAAAAGTAAAAAAGATACAAGGGTTTTCAAATTTATTAGTAGGCATAATATAAACTCTGATAAAAGAAATAATTCCATGCGTTTATAATTTTTCTCAAGCAGAACAAAGGTAATGATTTTTAAATCCAGATAATCTGCAAAATTACATCTGGAACACATGCACCAACAAAACAGAAACACCTCCAATTAGAAAACATCATTGTTTTCATACACAAAGGATAAATCATGATTAGTAATGGATAGGCTATAATTAACATAAGTTTTTCATTCCATGTTAATGTTAATATAGGCATTATTTGTATTATTTCATGTATCTGGCATGATCTAATTTTATAATGTTTTGACTTTGAACAATAATGCACCATTACCCTGATAAGTTGGAATATTAAAGCAATTTCTGGGTCTGTATGTCTCTTAATTGAAAGCAATTGGAGATAACAAAGTGCAAATGTAATCAGTTGTGCTCGATCTCAGCCCATAATGCAAATCGTACATATTTCTATGGGCATTTGAACAGTGCAGTGATAATGTTGGGGAAGTGGTGCATTTAGATGTTGATGCAATTTGCCCCTCTTTACAGCACAAGTACACTGCTTCTTAATTTCACCTGTAGAATTGGATGTTCTGGGAAGAGGAGTGGGGGGGAGAGGGGGCAGCCCTTGGCTGTGCCCTTGAATGCAAAGTTGTTTAAATTAACAGCCTGGAAGTTTCAGTATGCTTTTGAATAGATTTTTGGATCTTGTTTTTTGCCAACTGAGTTGAAGAGAGTTTGTAACACAGGATTTGGGTAACCCATTTTGTGTTGGCAACTTATTAATTGGAACAATGTGTGTACCTTGGAATACTGTTATATTTATTTGGAGGGAGAGAGGGAGAAGGAGTGGCAGCATCTCAACCACCAGAGAAGGACTACGTGCATCTATTGTTGTCTCACAGCTGCATTTATAGGCAAAGGCAGCTTTCCTGGAGTAATTGTGTATACATGCATCAAAATTCATCAGCAACGCTGTAACAAGAATGTGCTACATGCTGCAAGCTGGCCTCCAGCCAACATTCAGGATGGGCATGGCATCGTCAGTGATTGTTAAGGTCACTTCAAGCCTGAGCTTTTAGAACTTGGACACATTGCCGACTGCCACAAGGGATATCAGCATTTGCCCTAATTTTGGTGTGAGCAGCGAAGGAACGGCTTTCGCCTAGAGACTTTGTGCAGGCTTTTCAGCGGAGATTTCGGGGGAGAAATTTGCATTGTTTGCGCCTTCCGTTAGCGCCAAACAAATTCTCAGTGGGGACTGGGGTAGAGAAGGTGCTACCGGCCTCTGCAAAATTGCGTGGGAGTTAGCGGAGGCGCAGACCGGCAGTGCCCCGCACCCACCGGTAACATCCCGGGCCGCCCAAGGGAGTCCGGATGCTTGACCTGGGAGGATGTGGGATTCCTATCCTTGACCCCAGGGGAGTGGGGGTCCAACACAGGGGGGACAGGGGGGAGGAAAGCAGGTTAATTCAAAGGCTTAACATATTAAAAATGGCAACCCACCTCCTGGGATCCAGTTGGCTGCCTACCCCTTGTCGCACCTTGGGTAAAAAGCAGAAGCAGGTGGGTTGGAGCCGGCTTCTTGACATGGCTCAAATCCTTGGCCTGCACCCACTCCCACCCGCTCACCCATGTTAAAATTCTCCCGTGTCTATGCCAGGTCTTTGCTCGAATCTGGCCTGGACAATCACATGTGCAGGAAGTGTCACATATGTAACCTTCATGTAACTGTAACTTTCATGGAACAACACTGCATACTATATACACATAAGAAATGCACACCTTGACCACAGAGGGTGAACTTGTGGGTGACACCCCTAGCCTGGTCTTTCAGGTATACAAGGGGAAGCTCCACCCACCTTCATCACTTCTTGGTCCTGTGAATAAAGGTCAGGTCACAGAGTGACATTGTCTGCAGAATGTGCCTCGTGTGAATTTATAGTAGTGTGTAAGGACACAACATTTGGCGACGGGAAACGGGAATCAACGACTCACGAGAATGGCCACCGGTAGCACAGAGGAATGGTACTGTGTTGGTGAGGACTGGGACGATTTCGTTGAAAGGCTCCAGCAGAGCCTTGTCACGAAGGACTGGCTGGGAGAGGCAGCAGCTGACAAGCGAAGGGCGCATCTACTAACCAGCTGTGGACCTAAGACGTACGCGCTGATGAAAGACCTGCTCGCACCTGAGAAGCCGGCGGACAAAACCTTCGAGGAGCTCAGCAAACTGATCAGTGAGCACCTCAAACCGCCGAGTAGTATACACATGGCCCGAGACTGATTCTATACACATCGACGTCGGGAAGGGCATAGCATACCGGACTTTGTTGCGGACCTTCGGTGCTTGGCCAGCCTCTGTAAGTTCACAGATGCCTGCAGGGGGGTGATGTTACAGGATTTCTTCATTGAGGGCATTGGGCATGCCAGGATTTTCAGAAAGCTAATTGAGACCAAGGACTTGACCTTGGAAGCAGCGGCGTTAATGGCTCAGACCTTCATGGCGGGGGAGGAGGAAACCAGGATAATATACGCGCACAACTCTGATCCCAACATGGCAATGGAGCAGGGAGTTAACATTGTAAACGTGACTCAGAACCCCGCAGGCAGGCAAGGGCAATTCGACACCACCCAAGTACTAACAGACTTTAGAGTGGGTCATCAACAGAGACAATGGCAGGTTGAACAGATATTTACACCATCACAAGGGACAATATATCCTGGGATGGGGCCATTGACACCCACTAACAGGGTGCTCAAGAGTAATCAAAGAAACAATCAGCGAGGAATGCCTGGTAACAGCCCTTTTGTTCACAACAATCTCAGCTCATGCTGGAGGTGCGGGGGCAGACATGCTGCAAAAACCTGCAGGTTCCAACAATTTATCTGTAGAAATTGTAACTTCAGTGGACATTTGGCCAGAATGTGCAGGAAGCCCGCAGCAAGGCTAATTTACGAGGCAGATGAACCACAAGACGGGCCTGCAAGGCAGGGTGATGCTTGGGACACAGCAATGGACGCTGAAGTTCAGCGGGTTCAGGTGGCAAACATCCACAGCTCATATACAAAAACGGCACTTATGATGATGAAAGTCCGATTAAACGGCATCCCAGTACGCATGGAGCTGGGCACAAGAGCCAGCCAATCACTTATGAGTGTCCAACAATTCGAGAAACTATGGCCACTCAGAGCTAGCAGACCCAAACTAGAACGCATTGACACGCAATTACAGACGTACACCAAAGAGATCATCCCAGTGCTAGGCAGTGCAATGTTGGTGGTCATACATAATGGATCAGAGAACCGGCTACCACTCTGGATTGTCCCGGGAAATGGTCCCGCGCTTTTGGGGAGGAGCTGGCTAGCTGAGATGAACTGGAAATGGGGGGATGTGCACGCCATTTCATCTGTGGAGCGAAGTTCATGCTCACAGATCCTACAGAAATTTGAGTCACTATTTCAACCTGGTGTGGGGACTTTCAAAGGTACCAAAGTTGTGATACGCATCACCCCGGATGCCAGACCAGTGCACCATAAAGCCAGAGCTGTGCCATATGTGATGCGGGAGAAAATTGAGAGTGAGTTGGACAGATTGCTAAGAGAGGGCATAATTTCGCCCATTGAATTCAGAGACTGGGCAAGCCCCATCATCTCTGTCCTAAAAACGAATGGTTCGGTCAGGATCTGTGGCGACTACAAGGCCACTATCAACTGAATGTCACTACAAGACCAATACCCGCTTCCGAGAGCAGAGAATCTTTTTGCCACGCTGGCAGGTGGCAAGCTGTTCACCAAGTTGGACCTCACTTCAGCCTACATGACTCTGGAACTGGCCGAAGAATCCAAGCTACTGACCACCATCACCACGCACAAGGGGCTGTTTGTCTACAACAGGTTTCCGTTTGGCATTCCTTCAGCAGCCACTATCTTTCAAAGGAACATGGAAAGCCTGCTCAAATCCATCCCTGGAACAATCGTATTTCAGGACGACATCCTTATCACGGGTCGAGACACCGAGGAACACCTCCACAACCTGGAGCAGGTGCTACGCCAACTGGACCGGGTAGGCCTGCGACTAAAGAAGTCCAAGTGTGTGTTTTTGGCCCCAGAGGTCGAGTTCTTGGGCAGGAGGGCTGCCGCAGACAGGATCCGGCCTATCGAATCCAAAACGGAGGCGATTCGTCGTGCGCCCAGGCCCGGCAACACATTGGAGTTGCGTTCATTTCTGGGACTCTTGAACTATTTCGGTAACTTTCTGCTGAACTTAAGCACATTGTTGGAGCTGCTACACGTGCTCCTGCGCAAGGGTTGCGATTGGTTCTTGGGGGACTGTCAGGAACGGGCACGGAACCTACTTTGTTCTAATAAGCTATTGACCCTGTACAACCCCTGTAAGAAATTGGTTTTGACATGTGATGCATCATCCTGTGGGGTTGGGTGCGTGTTGCAGCAGAGTAACGATGAGGGTGAACTCCAACCTCTGGCTTATGCCTCCAGGTCGCTCTCCCAAGCAGAAAGGGGATATGGGATGGTTGAAAAGGAAGCACTCGCATGTGTCTACGGGGTGAAAAAGATGCACCAGTACCTTTTCGGCAGAAGGTTCGAGTTAGAAACGGACCACAAGCCGTTAACATCTCTGTTGTCAGACAGCAAAGCTCTCAATGCCAATGAGTCAGCTCGCATACAGCGATGGGCTCTCACGTTGGCTGCATATGACTACACCATACGGCACCGACCAGGCACCGAAAATTTCGCTGACGCGCTCAGCAGGGTTCCACTGGCCACCACTGAGGGGGCAGCGGTGCAAAGCGCTGAGATGGTCATGGCTGTCGATACTTTTGACAGCGCAGGCTTCCCCCATCACAGCTCGCCAGATCAAAATCTGGACCAACAGAGATCCCCTCCTATCCTTGATTAAGAAATGTGTCCTGACTGGGGATTGGGCGCCCGCACACGGAGCATGCCCCAAGGAGATCAGACCGTTTCGCAGACGGATGGATGAGCTCTCCATCCAAGCCGACTACCTACTATGGGGAAGCCGGGTAGTCATGCCCCAGAAGGGAAGGGAAGCATTCATCAGGGAACTCCACAACGAGCACTCAGGCATCGTGCTAATGAAGGCCATTGCCCAGTCGCATGTATGGTGGCCGGGAATTGACTCAGACCTGGAACACTGTGTTCGCAGGTGCACGACGTGTGCCCAGCTGGGCAATGCCTCCAGGGAGGCCCCACTCAGCCCGTGGCCCTGGCCCACCAGGCCATGGTCATGTATCCACATGGACTATGCGGGCCCGTTCATGGGAAAAATGTTACTCATTGTTGTTGATGCGTACTCGAAATGGATTGAGTGCGTCATATTGAATTCGTGCACGACATCCATCACTGTGGAGAGTCTGCGTGCGGTCTTTGCGACCCACGGCTTGCCGGACATCCTGGTTAGCGACAACAGCCCGTGTTTCACTAGCTATGAATTCCGAGAGTTCATGTCATGTAATGGCATCAAACATGTCAGGACAGCACCGTTCAAGCCGGCCTCCAATGGCCAGGCGGAACGTGCGGTCCAAATCATAAAACAAGGCATGCTCTGGATTCAAGGACCCTCCCTTCAATGCCGCCTATCGTGCCTCCTGCTGGCCTATAGGTCCCGACCGCATTCGCTCACGGGTGTCCCACCCGTGGAACTACTCATGAAACGTACACTAAAAACTTCACTGTCCCTCATTCATCCAGTCCTGTCAGACATTGTTGAGGGCAAGCGCCAGTCCCAAAATGAGTGCCATGACCGTAACTCAAAGGGGAGATGTATAGAAATCGATGACCCTGTATTTGTTCTTAATCACGCTTTGGGGCCCAAGTGGCTTTAGGCTACTGTAATTGGCAAAGAGGGAAATAGGGTCATAGTGGTCAGACTTAACAATGGACAGATATGCCGCAAGCATCTGGACCAAGTAAAAAAAAGGTTCAGCGTGGACACTGAGGAACCTGAGGAAGATCATGAGATGCTGCCCACACCACCGCCAGTGAATGAGCAACAAGAACATTCAGCAGCATGCACAGTCCTTGCGGCCAGCCCAGACGAGCCGGAATCACCACAGGTGAGAGAGACGCATGCCAGGGCTTAACAACCAGAGCCCCAACTGCGGCGCTCCACGAGAGAGCGTTGACCGCCCGAAAGACTTAATCTTTGACCCCACAAGACATGGGAGGGGGAGGTGATGTCATATATGTAACCTTCATGTAACTGTAACCTTCATGTAACAACACTGCATACTATATACACCTAAGAAATGCACACCTTGACCACAGGGGGTGAACTTGTGGGTGACACTCCTAGCCTGGTCGTTCAGGTATAAGAGGAGAAGCTCCACCCACCTTCATCACTTCTTGGTCCTGTGAATAAAGGTCAGGTCACAGAGTGACTTTGTCTGCAGAATGTGCCTCGTGTGAATTTATAGTAGTGTGTAAGGACACAACAGGAAGTGTCGCCAGCTACAGCAGCTCAAGCTCCAGGTTTTGGAACAGAGAAGCCTGAGGGGAGATTTAATTGAGGTGTATAAAATTATGAGGGGGCCTATATAGAGTGGATAGGAATGACCTATTTCCCTTAGCAAAGGGGTCAATAACCAGGGGGCATAGATTTAAAGTACTTAGTAGAAGGTTTAGAGGGGATGATGAAAAATAATTTTACCTAGAAGGTGGTGGGTGTCTAGAACTCAATGCATGAAAGGGTGTTAGAGGCAGAAAACTCATCACCTTTAACAAGTTCTTGCAAGTGCACTTAAAGTGCTATGACCTACAGGGTTACGGACCTAGTACTGGAAGGTGGGATTAGGCTGGGTATCTCTTTTTCGATCTTCTGTGTCATAATTTTCTATGATTCTATTCTATGAACTCTCCAAAGCTGATCATATTGCCCTGCACGCTCTCCATGGCATGTATTTTGCTCGACCTCGGGTGTGGAGGGAGCGGAGAGCCTGCCACATTGCAAAGTGATGATGTGGACCCAGTAATTTATAATGGAAAATCAAAAGTAGAAAAAGTGCAACCAGAACATGACATTACGAAGTCAAGTTGTACGCATAGGAAGAATGGAGAGAGATTAGTAAGATCTAGATAGATTCCATTTGAATCTCTATTTACAGTGAATACTTGTAGAATATTCCAACCTGCTGACTCCCCATTAGCCAACAATTACAGATCTTGACCTTTTTTTTCGATTATCGAATTCCAGTAAATAGCTAGATGTAGCTGGTTAAAACAGGCAATTTACTGAGACACAATAAACTGGTTATTAATAAGATTATACCATGTTACGCATATTTAGGCCCCTTTCAGTAAACTCAACTCTGCAGACAACTGAGCAATGCAATTTAAATTAAATTAACTCTTCTGTTCCATTCACAGGAACAGCTTTACTTGCGGGCAAGCATGTTTTGTTAGAGGGACACGTCGTCGATTCTGGTACCCATACACATAGTCAGAAAAATCATATTTTCCTTATATCTACAGCTAGGGATGTTATCCTCTTCTGAAAATTTCTGAATGCAGTACAGGTAAACCAGGCAGGTTGTCTGGCAAATTGTTAATTAATCTCTTTTAAGATGGCCCCTTACAGGTTTCTTTTCTCCATAGTCCATTCTGCACTGAGTAAGGAGATTTAAATGTCGTAGCCAATCTTTAGCTTCTTAGATGTAAGATAATTATAAATGATAGGTCGATAAATGTTTTTTTTAGCCCTCTGTAGAATGCAAAGCCTCTATGTTTTAGCAACCAGCATTTCTTCAGCAATAAATTATTTTTAAGTTCCCCTTTCCTCCAGATAGGGGGCAAAATTGCCCCTTTTTCACACCCCGTTAGTACCTCTGGGGCACAGTTTTCGGGGAAATTCCCCTGGCAGTCCATGAGGCTGGCAGACATCTGCCGTCAGGGCATTGTTTAAAGAGGAGGCCTGCAGCACACAGGGCCGCCATCTTCTTTCGTCAGTTAGCTTGACAATGGCGGCCTTAGGGTAGTCCGGGCCACCATCATGCAGCCCGGTGCTCTGTCTTGGGTGCCAGGCTGCTGGCTCGGTTGCACACTACCCTGGTGGTCCAATGGTGGCCACCAAAGGGCTGTGCAGAGTGCGCAGCGGACCCCCTTTAATGGAAGGGGAGAGGCGTTGTAGAGCGCCAGCGCTATGTGGCGCACTCGCAGAGCGCAGGACTCATTGTCACACAACCACCCTGCACCACCCTCAAAAGGAAGCGGATCACCGGAGATAGCGCTCCGCTTCCTTTGAGGGGGTACGCCCAATTCTGTGTCGGGGGTGGGACTTCCAGGCCCGGAGGGTTACTGCCCCCAATCGGGGCGCGGGGCAATTTCGTCCCCTAAGTCTTAAACATTTTCATCTATCTGAGCTGACCTAGTTGCTCAATATGAATTTTTACTTTTCATATCATTTGCACTATTATGTTTCTTATACACCCAGCATTTACAAGTGGTTTTGCTTATTATGCATATAAATACATATACATATACATATATATATATATACACACATATGCATACATATATATATATAAATACATATATACATATATATATATATATATATATGTATATAGATAAAAACCCATAAAATAGTTGGTTGCCTTCCGATAATATTGTACTTTCTGTTTTGTTACCATTCGGGATTTCATTCCTTAACAACACATTGCATCCCTCCTCTGCATCCTCCAAACTGATGGCCGCTGGTTGGAGTGCATATTGGAGCACACCTGGTTCACTACTGGCCCAGGAATCTATAACCAGATATGCCCTGACCATTTGCAACCTAACAGTGCCTCACTCCCAGTAGCCAAATTCCGCTACTACTCCATGATCATCACAGAGGGCAAGAACAATTCTAAAGTTGCCTTCTGAATGACCAACTGCTTCCTCCGGCCCGCTTCTGCTACTCCTTCTTCCTCACCTCCAACACCAGCTACCAGGAGTTTATGGATGTTTTCATCTCAAGTATTGAGACTAATACAAAAGCAAAATACCACGGATGCTGGAAATCTAAAATAAAAACAGCAAATGCTGGAAATACTCAGCAGGTCAGGCAGCATCTGTGGTGAGAGAAACAGAGCTAACGTTTCTGGAAAAAGTTAAAGATGTAACAGATTTTAAACAAGTACAGAGGCTGGGAGAGGGGGAGGGGAGGAAAGAACAAAAGGGTGGAAGGCAGGATTGTGAATGATAAATGGGATGATGGTGCTAGGCAAAAGCGGGTGGCAATGAGACAAGTAAAGCAACAAGAGGAGGTGTAACTGATGACAGCAGAATTATTACCAGAAGCTGCTGTCCGAAAAAATGAGAGCGGTGGTTATGGTCTGATATTGTTGAACTCAATGTTGAGTCTGGAAGGCTGTAAATTGCCTAATCGAAAGATGAGGTGCTGTTCCTCGAGATTCTGTTGAGTTTCATTAGAACAGTGTAGGAGGCTGAGAACCGAGAGGTCAGAGTGGGAGTGGGGAGGAGAATTAAAATGGCAAGTGACTGGAAGCTCAGTGTCATGCTTGCAGACTGAAATGAAGGTCTCCCCGGTATAGAGGCGACGGCATCATGAGTGGCGACTACAGTGTACTAAATTGAAAGAAGTGCATGTAAATCACTGTTTCACCTGGAAGAAGTGTTTAGGGCTCTGGACGGTGAGACGGGAAGAGATAAAATGACCAGCTGTTGCATCTCCTGTGCTTGCAGATGATTGAAGAGTGGACCAGGATGTCACCGATACCATCATACTCCGCTCCCCTCCACCTCCCTTCAGTTCTCAGCAGTTTCATTTCTTTCTTTAGATCCATCTTCGACTTCCTTGATCTTCTCCAAACAAAACTCCTGAATCATTTTTCCAGTAACATGGTTCCGTTTATACAGAAATCAATTTCCTCTTCTTTAAAACTAACTTCATCACCTCCCTCCTCAAAAAGTCAATCCTTGACTCCAGTGTTCCCTCTAACTACCACCCGATTCCTGACCTCCTTTTACTTGCTGTGATCCTTGAACACATTTTGGTTGTGCTCATACTCTGTTTGTTTGTTACATGAACTGTCACTGGACGGGCATCAGGACACTGCGGGAGCTATTCACACACTGCTGTAAACATGCTGGTTCATGCTGGTTTTGGGTCACCATTTTGGGAGTTGCTATAAAGGACACAGTAAGTTACAATACTCCTGTTGCAGTTAGTCTGTTTATTTACGTACACAACATAATTTGGCGATGAGTATCAATCATATTAACCTCCCTACCCTGCCCCTCCCCAGCACCATTTTTCCTCTCCACATCCGGGGACCCTCCAATTCCATGGCCGAGATGGATAAAAAGCTTTTCTACGTACATCACAGAGAGTGGGTTAGACAGCAATAATGTAACACCAGATCGCTGCCACATGTAATACTTATCCACTGCCTCGGCACCCAAGGCTAACGCATCTTCGGCCAAATTGAAGACACGGAGTCCTACGACAAAGTGGTAAGAGTCCTGGAGAAATATTTTGGGCCAAAGAAAAGTATCATGATGGAAAGATACATATTTCGTCAAAGGGGACAAGGGAACAATGAATGAAACAAACAATATATCATGGCCTTCTTTGATCTAACAAAGGCCTTTGACACTGTCCCAAAAAGTTTGTCGCCATCCTCCGCCTGCTCCACGATGACATGCAAGCCGTGATCCTGACCAATGGATCCACCACAGACCCAATCCACGTCCGGACTGGGCTCATGCAGGGCTGTGTCATCGCGCCAACCCTTTTCTCAATCTTCCTCACTGCAGTGCTCCAACTCACACTCAACAAGCTCCCCGCCAGAGTGGAACTAAACTACAGAACCAGTGGCAACCTGTCCATGATCACCCCAACCTCTGTCGTCGAACTGCAGTACATGAACGTCAGAGACAGAACTCTAAGTCATAGTCAATATCTTCACTGAGGTGTACGAAAGCATGGGCCTTACACTAAATATCCGTAAGACAAAGGTCCTCCACCAGCCTGACCCTAGCAGACAGCACTACCCCACAGTCATCAAGATCCATGGCATGGCTCTGGACAACGTGAACCACTTTCCATACCTCAGGAACCTGTTTTCAACAAGGGCAGACATCGACAATGAGATTCAACACCGACTCCAGTGCGCCAGTGCAGCCTTCAACTGCCTGAGGAAAAGAGTATTCGTAGATCTGGCCCTCAAAACTGCCACCAAGCTCATGGTCTACAGGGCTGTTGTGATACCCGCCCTCAAATCGCTGGAGAAATACCACCAACGATGTCTCCACAAGATCTTGCAAATCCCCTGGGAGGACAGACGCACCAACATTAGAGTCCACGATCAGGCCAATATCCCCAGCATCGAAGCACTGACCACACTCGACCAGCTCCGCTGGGCAGGCCACATTGTTCGCATGCCTGACACAAGACTCCCAAACTAAGTACTCTACCCGGAACTCCTACACAGCAAGCAAGCCCAAGGTGGGCAGAGGAAATGTTTCAAGGACACCCTCAAAACCTCCTTGATAAAATGCAACATCCCCACCGGCACCTGGGAGTTCCTTGCAAAAGACCGCCCTAAGTGGAGAAAGTGCATCCGGGAGGGCGCTGAGCACCTCGAGTCACATCACCAAGAGCATGCAGAAACCAGGCGCAGGTAGCGGAAGGAGCATGAGGCAAACCAGTCCCACCCATCCTTTCCTTCAACGACTGTCTGTCCCACCTGTGACAGAGACTGTATTTCCCGTATTGGACTGTTTAATCACCTTAGAACTCATTTTTAGAGTGGAAGCAAGTCTTCCTTGATTTCGAGGGACTGTCTATGATGATGATGATGTTGATAGCATTTCATTAACTGAACTGGCCACTACATGTAACTTTAGAACACTCACAGAGGAAATGATCACGGATCAAATTATTGAGAAAACAATGATCCCCTGCATTAGGGAACGCTTGCGAATGGAGGATGACAAATTGACATTGAACAAAGCAACTCATTTGGACATCTAAATCGAATCAGCGCTTTCCGATTCAAAAGCGATCAGATCCCCTGCTCCCTCTGTGCTGCAGACTGCAGCTACAGCCCATGTGCAAGGCATTCGTCCAAAGCGGAAATCACAGCAGAGACCCAGGGCTAGTAATAAGCCACCCACTATGGATCGCGGGCCTAACCCCCACCACTTTAACTGTGGGGACAAATCACATTCAGCAAAGAGTCCGAAATGCCCTGCACGTGGGAAGAAATGCTCTGCATGGGGTAAAATGAACCATTTTGCTAGTGTCTGTCGCGCATCGCAGCATATGCGACTTGTGGACAACCCCTATAGTGATGAACCCAGTATGGCATACACTGTTAGTGACATTTCGCACATTGGTTTGGGCAAATTCAAGGACTGTGCTGTAAACATTGACAGCATGCCCATCTGCCTCCTCATTCACCTTGGAGCAAAAGCGAGGCTGTGTACAAAATCCACTTCACACACTGTCAACTGCAGCCCGCAACTTTCACTCTACATGCGTATTCCGACTCCAAAATTGAGATACATGGTGTAAAGTCCTCACTCTACAGCATGAAACCACACGAGGCACATTCCAGCGACAAGGCCACTCAGTGACTTTAACTCTTTATTCAGCACTCCAGAAGCGATGACCCTGCGTGGGACCTCCCTTTAACTACCTGTATGATCAGGTAAGGAGTGTCTCCCACAAGTTCATCCCCTGTGGACAAGGTGTGCATCTGTGTTGAGTGTATACAGTAATACAGTGGTGTTACATTGTGGTTACATACATGACATCACCTTCCCCCTCCCCCCCAAAGACTTATTGGGATCATAGATTTGGTCTTTCAGGTGGTCTGCGCTCCCTTGTGGAGCGCCGCAATTGGGGCTCTGGTTGTTGGACACTGACGTGAGTGTCTGTCACCTGTGGTGATTCCGGCCTGTCTGGGCTGACCTCAGGAAATGTGCATTCCTCTGATTGCTTTTGTTGCACTTCACTGGCAGAAGTGTGAGCTCCATCTCATGGTCTTCTTCAGGTTCCTCCGTGTCATTGCTGAACCTTTTTTTACTTGGTCCAGATGCTTATGGCATCTCTGGCCATTGTTAAGTTTTACCACAATGACCCTATTCAATTCTTTGTCAATTATGGTACCCTCGAGCCATTTGGGCCCCATGGCGTGATTGAGGACGAATACAGGATCATTTATTTCTCGAATTACGGTCATGGTACTCATTTTGTGCCTTACGCTTGCCCTCAACTATGTCAGTCAGGACTGGGTGGATGAGGGACAACCGAGTTTTGAGTGTCCGTTTCATGAGTAGCTCTGCGGGCGGGACCCCCGTAAGCAAGTGTGGGCGGGACCTATAGGCCAGCAGGAGGCACGATATGCGGCATTGTAGGGATGGTGCTTGAATCCTGAGCATCTCTTGCTTAACGATTTGGACTGCACGTTCCGCCTGGCCATTGGAGGTTGGCTTGAATGGCGCAGTCCTGACGTGGTTGATGCCATTGCCCGACATAAACTCCCGGAATTCAGAGCTCGTGAAACACAGGCCATTATCACTAACCAGGATGTCCAGCAAGCCATGGGTAGCGAAGATCGCATGTAGGCTTTCCACGGTGGTGGATGACGTGCATGAATTCAGGATGATGCACTCGATCCATTTTGAGTATGCATCTACAATGGTAAGGAACATCTTCCCCATGAACGGGTCCGCATAGTCAACGTGAATGCGTGACCATGGCTTGGTGGACCAGGACCACGGGCTGAGCGGGGCCTCCCTGGGGGCATTACCCAGTTGGGCATATGCCGTGCACCTGCGAACACAGTGTTCCAGGTCTGAGTCAATTCCGGGCCACCAAACGTGGGACCGGGCAATGGCCTTCATCATCACAATCCCATGGGTGCTCGCTGTGGAGTTCCCTGATGTCATGTATCTTACATTATTATATATAACTGTATCCCAACATGCTATACATGACTGTAATAAGATATGACCTGTAACGACCAGCATACCTGACCATCGGGGGTGCACTTGCAAGAGATAGGTATATAAGCACAGGTCTCAGGCAAGTGCAGCATTCCAGAGCTGTGAAATAAAAGGTGCAGGTCCAGAGTGACCTTGACTTCACTACATGCCTCGTGTGAATCTGTACTGAGGGGACAGGACTTTACAGTGGCGACGGGTTACGGGATTACAGAATCCACAGAATGGCGAACAACGGATCAGATGAAAAGTACAATGCGGGAGACAATTAGGAAGACTTTATAGAGAGGCTCCAGCAAAGCTTTGTAACCAAAGACTGGTTAGGTGACGATACGGCAGACAAGAGAAGAGCCCATCTCTTGACCAGCTGTGACTCGAAAACATACGCTTTAATGAAGGATCTGTTGGCACCTGAGAAACCAGCAAGCAAGTCATTTGAAGAATTGAGCACACTGGTAAGAGACCACCTGAAGCCAGCGAGCAGCCTACACATGGCCAGACACAGTTTCGACAACTACAGATGCTGTGTGGGCCAAAGCATACCCGACTTCGTGGCGGAACTTCGGAGGTTGGCTAGTTTATGTGAGTTCTCCGATGAACTGAGGAGAGAAATGCTGAGAGACTTTTTCATTGAAGGAATAGGCCACGCAGGCATATTCCGAAAGCTCATAGAGACCAAGAACCTGACCTTAGAGGCAGCAGCACTGGTTGCACAGACATTCTTGGTAGGGGAAGAAGAAACGAGGTTGATTTACAATGCAGGGACGACAACTAATGAAATAATGGAACAAGGAGTTCACAGCATTAGAAAAGCTGCTACCCCCACACACAGACAAAACCGGCAGAACAGGCTTTCGACAGCAAGCAGTGGCAACAGAAGCCATCAAGGGCCACAGGAACAGCCGTTCACACCTCATCAACCCACAATGAGAGCAATCAACTACAAACTGAGAGAAGCTCAAGAGAGATCAGCCAGACGCAGCTCATTCTTTGCAAGCAGTCTGTGCTGGAGATGTGGGGATGGGCACTCGTCAAGGGAATGTCGATTTCAGGAGGCTGTTTGCAGGAACTGTGAATATACAGGGCATTTGTCCCGCATGTGCAAAAAAACGGCAGCTCGGCTGGTATACGAATCGGATGGGTCGGAAAGCGGACCAGAAGACGGTAGGGACAGTACCCGGGACACCGATGTACAGCGGGTCAACACGATCAATGGCCACTGCTCCTACGACAGGACACCTCCTATAATGATGAGGGTCCTACTCAACGGGATATCTGTCAACATGGAGCTGGATACAGGAGCGAGTCAATCTCTCATGGGCGCTCAACAATTTGAACAACTGTGGCCGCATAAAAGAGACAGACAAAACTCACAAGGGTCGACACCAAACTAAGGACCGATACCAAATAAATCGTACCAGTCCTCGGCAGCGCCATGCTCTCTGTCACACACAAAGGGACAGTGAACCAACTTCCCCTGTGGATTGCCCCCGGAGACCCCCCAGCACTGCTGGGGAGAAGCTGGCTGGCAAAACTAAACTGGAAATGGGATGATGTCCATGCCATGTCATTAGAGGAACATACCTCCTGCTCAACAGTTATAAAGCGATTTGAACATCTCTTTCAGCCAGGTGTGGGCACTTTCAAAGGGGCCAAAGTCAAAATCTACATCACACAGGATGCTAGACCGGTCCATCACAAGGCCAGAACTGTACACTATGTGATGAGGGAAAAGATTGAACACGAACTAGACAGGCTTCTGCGGGAAGGCATTATATCACCTGTGGAATTTAGCGACTGGGCAAGTCCCATCGTCCCAGTCATGAAGCCTGATGGATCTGTACGAATCTGTGGGGACTACAAATCTACCATAAACAGAGTCTCCCTACAGGACCAGTACTCGCTGCCCAGAGCGGAGGACTTATTTGCCACATTGGCTGGAGGTAAACTTTTCTCAAAATTAGACCTCACATCTGCGTATATGATGCAAGAATTGACCGAGGAATCCAAGCTACTCACCATCATCAACACACATCGAGGCCTTTTCATGTACAATCGATGCCCATTCGGCATCAGGTCGGCAGCTGCCATATTCCAGCGCAACATGGAGAGTCTGCTCAAGTCCATCCCGGGGACGGTTGCATTTCAAGATGGCATACTTATCATGGGGAGGGACACCGACTCCCATCTCCGTAATTTGGAGGAAGTACTAAAGCGGTTGGATCGGCTAGGTCTACGATTCAAGAAATCCAAGTGCCTGTTTCTCGCACCCGAGGTTGAATTTTAGACAGAAGGATTGCCGCTGATGGATTCCGCCCAACAGAGTGCAAAACAGAAGCAATTCGCCTGGCACCCAGGCCCCGGAATATCTCAGAACTGAGCGCCTTTCTCGGGCTACTCAATTACTTTGGGAACTTTATGCAGAACTTAAGTACGCTGCTGGAGCCTCTCCACATGCTACTCAGGAAGGGGTGCGATTGGTTTTGGGGGGACGCCCAGGAACGCGCCTTCAATAAGGCACACAACTTTCTGTGTTTCAACAGTGCTTTGACTTTCTTTGACCCAGGTAAAAAACAAGTTCTCACATGCGATGCATCAGCGTATGGGGTCGGGTGCATTTTGCAACATGTCAATCGTGCGGGCAAATTACAACCCATAGCTTATGCCTCCAGGTTACTTTCGCGGGCGGAATGGTAGAGAAGGAGGCGCTCGTGTGTGTGTACGGTGTCAAAAAGATGCACCAATACCTTTTCGGGGCCAAGTTCACGTTAGAAACCAACCAAACGCCCCTCACGTCCCTCCTATCCGGGTACAAGGCAATAAACGCCAATGCCTCGGCACGAATTCAACAGTGGGCACTCATGCTGGCGTCCTACGACTGTACCATAAGGCACAGACCAGGCACAGACAACTGTGCCGACGCGCTCAGCAGACTACGCCTGGTGACCACGGAAGGGTCTGACGAACAGGACTGTGAGATAGTCATGGCAATCAATGCCTTTGAGTCCACAGGTTCGCCCATGACGGCTCGCCAAATCAGAGCCTGGACGGCCAGCGACCCCACGTTATCCTTCGTAAAAAGATGTGTCCTAACCGGTGACTGGGCAGAGGCTGGCGATGCCTGCCCCGAGGAATTAAAACCCTTTCACAGGTGCATGCATGAGCTATCACTACAAGCAGACTGCCTGATGTGGGGCAGCTGAGTAGTCATGCCTCTTCGAGGCAGAGAGGCATTTGTCCGGGTGCTCCACCGCGAGCACCCGGGGATCATTCTCATGAAGGCCATAGCCAGATCCCACGTCTGGTAGCCTGGTATTGACGCGGACTTGGAGCTCTGCGTCCAAAGGTGCACCATTTGTGCCCAACTCAGCAATGCCCCCAGGGAGGCTCCACTGAGCCCCTGGCCCTGGCCTACCAAACCATGGTCGCGGGTGCACGTAGACTATGCGGGCCCATTCATGGGCAAAATGTTCCTCGTAGTTGTAGATGCATTTTTAAAGTGGATCGAATGCACCATTTTAAACTCAAGCACAACCTCCACCACTGTGGAGAGCCTCGCAACCATGTTTGCAATGCACGGAATCCCTGACATATTAGTCAGTGACAATGGTCCGTGCATCACCAGCGCAGAATTCCAAGACTTTATAATTGACCACGGCATAAATCACGTCAAGACGGCACCGTTCAAGCCGGCCTCCAACGGCCAGGCGGAGAGAGCAGTGCAAATCATTAAACAAGGCATGCTTAAAATCCAAGGTCCCATGCTGCAGGGTCGCCTGCCGCGACTGCTGTTGGCATACAGATCTCGTCTGCACTCACTGACTGGGATCCCCCCGCGCAACTGTTGATGAAAAGGACTTTAAAAACAAGGCTCTCATTAATCCTCCCAGACATGCACGAAATCATTGAGGCAAAGCGCTGTAAGCTGACTGAGTACCATGCCAGAAATTCGAGGGGGAGATGGAATGAGATAGGGGACAAAGTGTTTGTACTAAACTATGGCAGGGTTCCCAAATGGCTTGCAGGGACAGTAATGGGCAAGGAAGGAAACAGGCTACTGGTAGTACAAATGGACAATGGCAAAACCTGCCGGAGGCATGTCGACCAAGTCAAAAGCAGATTTACCAACAGCATTGCGGAACCAGAGGCAGACTACAATGTGGAACTCGCACCACACCTGGTGGACAGACAGAGGGAACAACCTGAGGAAAGGGCAATCCCAACAGACAGCCCAGGTGAGTCAACAATAATCACACCAATCGAAACAGACACCAAGGCAAACAACTTAACCACAACTCAGATGCTCCACGCGAGAGCGTAGACCACCTGAGAGACTGAACTTATAAAGACAATAAGACCTTGGGGGAGGGTGATGTCATGTATCTTACATTATTATATATAACTGTGTCCCAACATGCTGTACATGACTGTAATAAGATATGACCTGTAACCACCAGCATACCTTACCACCGGGGGTGCACTTGTAAGAGACAGGTATATTAGCACAGGTCTCAGGCAAGTGCAGCATTCCAGAGCTGTGAAATAAAAGGTGCAGGTCCAGAGTGACCTTGACTTCACTACATGCCTCGTGTGAATCTGTACTGAGGGGACAGGACTTTACACCTGATGAACGCCTCCCTTCCCTTCTGGGGCATGACGACCCGGCTGCCCCATAGTAGGCAGTCAGCTTGGATGGAGAGCTCATCCATCCGTCTGTGGAATGGTCTGGCCTCCTCAGGGCATGCTCCATTTCGGGCGCCCAATCCCCAGTCAGGATACATTTCTTAATCAGGGATAGGAGGGGATCCCTGTTTGTCCAGATTTTGATCTGGCGGGCTGCGATAGGGGAGCCTGCACTGTCGAAGGCATCGACAGTCATGACCATCTCAGCGCTTTGCTCAGCTGCTCCCTCCGTGGTGGCCAGTGGGAGCCTGTTGAGCGCATCAGCGCAATTTTCAGTGCCGGGCCGGTGCCGGATGGAATAGTCATAGGCCATTAGCGTGGGAGCCCATCGCTGTATGCGAGCTGATGCGTTGGCATTGACAGCCTTGCTGTCTGACAACAGGGATGTGAGCAGCTTATGGTCTGTCTCTAATTCAAACTTCCTACCAAAGAGGTACTGATGCATTTTCTTTACATCATGGACACATGCGAACGCTTCCTTCTCAAACATCCCATCGCCCTGTTCTGCTTGAGGGGGCGACCAGGAGGCATAAGCCACAGGTTGTAGCTGACCCTCAGCATTACCCTGCTGCAACACGCACCCAACCGCATAGGACGATGCATCACATGTCAGGGTCAACAGCTTGTTTGAACACAGTAGGTTTTGCACCCCATCAAAAGCCTGTTCCTGAAAGACCTCCAAAACCAATCGCACCCCTTACGCAGGAGCATGTGTAGTGGCTCCAATAACGTGTTCAATTTCGGCGGAAAGTTCCCGAAATAGTTCAACAGTCCCAGGAATGAACGCAGATCCGATGTGTTGCAGGGCCTGGGTGCTCGTCGAACCGCCTCTGTTTTGGAACCGGTGGGCCGAATCCCAACTGCAGCAACCCTCCTGCCCAGAAAGTCAACCTCAGGAGCTAAGAACATGCATTTAGACTTCTTGAGTCGCAGGCCTACCCGGTCCAGTCGGTGTCGCACCTCCTCCAGGTTGTGGAGATGTTCCTCGGTGTCTTGACCCGTGCTGAGGATGTCGTCCTGGAATACGATCATTCCAGGGATGGATTCAAACAGGCTTTCCATGTTGCGTTGAAAAACCGCAGCCGCTGATCGAATGCCAAACGGGCACCTGTTATACGCAAACAGTCCCTTGTGCGTGGTGATGATGGACAGTATGTTAGATTCGTCGGCCAGTTCCTGGGTCATATAGGCTGAAGTGAGGTCCAACTTGGTGAACACCTTGCCGCCTGCCAGTGTGGCGAAGAGGTCCTCCGCTCTTGGGAGCGGGTATTGGTCTTGTAAGGACACCCGATTGATGGTGGCCTTGTAGTCGCCTCAGATCCTGACAGAGCCATCCGCTTTAAGAACGGGGACGATGGAGCTTGCCCAGTCGCTGAATTCAACAGGTGAGATGATGCCCTCTTGCAATTGCCAGTCCAATTCGCTCTCAATTTTCTCCCGCATCACAGATGGCACCGCTCTGGCTTTGTGGTGCACTGGCCTGGGGTGATGTGTATCGCTACTTTAGTGCCTTTGAAAGTCCCGACGCCCGGTTGGAAAAGTGACATAAATTGTTGTAGGACTTATGAGCACGAACTTCGCTCCACCCGAGGACATTGCATGAACATCCCCCCATTTCCAGTTCATCTCGGCTAACCAGTTCCTCCCCAACAGTGCGGAACCATTGCCCGGGACAATCCAGAGCGGCAGCCGGTTCACTAAGCCATCGTGCATGACAGCCAACATTGCACTGCCTAGCACCGGAATGATTTCTTTGGTGCAAGTCCTTAGTTGTGTCTCGATACATGCTAATTTGGGTCTACTGGCTTTGTGTGGCCATAGCTTCTCAAATTATTGAACGCCCATGAGTGACTGGCTGGCCCCTGTGTCCAGCTCCATTCATACTGGGATACCATTCAATAAAACCCTCATCATCATTGGTGGTGTTCTGGTGTATGAACTGTGAATATTCGCCACATGGACCCGCTGAACCTCGGTGTCCATCGATTTGCCCCAAAAGTCATCCTGCTTCACAGAACCCTCTTCTGGTCCACCTGCCTCATATATCAGTCTGGTTGCAGGCTTTCTGCACATACGAGCTAAATGGCCACTGAGGTTGTAGATTCTGCAGACAAACTGTTGGAATCTGCAAGATCTGGCTGAGTGTTTTCCCCTACACCTCCAGCACGAGTTAAAGTTTCCATTGTTGGGGACAAAAGGGCTGTGGCCAGGAATTCTGCGCTGACTGTCCCTCTGACTGCTCTTAAGTACCCTATTAGTAGGTGTCAATGGCCTCATCCCGGACCGCATTGTCCACTATGATGGCGTGAACGTCCGTTCAGCCTGCCATTGTCTCTGTTGAGGCCCTGCTCTGGGGTTTATACTGCCTGATGAATGTCGGACTGTCCTCGCCTGCCCGCGGGGCTCTGAGTAGCATTGAGGACGTTGACGCCCTGATCCATCGCCGCATTGGAGGCAGAATTGCACGCATAAATCATTTTCGTCTCTTCCTCCCATGCCATGACATTCTGAGCCACCAACGCTGTTGCTTCCAAGGTCAACTCCTTGGTCTCAATTAACTTGCGAAAAATCCCTGCATGACCGATACCCTCGATAAAGAAGACCCTTAGCATCTCCCCCCTGCAGGTGTCTGTGAACTTAGAGGCTGGCCAAGCGCCTGAGGTCCGCTACAAAGTCAGGTCTGCTCTGTCCTTCACGCCATTGATGGGTGTAGAATCTGTGTCATTCTCATTCTCGTGTGTCGTGAATTCTCGTTTCTCGTCGCCAATGTAAAGTCCTCACTCTACAGCATGAAACCACACGAGGCACATTCCGGGGACAAGACTACTCAGTGACCTTAACTCTTTATTCAGCACTCCAGAAGTGATGACCCTGCATGGGACCTCCCTTTAAATACCTGAGTGATCAGGTAAGGAGTGTCTCCCACAAGTTAACCCCAAGTGGTCAAGGTGTGCATCTGTGTTGAGTGTATACAGTAATACAGTGGTGTTACATTGTAGTTACAAACATGACACATGGGGTCATATCTGTCCCGATATACTACAAGGACATAACATTGGAGAACTTTTCCTTTCATGTCACGAAGGGACGAAGCCTCATGGGTGTTGATCTTTTTACAAGCTTAGGTTCAAAGTATTCGACCCAATTGACACACCTGTGTACACAGTGGACTTTGACAAGCAGTATCGCACGTTCTCATCTGCAGAATGTAAATACTCTACAAAGGAAGCACTCACTTGCATCTATACATGTGAAGACTGGCACATCTACCTCTAAGGCAGGATATATACCTTCCGTATGGATCACCAAGTGCTAACTATGCTAGGTTAGGGTTAGTATGCAAGCACAGCAAGTGATCAGGAAGGCCAAAGGAAGCTTGGCCTTTATTGCAAAGGGGATGGAGTATAAAAGCAGGGAAGTCTTGCGACAGTTATACAGGGTAATGGTGAGGCCACATCTGGAATACTGCATAGTTTATTTTTCCATATATACTTGCTTTGGAGGCAGTTCAGAGAAGGTTCACTAGGTTGATTCCAGAGATGAGGGGGTTGAATTATGAGGAAAGGTTGAGTAGGTTGGGCCTCTACTCATTGGAATTCAGAAGAATGAGAGGTGATCTTATCGAAACGTATAAGATTATGAGGGGGCTTGACAAGGTGGATGCAGAGAGGATGTTTCCACTGATAGGGGAGACTAGAACTAGAGGGTGCAATCTTAGAATAAGGGACCGCCCATTTAAAACTGAGATGAGGGTTGTAATCTGTGGAATTCGCTGCCTCAGAGAGCTGTGGAAACTGGGACATTGAATAAATTTAAGAAAGATATCGACAGTTTCTTAACCGATAAGGGATTAAGGGGTCATGGGGAGCGGGCAGGGAAGTGGAGTTGAGTCCATGATCGGATCAGCCATGATCATATTGAATGGCTGAGCAGGCTTGAGGGGCCATATGGCCGACTCCTGCTCCTATTGCTTATGTTCTTATGTTCTTATGTACTCGCTACAACTGTATCTGGTAACACAGAACACTATGAATCAACCGATGGGCAGATCGCCTTCATCAGTATAACTTTGATGTACAATACACCGCTGGCAAATGCAACCACGTAGCTGACATGCTCAGCCGCTCAACACCTGCTTCGGACTCTGGTGCTGACATTGTTCACAGATGACGACACACATGTCACGTCGATCATCATTCAGTCCATCAGAAACCTTGACTCCTGCGACGAACTCAATACCGAATCACAGCATGATGCTACGCTACAGCACGTGTTCCACTTCCTCCAGACTGAGTGACATAAGCAAATTCTGGAAGAGGTGAAAACCTTCCACAGAATTTGCGAGGAATTTTCCATTTGGAATGATGGCTGCCTCACTCATGCTGATAAAGCAGTAATTCTCAAGTCACTTCAACAGCACATTCTCTCATTGGCACACAATGGACATTGTCCGCATGATACAGAGATGTCGCGATTCAGTATGGTGGCCTGGGATTGACACTTGCATCGAGGAGTTTGTCTCACATTGCGAAGCATGCAGTCTGAGCAAAAAGGCCACAAACATCTAACCAGCGACACTGAAACCCATTCCATCGCCACAAAAACCATGGCAACAACTTCAGTTGGATCTCTTCGGTCCAGTTGAAGTAGCTCCACAGTACCAGCGTTTCCTGGTTGTAGTACATGACCTGCATTACAAATTGCCAAAAATCGCGAGAAGTTCAGTGACCTCATCAACAATCATCACTATTCTGCAGCATATGTTCACGAAGTGGGGCCTCCCAAAGGTCATTATCACTGACAATGGACACAGTTTGTGTCCAATCAGTTTGCGAATTTCCTCACTCGCCATGCTATCGAGCATCGCCTTACTGCTCGGTACACTCCTCAAAGCAACGGAGGTGTTGAACGATTTAACTGCGACATCAATGAGTGTTTGAAAACCAAACTCACACCAGGCCAAACATTCGACGAAGCGGTTCAAACTATTCTCCGCACATACTGTTTGACAAAGCACTTGCTAACGGGGAAGACACCCGCTGAGCTCATGATTGGGCAGAATTTTCACCACCCAATTTTATGCTCATACCTCCCAAAATTCTCAATTTAAATCCCTTCAGTTTGGCTTCCACCTTACCCACTGCCAACCCCTGGGCTGTCAAAAAGGATATGTCCTTACTATACAGTACAAATGCACACGAGGCCCATACTTGAGAGGAGGTCACTCTATGACCAGTAACTTTTATTCCAGTACTGAAGTGATGAAGGTGAGTGGAGCTTCCCCTTTTAAACCTGAAAGTCCAGGTTAGGAGTGTCTCCCACTAGTTCACCACCTAGTGGTCAGTGTTCTCACGGTGCACAACTGAGGTCAGTTTACACATGGATTACAATGACAGTTGAATACATGACATCACCTCCCCCCCAAAATCTTATTGGGATCACAGGTTGAGTCTCTCTGGTGGCTTACGCTCCTTTGTAGAGCACCTGAGTTGGGGCTCCGGTCGTTGGACACTGGCCTGAGTGTGTGCTGTTTGCGGTGCCTCAGGCCTGTCTGGACTGCCCACAGGGACTGGGCTCTCCTCCACTTGGTTCCGGTGCTCGGTCACCTGTGCTGGAGTGAACTCTACATCGTGTTCTTCCTCTGCTTCTTCTATGGGGTTGCTGAACCTCCTTTTTGTTTGATCCACGTGTTTGCGGCAGATTTGTCCATTGGTAAGTTTAACTACCAGAATCCTATTCCCCTCTTTGGCAATCACAGTGCCTGCAAGCCATTTGGGCCCTGCAGTGTAGTTGAGGACAAAGACAGGGTCATTGACATCAATACATCGAGCCCTTGCATTCCTGTCATGGTAATCACATTGTGACCGGCGCCTGCTCTCAACAATTTCCTTCATGGTGGGGTGTATGAGGGATAACCTGGTTTTGAGCATCCTTTTCATTAGCAGCTCTGCGGGTGGAACCCCTGTGAGCGAGTGTGGTCGGGATCTATTGGCCAACAGGAGGTGTGATAAGCGGCTTTGTAGGGAATCCCCTTGGATTCTGAGCATCCCCTGTTTGAGTATCTGCACTACTCGTTCCACCTGGCCGTTTGCGGCCGGCTTGAATGGTGCCGTTCTGACATGGTTGATACCATTTCCTGCCATGAAGTCCTGGAACTCCATGCTTGTAAAGCACGGGCCATTGTCGCTGACCAAGACGTCCGATAGACCATGGGTGGTGGACATTGCCGTAGACTTTCTACCATGGCAGAGGATGTACTTGAATTGAGAATGTCACACTCGATCCATTTGGAGAAGGCGTCTACTACAGCCAAGAACATTTTTCCTATGAAGGGACCTGCGTAGTCCACATGGATGCATGACCATGGCTTGGCGGGCCATGGCCAGGGGCTAAGGGGAGCTTCCTGGGCGCATTGTCCAGCTGGGCACACGTGTTGCACCTGCGAACACAAAGTTCCAGGTCTGCATCTATCCCTGGTCACCAAACGTGCGACCTGGCAATTGCCTTCATCATGACAATGCCCGGGTGCTCCTTGTGGAATTCTCGGATGAACGCCTCTCTGCCCATCTGGGCATGACTACTCGGTTCCCCCAGAGTAGGCAATCGGCCTGAATCGAGAGTTCATCCTTGGCGCCTGTGAAATAGTTTAAATTCCTCAGGGCATGCCCAGTACATGGCTGCCCAGTCCCCATTCAGGACACATTTCTTGACTAAAGACAGTAGCGGGTTTCTATTAGTTCAGACTTTGATCTGACGGGCTGTCACGGATGAGGCTCCGCTTTCGAAAGCTTCAACAGCCATGACCATCTCAGCAGCATACTCGGTTGCTCCCTCGGTGGTGGCTAGTGGGAACCTGCTGAGTGCATCGGCACAGTTTTCAGTGCCCGGTCTGTGCCGAATTGTATAGTCATAGGTGGCTAACGTGAGTGCCCACCTCTATATGCGGGCTGATGCATTTGTATTTATGGCCTTGTTGTCGGCCAAAAGGGACGTAAGGGGTTTGTGATCTGTCTCCAGTTCAAATTTCCTGCCAAACAGATACTGGTGCATTTTTTTTACTGCATATACACATGCAAGCCCTTCCTTTTCTACCATCCTGTAGCCCCTTTCTGCCTGGGACAGACTTCTGGAGGCATAAGCTACTGGCTGTAACTGACCATTGGCATTTACATGCTGCAACACACACCCGACCCCATAGGACGCATCGCACGTTAAAACAAGTTTCTTACATGGGTCATATAGCGTTTACAGATTGTTGGAGCATAACAAATTGCGTGCTCTATCAAAAGCCCTTTCCTGGCTGTCCCCCCAGACCCATTCGCGACCTTAGTATAGGAGCACGTGTGGCAGCTCTAACAGCGTGCTCAATTTGGGAAGAAAGTTACCAAAATAGTTCAGGAGCCCCAGGAACGAACGCAGCTCCATCGTGTTACGGGATCTGGGTGCTCTCTGGATCGCTTCCGTTTTGGACGCAGTAGGACTGATCCTGTCTGCTGCTACCCTACTCCCCAGGAATTCTACCTCTGGAGCTAGGAAGACGCACTTCGCCTTTTTCAGTCACAGACCTACCTGGTCCAGTCTGCGTAGCACCTCCTCCAGGTTGTGGAGGCGTTCTTCAGTATCGCAACCCGTGATGAGGATGTCATCTTGAAAAACCACCGTCCTTGGAATCGACTTGAGAAGACTTTCCATGTTTCGTTGAAAGATCGTGGCAGCCGAGCAAATCCCGAACGGACATCTGTTGTACTCAAACAATCCCTTGTGTGTCGTGATGGTGGTCAGCTTCTTCGACTCACTCACCAGCTCCTGGGTCTTGTAAGCTGAGGTCAGGTCCAATTTTGAAAACATTTGCCACCGGATAGCGTCGCAAAGAGGTCCTCCGCTCTCGGTAGTGGGTACTGGTCTTGGAGTGACACCTGATTAATCGTGTCCTTGTAATCACCACATATCCTGACCGACCCATCTGCCTTGAGCACCGGCACAATCGGGCTCGCCCAGTCACTGAATTCGACTGGTGCGATGATGCCTTCCCTCAGCAAGCGGTCCAATTCGCCTTCTATCTTTTCCCGCATCATGTATGGCACCGCTCTGACCTTGTGGTGTACTGGCCTGGTGTCCGGGTTTATATGAATCACTACCTTGGTCCCCATGAAAGTGCCAATGCCAGGTTGAAATAGTGAGCCAAATTTGTCCAGGATCTGTGAGCATGATATTTGCTCCACAGAAGAAATTGCATTGACATCGCCCCATTTCCACTTCATGACAGCAAGCCAACTCCTCCCCAGCAGTGCGGGACCGCCCCCCAGGACAATCCAGAGTGGCAACCTGTTCTCCGAATCTTTGTGGGTCATGACTACCATGGCGCTGCCTAGCATCAGAATGATTTCCTTTGTATATGTCCGTAGCTGTGCGCCAATCGGCCTAATTTTGGCCTCCTGGCCTTGGACGCCCACAACTTGTCGAACTGTTTGATACTCATCAGGGACTGGCTGGCCCCTGTGTCTAGCTCCATTGATACAGGGATGCCATTGAGGAGCACTTTCATCATTATTGGTGACGTCCTGGTGTATGAACTGTATATGTGCTCCACATGAACTCGCTGAACTTCAGCTTCCAGCAATTTCCCCCAGTGTCCATTTGGCCTCGTAGGGCTTACATCGGGCATGTCCTCCTCGTCCATCAACCTGGCTGCAGGCTTCCTGCACATACGTGCCAAGTGACCGCTAATGTTGCAATTTCTGCAGGTATATTGCTGATTGCTGCAAGTTCTGGCTGTATGTTTGCCTCCACACCTCCAACCTGAGCTGTTGTTGGAAACAAAAGGTCCATTACCAGTTGATCTTCTCTGACTGTCTCTGTAACTGTCTTTAAACGCACCATTGACAGGTGTTGATGGCCCCATTACTGGCCGCATTGTCCCTTGCGATGGCATGAATCGCCGTTCAGCTAGCCATTGTCCCTGTTGAATTCTCCCTTTGGGTTCGACTACATGCTCGGGTATGTCCGATTGCCCTTGTCTGCCTGGAGAACTGTGTGCCGCGTTAACAATGTTGATTCCCTGTCCATTTGCTGCATTTAATCTAAGATTTTTGTCAAACATCATTCTGGTCTCTTTCTCCCCTGAGATGAATGTCTGGGCCACCATAGAAACATAGAAAATAGGTGCAGGAGTAGGCCATTCAGCCCTTCGAGCCTGCACCGCCATTCAATGAGTTCATGGCTGAACATGCAACTTCAGTACCCCATTCCTGCTTTCTCGCCATACCCCTTGATCCCCCTAGTAGCAAGGACTTCATCTAACTCCTTTTTGAATATATTTAGTGAATTGGCCTCAACAACTTTCTGTGGTAGAGAATTCCACAGGTTCACCACTCTCTGGGTGAAGAAGTTTCTCCTCATCTCGGTCCTAAATGGCTTACCTTATCCTTAGACTATGCCGCCGTTTCCAGGGTCAAGTCTTTGGTCTCAATCAGTTTCCTGAAAACCCCAGCGTGCCCGATGCCCTCAATAAAAAAGTCTCACAGCATCTCCGCTCTGCATGCATCTGGGAACTTACATAGGCTCGCCAGTCGCCGGAGGTCTGCCACGAAGTCTGGAATGCTTTGCCCTTCTCGCCGCCGGTGCGTGTAAAACCGGTGTCTCGCCATGTGCATGCTGCTCGCCGGTTTAAAGTGTTCCCTGATCAACTTACTGAGCTCTTCAAAAGTCTTGTCCGCTGGCTTGTCTGGCGCTAGAAGGTCCTTCATCCGGGAGTACATCCTGGATCCACAAACCGTCAGGAGATGAGTCCTGCGTTTGTCGGCCGAATCCTGTCCCAGCCATTTCTTAGTGACGAAACTTTGCTGTCGTCTCTCAATAAAATCGTTCCAATCAGCACCAACACAGTACCTCTCGTCTGTGCTGCTAATGGCCATGCTCGCGTGGTTTAAATCCCAGTTTCTCATCACCAATGATATGTCCTTACTATACAGTACAAATGCACACGAGGACCATACTTGAGAGAAGGTCACTCTGTGACCAGTAACCTTTATTCCAGCACTGAAGTGACGAAGGTGGGTGGAGCTTCCCCTTTTATACCTGAAAATCCAGGTTAGGAGTGTCTCCCACAAGTTCACCACCTAGTGGTCAGTGTTCTCATGGTGTACAACTTAGGTCAGTTTGTACATGGATTACAATGACAGTTGAATACATGACAAAAACATCACCGTTTGCAAGTGTGATGGTTTTTCCCAACATGGTCAACCACTCTATTCCTCTTCCATCATCCCACCTTCATGGTTCACCTCTACAGGAGTGTTCCATTCCTACTTTCCAACATAACCAGCACATCTCCAGCAATGTCATCTCTTCCCACCCATGTATGGCTACCACTGGAGTACCCTAAATTTTCAACCTACCCACTCATTTCCTGCTTTTGCATGTTGTCCATTGGCAATGTTATCCATGCACAGTTCAATTGTTTCCATATACAAGATGATGACAGTCACATTCTGCATCACTCGTCCAATTCCACAACAACCTTTGTGTTGCCAGATAGTTTGTTCAAAATCAAGTTGTAGATGAGCCAGAACTACTTGCAGTTTAACTTGAAGATCAAAGCTATCTTATTCTGCTTCTGCCATAAACTAAACACATTGCTCCAGATTTCATCCCCCCCTAACTGCTTACTCTAGTTGAAACAGATGGTGCACAACCCTTGCATTCTATTTCACCTTGAGCTTACTTTCAAACCCCGTCTATCCATTGCCAAGTCCACTAACTTGTACCTACAGAATAATGCCTGCCTCGGTCTGTACCACACTCACACTGCTCTCAAACCATTATCCATACTTCTGTTACCTCCACACTTGATTTCTCCAATGCACTGCTCATCAGCTTCCTGTGTTTCACACTACAATCTGTAACTTGTCCAAAACTTCATTACTCACATCTTATCCTGTGCGAACTCCCATTTAACTATCACTCCTGGTTGTAACTTCCTGTAGTTGCCTCTTCCTGAACAACTAAAATGTTTAATCTTTGTCATCAACTTCCTCCAATCTATGTCCCACTCCTGACCTACAGTTCTCTGACTCTAATCTCCTGCGCATCCCCCTTTCTTTCATCCATTTGTGGCAGAGCCTACAGCTGCTTCAACTTTACTCTCTGACAGTTTCTCCCTAAACTGCTCTACCTTGCTGCTTGTCTCCCAGCCTACATAAGCCTACTCGAGCCATATTTTTTCAATCATCTTTTTTTCATCTCTTTTACTCGGAATTGTTTTCGCTTGTGAATCATTTGAGTTTTTCTACAATATAGGCACTATATAAATGCAAGTAGTTCACTAATACATGGGGATTGCAGGATGGATCATTTTTGCAGCAGAGCATCAGTGAAAGATCTATGATCCGTGAATTATCTCTTAGATGTCTTATTTTAATCTGCTTACATTTGTGGACAGGGTGGATATGTTAGTACAGAATGTTTTGTACTTCTCTTTTAAAATTGTTTCTTCTCTTTTAAAATGATTTCTTGCAACACATCAGTTAGCACTGTGGAAATGCCCAGAGCCAATTTAAATCGCAAGTCTAAAGGTGAGATGCACAGCTTCTTATTTATTATAAATAACTATTCAATCTCCCCATGATTTTTCACATGGGTAATCAAGACCAATTGGAGTTTTTCAGGTCAAGGAGGGATAGAGGGTGGAAGGTGTAATGTATTTGCTTCATGGATTCTTTGCTTAAGAATTCATAGCAACACATTGCTATTAAGAATTAGTTGATTTATTAACAAAGATTTAACAATCACACTGCGCATTACTGGTTCATCCACTGGGCTCAAAACTACACACCTTATCGTGGATAATCTAGACCCAACTGTCTGGGGTTTATTGAGTCTTGTGAACATCATGTGACTGGCTAAGACATTCACAATTCAACAGCTCAACAACTATTTTTGTAAAACTTTTGAATCAAGTGCCCCTTTTTTAAGGGCACAATTAACAGATTTGCAAATTTTTTTTAGTTGAAACCATTAATCAAATGCCCCCTTATTAGAGAGGGCACTAAAACTGACCAATAAACAAATTAAATTTTGATGATCAACTTGATTCAAATTAGAATTAGGTTGACGGGGGTAATGATGCAATCCAGTCCCTCCGGTGCCCACCTCTCACGGAAGGCCACGAGCGTACCAGTGGACACCGTGTGCTCCATCTCCAGGGACACCCTGGCTCAGATGTAACTGCAGAAGAGAGGCAGGCAGTCGGGCTGAATTACCTCCTTGACCGTCGACTGCCTGGACCGGTTGATGGCCATCATGGCCATGCTCAGGAGCAATCCTACGAGGAGGCCTTCCGACCTGCCTGCTCCCCTCCGCACAGGGTGCCCAAAGGTCAGGAGTGTGGGACTACAACAGCTCTACAACTATTTTGAGTTGTATCTGTAAAACAATAAATCATTAAATCAAGTGCCCCCTAATTAAAGTGGGGGAGGCACTAAACTCGACAAATTTAAACAAATTAAACTTGAGACATTACGTGGTTCAAATTTGGTTGCCGGGGGTGATGATGCACTCCAGTCCCTCCGGTGCCCACCTCTCGCATAAGTCTGCGAGTATACCAGTGGACATCGCGTGCTCCATCTCCAGGGACACCCTGGCTCGGATGTAACCGCAGAAAAGAGGCAGACTGTTGGGCTGAATGACCCTATTGACCGTTCGCTGCCTGGACCGGTTGATGGCCCCCTTGGCCATGCCCAGGAGTAGTCCTACGAGGAGGCCTTCCGACCAGCCCACTCCCCTCTGCACAGGGTGCCCAAAGATCAGGAGTGTGAGACTACAACAGCTCTCCAACTAGTTTTAGTTGCATCCGTCAAACTGTAAAGTAAATGCCTCTTTTTTAAAGGGGTAAATTAGATGGCAATCTTTAATACGACTGCCCCTTGTTTTTTTTTGAGGGCACCAAAAACACAAATTATACAAGTGCCCCCTGGCTAAAAGGCGGGGGGTGCGGGGGCGGGGGGGATGGGTGGGGCACTAAAGCCAACAAACTTAGACAAATTAAACTTTAAACATTACGGATCAAATTAAAATTTGGTTGCCGGGGTTGATGATGCACTCCAGTCCCTCCGGCGCCCATCTCTTGCGGAAGGCCGCGAGCGTACCGGTAGACAGCGCGTGCTCCATCTCCAGGGACACCTTGGCACGGATGTAACCACAGAAGAGAGACAGGCAATCGGGCTGAGCGATCCCCCTCAACCGCCTGCTGCCTGGACTGGTTGATGGCCCCCTTGGCCATGCCCAGGAGCAGTCCTACGAGGTAGACTTCCGACCTGCCCACTCCCCTCTGCACAGGGTGCCCAAAGATCAGGAGTGTGGGACTGCAACAACTCTACAACTCTTTTGGATTCCAACAGCTCTACAACTCTTTTGTTGCAAAACAAAAATAAACGTTAAATCAAGTGCCCCCTTATTAAAGGGGAGGGGAGGGAACATTCCAAACACTTTTCAGGTGCCCTTTTTTTTGTGAGTTTTTTTTTGTGTTTTTTTTTAGGGCACCGAGAGGCAAATTATACAAGTGCCCCCTGACTGGAGGGACACTAAAACCGGCAATAGAAACAAATTAAACTTTTAAACATATAAAATCAAATTAAAATTTGGTTGCCGGGGGTGATGATGCACTCCAGTCTCTCCGGCGCCCACCTCTCGCGGAAGGCCGCGAGCATACCGGTGGACAACGCGTGCTCCATCTCTAAGGACACCCTGGCTCGGATGTACGCACGGAAGAGAGGCAGGCAGTCAGGCTGAACGACCCCCTCGACCGCCCGCTGCCTGGACCGGCTGATGGCATCCTTGGCTGTGCCCAGGAGCAGTCCTACGAGGAGGCCCTCGGACCTACCCGCTCCCCTCCACACAGGGTGCCCAAAGATCAGGAGTGTGGGATTGCAACAGCTCTACAACTCTTTTTGGGGGAACAAAATAAATGTTAGATCAAGTGCCCCCCCGATCTGGGGGACACTCCACACACTTAACTGCCCCTTTTTTAAAATATTTTTTTTTTGTTTTTTTTGTTTTTTTGTGTTTTTTTTATTTTTGGGGGGCATTAAAACCATATATTTTACAAGTGCCCCCTATAAAAGGGGAGGGGGCCACTAAAAATCCAGCAATTAAAACAAATTAAACTTTAAAACATATAAAATCAAATTAAAATTTGGTTGCCGGGGGTGATGATGCACTCCAGTCCCTCTGGCGCCCACCTCTCATGGAAGGCCGCGAGCGTACCGGTGGACACCGCGTGCTCCATCTCCAAGGACACCCTGGCGCGGATGTACGCGCGGAAGAGAGGCAGGCAGTCGGGCTGAATGACCCCCTCGACAGCCCGCTGCCTGGACCGGCTGATGGCACCCTTGGCCGTGCCCAGGAGCAGCCCTACGAGGAGGCCCTCTGACCTATCCGCTCCCCTCCGCACAGGGTGCCCAAAGATCAGAAGTGTGGGGCTGCAACAGCTCTACAACTCTTTTAGAGGAGACAAAATAAAGCATTTAAATCAAGTACCCCCAATCTGGGGGGGCCACTCCAAACATTTTCCAATGCCCTTTTTTTTTTGTATTTTTGTAGTTTTTTTGGGGGGTATTAAAATTATATAATTTACAAGTGCCCCCTATAAAAGGGGAGGGGGACACTAAAACCCGGCAATTAAAACAAATTAAATTTTAAAACATATAAATTCAAATTAAAATTTGGTTGCCGGGGTAACGATGCACTCCAGCCCCTCCGGTGCCCACCTCTCGCGGAAGGCCGCGAGCGTACCGGTGGACACCGCGTACTCCATCTCCAGGGACACCCTGGCCCGGATGTAGGCGCGGAAGAGAGGCAGGCAGTCAGGCTGAACGACCCCCTCGACCGCCCGCTGCCTGGACCGGCTGATGGCACCCTTGGCCGTGCCCAGGAGCAGTCCTACGAGGAGGCCCTCGGACCTACCCGCTCCCCTCCGCACAGGGTGCCCAAAGATCAGAAGTGTGGGACTGCAACAGCTCTACAAACCTGTGAGCATAATCACAGGTGCATACATTAGAGAAGGTAAAAGAACCAGTGCAGGGAAGAGCGGGAGACAGGGAAGGGGTGTAAGTGAGTGGGAGAAGAAGTGTCACAGGGGAGTGAAAAGGATGTGAAGGGGAGATTGAGAATGAAAGTGAAAGGGGGGGTTAGCTGGGAAGTGGAGAGGTGGGGAAGGTCAAAACCGTGGGAAGGAAGCCAGAGGAGAGTGGGAGAAGAGGGGACAGGGCGGGGGAAGAGGGGACGGCAGAGGCAGGAAGAAGTAAGGGAAGAAGAAGGGAGTGCTGATAAAATGAAATTCAAATCAGTGGAGATTGCTGTTTTGAGGCACGGAACAGCCAGCCATTGGAGAGGAGAAATACAGCCAGCAGGGATAAGGGGATCTTTGGATGGGAAATGCAGCTGGGGGCAGTTTATCATGAAAGTAGAAATAAGGTAGACTAGGAATGGCCTGTGAGGGCCAATGGACGCAATCTGCAGAAAGAATAATAATTCTGGAAGGACTGTATCAATGTTCAAGGCAGGTTAGGATGATAAGTATTGTATTTAAAAATGTATAATTTAAACATTACTTTTAATTAATGCTAACTATTATTGGCTGGCCTCGATGAAACCACCCCTTTGGCCGAATAAAAGTATTTGATTTAACACATTTCCCTGGCTCGTGCCTAATTGTAAGAGGGGCAGAAAAACTAGCTTGCAACACCAAGCCGTACAAAAGCAAAGGCCTTACAATAAACATCCATAAGACAGAGGTCCTCTACCAACCAGACCCCACCACACAGCACTGCCCCGCAGTCATAAAAATCTACGGCGTGGCCTTGGACAACGTGGACCATTTTCCATACCTCGGGAGCCTACTATCAGTATGGGCAGACATCGATGATGAGATCCAACACCGCTTCCAGTGTGCCAGTGCAGCCTTCGGTCGCCTGAGGAAGAGAGTGTTTGAAGACCAGGACCTCAAATCTGACACCAAGCTTATGGTCTACAGGGCAGTAGTGGTACCTATATGGCTGAGAAACGTGGACCATACACAGTAGATACCTCAAAGCACTGGAGAAGTACCACCAGCGCTGCCTTTGCATGATCCTGCAAATCCACTGGCACCAATGTCAGTGTTCTCGCTCAGGCCAACATCCCCAGCATCGAAGCACTGACCACACATGACCAGCTCCGTTGGACGGGCCACATCGTCCGCATAATCGACACGAGATTCCCAAAGCAAGCGCCCTACTCAGAACGGATAATGGGACCAAAGGTGGATAAATCCCCTGGACCTGATGGCTTGCATTCTAGGGTCTTAAGAAAAGTAGCAGCAGGGATAGTGGATGCATTGCTTGTGATTTACCAAAATTCCCTGGATTCTAGGGTGGTCCCAGCAGATTGGAAAACTGCAAATATAACGCCCCTATCTAAAAAAGGAGGCAGACAAAAAGCACAAAACTATAGACCAGTTAGCCAAACATCTGTGGTTGGGAAAATGTTGGAGACCATTATTAAAGAAGCAGCAACAGGACATTTGAAAAAGCATAATTCAGACAGGCAGAGTCAGCATGGATTTATGAAGGGGAAGTCATGTTTGACAAATTTGCTGGAATTCTTTGAGGATGTAACGAACAGGGTGGATAAAGGGGAACCAGTGGATGTGGTGTATTTGGACTTCCAGAAGGCATTTGACAAGGTGCCACATAAAAGGTTACTCACAAGATAAAAGTTCATGGTGTTGGGGGTAATATATTAGCATGGATAGAGGATTAACTAACTAACAGAAAACAGAGAGTTGGGATAAATGGTTCATTCTTGGGTTGGCAATCAGTAACTAGTGGGGTGCCGCAGGGATCAATGCTGGGACCCCAACTATATTAACGACCAAGTGAAGGAACCAAATGTAACGTAGCCAAGTTTGCTGATGATACAAAGATGGGAGGAAAAGCAATGTGTGAGGTGAATAAAAAAAACTGCAATAGGACATAGACAGGCTAAGTGAGTGGGCAAAAATTAGGCAGATGGAGTATAATGTTGGAAAGTGTGAAGTTATGCACTTTGGCAGAAAAAAATTGAAGAGCAAGTTATTATTTAAATGGAGAAAAATTGCAAAGTGCTGCAGTACAGCGGGACCTGGGGGTCCTGGTGCATGAAACACAAAAGGTTAGTATGCAGGTACAGCAAGTGATCAGGAAGGCCAATGGAATCTTGGCCTTTATTGGAAAGGGGATCATAGAATCATAGAAGTTTACAGCATGGAAGGAGGCCATTTCAGCCCATCGTGTCCATGCCGGCCAAGAAGAGGCTATCCAGCCTAATCCTACTTTCCCGCTTTAGGTCCGTAACCCTGCAAGTTACGACACTTCACATGCACATCCAAGTACTTTTTCATTGGGACATTCGCTTGCTAGTTTAGTTGGAGTGGAGTGCAAAATTATCAGCTTCCAATGGCAGGGTGATACAGGTCCCATCAATGAGCCAAGTTGGCCAGTTTATCAACAGTACCCTCGAATACTATAGACCTCTGATGAAAGGTCATTGACCTGAAACGTTAACTCTGTTTCTCTTTCTACAGATGCTGCCTGACCTACAGCATTTTCTGTTTTAGTGAAAGCAAGGAAGTCTTGCTACAGTTATACAGGGTATTGGTGAGGCCACACCTGGAATACTGCATGCAGTTTTGGTTTCCATATTTAAAAAAGGATATACTTACTTTGGAGGCAGTTCAGAGAAGGTTCAGTAGGTTGATTCCGGAGATGAAGGGATTGACTTATGACGAAAGTTTGAGAAGGTTGGGCCTCTACTCATTGGAATGAGTGGTGATCTTATCGAAACGTATAAGATTATGAGGGGGCTTGACAAGGTGGATGCAGAGAGGGTGTTTCCATTCATAGGGGAGACTAGAACTAGGGAGCATAATCTTCAAATAAGGGGCTGCCCATTTAAAACTGAGATGAGGAGGGTTGTAAATCTGTGGAATTCGCTGCCTTAGAGAGCTGTGGAAGCTGGGTCATTGAATAAATTTAAGACAGAGATAGACAGTTTCTTAACCGATAATGGAATAAGTTATGGGGAGCGGGCAGGGACCTGAGTCCATGATCGGATCAGCCATGATCATATTAAATGGCGGAGCAGGCTCAAGGGGCCATATGGCCTACTCCTGCTCTTATTTCTTATGTTCTAATCTTATTATGAACTCTTATATGGCAAGCGAGCCCCAGATGGGCAGGGGAAATGTTATAAGGACACCCTCAAAGCCTCCTTGATAAAGTGCAACATCCCCACCAGCACCTGGGAATCCCTGGCCCAAATCCACCCTAAGTGGAGGAAGAGCATCCGGGAGGGCTTTGAGCACTTTGAGTCTCGTCGCCGAGAGCATGCAGAAACCAAGCGTAGACAGTGGAAGGAGCGTGCGGCAAACCAGACTCCCCACCCACCCTTTTCTTCAACCACTGTCTGTCCCACTTATTGCAGAGACTGTAATCCCCGTATTGGAAAGTACAGTCACCTGAGAACTCACTTTTAGAGTGGAAGCAAGTTTTCCTTGATTTCGAGGGACTGCCGATGGTGATGATGATGAACCTTCAACTCACCATAAGCAACATCACAGGAAATTTGCTAATATACAAGACCTCCCATGGCATTGCTGATGGTGAATCATCTAGATGTTATTGTAACAATTACCTTTATTCAGCCATTGGGGTAAATAAATATCAGGAATGTTTTTTTATATTTCATTAAAAATGCTGTAGCACATTTTATGTAGTGTTAAAAGCATAGTAATGAGTTAATGTTGAAAGGTCTGACGAACTAAATAAAGTCTTTTGTTTTTCAAATGATTAATCCTCATTTTAAACCACCATCACTGCTTTCACGGCTTAAGAGAAACTCACCTCATATCCTTTGTTAATGCTTATTTTATGAGAAAATAAATATCATAATTTCATTTCAAAGTTCACATCAAGAATTATGCATAGAATCCAAACACAATGTTTACCCTTGATCTCCTATTACCATTGTCTCTTAAACTGATTAAAATGCCAATATTGTTTCCATGGTAACATATTAACATTCTTATCAGCTGATTCATAGCCACAATCTTAGCACTAATAAAAACAAAGGTCTTTTGCTCAGTTTGTAGGCACAAAGCATTTCGCAGCAGGCGTTAATGATTAAATCTTGATGCACAGTTGATTCACATAGGTTCAGAACATTGTTCTGGTGAAGAAGTTCTTTAAGTCATTTGACTTCATTTTTCCAGAGTACCAACCTTACTGTCTCCCGCAGTACAGCACCTGCCTGCTTTGTCAATGCATCCAATGTCCTGGCCTCTGCAGCCTTTCCTGCCAGCCTGCTCCAGCTCTTGATGCCCCTCTGTATGATGGAATACTTCCTGATATCTATCCTAAATTTGTCCTTTACAACACCTAACCTATTTCCTTCTGGCCTGCTGCCTTGGCATACCTGAAAATATTGTTCTGGATTTACCTTCTCGAATCCGTTAAGCATAGGGTTACCAACTCTGATTGGGTAAATTTCTGGAGGCTTCATAGAAACATAGAAAATAGGTGCAGGAGTAGGCCATTCAGCCCTTTGAGCCTGCACCGCCATTCAATGAGTTCATGGCTGATCATGCAAATTCAGTACACCATTCCTGCTTTCTCGCCATACCCCTTGATCCCCCTAGTAGTAAGGACTACATCTAACTCCTTTTTGAATATATTTAGTGAATTGGCCTCAACAACTTTCTGTGGTAGAGAATTCCACAGGTTCACCACTCTCTGGGTGAAGAAGTTTCTCCTCATCTCGGTCCTAAATATCTTACCCCTTATCCTTCGACTATGACCCCTGGTTCTGGACTTCCCCAACATTGGGAACATTCTTCCTGCATCTAACCTGTCTAAACCCGTCAGAATTTTAAACGTTTCTATGAGATCCCCTCTCATTCTTCTGAACTCCAGTGAACACAAGCCCAGTTGATCCAGTCTTTCTTGATATGTCAGTCCCGCCATCCCGGGAATCAGTCTGGTGAACTCCCTCAATAGCAAGAATGTCCTTCCTCAAATTAGGAGACCAAAACTGTACACAATACTCCAGGTGTGGCCTCACCAAGGCCCTGTACAACTGTAGTAACACCTCCCTGTCTCTGTACTCAAATCCCCTCGCTATGAAGGCCAACATGCCATTTGCTTTCTTAACCTCCCACCTTCAATCTTCACCTTCATATGACCTCCCACCTTCAATCGCCCCACCCAGTCACACAGCATTTTTGATCTCATCTCCAATATTTTATGACTAATAACTAACTATAAACAAAAGTGTTTAAAGAAAATGAAAAAAAAGCACCACTTTCTTTAATGCCCCTATATTTCGCCAGGTTGCTCGCAGGAACGTCAAGGAGATTTGTTATGTCCAGAATAAAGTAATGTGATTGAGTACTGTCGACGTGAGTAAGTGTGACCTTAGTCTCTTTATTCCAACTCCAGAGTCCTGGCACAGCATGGGAGGCCTGTTTATATACAGTGCTCCCAAGGGATGCTGGGATCCCTTGGGACTCCAACAGATGCGCCTTCTGGTGACGGTAAAATGCTGGTTACATAGGTTGCATAAATAACATCACTCCCTCCCAGAGTCAATAGTAAACTTATTACAGGGTGAGATGATCTGGGGCTTTTCGCTCCCTTGTCGATCGTCTCAGTACAAATGCAGATGCAGGTGAGTTGTTTGGTTCTTCGCTGGGCTGCTAGGCAGCTGGCCTTGCTGGGCTGCTGGGGATGGTGAGTTCAGCTTCGTGGTCAACCGTGATGTCCGTTGCCACTTGTGTGTGCGTTAGAGGGTCGAAGTTGGTAGTGTCCTCTTCGGGTTGCTCGTGGCTGTCTGTGAATCGCAGTTTGGTTTGGTCCAAATGCTTTCTGCAAGTTAGTCCATTAGCAAGTTTGACCTGAAACACACTACTCCCTTCTTTGGCTACGACAGTGCCAGCAAGCCATTTGGGACCATGTCCATAGTTGAGTATAAATGCAAGGTCATTGACTTCAATATTGCGTGACAAGTTTGCGCGATCATGGTACATGCTTTGTTGATGCCGCCTGTCCTCGACGTGATCATGGAGACAAGAGAGAGCTTTGTTTTGAGTGCCCTTTTCATGAGCAGCTCGGCTGGGGGAACCCCAGTGAGCGAGTGGGTTCTGGTGTGGTAGGATTCGGGACAGGCGGGTCTTCAGGGAGCCTTCCGTTACACGTTTCAAGCTTTGCTTCATGGTTTGGACTGCCATTCTGCCTGGCCATTGAATATAAGCTTGACCGGGGCAGGTGTGACCTGCTTGACCCCATTGTGGGTCATGAATTCCTTGAATTCAGCACTGGTGAAGCATGGCCCATTGTCGCTGACAAGGACATCAGGCAGGCCTTGCGTGGCGAACATGACTCATAGGCTTTCGATAGTGGCAGTGGACGCGCTTACAGACATTATTACACACTCAATCCATTTTGAATATGCATCCACAACAACCAAAAACATTTTGCCTAGAAATGGGCCCGCAAAGTCAACGTGGAGGGCCATGACCACAAACTTAGCGGTGCCTCCTTGGGTGCATTGCTAAGTTGAGAGCAAGTGTCGCATTTGCGCATGAAAGATTCCAAAACTGAGTCGATGCGGGGCCACCACACATGGGATCTGGCTATAGCTTTCATCATTACTATGCCTGGGTGGGTACTGTGTAGGTCGCGTATGAACGTTTCCTTGCCTTTCTTAGGCAAAACCACGCGATTACCCCACAAAAGACAATCCGCCTGTATGGACATTTTGTCTTCACGCCGCTTGATCTCTTCATGCATCTCCACTGGGACGCTGGACCAGCTCCCATGGAGGACACAGTTTTTTTACAAGGGACAGTAAAAGGATCCTAGCTGGTCCAGTTCCTGTTCTGGTGGGCCATAATGGGTGGTTTTTCGTTTTCAAATGCATCCATCACCAAGAGCAAGTCTGCAGGCTGTGCCATTTCCATCCCAGTGGTGGGCAATGGTAGCCGACTGAGGGTGTCAGCGCAGTTCTCTGTGCCTGGCTGTGGCGAATTACATAGTTATATGCAGACAGTGTGAGCACCCATCTTTGGATGCGAGCAGAGGCATTGGTATTGATACCTTTGCTCTCTGAGAATAGCGATATGAACAACTTGTGGTCAGTTTCTAACTCGAACTTAAGCCCAAACAGATACTGATGCATTTTTTTTACCCCATAAACGCATGCCAGAGCTTCTTTCTTCAATTATGCTGTAGGCCCTTTTGGCCTTGGACAAGCTCCTGGATGCATCAGTGACAGGTTGCAATGTTCCCGATTCGTTTGCTTGTTGTAACACACACCCAACCCCGTACGAAGACGCATCGCAAGCTAGCACTAAACTTTTACAAGGATCATACAGGACAAGCAGTTTGTTGGAACACAACAGATTTTGGGCTTTCTCAAAAGCTGTCTCTTGTGATTTCCCCCATACCCAATCATCTTCCTTGCGTAGCAACACATGTAGAGGTTGTAGCAAGGTGCTTAACCCGGGTAGGAAATTACCGAAATAATTGAGGAATCCCAGGAACGACTGCAGCTCCGTCATGTTCTGTGGTCTCGGTGCGTTCTTGATGGCCTCCGTCTTGGCGTCGGTGGGTCTGATGCCATCTGCCACGATTCTTCTCCTTAAGAACTCGACCTCTGGCACCAGGAAAACACACTTCGAGTGTTTCAACCTGAGTCCCACACAATCAAGCCGAGATTCTGCAAGTGTTTGATGGTGTCCCGACTTGTGACCAGTATGTCATCCTGAAAAACCACGGTGCGCAGAACCAACTTTAGCAGATTCTCCATGTTCTTTTGAAAAATAGCCGTGGCCGATCGAATCCCAAACGGGCATCTATTGCAGATAAACAGACCTTTGTGCATGTTGATGCAGGTGAGGCCTTTCGAAGATTCCACCAGCTCCTGCGTCATGTAGGCCGAGGTCAGGTCCAACTTGGTGAACGTCTTCCCTCCTGCCAGCGTCGCAAATAGGTCGTCTGCCTTGGGCAGCTTGTAATGGTCCTGCAGTGAAAAACGTTTAATCATTACTTTATAGTCCCTGCAAATTCTGACCATGCCATCGCCCTTGAGAAGTGGAACAAATGGACTGGCCCACTCGTTGAACTCCACCGGCGCGATGATGCCCTCTCGTTGTAGCCTGTCCAGCTCAATCTCCAGTTTCTCTCGCATTATATATGGTACCGCCTGTGCCTTGTGGTGGATGGGTTGTGTACTGGAAATCAAGTGGATATGCACCTTCGCCCCAGAGAAACTTACGATGCCTGGCTCAAACAACGACGGAAACTTGCTCAGAACCTGGGCACATGAGGCGTCATTGACGGACGAAAGCGCTCGGATGTCATCCCAGTTCTAGCGTATTTTTCACAGCCAGCTTCTGCCGAACAGTGTGGGACCATCTCCTGGTACTATCCATAGTGGTAGTTCGTGCACTGCTCCATCATAGGAGACTTTTACTGTTGCGCTGTCAATTTCAGGGATCAGCTCTTTAGTGTACGTTCTCAGCTTGGTGTGAATGGGGCTCAGCTTGGGCCCGTGTGCCTTGTTGCACCACAGCCTGTCGAAGGCCTTTTTGCTCATGATGGACTGACTCGCATCTGTGTCCACTTCCATGGATACTGGAATTTCGTTCAGTTCAACTATTAGCATGATCGGTGGACATTTCATGGTGAAGGTATGTACTCTGTACACTTCTGCCTCCTCGCTTTGAGTCTCTAGTTCAGTTTGATCCGCCATGGATCGGTCTTCCTCTGCAACGTGGTGGTTTGCAGAGTTTGCAGCTCGTCTGCACATTCGCTGGAGGTGTCCCATTGTTCCACAGCCTTTGCAACCATAATGTTTGAAGCGGCATCGATGGGCTCGATGATCACCTCTGCAGCGCCAACAAGGTGTTAATTGCCTCGCATTAATGCTTGTTGGCGGACTCTGTGTCATCTGAGGTCGTGCAGCTGCAGGCGTGTACATTCTGCCATGTACATTCCTGCCTGAAAACAACGTTAATTTTTGTACAGTACTTGCCGAAACATCTTTATGCTGCAAAATGTGTTTGGTGTTATCGCTGGTGGACATAAATGCCTGGGCTATCGTTATGGCTTTGCTCAGTTTCGGTGTTTCAGCAGTCAATATTTTGCAAAGGATAACCTCATGGCCAATGCTAAGCACAAAATAGTCTCTTCGCATTTGCTCCAGGAATCCATTGAATTCGCAATGTCTTGCAAGGCGCCTTAGTTCGGCGACATAGCTCGCCACTTCCTGGCCTTCAGACCGTTGACATGTGTAAAATCGATACCTTGCCACCAGAATGCTCTCCTTCGGACTTAGGTGCTCCTGGACCAGCGTACACAGTTCTTCATACTATTTGGTTGTTGGTTTCACCAGAGCAAGAAGATTCTTCATGAGGCAATAGGTTGTTGCCCCGCAGACGGTGAGGAGGATCGCCCTTCGTTTAGCAGCATTCACACTCCCTTCCAGCTCATTGGCCACGAAGTATTGGTCGAGTCGCTCCATGAAGGCCTCCCAAATGTCCCCTTCTGAGAATTTCTCCAGGATGCCAACAGTTCTCTGCATTTTCATGTGATGGTTCGTTATCTCGTTGCCAGTTGTTATGTCCAGAATAAAGTAACGTGATTGAGTACTGTAGATGTGAATAAATGTGACCTTAGTCTCTTTATTCCAACTCCAGAGTCCTGGTACAGCATGGGAGGCCTGTTTATATACAGTGCTCCCAAACGATGCTGGGATCCCTTGGGACTCCAACAGATGCGCCCTCTGGTGGCAGTAGAATGCTGGTTACATAGGGTTGCATACATAACAAGATTAATCTTTGATTCCTGGAGTCTCCAGGACAATCCTGTAGAGTTTGCAACCCTAGTTCAGCATCTCATATGAAGCTCTTCCAAGGTTCCCTAGACATCTCTTCAAGAACCAGTACATCTAATCATTCCTCATAGCTCATCCCTCTAACATTAGAGATTACTCCCTTTGCTTTCTTCTCCATTGCATCCAGGACCTGGATGGCACACCTATGTCCATTACTGTATGCAGTGACCCAGATGCAACATAGCAGAGTACTGTCCAGTTTCAGCATGATTCTAGGCGATTTCAGCTCAGGTAATTTGATGAGCAAGGTTCCAACCAAAGCCCTTTGAACTCTTTCAACTTCCTCCTTAGCAAATTCTATCTCACCCTTCAAATATATTTGCCTCTTATTTTTACTTCTATTTTTCAGTATCTTGCATTTGCCATCTTGAACCTCATTTGCAACCAATCAGCTGCTTTGTAACGTTTTTGTTGTGAGATCTTAGCTGCCTCCTCTGAGTCCACAGTCCCCGTTAACCTGTTGTCATCTACCTTACCCTGTGTTAGGACTGTAAATCCAGGACATTTATGTATACCAGGGACGGGGTGGGGGGGTCTCAGCAAGAACCACTGGAGCACCCTACTCAATCTCTCTCCCAGTTTCAACCTAACTACTCTTAAAATGACCCCTTGACCAATTATATCATTTGACTCATTCATGCTGAGTAAATTATTAGTTTTCAGCCTCTTACTAATAGAAAGAAAGGATAGAACTTGCATTTATGTAACATTAAGTCACGCAGCATTTAATATTTGAGATTGATGTTGGATTGTGTATTGTTAGTATCCCCTCTGGTAAAGCTTCCAAATGTAGATGTTAGCTTTTATTTCCTGTTTATCCTCTTTTTCTTAGGGTTTTGAATTCCCTATGACTATCTTCTTACTAGAAAGAGCTTTTAGTGCTTGGTTTTGTATCTGTCCAGTCCTCTTTTTGTATCCCTAATCTGCTTCTGTATAGCCTTGTGCTAAACCCAATGATTGGCTTCTCCCTTCAAACTTTCTTTGCTTAATCTTCATTTTAACTTCCATGTTGATCCATTTTGGAGCATTTTAATTTGACCCTGTTGCATTTAACCATATGCTTATCCTATACGATAATGATATCCTATGTATCTCAAATAATGTTTTGAATTATGTCCATTTATCTTTGTCAGATTTATCCTTTAATCAATCTTGCTAAGCTCAATCCATGTACCTCTGATGGCTTTGCCCATCCAAAGTTGTATGCCAGGTGTAATGTATGTACCTGTGAGCATACTCAAAGTTCTGTGAAGCTGTTGTAATTTGTGGTTTTAGTGCCCAAAACCCCCCCCCAAAAAACAAAAAAAAAAGGGCACTTGTAAACTGTTCGGAGTGTCCCCCTCCCCTTTAATTAATGTTTATTTAATGTTTATTTTTGTTTTGCGACAAAAAAGCTGTGGAGCTGTTGCTTTCACATGACTCAATAAAACCCCAGTCAGTTGGATCTAGGTCATCCATGAAGAGGCATGCAATTATGGGCTAGTGGATGAACTGGTAATGTGTAGTGTGATTGCTAAACCTTTGTTAATAAACCAACTAGTTCTTAATAGCAACGTGTTGCTATGAATTCTTAAGCAAAGAACCCGTGAAGCAAATACATTACACCAGGGATTAACTACTTGCCTGTTAGATTAAATAGTATTGTGATATGGTCACTATTAATTTATAATTCAACTCCTGTTATTCCCTGAATATTATCTGGGTCTCTCATAAGAATCAAGTTTAAGGGAAATTCATCTCTCGGAGTTTCTGACAAATTGTTGAGGAAATATTGTGCGCTATTTTGACAAGCACAGATTCTTTCCCACTTGAGCATTGCCATCTTATTTTAAGTTGCTTCAAACCCCCTTACCTTTGTTTCCTGACATCCTTTTAATTTCATCTGAAAATGATCAATCATTCTCCTTATTTGGGGCTGTAGCTTATCTGAAATATTATCTGGCCCATGTTTGTTACCAATATCTAGTCAAAGAATTTCCTAAGATTCTGGGTCAACCACTTTCACCTCCCAAGTAATGCTTATATATAAGATATCCCTTCCAAATCTTACTTGCCCCCCTCTCTCCTTCTCCCGAATTATATTTATTTCATATTTTTAGATTAGCCAGGTCTCTATGATTCCTATTGCATCATAATTACCAGTTGCCATCCATTGTTCTGGTTTGACCACTTTATTTTATATGCTTCTGGCATTCATGTATAAACATCTAATTTTATTCCTTGCATCATTAACCTCATCTGGTCGCTTGGACTTGCTGTCTGTTAACATGATAATTCTTGAAATGCTATATCTTGGCCTTGTTCACTTCTATTATCCTGTCTATTCTAATGCATAATCCTGACCTCACTCTGTCTTCTCGTCTAATTTAAATGCTGCTCAATAAGTAGTTCCACACTCTTAGCAAGTCTCTCGATGGCTGCATAAAAGCATACAATGGCCCCAAGTTTCAGCCCGCGGCGAAAACGGCGCACCTCCGAGCTGGACGCCTGTTCTTCGCGCCTAAAAGTGCGCTAGAAAAAAACTTCGATATTCTCCGGCTCCTCGGAGCTAAATCTCAGCTTGGCGCGGCGGGCTCTTCACAGTGGGGGGCAGAGCCAAACACTCGCGCCGATTCTGTAAGTAGTGGGGGGGGAGCGGGTCCAATTTAAATGAGCCAACCTGGTGCCGGCAACCTTGCGTGTGCGCGTTGGAGCGTGCACGCACGCGCAGTGTCAAACAAACATTGGCATTCGGCCATTTTTAAAAGGACTCGGCTGCCGTAGAGCCACTGACGCTGCCACTTAAGCGTGGCCGAATGGCCTCAACCCCCTTGAAAAGCTGCGTGCGTCCGGTGTTGATCTTTCGGCTGCCGGCCAGCCACTGACGCCGCTCCTATCCCATGGCCGAATGGCCTCAACCCCCTTGAAAAGCTGCGTGCCTCCGGTGTTGATCTTTCGGCTGCCGGCCAGCCACTGACGCTGCTCCTATCCCATGGCCGAATGGCCTCAACCCCCTTGAAAAGCTGCGTGCCTCCGGTGTTGATCCTTCGGCTGCCGGACAGCCACTAACAGAATGAAGGCCTGCCTGCAGCACAGCAGCTCAGCTCGAAGGCTGCTTGCTGCCACTGTTGGGGCTGACGTCGAGACACTGATGCTACACCCCTGCCTGTCTCCAACATGAAAGGCCTGCCTGAAGCACAGCAGCTCGAAGGCTGCTGCTGTTTCACACAGGTAGGAACATGGTTTATTTAATCTTTTCTTTGCTTATAAATTTTTATTCAGGTTGGATTTATTTGTATAATATTTGTCTAAGTATAACTAAGGATTGATTGTAGAATTTAATGACTTCCCTTCCCCCCCCTCCCCCCCCACCTCATTCCCTACACCTAATTTGTAACCTAGCCTGATTTTCTAAAGTGTAGACAAGGTTTTTTCGAGCATACAAAAATCTTCACTTACTCCATTCTAAGTTAGTTTGGAGTAAGTTTTCACTGCCGAAACTTTGAAAACAGGCGTAAGTGGCCGGACACGCCCCCTTTTGAAAAAAAAATTATTTTCCAAAGTGAAACTGTTCTAACTGACTCGAACTGGAGCAAACTAAATGCCGAGAATTTGAATTTCTAAGATACTCCGTTCTACACCAGTTGTTCCAAAAAATCAGGAGCAACTGAGGCTGAAACTTAGGCCCATTAAAACTAATGATAAATGAATAAACATCAATATAGAAAATGTTATTTTGTTTTAAATTTCTATTGAATATATTTTGATAACAGTACCAAGAAAAATGAGAGTTGATACATTTTTCTATGTTTCATAATTTTGTCTCTGCTCTCTGTTTTGCTATTCCTGAGGAAATTAGATGAAACATTTCTCCAGACTATCTAACAAAAGTCATCACTGGATCTACCAGCAGGAGACACGCAAACTTTGAACAAAGTAGACTATTTCATTTGGTCATTGTAAGACCATCCATAAAGATGATTACATGCTCTATGGTAGAAACCCGTTGAAAACGTTTAAAACAGGTGCTACCGTTAAATTCAGCAGGACCTTCGGGCTACCCAGCCGCAAATCCTCTTTTTATGGGGGCCTATAGTTCTCTGTAAACACTCTGACTCACATGACAACCATCACATCTACATTTTATTTTTTGGAAGCTATATGTTCAACAACTAACTGGTTCTATGCAAGGCTTCCATGTCCATAGGCACTGCAAGATGCACTGTGCATACTCCATCTCATATATACCATTCACATTTGAATTTAATTTTGAAAGTCCATTTGTACTTATATAAACTTACCCCCTCCCCCTTTGCCATCCATTGGTTTTCGCCATGCTTCCACTTAATAAAGGAAACCATAGGTGGAGGTCGACAGGATTAGAATTTCAGTCAATCTTGCAAATATAAGGGTCAAACTATAATATTTAGAATGTCACTTAGCTGCCACTATCTCAAGTTCTACTTTGGAAACAAGCAGTATATAACAAATAAACACCTTCAACTGCTAAAGTCATTCAAATAACCAAATTAATCACAGTGACAATTATTGAATCTTTTCTTAATTAACATCAGTAGAAAACGGATACAAGAAGAAGGAACGGGGAAAAATAATTTTCAGTTTGTCTTGTCATTCAGTCCACTTTCATTTTCTTCCTGTCATGGCATGAAATCTATTAATATTGTTATTCCCTGCAGGCTTAGGAATCTGTCCATTTCCGTTTTGGAAGCCACATCCACCTCCTCACCTATTACACCTATTATATCTCTGCTTACTTTTATTTTGAGCTGAAAAATATACAATTGAGAGATGACCTAATTGAGATGTTTAAAATGATAAAGGGATTCAATAAGGTAGATACAAATAAGTTACTTATTCTGGTGGGAGAATCCGGAACGAGAGGGCACACTTTTAAAATTCGAGTTCGTCCATTTAGGAGTGAAATGAGGAAACACTCTTTCCCACAAGGGTAGTGGAAATCTGGAACTGTCTCCCCCAAAAGGCTGTGGATGCTGGGCCAATTAAAATTATTAAGACTGAGATTGATAGAATTTTATTAGGTCAATGTATGAAAGGATATGGAGCACAAGCGAGTAAGTGCGTTGAAATATAGATCAGCCATGATCCAATTGAATTATGGAATAGGCTTGAGGAGCTAAATGGGCAATTCATGTTTCTATGTTCCTATGATTAAGTTAGTTATAACTCATAACTTCCAAAGACTATTACACAAAGTGTAAGAATCTAGATGCAGATTGGATATTTACTTATCAATGTTTCTTCTTGATTTCATGTTCCATGTTACTTCATATTGATGTCCATTGTTAAAATGCTTTCCTTAAAGAGAAGCAAGAGGAATTACCCAATGTCTTTCTATTACATCGACTGACTGCATGCATACAAATCACGTTTTTATATAATTAAGCACTGCAATTTAAACTTTCAGATAATAAAGATACTAAACAGATGACCGAGCAAAAAAATGCCAAAGTGTATATATGGTAAGTCCAAAGTAAATTTCAGAGGAAGAAATGGGTACTAAAACAGATGATACCTAACACTGTTAGTGAACCTCATGAAGAAATTTCCAAAATTGTATTCTAAATTCAATATTAAAGAGGAGAAATTAATTTGCGTCTGTCTTCAGGCCCAAACTCCATGCTGCGCAGGCAGAGTATACCCGAAATTGGGTCTCAGACCTCAATTACATTTTAACATGTGCAAGAGGCCTAATGCCTACTTTAGCTGACCACCCAGGGCACCTAAAGAAAGGGCCCAACAAATTGAGCAGTGGTCCAAATGCCTGTACAGATTGGGCGCAGGCTGTCCCACAGCAAAATTTGTCAGTGTTGCCCCCTTTTTATGTCTGAAAAGCAGGCGCACCTGTAAGGTTCTGCAAAACCAACCACGGAGACATGTGGCAGGGAGAATGGGAAGATGCCATGTTTAAAATGATCAACTGCAGCCAACAACCTGTAAATCGCGGAGGATGATGGGACTCTGGCCACCCTGTACAGTAACAGACAGTGTTGCAGGGGCACGGAACTGGACGGGGGATGAGCCAGCTACCATAAGGGAGAAGAGTGTACATTCAGTTCTTCCAAGAAAATGGATACAAGGCAACTTTATATTTTAAAAGGACATTTCTCCAGCTTTTCATGTAAAACCCTCACAGGAGAGGCAACATGTCCAGGCAAAATCTCCCCAGTAATACACAAGGCAACACAAAGGGTATCAGTTTGAATAATTAAACAAAGGCCCACAGGTCTGACGCAATCATTTTGGCCAGCCCAGACAGAGTGGCACCTCTGTCGAGATAGTGAACAATTCACCCCATCAGCGAGCGATAGGATACAGGAGGTGTGGCTAATCTCCCATTCCAGACAGATCGATACACATCGAACTGCCATTGACACCCCAGTTTATTCAAGGAAGACCCATGACAATGGCCTGCAGTTTTGGTGCGAAGATGAACGGACTATAAGAAAAAGCTGCAAAAGCACACAAAGGTGTTGGAAGTTGGAAGTTGGAGGTTGGAGTTTGGAGGTTGGAGGTTGGAGTCAGCTTTTTGCATTGAGTTGTAGAGTTGAGTTAAAAAGGTGGGAGTCAGTTTTTCGTTGTGGTTGAGTTGAGTTAAAGGGGAGTTGAGTCAGCTCTTCACAGGGCCCTCGCTCTGGGGAAGGTGTGCTTAACTCCAGCAGCTTTTTGCTCAGGAGCCAACCGAGAGGCAAATAGAAGAAACCGACGCAACATCGAGGATGAAAACCGAACCGACCAACAACGTAAAACCCACCCCAGAGGGACCCCGAGTGAAATAAGTGCCCCCCAGAACCCCGGAGTTGATAGGATTGTGAATATAGCCCAAACCCCCTCATAGACTCAATTTAGGATAGGAATTGGTAAGAAGGGTGGAAGTGGGAGGTGGGTTGTGTGTGAGTGGAATGTTTCAACCTCTTATCTTCCCCTTCCCTATTGCGAGATTTTTTGTGTTGTTGAGTGAGATTGTGCCATTACTGCTATTTACGACGTCTTCCTAGGCCCTCTATCTTGGTGTTTACTATTCTAAATAAACAACATTAGCCATTTTGCACTCTTACCCACTGTGTCTGGTGCCTCATTACTCACCCATCCTCATAAATCGCACGTACAGAACCTCAGGGGAGTGTGGATTCGAACCCACACCCCAAGCTCCCCCTACAACCACATACAAATTTCTACAACTAATTTTAGATTCCATGCCATTGTTAAGCATAACTAGCATCATAAGTTACCTGTGGCAATTTAGTAAATCACAATGCATGCAAGGAATTGTCACCTACGTTTTATGACACAAGAGTCACGTCAACTACATGAGAATCTGTCTGATGTGATTTTATTGCCAGTAAGACTTACAAGATGGAAAATCCCTCAACTATCCATTTGCAATTATAAATTTTAGAACCTGTCAACAAGATTAAAAAGTGTTGACCAGTTTTTCAGTCTTGTTTACAGAGCAGTCTAAAAAACAACAAACCTTTAAATTGAATAAAACAAGCACAATAATCTACAATGTTAACATTGAAACATGGGGTTCAATTTATTTGACTGTGCAACAATATTACCTAGCTCGGCTCAATGGTAGCACTCTCAGCCCAGAGTCAGAAGATGAGTTCAAGCCCCATGGCAGGATTTGAGTATATAAATTAGGTTGACACTTCAGTGCAGTATTAAAGGAGTTTCCATTGTTACAGTTGTGGGGGCCAAAATTCAGGCTCACCAGAAACCTGGCGCAATTACCGTCTTTTTGCCACCATTACCGCCACTATGGTTGCGGTAGGCATTGGATCGATTTTCACCGATTTTTTCCCGAAAAATGGCGGCCAGCGGTAATGACTGGGGGAATCGAGACTTTGCAGCGGTGTGGATCGATCGATTGGAGTGTAATTACCACGGGGAAATTCACCCTCATGGTGATTTCCAGCCAATGAGCCAGCTGCTCCCTGGGTTTGCAGTTAGACCCTGAGGAGGGAAGGATTTGCAGTGAAGGCCATGGCTGGTGCTGCTGTACCAAGGAGGGCAACTTGATTCTCGGACGTGGAGCTGGAGACCCTGATGCAGGCTGTCGAGGGAATGAGGCGAGCCCTGTACCCAGACGCAGAGAGACCCAGTCGTGAGGTATTTACTAATGCCTGGAGAGAGATTACTGTGGAGGTCTCAGGGATTGGACAGCGACCCAATGTCGGAAAAGGATGAACGACATCATCCGTTTGATGAAAGTGATCACCTTTTCCACAAACTGCTGACCTTCCATCTGAGAGCCTTTCCTTCATCCTTCTCTTATTGTCCACCTTCACTGTATAGTCACTGAAGCAGCATTTCATTGTTGAGGCCTCTATATATATGTGTGTGTGTTTTCGCAATGGAGGCTTCTTTTCATCTCACAGTTACAGCTGCATGTCAGGGACACACACTTATGCACTCATTTCTGATGTGTCATCACAGTGGTACTCAGCAACCATTCTGTGTTTTGCAAGCCAAGGTTGTTCATAATAGAATGGAGCAAAGGAAGACTGGTCGTGGCGAGCCCCAGCTCCAAATCCTCACGCCCTTGGAGGAGAGGGTCGATGCGTTCGTGGGCAGATATGCTGCCTTCCCTGTGGCCTGCGGTACTGCCGATTCCGATGTGGGTAAATGAAGGCTCTCCTTTAATGCTATATTTCCCTGAATGCTACAGTGCTTACTGTGCTTTTCCATCTGAAAGTGTGCTAGTTGCAGCCTCCATGCATCAATCCCCTACCTTCCCCTCACAGCAGACCTTTTCCCATTTATGCTTGCAGATGAAGCATCTCCCCCCAAGGCCTCTGGTACTGGCGATGCAGATTTGGGCAGCATGGGTAAGTGAGGCCTTCCTTCAATGCTATCTCTCCCTGAAAGCGCCAGCGCATACTTTGCCTTTCCTTTTGAAAGTGTGCTAGTTGCATCCTCCGTTAGTCAATCCCCTACCTCCCCCTCACGGCAACCCTTGTGCCATTGATGCTTGCAGATGAGAGGCCGAGTGGCAACTGAGGTGAGGGACAGGATCTTCCTGCAACATAAGAACATAAGATCATAGGAAATAGGAGCAGGAGTAGGCCATTTGGCTGCTCGAGCCTGTCCGCCATTCAATAAGATCAAGGCTGATCTGATCCTGGCCTCAACTCCACTTCCCCGCCCGCTCCTCATAACCCTTGACTCCCTTATCATTCAAAAATCTGTCTATCCCTGCCTTAAATATATTCAAAGACCCAGCCTTCGCAGCTCTCTGGGGTAGAGAATTCCAAAGATTCACGAGCCTCTGAGAGATGAAATTCCTCCTCATTTCTGTTTTAAATGGGCGACCCCTTATTCTGAAACTATGCCTAGTTCTAGATTACTCTATGAGGGGAAACATCCTCTCTGCATCTACCCTGTCAAGACCCCTCATTATCTTATATGTTTCAATAAGATCACCTCTCATTCTTCTAAACTCCACAGAGTATAGGCCCAACTTGCTCAACCTTTCTTCATAAGACAGCCCCTTCATCTCAGGAAGCAACCTGGTGAACCTTCTCTGAACTGCCTCCAATGCAAGTATATCCTTCCTTAAATAAGGAGACCAAAACTGTATGCAGTACTCCAGGTGTGGTCTTACCAACACCCTGTACAGTTGGAGCAGGGCTTCCCTACTTTTATACTCCATCCCCCTTGCAATAAAGGCCAGCATTCCATTTGCCTTCCTGATTACTTGCTATACCTGCATACTAACTTTTTGCATTTCATGTACAAGAACCCTCAGATCCCTCTGTACTACAGCATTTTGTAATCGCTCCCCATTTAAATAATAATTTGCTTTTTATTTTTCCTACCAAAGTGGATAACCTCACATTTTCTCACATTATAGTCCACCTGCCAAATTTGTGCCGACTCACTATATCCCTTTGTAGATTTTTTGTGTCATCATCACAACTTGCTTTCTCACCTATCTTTGTATCATCAGCAAATTTGGCTACGTTACACTCAGTCCCTTCAGCCAAATCATTAATATAAATTGTAAATATTTGAGGCCCCAGCACTGATCCCTGTGGCACCCCACTACTTACAGTTTGCCAGCCTGAAAATTTATCTCGACTCTCTGTTTTCTATTAGTTAGCCAATCCTCTATCCATGCTAATATATTACCCCCAACCCTTGAGCTCTTATCTTGTGCAGTAACCTTTTGTGTGGCACCTGATCGAATGCTTTCTGGAAATCCAAATATACGACATCAACTGTTTTTTCTTTATCCACTCTGCTCATTACATCCTCAAAGGAATTTGTCAAATGTGATTTCCCTTTCATAAAACCATGCTGACTCTGCTTGACTGCATTATGATTTTCTAAATGTCCTGCTACTACTTCCTTAATGATGGACTCCAGCATTTTACTAATGACAGATGTTAAGCTAACTCGTCTATTGTTTTCTGCTTTCTGTCTTCCTCTTTTCTTAAATGGAAGAGTTACATTTGCGGTTTTCCAGTCCACTGGGACCTCTCCAGAATTCACCGAACTCTCCAGACGCGAGTCCTGGAGCAGCATTGAGGACAGTGATAGAGATCTACATCCTGACAGCATTGAGGGCATAGCCTTGCTGACCCCCTGGAGCACACTCCATCATTTGAGGACTTGTCCGATGAAGAAGAGGAAGAGCAGGACACTGCTGGTAGCACTGCGTCACTGCTTCCACTCATGTCCGCCAGTTCAGATACTGGGTCCGATCTGGTTCAGATAGTACAGGGCTCTGCACTGGGTGTTGCACCGGGACCTAGTGGGCTGTAGCATGGTGACGGTCATAGGCAAGCTTCCAGGGACAAAGCTGGTTGAGGGTGTCCTAAAATGACATGTGCAGCTTCCACACAGGGAACACAGCAGCCTTCCCAGACCCATGAGGCAGCCACAGGGGGGACACTGAGGTGCAGTAATAGGATAGGCATGTGTAAGAGGGGTTATAAGGAAATGCACAAAGTGTGGAAAATGCTGTTTTTGTGTTACTTTTTTGCAGTTTTTTGTTGTGTTAGTTGTTTGAAATGATTTTGATGATGTAATAAATCTTTGTTTTTTTCCACCTATATCTGGGTACATGTATAATTTGATGGTGGACAATTGTGAATGAAGGCATTTATTGGATGGCCATGGAAAATAAAAGCTGAAGGATCAGGTGGGGATGAAATTACCTAAATCAAGCAGCAATGAAATGTGTCTGCACTTCCCTTGCAGGGTTGGGATGGCGATGACGCCTCCTGGGTGGCTGGCGACGCCCATCCTGGTCCTCTTCCTCCTCCTCCTGCGACTCCTCCTGAGGTGGTACTGCTGGATCGAACTCCAGCTACTAGCGGCTCATGACAGCCAGGTTATGCAGCATGCAGTAGACGACCACGAAGCTGGAGACCCATTCAGGCGAGTACTGCAATGCGCCACCAGACTGGTCCAGGCAACGGAACCTCTGTTTGGGGATCCCGATGCAGTGCTCAATGATGCACCTGGTGGCAGAATGAGTGTTCTTGTAGGCATGCTCACCCGTAATCCTGGGGTTCTGAAGGCGAGTCAGCAGCCAAGTAGACAGGGGATATCCCTTGTTCCCAACAGCCATCCACAATCCTGGTTTGGCCCAGTGAAGATGACGGGCACACTGCTCTGGTGCAGGATGAAGGAATTGTGGCTGCTGCCTGGATACCGGGCTTCAACTGCCAGGATCTTGCACTGGTGGTCGCACACCAACTGCACATTCAGGGAGTGGACTCCCTTTCTGTTCATGAATATCTCTGGATGGGGTTGTGGCGCGCTCAGTCTGACGTGTGTCCAGTCGATGGCCCCCTGCACCCTGGGGAACCCTGCAATCCAGACAAATCCGGCCTGCCGCTCCACCTGCTTCTCCCTGGTCATGGGAAAGGAGATATATTTCACTCTTCTCTAAAAGAGAGCATCGGAGACATGCTGGATGGAGCGATGGGCAAAGAATTGTGATATATTAGAAATGTCTGTAGTTGCAGACTGGAAAGAACCAGTAGCGTAGATGTTGGTCATCTTTGTCTCAACGCTGAGTGCTGTCCTCAGCCTTGTGTGAGGCTCTAGATCTAGCCGCAGGACATTGCACAGCTCCCTCAGGATGTCCTTCCTAAATTGCAGCCTTCACACACATTGCTCATCGCTGAGCTCCAGGAAAGAAAACTGATGTCGGTATACCCTTGCACAGAGGTATGTGCTGGGCCTCTCTCTTGCCAGCTGGCTGAGCACCTTCTCCCTCTTCCTGCTGTTGTTCATGAGCCTCTGCAGGCTGCTCCTGGCAAGGCTCCTCACCCACTATCTGGTGCGGGGGGGTCTACGTACCTGACCCTCCTCCTCACCCCATCTCCCTCCTGGCCAATCTCTCGACGTTGAAGTCTGTGGCCATCTGCAGGTCCTTCTCCACATTGTGCAGCCTTGCCCGCTGCCTCTGGACCCGTTGTTGATGGCGCTGCCTTCTCTTTCGTGCCTCCCTGCCTCTTACAATGTGGACAAGGCCCATTAAGCCTGCAGGCTGGACCCTCATTAGGAGGCCTCTGTGGAGCAGAGAATGAGGCCCACAGGCCACAACTAATCACTGAGTGTGAAAAACATTTCCAAACTATCCAAAAGTTCCCAGAAGTCCGGTGCCAGTATTGCAAGTACCTACAAAGAATTCACCGAAAATTGTTGGAAAAAAACCTCAATGCCAACACACCTCCCTTTCGCTCCGCTGGCGGTCTCGAGCAGCCCGGCAAGATGCACTGACTCAAAAAGCTGGCGGGGGCACTGTCAGAAAGCAGGAAGCCTTTTTTATCCTGAATGTGGGTGGCGGGGCGGAGTGGCAGCGGTGCGCACTCTGATTGGGTCATCACTGCTGCAAGCCCCATAACGCCGTGGAAGTTGGGGGATCGGGGCAGAAGCGGACACCGCCCCAAAACCCCCCGCGCTAAATATCAATCGTGGTGGCCATTCGACTGCAAGGTGGTGGCCATTGGATTCCGCCTCCTGGCCGCCGCAACCCGACGATAACCGGGCCTCATCGGGATCCTGAATTTCGGCCCCGTGGTCTTTTGGATCAGATGTTAAGCCAAGGCTCTATATTCAGCTGGATGTGAAAAATAACAGTACCATTCGAAGATGAGCAGAGGAGTTCTTCTAGTGTCCTGGCCAATATTGATCTCCCAATCAACACCACAAAAGCACATTAACGAATCATTTGTCTAATTGCAGTTTATCGGACCTTTGCTGTGCAAATTAGCTGTCCCAGTTGCCTACATAACAACAGTAACAGGAAACACCAAAAGTAACCATTGGCTGTGAAGTGCTTTGAGATGTCCTGAGTTTGTGAAAGATGCAATATAAATGCATCTAAATTTGTTGCCTACATCAGTAGTGTATCAGTTGTTACCGTTTGAGCTTTTAAAGATATTTTTCTTTTACAATTATTGTATCAGACCTCCTTGAGTGAGCCACACACCTCCTATTACACATAAGTGCCCACTTTAGTTTTTATAATCCAGGGTTAACAATTACTCTATTTTGCAAGAGGCTTCACTCCGGAATTAAAACAAACTCTTAATAAAAACGTGCAATATTACTGGGACTAATTGCTGTAGATAACTGAAGTGGACCTTTTTGAAATATAATGGTGCTAACATGTTATAAATTGCCACGGTGGAACTATTAGCTCTTCATTTTCATTTTAAGCCTTTATCTTAATTAATCCTTGATCAAAAGAAGCTTTCTGTATGCTCATAACCAGACCATTTCTGATCTTCCATTTTAAACTTGAGAAAGAAAAAACATCCATTTATCTTGGGCTACCAAAACTTTTTAACAGGACATATAGAAGTCTACCATGACAAAATATCTATCTTATCACACTGACAGAGTCCCCTTTCCCATCATTCCCAACAGACCCGGGTCCTTTCCCATCATTCCCAACAGACCCGGGTTTGTGATCATTCTGTTTTCAGTTACATTTTAATCATATTCCCCTTCAAAGTCACTAAGGAACATATTAATAATATAATAGTAACATAAAATATTTACAGTATCTGAAACTGGGACTCCGTGCAGTTCTAGACTGATGGTACTTATAGAGCTTATAAACATATTCCTCCATTTAGGGTGGTCTTTGGCCAGGGACTCCCAGGTGTCAGTGGGGATTTTGCACATTTTCAGAGAGGCTTTGAGGGTGTCCCTGCAAAGTTTCCTGGCCCTTGCCAAAGACCCTCCTAAGTGGAGGAAGTGCATCAGGGAGGACGCTGAACACCTCGAGTCTCATCGCCGGGAGCATGCAGAAATCAAGCGCAGGCAGCGAAAAGAGCGTGCGACAAACCTGTTCCACCCACCCTTTCCCTCATTGACTATCTGTCCCTCCTATGACAGAGACTGTGGCTCTTGTATTGGACTGTTCAGCCACCTAAGGACACATTTTAAGAGTGGAATCAAATCTTCCTCTATTCCAAAGGACTGCCTATGATGATGATGATGATGATAATAAACATATAGGGGTTGATTTTGGCCAAAGGATTAAAACAGGCATGAAATGGGTGTTGTGCTAATAAGAAACAGCTGTTTGAAAGTCCAGACTTAGCATGCAATTTTCGGGTTAATTGATGATTATCATGATCTGAACGTGCCTGCAAGCGCTAACCAGATCAAGTGCTGATTGGACGCAATTTTCGTGGAGTAGTATTTGTGGGCTCCTCGCACCCACTTTCACTGACATTGTGGTGTGCTCTGGTTGGTACACAGCAGCAGGTTTCAGGTTGGCTCAGGAGCTGAAGGAGAGGGTGCGCAGGTTCTCAGATGTAGCACTGAAGGACCTCGTGGAGGGATGTCCTGTACTCACAGGGGGGGGGAAGGACGCCACTTCACCCTCCTGTCGCTCCTGTCCCTCGCTCCTGAAGTAGCTAGTGCTGCTCTGTGTGACCTCATGTCTTCCTCCCATGAGAAACACAGAGCTAGAACATCCACTTTTTTTGCATGCTTAACGCCCACTTAAGGCCCATTTTATCGCTGAAATGACTTATAACACCCATATATCACCCATTTTGGCACAAAATGGAAACTGATGGGCATTTTTAGAAAACTTATCGCCGAGCGTTACTTTCCCCATGTGGTTAACACCGGGAAAATATATTACCGCCCGCCTTCTTTTTTTGGGTGGAATCATCAGAATGGGCGAAATCAATGTCCATAATATTGCCCAACGTTACTTTCCGCACAGAATTAATACCGAAATTCCATATCGCCTGCTGACTTTTTTTTGTCGTAAAGGGCACATTTGGCGAAACTAACGCCCAGGAGATCGCCCATCATCACTTTTCCCACCTCACAAACATATCATCAACAATATCGCTCGCCCAAAAAACCGCCCAAAAAAGTGGAACTGTTCTGAACAAATGCCAGTGATGTGGCTGGCATTTTTAAAATCCCACTCTTACATGAGGAGCTGATAACCTAACGATTTGCCTGAAAGAGCGTTGATGTGAGTGACAACGCTGACACACTACTGTGTGTGTGCAGCTCAGACATCAATGGTGCCCATCAGCTTGGTGCCAATTAAAGTTTACGTTGATTGATGTTAAGTTGTATTTAACCCTTTCATGTTAAAGAATCAACAGTGTTTAACTGTGCAGCTATCTGAGACAATGCACAACAAAGTTATGTTCAATAACAAAAATGTTATACGAACATTGGTCTAAAATCATAAGTATCACAGGCAATAACACCCAACCCCTGCCCATACCCCACTTTTTCCACCATTGACATCAATCACATGTTCAACATGCCCAGCAACACAGAATACAAAGGCAAAGCAGGAGCGTGGTCCCCAGCCCCCATATATTGCAACAAATTGCATACACCCAAATGGAAAGATAACACCGACATGCACCTCACTTTCCTTCCCCCCTCCACTTCTTCTCCCCACCTCTAACCGTTCCCCTCCTCGCTCCATGGTGCCTGGCCGAGGATCTCCTCAGGCGGTGCCTCACTGGGGAGGGATGAAGGCAGATGCGGTTGTTGCATGTGTACGGGAACAGGGGATACTGAGGGGGCAACATTCTCTGATGCAGAAGCAGGCTCTTGGTCCTTGCTGTCATCTGTCGTTCGCAGTGCAGAACCTAGGGGTGGAATGCCGCGCTCAGGGACTATTGGGAGGCCTGTAGCAACAGTATTCCTGGCTATCGCATCCATGGCCTCTGCCATCTGTGGAATGTACTTGGTCTTGGTGGCCAGCTGTCGGGATTTGCCCCCCAATGCTTTGATGAGCTGGTCACCAATATCTACAGTCCTTCTGGACAACTGTACCATCGCTCCGCTGTCATGTGGTGCTTGTGGAACAGACCTGCCGCGTCCATGAAACCTCCGCGGGATCGGCGCCGTCCTGGGGACAAATGGGGTGCCCTGTGGCGAGGTGCTTGGGGCCGGTACCTCCAGAGTGGAGGCGGGAATGACCGGAGGACCATTCAATGGCCTTGGGGTGGAATGGCTTCTGGAACGTGGCGATGCAGGTTCCTCGAAGTTCACGCTCTCATCCGTGGAGAACAGACGCAGCGGATTGACGGGCGAGAATCGGAGCTCCTCAGCACCAGATGTAGGATCGTCCGGAGAGTCCGGCCCCGTGCCCCCACCTTCTGACCTCTGTGGTCTTGCCTGGGGCCGCGCTGCTGGCTGAGCTGCAAAACACAAATGAGGTTATTAGAGGAGTAGGGGGTGCTAGGGTCACAAGGTGAGTCCAGCGCTACACACAGCATATGCACGTCAAAAGCACCACCGCTCTCAAAATCATCGCAGACATCACATTTCACGATCATCAACACATTTCCAATGATTTTCAGTAGGCCATCATTATTTCTATGACAAATTTAGAAATCACCTATCATATATGAATGTTCGGATATTAGTGGGTGTGGCATCTATTGACTTTACATTACGCAATGGTGTAAGCTTTACTCACGTGGCATCACTTCAGGGTCTGCAGATGCGTCCGTGGCTGTCCGGGGGTGCTTCCCCATGATTGCAAGCACACGCTCCTCCATGTCAATGATGTCGCTGGGGACTGATTGCCCCCCACCTGTTTGCCTCTGCATGGATCTCATCATCGATAGCTTCTTCTGTAAAAAGTGATAGGACGACATGACATGAAATCATTGCGTGATATCATTGCTGGGTATTGCCACAGACACATAACCGACAGATGTAATCATGATTATTATGAAAATTATCCTTCTTTATCTAAAGATGTGCACCGTGACTGCAGGCTTTGAGTAAAACATTCCCGGTAAAAATGATGATAGTCACTCATGACTGTTACAAATCAAATTATATAAATACATAAGTACATGTAAATCAATGTAATACTTACTCTTGTGGATCCCACAAGGTCGTTCCATCGCTTGTGGCATTGGTTGCCCTCACACACCTTGTTGGTCGCCGACGAGACCACCTTTGCTATCTTGGTCCATATCTTCTGGTATGCCTTCCATACCCTCCCTGTGTCAAATCACCCCAGTGTGACTCGACCTCCTGCAGGAGGGAGGCATTTTCCTCGTCCAAGAAGCTCCTGGCTCTTTTGCGCCCTCCAATGTGCTCCTCTCCCACCTCACTGCTCTCTCCAGCATCAAGTCTCCACAGCGTGCTGCGATGCCTCCTCCTCTCTCTCCATTATAGACCAAATTCGGGCAAATATATGGCTGGTAACAGCTACTTTTTGTTTGCCTACTTGCTGCGAAGCTCTAAAGTCTCCCTCCTTCCTCCCAAACCAGCCACACCACACCCAGACACACCTTCAGTCCCTCTGAGCTTTCTCTCTCTCTGTCTCCTCTTTTACTCATGTCATGATGACCCTTGACCTCCAGAATGGTGGGAATCGAGCGTTGCCAAGCCATTGTTAAGGACGGCCACACTACGGCAGAAGGTCAAAAAAATTTAACATTACCGCCCATTTGATATCGCTCGCGGTAACACCCATTTTCAAAAATGGAAACTAGGTGTTTTGAGAATGGGCGAGAAGCCGGCAATCTGAAAACCCTTTTTTATCTCCCACGCCAGAAATAACGGCCATTTTTGGGCGATAAGCACAAAAGTGGAGGTTCTAGCCCACACTTGTTTTCGGTGAAGCCCTCAGAGAATTTCCATAATAAATCTCGAGTGTTGAAGTCATGACAATGTGTCCCAGAACGTCTCCTGATGTGTTTCAGAGATCCTCTTAACAGCTCCTGCAGCAATGATCATGAAATGGTGAGTATCCCTTTAAGTAGCTATTAGAAGAGGGCATTAGTTGAAGCAGTAGCCACCAAAATGCCATGAAGCCTCTTTAATGAGCGCTAGCAGGCATTTTACGTGGCAATCAGCTGTTTAACAATCCTGCGGGGAGACGTTCCTAGCGCTGGCTTCAACTCCTTTACCAAGATGGCGTCTTGCGCTAAACGCCTACTAAACTGGTGTTTCAGCTTAAGACACCATCTTCGTCACCTCTTCTCTGCCCCTACAATTTTTGTCCTATAGCCTTGCATCTGGCTGCTCTCAAGCCAAAACTCCAAACCACATTAGTGAGTTTCGCTCAAGAATATCAGTGCCTGTCTATCCCTAAATGTTTACCAGATAATGCCTAACAAAAATGTATTTTGCTTCAGCAAGCTTTTCCACTAGTCTGAAAAGCTATTGTGCTTCAGTGAGCTTTTAAGTGTAAACTCTGAAGCTGCTTTTCTGTAGCAAAGCTTTAAATCGCATTGAACATCACTTGGTGGTGTGTTGCGGGTCGATAAAGTCTTCCAGTAAATTTCTGAAGAATTCAAAACGAGTTTAAAGCTTGCAGCTGATGGGAGGTTATTTTTGATGTCGGACACAATTGATGGACATTCGGTTGCCATTTTATGCTGTTTCTGATAAGAAATGGTCCCTTAACCCAACAACAAAGAAGAGTTCTCTTACTCCTGAGAAATGTTAATCTTGTAATAATTTCAATCTTTCTTTGTTCTGCAGCAGTTTATTGATTCAATGTAATCACCTAAATAACATGAATAAATAGTTTGCAAAAGTCAATATTGTTCTGTGTATAACTAATGCACAAAAAGTTATACCAACTTATGCAAACATAATAAACTCTATATAGGGCCCGAAATTCATTGACATACCGCCCACTACCGCCCGCATACCGCCCGCGTACAGCTCAAAAATGCGATTTTGGTGAAAAAAAAACATACCACTCGGCGGAATATTCATCATTGACATGCCGCCGAGTGGTATGCACATCATCCGCCATGCAGGACCGCCCGCATACTACCCAAAAAGTCCGATTTTTATCGCATACTGCCGACATTCCATCGGAGCTGCATACCGACCTGGAAAAGGTGATTTTATGCGATATTAAGTAGGCCGGAATGGGCGGTAATGCTCGGAGCCGCCATTTTGAAAGTTGGGAACTGTCAGCTAAAGCAGCAGCTCTGTATTTCTGAGGTGAACAGTGACTTTACAATGCGATTTAGAGTGGAAAAGGTATTTTTATTGGTACTGAGTAGCTTATTAAGATAGAAGGCATTTTAGTTACATTTTTCACATTGAGAAATATTGTGGAGATTTAAAAAGAATGGGGCCTGTACTATCTTAGCCTGTATTGCTGACTACCTGTCTAATGGAGGGACCAGATGTGAGAAGGTTTATAAATGAATGCTTTGCTTGAATGTGGAGAGCTGCGTTTTTGGACCCTGATGATTGTTACCCCAAAGGTTTGACACTGTACAAGAGTGCTTAAATTCAATTCAAACATTTGTGTAAAAATGTCAAAAATATACAACAATTTAAAAACTTTGTAAAAGTTATAACTAAAACAACTGTAACAACTTTAACAACTTTAACAAAACTTTAACAACTTTAATAAACTTTAATAAACTTTTACAAATCAAACTTCAATTATTAAATGAACAAGTACAACAAAAGACTCTTTATTGTCCTCGACCACGATCTCGACCTCGACCTCGACCATGTGCTCCACCACCCTTGGGACAATTCTCCCCTTTCTTACTCCCGCCCTTCACTTTCCCACTGCCTCTGATCCCAGATCTCCCCGTGGTGGTACCAAGCCGCTGTTGCTGTCGTTGGGGGTCAGACATTGCAGGCGCAATAACTGGGGCCTCAGGAGAAGCTCATGATGTGAAAGATACGGCTTCAGGGCTGGAAGATGCTGTCAGCTCCCCACCCTCAGGTGCTGTCGACCTGACTACTATGGCACGGGGGGATTCCGCGCCATGTCCCAATCCCGTCGATTGCCGCATAGCATCGATGGAGTCGGCGGTTCGCTCCATCGTGGTCATCATACGCGATATACCCTCTGACTGCCGCTCTGATAGAACCACGATGTTTCTGGCTATTGTAGCCATGGCCTTGAGCAGCTCTCGACCTATGTCAACGCTGACCTGTGACAGATGCACCATGTCCTGGTACATGCCTAGTACAGCAACCGACCTTTTCTGCACCAACTTCCGTCGCTGTGGCAAAGGCACTGCAACACTGGGGGTGCCTTGCTGCGCATGGCTTGGTCCGGCAGAATCAGAGGAGCCATGGGGGAATCTCCTGAATACAGACTCAGTGGTGGAGGATGTTCCAACTGGCCCACATGGAGCTGGTGTATCCCCCTCCGTCTCCACCCCGACTTCCACCTCCACTGGTTCCAGGATTAGCAGCTCTTCCTCTTCGTCTTCGTCTTCGTCTTCTTCATCTCTGGCAGTGGTGAAGTCGGGCGAGGACTGGGTGACGCCAGAGGTGGAGGCAATGGGTCTGTCGTCTGGTCTATCTGTGTCGGTGTGGTCTGAATCGTCCGTGTCTTGAAGTACAGAACAACATTTTAAAAAGCTTGGCACCAGCGGAGGGGTCAGGGTTACATGAGTACAATAGTACAGTGACTTATTGTAGTCTTACTTAAATGTCCACCACTGCTGCAGTAATGCATTACATATTGCAGTCAGACAATACATATATACATTGCGTTACATGCCTCCAACATGAGCCAACATTACAGTGCAATAAACTTACATTACATTAGGCCAACATTGCCGTTACAGTCACATTACATGACATGATAGTACCGCAACACAGACTGAATTGTATTCAACTTACCATCCTGTGTGAGTGAGTCAGCTCCAATGCTGGTGGTGGCACGGTTGCTATCCCCAACCAGGGACAGGGTGCGGATCTCGATTTCAGTCAGAGGCTCCTGGGTTGTGGGTCCTCCTCCCATATACCACTGATCGGCTGCTATTGCAGATGTCTTCTTCTGCAGAAAGTAAAGTAAATCAAAGTAAAAATCTTCAATCTATTTAACATCACAGACTTACAGGGTCATACACACACACACACACACACACACACACACACACATTAAAAAACACTGCATTGATCCTCTTGTCATTTGGTACATAGCACATGGGGGTTGCATAAATAAAATCATTACTTACCCTTGCTACCCTCACCAGGTCATTCCACCTCTTATGGCACCTTTCCCGGTACCATGGTATTTGTGGAGGACACAGCCTCCCCGATTTCGTCCCATATCCTGTTGTACTCCTTTGGTGAGGGGAGGGTTTTCCACGACCACATTCGTTAGCTCGGAGTACCTCTCTGTTATATTCTTGAGAAGGGCAGATAACTCCGTCTTGTCGAAGGTGGGCACCCTCAACCTCCTGTCCTTTTCGATGTTCCTGCGCTTAGATTTTTTTTAACATTTCCATAATATTTATGTTGTTATGATTTTTGCTTTCTAAGATGTCTTCTTATTCTTCAAACTGTAGAATTATTAGTTGTTATGAATATTTTTTAACTCTGCAATGTGTTTTTAAAATAACTGCCTGTCGATTAGCTTTCTGCTCCTTTTCACTCTCTCTTCTCATCAAGTCACTGCACATGCGCAGATGACTCCTGACCCCTGAAATCGTGCGTAAAACGCTTCTGTGAAAAAAACGAGGAAAAGAAATTGCGCCTGCGTAGTTCAGTGCCGCACCATCCATTGAAGAGAAAGTTGATCTGGATCAACTACTAGGTTACATTCCGCCTGCTGTCGACTGCTCGCACACTGCCGACATAACAGCAAAAAAAAATCAACCAATTTTGCCCTCTTCGGTTTTGGCAGTATGCCAGTGGTTTGAAGTGACGCACCGCCAGTATACCGCCGAGAAATGGGCGGACCTTATGCATTGACCAATTTTGGGCCCGAAAAGAACCAATGATGACAACAGGTATCGACGGGGAGGAATTCGCATCGTTTGCATCTCCCTTTAGTGCCACCGGGGTGATACGCAATCTTACCCCAGAGTCTTCTAAAAATGCTTAAAATTGGGCTCGGTAGCCTGTTCTTTGGGCACTACTGGTGCCTTGCACGCAAACCAGGCTGGATGGCATCTTGGTGAGGATGTTAGTGCGCGCGTAGTTAACATCTGCTGCAAGTAGTATGCAGAGCAGGCAGATCATAGAAACATAGAAAATAGGTGCAGGAGTAGGCCATTCTGCCCTTCTAGCCTGCACCGCCATTCAATGAGTTCATGGCTGAACATGCAACTTCAGTACCCCCTTCCTGCTTTCTCGCCATACCCCTTGATCCCCGAGTAGTAAGGACTTCATCTAACTCCCTTTTGAATATATTTAGTGAATTGGCCTCAACTACTTTCTGTGGTAGAGAATTCCACAGGTTCACCACTCTCTGGGTGAAGAAGTTTCTCCTCATCTCGGTCCTAAATGGCTTACCCCTTATCCTTAGACTGTGACCCCTGGTTCTGGACTTCCCCAACATTGGGAACATTCTTCCTGCATCTAACCTGTCTAAACCCGTCAGAATTTTAAACGTTTCTGTGAGGTCCCCTCTCATTCTTCTGAACTCCAGTGAATACAAGCCCAGTTGATCCAGTCTTTCTTGATAGGTCAGTCCCACCATCCCGGGAATCAGACTGGTGAACCTTCGCTGCACTCCCTCAATAGCAAGAATGTCCTTCCTCAAGTTAGGAGACCAAAACTGTACACAATACTCCAGGTGTGGCCTCACCAAGGCCCTGTACAACTGTAGCAACACCTCCCTGCCCCTGTACTCAAATCCCCTCGCTATGAAGGCCAACATGCCATTTGCTTTCTTAACCGCCTGCTGTACCTGCATGCCAACCTTCAATGACTGATGTACCATGACGTCAATCAGCATGCAACTTAGGAGCTCAATATTCCAGCTGATGCCCTCTCCTAACCTCACACAGCTGAACACATGTTAAGCAGCAGGGAGGACCACCCACCAGCGTTATTAAAAGGGATCATCTACTAATTGCAGATTAGTTGTTGGTTGATCTCTTCTGGCTGTTGCTACCATTCTACAAATGTTTGGTGCTTTCCATCATTCTTTCAAGTTGCAGGGAGTGGTGTGGCAGGTGCTGAAGGACTCTTTGCTGACTTCTGGACATACGACTTGCTCCCAGATATGGGTGCATTAGTAGACATTCCTCTTGGCTGGGAGAATGAGCAGAGACCACACAGAGCACAACAAGCTGCTGGAAAGGGAGGAGAAGGAGGGGGAAAAGGGCTCTCAGCCAGAGGCCATATTCGCCCATGGTGTTCAGGGAGCAATTCTCCTATCTGAACCTCAGCAACGTACAATGTGTAAAACTTCAGTAAGGACATCCTCACTGAAATTTGCTGCCTGGTGCAGTGACTAATTGCAAGCCCCGAGCAGGGCGAGGACCGCATTGCCAGTAGCTGCGAAAGTGACCATGGCGATGAACTTCGATACGTTTGGCTCATTCCAGGCTGGAGCTGGAGATAGTTGCAACACCTTGCAGTTAGCCATACGCTGTTGCGTAAGGGATTTCTCTGAGGCTCTCGATTCAAAGAGAGCTGACTACATTTCATTGCCAGAGAGGAGCAGAGAGAACGAGCACATGGCTATGCTAGGATTGCAGGCTTCCCCTTGGTACAAGGTGCTGTTAACGGCATGCACAGCACATCGCTTTGTGGGCGCCGCATGTCAACTCTGCCATATACCGGAACCGAAAGGGATTCCACTCCATCAACGTCCAGCTAGTGTGCGACCATCGCCAGCGATCCATGCAGCACAATGCCTGTTATCCTGGCAGCAGTCATGATGCCTTCATTCCATGGCAGTTCGCTGTACCTGTGGCAATTGAGCCACCATAACAAACCAAAGAGTGGCTACTGGGCGGCAAGGCCTATCTGCTCACGGCATGGCTCATGACTGCAGTGCACAACCCACGCCCATGGGGACAGCATGCATACAATGAAAGCCATGCTCCTACACAAAATGTGATAAGAGTTGGACAATTGGCACTTCCGCTGCCTGGACCGCTCTGGAGGAGCTCTGCAGTACTCAGTAGAGTGAGTGGCAAAATTCGTCGGTGGTCTGCTGCATGTTGCATAACCTCGCCATCATGCAGGACAGCCCTTGAGCTATACAACAAGCAGCTGAGGAGCATGAGAAGGAGAAGGAGGAGAAGGAAGTATAAAAGGACGAGGTGGAAGAGGAAGGGAGGAGGCAACCTCGGCAGTCCCTTTCTGTTTGGGATGTCCGTGAAGAACTAATTCGAGTGTGATAGCAGTAACCGCAATCCCAATTCCCCATTCAACAACAGTCCCAAACCTTACCTTTCCTCCGTAACTGACCACTTGCCCTCAATGCAAAAATAGAAGCCACCACAAAATAAACATTCCAAACCAAATGTATAAATTAAATCATGCCATATTGAATACAAATGTAAACTAATCACTCTTGTCCATTCTCTCAATGCCTGTGTTCTGTGTGCCTTTGCCTCTTAGTGCTCCTTGGCAGTGCTACCCAATTGGCTGCAGCATGGTTGGTGAAAGGCTGCTGACTGTCAAAGGGGAAGACTGCAGATGGCCTTGCAGGATGACCTGGAGCAGCTCTGGTTCTAAAAGGCCTGGCTGCAGACTGCACCAACTCAGCATGGGTGGTAGCAGTCTGGGTTGGCTGGCTGACAGGCAACAGCAAGGGCACTGGCTGAGTGGCAGTGGTGAGAGGGTGAATGCTGCCACCCTGAGAGAGAATATCAGGATTGTGCTCCAAATAGCCACTGCTAGTCCCCGGGGCAGCCCCTCAGAGGTCCTAGTAATCTACTGGAGGACAGATTCCTGGACAGCTGTGAAATCCTGCAAGCCCCTTTGAGCACTGTAACCCACAGCCATGATGGCAGCAGTCTGAGCTTCCACTGCAGCACTCAGATGTTGGTTGACTGCTGCTTGTGTTGCAATGGAAGTTGTGACATTGGCCATCAGACACTGGATCATGGTTGGGTCCAGAAATATGTGAACGGAGTTGGGCACCACTTTCAAGCTGGAAGGGATGGGCTCCAAGCTCTGCGTAAAGCCCTGGTGCAAGGTTGGTGCCAGACTCATAGAAATATAGAAACATAGAAAATAAGTGCAGAAGTAGGCCATTCGGCCCTCGAGCCTGCACTGCCATTCAATATGATCATGGCTGATCATGCACTTTAGTACCCCATTCCTGCTTTCTCTCCATACCCCTTGATCCCTTTAGTCGTAAGAGCCACATGTAACTCCTTTTCAATATATCTAACGAACTGGCCTCAACAACTTTCTGTGGTAGACAATTCCACATGCTCACAACTCTCTGAGTGAAGCAGTTTCTCCTCATCTCGGTCCTAAATGGCTTACCCCTTATCCTTAGACTGTGACCCCTGGTTCTGGACTTCCCCAACATCGGGAACATTCCGTCTGCATCTGATCTGTCCAATCCCATCAGAATTTTATATGTTTCTATGAGATCTCCTCTCATTCTTCTAAATTCCATTGAATATAAGCCTCGTCGATCCAGTCTTTCTTCATATGTCAGTCCTGTCATCCCGGGAATTAGTCTGGTGAACCTTCGCTGCACTCCCTCAATAGCAAGATTGTCCTTCCTCAGATTAGGAGACCAAAACTGTACACAATATTCAAGGTGTGGTCTCACCAAGGCCCTGTACAACTGTAGTAAGACCTCCCTGCTCCTATACTCAAATCCTCTCGCTATGAAGGCCAACATGCCATTTGCCTTCTTCACTGCTTGCTGTAGCTGTATGCCAATTTTCAATGACTGATGTACCATGACATCCGGGTTTTGTTGCACCTCCCCTTTTACTAATCTGTCACCATTCAGATAATAATCTGCCTTCCTGTTTTTACCACCAAAGTGAATAACCTCACATTTATCGACAATATACCACATCTGCCATGTATTTGCCCACTCACCTAACCTGTCCAAGTCACCCTGCAGCCTCTTAGCATCCTCCTCACAGCTCACACTGCCACCCAGCTTAGTGTCATCTGCAAACTTGGAGATATTACATTCAATTCCTTCATCTAAATCATTAATGTATATTGTAAATAGCTGGGGTCCCAGCACTGAACCTTGCTGTACCACACTAGTCACTGCCTGCCATTCTGAAAAGGACCCGTTTATTCCTACTCTTTGCTTCCTGTCTGCCAGCCCATTCTCTAACCCCGTCAGTACATTACCCCCAATACAATGTGCTTTAATTTTGCACACAAATCTCTTGTGTGGGACCTTGTCAAAAGCCTTTTGAAAGTCTAAATACACCACATCCACTGGCTCCCCCTTATCCACTCTACTAGTTACAACCACAAAAAATTCTAGAAGATTTGTTAAGCATGATTTCCCTTTCACAAATCCATACTGACTTGGACCGATCCTGTCACTGCTTTCCAAATGCGCTGCTATTACATCTTTAATAATTGATTCCAATATTCTCCCCACCACCGATGTCAGGCTAACCGGTCTATAATTTCCCGTTTCTCTCTCCCTCCTTTTTTAAAAAGTGGGGTTACATTAGCTACCCTCCAGTCCAAAGGACCTGATCCAGATCTATAGAATGTTGGAAAATGACCACCAATGCTCCCACTATTTCTAGGGCCACTTCCTTAAGTACTCTGGGATGCAGACTGTCAGGCCCTGGGGATTTATCGGCCTTCAATCCCATCAATTTTCCTAACACAATTTGCTGATTAATAAGGATTTCCTTTAGTTCCTCCTTCTCGCTAGACCTCGGTCCCCTAGTATTTCTGGAAGTTTATTCCTCCATCTTCCTTGACTCCTCCATGTTCCTTGACATTGAACGCAGGCTTTCTGTCAGGCTTCCCAATGCACCAAGCATTTTGTATTTTATACCCTTCAGCATCTTCTGTAGGCTGTGCTATCGAATTCCTCATCTTAGTCCTCTGCAGCAGAACCTGCTTGTGACCTCGTCCTCCTGTGAGCTGGCACCTTCGTTATCCTTGCCCCATGCCCTGGCTGCAGCACACTGTTGATTCACCACAGGCAGATCATGCCTCTAATCTATCCTCTAAAATATGTGCAGTGTCAATGTCTGAGCTGATAACTGTGAGTGTGAATTCAAGTGAAGGTGCTGTGTCTTCATCATTACTCTCATCTTGGTTTTCCACCACTGCCTGGCCAGGTTGCACCTCTTGGGTATCTGAAAAGAAAAAGGCACAAGGGTAAAGTTGTGGTGAGGGGAGGGGGGAAGGGCGAAGTGAAGAGAAGAGATCAGCACTTTGTAAATCAGAAAAGATTGTGTGATGCGGGGGAAGTGGGACGTGAGAAGGAGGATTAGGTATGAGAATACCATTATCTTTGATGGTTTCAGCCTTGCCGCTGCCCACAACCTCAGCAATAGATGTTCCAATAATGGCCAGCACCATCCCCTCCATTGGGATTAGGCCATGCAGGCATAGTTGCCCCCCTCTGGTTAGCTCCTGCTGCCTCCTGTTGTGCACCACCTTGTCCTGCAAGAGAGAGGGAAGTTTGTCAGTGAATGTCATGCAATCTGTTTGGGTGATGTGGCTTTCTTGGTTGAATAGCTGGCAGTGTGTGCAAGCTGTGAAATGTGATTGTGAGGCTTGCAGCAGTGCTAAGTGTATGTGAAATAGTGCCATAGTATCTCTTACACCCACCTGAGAGAGCAGACGGGCCTTGTTTTAATGCCTCATCCGAAACACAGCACCTCTGACAGCGCCAATCCCTCTCAGTACTGCACTGAAGCCAGCCGAGATACTGAACCCACAAATTTCTGACTCAGATGCAACATTGTTACGACTGAGCCATGGCTGTTCTGCAATAAAAAATACTGGTATGAAAACCGTCCATGCTACTAATAACTTGGGAGAGGTAAGATCCAGATCATTAGTTTAAGTATATTGAATATATACAAATTTGGTTCTTTGGTTAACAATCTCCAATGGTTCAGTTGGTATTTCCCTCTCTCATATCCCTTAATGCACAGCATTTAGTCAAGATTCTTGGCAGAGATAAGGGCATGCAGGGACAGACGAGGAAATCACAGCAAAGGATAGTGCAGGCAATATGGAGAAAGGTTGTTCAGGCAGTCAAAGCCATATTAATCAACCCACAACAGCAATACAGTGTGATAAACATTTTAATGAACTTACAAGATTGGTCATGGTAAGTGAAGACACAAGTAGCCACGCACACGCTGAAATAATGCTCAACGCCTACCTCAACTCCACATCATCCATGTCCAAGGCACCAGATATCTCACCAAATCAAGCCCCACAGCCAATATGTTTCTTCCACCATTATGCTGTTTCCTATTTCAGTTTCTAAGAACAAGGCTGCGATTTTGCCTACCAAGGCGGACTCAGTGCAGCCGAGGTAGGTAGTGGGATGCGACCCCACTCCTGGCTCCATCGCACTCTGTGAGAAGAATTTTCCATTGATGGGGCTTGTTAAGCCCACCCTGCGAGGTTCCCAGCCAACTAAAAGGAAGCCGGTCTGATGAGGAAGTGAGTCAGGGCATGCAAAATACCTTGGTGAACATGGTAGTTGAAGACATTCTTACAGCAACAAGTCATCAGGGGGAGGTGCTAAGGCTGATTATTGCTTCCAGAGTGGCAGCAATGACTGCTTCTATAGATTTCATTAAAAGTATCCAAGTTCAGGGATTTCAGGGCTTACTTGGGACTTTTTGTTTTGATACAGAACATTAGCCCAAATGAGCCTGTGCCCGGTAGAAGTGAGCAGTAAGGAGTGATTACAGATGTTGCAGTTTCAATATGAAATCCAGATCTGAATAGGGCATCGATCATCTGTTTGGTGCACTGCTGATTTACTTGTGAGATTTAGGGACCCAAGGCTGCCTCAAAACATCTGGCGGCATAAAAAATTAGAGCTATTGTTAATTTTACAACAACTGAGAAGTCTGTGCGCCTGATGGAAAGGGATCTCAAATCTACTGCCAATAACTGGGATAATTCATTGACTGCTTCTAACACTCTGGCTTTTGAAGAAATCCATATCGTTGGTTTGTACACTCTCTGCTATGGATACTTATGTTTTAAATGGTGCCGACATATATGGCAGTGGATTTTCCAGGCTTTCTTTCTCTTCTCCTCCCTATCTTCATCATAGAAACATAGAAACATAGAAAGTAGGTGCAGGAGTAGGCCATTTGGCACTTCGACCCTACACCACCATTCAATATGATCATGGCTGATCACACAACTTCAGTATCCCATTGCTGCTTTCTCTCCATACCCCTTTATCCCTTTAGCCATAAGGGCCACATCTAACTCCTTTTTGCATATATCTAACAAACTGGCCTCAACAACTTTCTGTGGTAGAGAATTCCACAGGTTCACAATTCTTTGAGGGAAGAAGTTTCTCCTCATCTCGGTCCTAAATGGCGTACCACTTATCCTTAGACTGTGACCCCTGGTTCTGGACTTCCCCAACATCAGGAACATTCTTTCTGCATCTAACCTGTCCAATCCCATCAGAATTTTAGATGTTTCTATGAGATCCCCTCTCATTTTTCTAAATTCTATTGAATATAAGCCTTGTCGATCCAGTCTTTCTTCATATATCAGTCCTGCCAACCCGGGAATCAGTCTGGTGAACATTCACTGGACTCCTTCAACTGCAAGAATGTCCTTCCTCAGATTAGGAGACCAAAACTGCACACAATACTCAAGGCGTGGTCTCACCAAGGCCCTGTACAACTGCAGCAAGGCCTCCCTGCTCCTATACTCAAATCCCCTCGCTATGAAGGCTAACATGCCATTTGCTTTCTTTACTGCATGTACCTGCATGCCTACCTTCAATGACTGATGTACCATGACAGCCAGGTCTCGTTGCACCTCCCCTTTTACTAATCTATTACCATTCAGATAATAATCTGCCTTCCTGTTTTTGCAACTAAAATGGATAACCTCACATTTATCCACATTATACTGCATCTGCCATGCATTTGCCCATTCAACTAACCTGTCCAAGTCCCCCTGCAGCCTCCTAGCATCCTCCTCACAGCTCTCACAGCCACACAGCTTAGTGTCATCTGCAAACTTGAAGATATTACATTCAATTCCTTCGTCTAGATCATTGATGTATATTGTAAATAGCTGGGGTCCCAGCACCGAGCCCTGTGGCACCCCACTAGTCTTTGTCTGCCATTCTGAAAAGGACTTGTTTATTCCCACTCTTTGCTTCCTGTCTGCCAACCAGTTCTCCATCCACGTCAATACATTACCCCCAATACCATGTGCCTTAATTTTGCACACTAATCTCTTATGTGGGACCTAGTCAAAAGCCTTTTGAAAATCCAAATACACCACATCCACTTGTTCTCCCTTATCCACTCTACGAGTTACATCCTCAAAAAATTCTAGAAGATTTGTCAAGCATGATTTCCCTTTCATAAATCCATGCTGACTTGGACCGATCCTGTCATTGCTTTCCAAATGCGTTGCAATTACATCTTTAATAATTGAGTCCAGCATTTTCCCCACCACTGATGTCAGGCTAACTGGTCTATAATTCCCTGTTTTCTCTCTCCCTCCTTTTTTAAAAAGTGGGGTTACATTAGCTATCCTCCAATCCATAGGAACTGAACCAGAATCCATGGAATGTTGGAAAATGACCACCAATGCATCCACTATTTCTAGGGCCACTTTCTTAAGTACTCTGGGATGCAGACTATGAGGCCCTGGGGATTTATCGGTCTTCAGTCCCTTCAATTTCCCTAACACCATTTCCTGACTAATAAGGATTTCGCTCAGTTCCTCCTTCTTGCTAGACCCTCGGACGACTAATATTTTCGGGAGGTTATTCGTGCCTTCCTTAGTGAAGACAGAACCAAAGTATTTGTTCAATTGGTCTGCCATTTCCTTGTTCCCCATTATGAATTACCCTGATTCTGACTGCAAGGGACCTACATTATTCTTCACTAATCTTTTTCTCTTCACATATCTGTAGAAGCTTTTGCAGTCAGTTTTTATGTTCCCTGCAAGCTTACTCTCTTACTCTATTTTCCCCCTCCTAATTAAACCCTTGGTCCTCCTCTGCTGAATTCTAAGTTTCTCCCAATCCTCAGGTTTGTTGCTTTTTCTGGCCAATTTATATGCCTCTTCCTTGGATTTAACATTTTCCCTAATCCCCTTGTTAGCCACGGTTGAGCCACCTTCCCCTTTTTATTCTTACGCCACACAGGGATGTACAATTGTTGAAGTTCATCCATGTGATATTTAAATGTCTACCATTACTTATCCACCGTCAACCCTTTAAGTATCGTTCTCCAATCTATCTTAGCCAATTCACATCTCATACCGTCAAAGTTTCCTTTCTTTAAGTTCAGTACCCTAGTCTCTGAATTACTCTGTGTCACTCTCCATCTTAATGAAGAATTCTACCATATTATGGTCACTCTTCCCTAGATTGCTAATTAATCCTCTCTTATTACACAACACCCAGTCTAGGATGGCCTGCTCTCCAGTTGGTTCCTCGACATATTGGTCTAGAAAACCATCCCTTATACACTCCAGGAACTTCACCTCCACAGTATTGCTACCAGTTTGGTTAGTCCAATCAATATGCAGATTAAAGTCACCCATGATAACTGCTGTACCCTTATTGCACGCATCCCTAATTTTCTGTTTGGTGCTATCCCCAACCTCCCTACCATTGTTTGGTGGTCTGTACACAACTCCCACTAATTTTTTCTGCCCTTTGGTGTTTTGCAGCTCTACCCATGTAGATTCCACATCATCCACACTAATGTCCTTCCTTACTATTAATCTCCTCTTTAACCAGTAACCCTACCCCATCTTCTTTTCCTTCCTGTCTGTCCTTCTTGAATATTGAATACCCCTGGATGTTGAGTTCCCAGCCTTGATTAGCTTCGAGCCATATCTCAGTAATTCCAATTACATCATACCCGTTAACAGCTATCTACGCAGTCAGTTCATTCACCTTATTACGAATGCTCCTCGCATTGAGACTGAGAGCCTTCAGGCTTGTTTTTTTAACACTCTTTGTCCTTTTAGAATTATGTTGCAATGTGGCCCTTTTTGATTTTTGCCCTTGATTTCTCTGCTCTCCATTCTTGCTTTTCTCCTTCCTACCTTTTGCTTCTGCCCCCTTGTTACTTCCCTCTGCCTCCCTACATAGATTCCCATCCCCCTGCCTTTTTAGTTTAAACCCTTCCCAACAGCATTAGCAAACACTCCGCCTAGGACATTGGTTCTGGTCCTACCCAGGTGCAGACCGTCCACTTTGTACTGGTCCCACATCCCCCAGAACTGGTTCCAATGTCCCAGGAATTTGAATCCCTCTCTTCTGCACCATTCCTCAAGCCACACATTCATCTGAGCTATCCTGCAATTCCTACTCTGACTAATCCTGAGATTACAACCTTTAAGGTCATGCTTTTTAATTTGACACCTAGCTCCCTAAATTTAGCTTGTACAACCTCATCCCGTTTTTTACCTATGTCGTTGGTACCTATATGTACCACGACAGCTGGCTGTTCACCCTCCCCCTCCAGAATGCTCTGCAGCTGCTCCGAGACATCCTTGACCCTTGCACCAGAGAGGCACCATACCATCCTGGAGTCTTGTTTGCGGCCACAGAAACACTTATCTATTTCCCTTACAATAGAATCCCCTATCACTATAGCTCTCCCACTCTTTTTTCTTCTCTTCTGCGCAGCAGAGCCACCCATGGTGCCATGGGCTTGGCTGCTGCTGCTTTCCCCTGATGAGCCATCTTCCCCAACAGTACCCAAGGTGGTGTATCTGTTTTGGAGGGAGATGTCTGCAGAGGACCCCTGCACTACCTTCCTTCCACTGCTCTGTCTGATGGTCACCCATTCCATATCTGGCTGTGTAACCTTTATCTGCTGTGTGACCAACTCACTAAACGTGCTATTCACAATACCCTCAGCATTGCGGATACTCCAGAGTGAGTCCCATGCGCAGCTCTAGTTCCACAATGCGGTCTGTCAGGAGCTGCAGCTGGACACACTTCCTGCACATGTAGTTGTCAGGGACACTGGATGCATCCCTGACTTCCCACATAGCACAGGAGGAGCATGACACAGGTCTGGGCTCTCCTGCCATGGCTTAACCCTTAAATTAACCTAATTGATAACAACGCCAAAGGTTTCTTACTGATCAGAAAATAAAAAGAAAAGAAAAAACACTCACCATTCCACCAGCCAATCACTTACCCTCTTGGCTGTGACGTCACAATTCGATTTCTTTTTACCTTCTGCCCCTGCAACTACCTCCGATGGATGGGCCCCCTTTTCTGGGCCTCGTTGCTCCTGATCTCCTTCGCTCCTCCGACTCCCGCTCTTTTTAAACTGCCCGCTCCTCCGACTCTCTGATCTTCATAAGAAGTGAATTCCTCACCTACCTCCAGCCCTCCTGCTCCTCGGACTCCTGGCCTCCCGAACTCATGGACTTCCGCTCTCAGACTCTCCCGAACTTGGACTTTCCCGAACTCTCAGACTCTCCCGAACTCGCATGCTCGTTCTCAAAGCATAAGATCAATGTAATTTTAATACAGAAATCCATGCTTTATTTACAAGGTTATTCTCACTTTAAATTATTTCTAAATAGCAGCATTCATCTTTAAATCCTGGTAACTTGGTACTCTAGTGTAATGCAAGGCACTTCCAGGGCAGCTGGAAGCCAGCTCAATATTTTACAAATGCATTATCAGGTAATTAGTTCTAGTAAATTAATCAAAAATAAAAAAGCTTGGGAGGGACCTGAAGATATGCATGAAGCAGAGAGTAGATTAATTTTCCTTGCAGTGTGCTCTGTAGCACTAAGTCAGAGCAACAGTAAGCTAAAGCTCCCATTATTCTTAGTGAGATAAAACGCTGGTGTTCCTTCTTCATTTTTTTAAAGCTTTTGAAAATGTATTTTCCTCTGCTCTGTTTGGGTCTCTTCACAAGATAAATACTCTCTGGCCAAAAGTCAGGCAAGCAACCTATTGTACACCTCTGCCAGTCACTCTTCTGCCAACGGTCAGCGGGTAAGAATAGATAGGTGCCTTGCTAGAAGTCTTTCCTTGTCTTTAAACAGCTCTTCAACATCTCTTTAATATAATTGCCTTTTAATGTTCTTTCGGCTGGCTTAAAGGTTTGAGCTGGCATTCAGTTTTCTATTTTTAAATATGTTGCACTTAAAAAGGATAAAAAGTTAGGGAAAATTATGAAATAAACTTGACATTAAATGTGCTTTTTTCCAGATTGTTGATCACAATAGTGCTTGAGACATCAATCATATCACTGGAAGATATTTTTTGAGAAAAGTTCTCCGTGGAGAATATATTTGGTAATAATCTCCATACAGTTCGAAAAGTTACAATGGTAAGTCTAAGACTCTCTGTACTAATTAAATTGTTCTCATCTTTCTACGAGGTAGATTAATTATAACACCATCTATATTAAGTCCTGAAGGAAAACTTCTACCAGGTCAAGTCTAACATTTAAAAGATCTCTGAACTAAAACAAGGCTCCGTGGGGTAGAGTTTTCACTTTGGGCGCAATCGGCAATCTGGGTGCGAATTGCGATTGAAGTTATAGTTATAGTTCAAGTTTCCGCTCAAACTCATTTGCATAATCACAAATGTAAAATCTTCCATGAACCAGCTCAATCGGGCAGCATTTTAGAATGTAATTGTTTATTTTTCCCAAATTGTATTACCAAATATTCACTGATGTACTTAAGGCTGGTAACCAATGTTTCCTTTAAGCTACGTGGCCGCACGGTGTCTCTGGAGGTCCCACGCAGCCGGCTTGCCGGCTTTTGAATGGAAAAACCGTGCATGTCAGGATAAAGGGTCCTTTTCAGAATGGCAGGAAATGACTAATGGAGTGCCTCAGGGCTCAGTGCTGGGACTTTGCAATATACATCAATAATTTGGAGGAAGGAATTGAGTGTAATATCTCCAAGTTTGCAGATGACACTAAGCTGGGTGGCGGTGTGAGCTGTGAGGGGGACGCTAAGAGGCTGCAGGGTGACTTAGATGGGTTAGGTGAGTGGGCGGATACAGTATAATGTGGATAAATGTGAGGTTATCCACTTTGGGGGCAAAAACGCGAAGACAGAATATTATCTGAATGGTGGCAGATTAGGAAAAGGGGAGGTGCAACGAGACCTGGGTGTCATGGTTCATCAGTCATTGAAAGTTGGCATACAGGTGCAGCAGGCGGTAAAGAAGGCACTGGTATGTTGGCCTTCACAGCTAGGGAATTTGAGTATAGGACCAGGGAGGTCTTACTGCAATTGTACATGGCCTTGATGAGGCCTCACCTGGAATATTGTGTTCAATTTCGGTCTACTAATCTGAGGAAGGACGTTCTTGCTATTGAGGGAGTGCAGCGAAGGTTCACCAGACTGATTCCCGGGATGGCCGGACTGACATATGAGGAGAGACTGGATCAACTGGGCCTTTATACTTTGGAGTTTAGAAGGATGAGAGGGGATCTCATAGAAACATACAAGATGATGGGACAGGACAGGTTCGATGCGGGTAGATTGTTCCCGATGTTGGGGAAGTCCAGAACCAGGGGAGACAATCTTAGGATAAGGTGTAGGCCATTGAGGACTGAGATGAGGAGAAACTTCTTCACTCAGAGAGTTGTTAACCTGTGGAATTCCCTGCCGCAGCGAGTTGTTGATGCCAGTTCATTGGATATATTCAAGAGGGAGTTAGATATGGCCCTTACGGATAAAGGGATCAAGGGGTATGGAGAGAAAGCAGGAAAGGGGTACTGCGGGAATGATCAGCCATGATCTTATCGAATGGTGGTGCAGGCTCAAAGGACCGAATGGCCTAATCCTGCACCTATTTTCTATGGTTCTATGGGCCCAAGTTTCCACATGATTCGCGCCTGATTTTTAGGAGCAGCTGGTGGAGAACGGACTATTTTAGAAATCGCAATTCTCCACATTTTTTTTTCTGCAATTCTAGTCAGGTAGAACAGTTCTAGTTTAGAACAGAATTTTTTCTTCAAAAGGGGGCGTGCCTGGCCACTGACGCCTGATTTGAAAGTTTCCACAGTGAAAATGTACTCCAAACTAAAGTAGAATAGAGCCAGTGAAGATTTTTGTAGAACTGAAAAAACCTGTTCTACACATTAAAAAATCAGGCGCAGGTTACAAATTAGGCGTCCAGAACGAGGTGGGGGGGGGGCGGGGGGGGGAAGGGAACTCATTAAATTCGACAATAAATCCTTATTTATACTTCTACAAATATTATACAAATAAATCCAACCTGAATAAACATTTATAAGCCAAGAAAAGATTAAATAAACCATCTTCCTACCTGTGTGAAAGTGCTTCAGCCAGGGAGAATTCTGCAGCCGTTCGTGCCGCTGAGCGGGAGGGGGAGAGAGAGAGAGAGAGAGAGGTGGGGGGAGGGAGGGAGCGAGAGAGCGAGGCGGGGGGGAGGGAGGGAGCGAGAGAGAGGGGGGGGGGGAGGGAGCGAGAGAGAGAGAGAGAGGGGGGGGAGGGAGGGAGAGAGAGAGGGGGGGAGAGAGAGAGGGGGGGAAGGGAGAGAGAGAGGGGGGGAGGGAGAGAGGGGGGGAGGGAGAGAGAGAGGGGGGGAGGGAGAGAGGGGGGGAGGGAGAGAGGGGGGGGAGGGAGAGAGAGAGGGGAGGGAGAGCGAGAGAGGGTAGGGAGAGAGAGAGAGAGAGGGGGGGGAAGGAGAGAGAGAGAGAGGGGGGGAGGGAGAGAGAGAGAGAGTGGGGAGAGAGAGAGAGGGGGGGAGAGAGAGAGAGAGAGGGGGAGGGAGAGAGAGAGAGAGAGAGGGAGGGAGAGAGAGAGAGAGGGGGGAGGGAGAGAGAGAGAGGGGGGGAGAGAGAGAGAGAGGGTGGAGGGAGAGAGAGAGAGAGGGGGGGAGGGAGAGAGAGAGAGAGGGGGGGAGGGAGGGAGATAGAGAGAGGGGGGAGAGAGAGAGAGGGAGAGATGGGGGGGAGAGAGAGAGAGGGGGGGAGAGAGAGAGAGAGGGGGGAGAGAGAGAGAGGGGGGAGAGAGAGAGGGGGGGAGGGAGAGAGAGGGAGGGGAGAGAGAGAGGGGGGGGAGGGAGAGAGAGGGGGGGAGGGAGAGAGAGCGGGGGGAGGGGGCGGGGAGAGAGAGGAGATGGAGAGGGGAGGGAGAGAGAGGGAGAGGGGAACAGGAGCGCGGGTCGGGTCGGGTCTCTGGTGGGGGGGAGCGGGTCTCGGCGGGTTGGGGGGAAGCGGGTCTCGGGTCTCGGGTCGGGGCGGAGCGGGTCTCGGGTCTCGGGTCGGGGCGGGGGGGAGAGCGGGTCTCGGGTCCGGGGAGGGGGGGGAGCGGGTGTCGGGTCGGGTCTGGGGGGAGCGTGTGTCGGGTCGGGTCTGGTCGGCGCGGGGGGGGGGGGGAAGCGAGTGTCGGGCTGGTCGGGGGGGAGCAGGAGCTGGCCGTGGGAGGAGCCTCATTCACGCAGCCCCAGTGATGCCATTCAGCCAGGGCTAGGGGCTGCGTGCTTCGGGCCTCTCCCACACAGTTCGGCGCCTGGAGCTACTGCATTTGCGTGCCGACTGTAGCGCGCATGCGCAGAGGTCCCGGCACTGTTTTCAGCGCCGGGACCTGGCTCCGCCCCCCCCACAGCTCGTGCTGGCTGCGCCGAGGGCCAGAGGACCTGTAAGTAGGTGGAGAATACCGAGGATTTTTTTAGGCGCCGTTTTAGGCGCGAAAAACGGGCGCCCAGCTCGGAGGGGCGCCCGTTTTTTTTCTTGTGGAAACTTGGGCCCTTAGTTTCCAAGTGCAGAAATTTGAATTGGTCACGGAATACTTTTGTGCACCCAAAGGAAATTAAAGGGAACATTGGAGATAACCTGCGGCAGTTTTATTAATATACATGGTAGCTAAAAACTTAAGCATTTTTAATAAGAGTGTCTAGTCTTGTGAGAAACTTAATTTTAAATCACCGAAAATTACTTAACAAATTCTACTGAACCATTTACCAGTTTTCTTGCTCTACACTAGTCAGTTAGTAAATTATTAATTTTTTCATATTTAAAAACTTAAACTGTGCCTAATAATGCCTTTGCGCTTAAAAATACCAGCTGCATTTGAAGGGCTTTCTCGAATGGTCACAAACGGCGAAATCAGCGAAAACTCACCATGCTCATTATTTTGATCTGGGCCAGTTTTGTGGGCAGGGTTTGCTTCCAGCGCAAGGTTTTTTAAACCCACATTAAAGATCATGGAAACTCGATTTACGCTTGACAGACCTTAAAATTCCGTCAAATAGCCCAAATCTCTGCGCGCAAATGACCTTCTCCCGGGAATGCATGCGATCAATCAAAAGACATTTTGACAGTTGCCAAATGCCGGTTCTCAGCGCATGCACATCGTGTGCTGTGAACTAGCACTTATGAGGCCTATTCGGGTGCTCGCTCACATCGTACGCACCCAGAGAGGCCGCAATTTACGGCCCGTTATCTTTAGGCTAGGCAGGAGCAATCTGATTCTTTTTATATATTCACTCTAGCTTGACCCCATTTGATACTCTCCAATTTTTCCTACTAATTCCGACATCATAATAAAGAATTTTGGTGACAACATGCATCACAACCTAAGGAACAAATATTCAATCTTTGTAACAATGTGCTGTCCTTTTTCCTTGTCGATTCTGTTATGTCCAAATAATGACTCATATCAGTATGGTATTAAGTAACTGTTTTTATTTTCCAGCCCATCTATAACAAACCTGTCAAATAATAACAACTGCAATATAATAGAGGAGTGTAATTGCTACAATGTGCTTACTCCCATCAGAGGGCCATCTAGTATTTAGTTAACAATATGCAAGTACTATACATATCAGTAATGCAGCAGAGGAAATACTGTGGGGGGGGGGGGAGGGGGGGGAAATAGTTTCCAGTTGTTATGCAAAAAGGAGAAATAACGAGCTGCACTCACTTTTGCTACTCTTGTGGGGTCATTGAGGGATTTCCTACACTGGATTCAGGCCCTGGGGTTTACACTTCTCGAGCTGACGGTCTCAACCACCACTTCTAGGCATGGTGAACATCCATTTTTGGAATCTTTCTGCCATTGATTGGAAAGAGAAGTCCCCCGTTGCCCTCACCTCTTTGACTTGAACCTCCAGGGAGGCTTTAGAAACCCTGGGGACTTGCCTGTAACCCATTTCTGACTTAATTCATTGCCTGAAAGGATGGTGGAAGCAGATTCAATCATAACTTTCAAAGTGGAATTGGCTAAATACTTGAAAGGGGTAAAATTGCAGGGCTATTGGGAAATAACAGGGACGTTGGAGGTTTGCAGAACTCTCGGAGGGTTGAAGAACTGAAAGAGGTTACAGAGTTATGGAGGGGCGAGGCCATTGAGGGATTTGAACACGATGCGAATTTTAAAATCAAGGTAGCGGACTGGAGACAATGTAGGTAAGTGAGCAGAGAGAAGATGGGACTTGATGCAAGTTATGATACAGGCGGCAATATTTTGGATGAGCTTTAATTTATGGAGGGTGGGAGATGGGAGACCGGCCAGGAGAGCGTTGGAATAGTTAAATCTGGAGTTAACAAAAGCACGGATGTGGGATCTAACAGCAGCTAGGCTGAAACAGGGGCAGAAACGGGCAATGTTACAGAGGTGGTAGCAGGCAGTGTACAAAAATCACAGTATATCTGCTTCTTCTATTATATGCTAATAAAATATAGGATATATATTTTAAACTAAAACTAAATCAGATCAGCATAAAACTGATGTAAACTAAATAAATTTTAATATATTCATATCAGAATTCATTATAAATAAGATGGTTCAAAGATAGTAAAGTGATTTAATATGCTATAAATGATGTATGTTATATGTCATTTGAGATTATTGTGAAGGATTTAATACACTAACATTTATGAACAAATAGAATAGAAAACATGCTTTTCGACTGTAAAATGTTCAGATTATTCTTACATAAATTCCTTCTTTACAGCCAGATTGGAAGGAATTGAAAAAGTATTTGTGAAACAGGAATTCACAGCAAAATATTGGCATAGCTCTCTTCTAATCTTGGTCATTTTCTTTTCACTGTGCCAGTTATGCAGGATAAAATGAAGGAGATGATCGGCTGCAGTTAAATGATGATGATGCTAAGCTGTGTGCAGTAGACAAGATAATAAACATTTTGGCGTTTAACCAATATACAATTTACAGAGTATGTGAACCATTTATGCCAAGTATAACCACACAGGTGATAATTATTCCTTTTCTTCTGATGATTGCATTACAAAATGATCACTCAAATGGAATACTGTTTCTATGCCGATGCTTTTGGTAAGCCAACTTTAGAGATTCCATATCACTATCAGACTATTCCTGCAGGTAATACTATTTCCCCATGTATTTTTGTTTTGGGTTTGTCGGGAGTTCGAGAGGCCGGAGTTCGAGAGACTTCCGAGAGGTCTGAGAGTTTAGGAGTTCGAGAGGTCTGAGAGGTCGGGAGTTCGAGAGGCCAGGAGATCGAGAGAGTTCCGCGAGTTCCGAGACGTTCGAGAGTTCGGGAGTTTGAGAGGTCTGGAGTTCGAGAGGTCGGGACTTCCGAGAGGATGAGAGGTTGGGAGTTCGGGAGGTCTGAGGAGCAGTAGGCCCTAAGGTCGGTGAGGAGTTCAATTCTGACGAGGATCTCACAGCCCTCGTCTGGGCAGGTAAGTGGCTGGCTGTTTGTTTGGTAAGTCTCTCTCTTTCTCTCTTTTTCTTTTAATTAGATTTTTAATTAGATAAGTCTAAGTAGAGGGATGGCAGGGCAGCTCAGTCCTGTGGAGTGCACATTCTGTGGCATGCGGGAATTCCTGGATGCTTCACGTGGCTTAGACAACCATGTGTGCAGGAGGTGTCTCCAGCTTCAACTACTCGAGCTCTGCGTTTTGGAGCTTGAGCGGAGGCTGGAGTCGCTATAGTGCATCTGCAAGGCTGAGAGCTATGTGGATAGCACATTTCAGGAGGTGATCATCCCACAGCTTAAAAGCGTTCAGGCAGAGGGGAAGTGGGTGACCACCAGACGAAATAAAAACGCTAGGCAGGTAGTACAGGAATACCCCGTGAGTCCATCTCGCTTTTGAACTGATATTCACTTCTGAGTAACGATGAGTGAGATGGTGCCTCTGGGGAGTGCAGCCAGAGCCAATTCCAAGGCACCATGGGTGGCTCAGCTGCACAGGGGGGAGGGACAAAGAATAAAGGCGCTCTAGTGATAGGGGATTCTATAGTTAGGGGAACAGACAGGCGTTTCTGTGGCCGCAGATGTGACTTCAGAATGGTATGGCGCCTCCCTGATGCCAGAGTCAAGGATGTCACAGAGCGGACGCAGGGAATTCTGGGGGAGGGGGGGGGCATAAACAGCTAGAGGTCGTGGTCCATATCGTGATAACGACATAGGTAGAAAAAGGATGAGGTCCTATAGGCAGAATTTAGGGAGCTAGGAAGAAAATTAAAGGGTAGGACCTCAAAGGTAGTAATCTCCAGGTTACTACTGGTGCCATGTGCTAATGAGTATAAGACTAGAAGGATAGAGAGGATAAACGCATGGTTGGAGAGTTGGTGTCGGAGGGCGGGCTTTAAATTCTTGAGGCATTGGGACCGCTTCTGGGGGAGATGGACCTGTAAAACCGGATGGGTTGCACCTCAACAGTGCCAGGACCAATATCCTTGTGGGCAGTTTTGCTAGTGCTGTTAGGGAGAGTTTAAACTAGCTTGGCAGGGAGATGGGAACCTGAGAATAGATTCAATAGGGAAGGAAGAAAAGCACAATTTGAATAGCAAGAATTTAGAAAGCAAATCTGTAAGATAGAGGAAACAAGGGTTAATAAGTAGTCATCAAGGAGGTCTTCCTGTGCTAAATGGTATATACTTCAATGCAAGCAGTATAATGAATAAGGTGGATGAGCTAAGAGCACAGGTAGATACTTGGGAGTATAACATTATAACCATTACAGAGACATGGGGCCGGTTTGGCAGATCAATATTCCTGGTTACAGGATTTTAAGACAAGACTGAGAAGGGGGTAAAAAAAGTAGGGGTTTTGCGGCATTGGTTAAAGAAACTATTACAGCTGTGAGGAGGGATGATATGTTAGAGGGCAAGTGATGCCATATGGGTCGAATTGAAAAATAAAAAAGGGGCAATCACACTACTGGGCGTGTATTACAGACCCCCAAACCAGGAGAGGGAGATAGAGGAGCAAATATGTAGACAAATTGCTGTGAGGTCCAAAAGCCATAGGGTAGTAATAGTAGGGGATTTTAACTATCCTAATATTGCTTGGGACAAATATAGTGTGAAGGGTATAGAGGGTGCGGAATTCTTAAAATGCATTCAAGAGAACATTTTTAGTCAGTATGTAACAAGCCCAACACGAGAGGGGGCGGCCTTGGATTTAGTTTTGGAGAATGAAGCTGGGCAGTGGAAGGGGTATTAGCGGGAGAGCACTTGGCTTGCAGTGACTATAATTCAGTCAGATTCAAGTTAGTTATGGATAAGGGCAAGGATAGGCCTGGAATAAAAGTCCTAAATTGGGGAAAAACTAACTTTGCTAAGTTGAGGAGTGATTTGGCCAGTGGACTGGAAATAGCTACTTGTGGGTAAATCAGTGTTAGAAAAGTGGGAGGCATTCAAAGAGGAGATCCGGAAGGCTCAGGCCAAACATGTGTCCTTAAAGAAAAAAGGTGGGAATAACAATTCTAGAGCCCCCTGGATGTCTAGGGACTTACAGGGGAGAATAAAGAAAAAAAGGGAAGCTTATGTCATATACCAACGGTTAAATACTATAGAATCTTAGGAGGAATATAGGTTAAGAGGTAAAATTAAAAAGGATATTAGGAATGCTAAGAGAGCATGAAAAAATCTTGGCTAGTAAAATTAAGGAAAACGCCAAGATGTTCTAGAAATATATTAAGAGCAAGAGGGAACTGAAGAAAAGGCTGGGCCTATTAGAGACCATGAGGGTAATCTTTGTGTGATGGCGGAAATAGACAGTTTCTTAAACGATAAGGTGATATGGGGTTGTGGGGAGCGGACAGGGAAGTGGAACTGAGTCCATGATCAGATCAGCCATGATCTTATTGAATGGCGGAGCAGGCTCAAGGGGCCGTATGGCCTACTCCTGCTCCTATTTTTTATATTCTTATGTTCTTATGTTGGTATTGTTCTCAATGAATACTTTGCATCTGTTTTCACCAAGGAAAGGGGCAATGCAGATTCTGTTATCGAGGAGGAGTGTGAAATTCTGGATGAAATAAACATAGTGAGAGAGCAGGTATTAAGAGGTTTAGCAGCTTTGAAATTAGATAACTCCCCAAGCCCGGATGAAATGCATCCCAGGCTGTTGAGTGAAGTAAAAGATGAAATAGCAGAGGCCTTGACCATCATTTTCCAGTCCTCTTTGAATTTGGGCATGGTGCCGGGGGACTGGAGGACTGCTAATGTGGTAACCTTGTTTAAGAAGGAAGAAAGGGATACGCTGAGTAATTGTCAGACTAACCTCAGTGGTGGGAAAATTATTGGAAAAATTCCTGAAAGGCAGGATAATTCTACATTTGGAAAGGCAAGGATTAATCAGGGACAGTCAGCCCTGATTTGTTAAGGGAAGATCGTGTTTGACTAACCTGATTGAATTTTTTCAGGAGCTAACCAAGAGGGCCCATGAGGGTAGTGCGTACGATGTAGTATATACGGACTGTAGCAAAGCTTTTGATAAGGTCCCACATGGTAGACTGGTCACAAAGGTTAAAGCCCATGGGATCCAGAGCAAAGTGGCAAGTTGGATCCAAAATTGGCTCAGAGTTAGGAAGCAAAGCGTAATGATTGATGGGTGTTTTTGTGACTGGAAGGATGTTTCCAGCAGAGTTCCGCAGGGCTCAGTGCTGGGTCCCTTGCTTTTTGTGGTGTATTTCAATGATTTAGATTTGAATATAGAGAGTATGATTAAGAAGTTTGCAGATGACACTAAAATTGGCTGTGTGGTTGATAATGTAGTGGAAAGACATGGACTGCAGGAGGATATCAATCTGGTCAGGTGGGCAGAGCAGTGGCAAATGGAATTTAATTCAGAGAAGTGTGAGGTAATGCAATTTGGGAGGGCTAATAAGGAAAGGGTATACACTTTAGTGGTAAGCCAGTTAATAGTGTAGATGAACAAAGGGACCTTGGCATGCTTGTCAACAGATCCCTGAAAATAGCAGGCCAGGTGTATAAGGTGGTTAAGAAGGCATATGGAATGCTTGCCTTTATTGGCCGAAGCATAGAATACAAGAACAGGGAGGTTACGCTTAAATTGTATAATACAGGTGCAGCGTCCAAAATCCGGAGTTCCTGAATCCAGAATGTTCCGGAATCCGGACTCCGGGATGATCCATGGCAGGGTCGTCCGGAATCCGTAAAATGTTCCGGCATCCGGACCGGATGACCCTGCTGACCTCAGGGCCTTGCTGCTGCCCGACCTCGGGGCCTCGCCGCTGCCCGACCTCGGGGCCTCGCCTTGCCGCCCTTACCTCGGGGCCCGCCCGAACACCTCCTCGGCGGGGCCAGCTTGCCCGAACTCCTCCTGACAAGGACATCCTTGGCGGGGCCCACCGGCCCGACAAACTCCTTGGCGGGGCCCCTCCCGACGACAACAACTTCGGCGGGGCCCGCCGGCCCAACAACCTCCTTGGCGGGGCCCTGCCCGATGACGACAGCCTTGGTGGGGCCCACCCAACAACAACCTCGGCGGGGCCTGACGGTCCGAACAGTTCTTCGGCGGGAATTTCCCCTGACTTTCTGACGTTCCGAAATCCGGAAATACCCAAACCTAGGCTTGGGTGTTTCCAGATTTGTGACATCAGAAAACAAATTGAAAATCTGGAAACACCTGGAATCCGGAATGGCCTCGGTCCCAAGACTTCCGGAATTTAGACGCTCAACCTGTACTCTGGTTAGGCCACAGCTGGAGCACTGCTTGCAGTTCTGGTCGCCGTATTATAGGAAGGGCGTGATTACACTAAAGAGGGTGCAGAGGAGATTTACTGGGCTACTGCATGGAATGGAGAAGCTTAGCTATGAGGATAGATTGGAAATGCTGAATTTGTTCTCATTGGAGCAGAGGAGGTTGTGAGAAGACCTCATTGAGGTGTACAACATTTTGAGGAGCCTGGATATAGTGGCTAGCAAGAGCCTATTTCCGTTGGTGGAGGGGTCAATTATGAGTGGGCATATTTTTAAGGTGGTTGGTGAAAGGTTCAGAGGGGATTTGAGGATGGGGGGGGCTTCTTCACACAGAGGGTTATGGGGGTCTGGAACTCACTGCCTGGAAGGGTGGTGGATGCAGAAAGCCTCACTACATTTAATAGATGCTTGGATGGGACTTAAAGTGCTGTAACCTGCAGGGTTATGGACCGAGAGCTGGTAATTGGGATAAGACCGGATAACTTTTTGTTGGCTGGCGCAGATACGATGGTAAGTACTGCAGGGAATCAAATACGGCCAGGGTGATCTCCTGGACTAGTTTCAATCGCCTGGATGAATCGGAGAGGAATTTTCCCAGATTTTTTTTTCTCAGTGGCCTGGATTTTTTATCTGGTTTTTGCCTCTCCCAGTAGATCACATGGCTCCGATTGGGGTGGAATGTAGAATGTTTTAGTATAGAGGGTGTCACAGTTGTGTGGGGCGGACTGGTTGGGCTGGGTGCTCTTTACCTTTGCGCCATTGTTCATTGTTCATAGGTTTATATGTAACCTTCAGGGCTGTTGACCAAGGGCTATGTGGCTCTTTGTCGGCGGGTGCGGACATGACGAGCCAAAATGGCCTCCTTCCGCAGAGTAAATTTCTATGTTTCTATATTTCTATGTATGTACTTTATCCATGCAGGTGCCAATATACCAATAAAAAGAATATAGACATGATGAAACAATTGCTTTACTTTTTTCTTTAGGTATTGTCACTCAGGTGTATATAGGAATTTTATGCCCTAAAACTGTAATTATAGTAGAGAAACCCGTTTCAGACTGGTATCTGTTTAGAGTAAGGCTCCATTTGAGAAATCTAATTAAACTGCTGACTATATCTCACACTATGGTCAGAGTCAACAGAATTTAATTCTCCAGGATTAAATTAATTTCGAATTTTAATGTTATTAGAAAGTGGACAGGAGAGGTGCTGCCTTCAAACATTAGAACGAGTCGAATTTTAAGTTTTCAACATTCCTCAGAGACTGGCTGCGTACCTCTATATTTTTGTCTAGTCATCATCATAGGCGTTCGCTTATATCGAGGATGGCTTGCTTCCACGCCAAAAAAGTGATAAGTTCACAGGTGTTTCAATGAAGGACCTAATGTTCCAGGTCTCGAACTACATCCTGAAGGGTGGAAGATGCCTGTGTGTGGATTTTTTTGTCTGGTAGACCTGCAATCTCAGCACTTTACATTCTAGAGTGCACCTGGTGTCCACTGGAATATCTGGTTTGACCATGTTAAGTATTATCACTCCTGTCCCTCTGCAGTGAAGACCTTCTACTGCCTGAAGAATAAGTACAAACAAAGCCTACCTTTTTCTACGACAAACCACTTCCTCAAACCAGCGCCATTGTTACCGCCAAAATCAAAAGAAAGGGGCTCACTAATGTCTTCATCTCAAAGTTTGAGATCAACCACATAGATGGCCCAATCAACACCTTCGGTTCCCCAACCCATGCCGACTCTGAAACTCTTCAGCTATCCCATCACCCTACAGCTTCTCTTCCATTCTTCCTTGTCTCGCCAAGTTCATATTTTCAAAGAGATTCACTTCTTAACCTTTCAAGTTTATGAGGAGCGTGCAGGGAAATAGAGTTGAGGCCATGATCAGATCAGCCATGATCTTACTGAATGGCGGAGCAGGCTTGAGGGGCCAAATGGCCTACCCCTGCTCCCATTTCTTATGTTCTTATGCTGTTATGTAACCTACTCCCCAATTACTGACCACTCAACTAGCTTTCCTGGTCCCATGTGACAACCTTTGCTAAGATATTTACTAGAATGGTACCAGGGATGCAGGACTTCAGTTACGTGAAAAAACTAGAGAAGCTCGAGTGTTTCCTTAGAGCAAAGAAGGTTAAGGGAAGATTTAATAGAGGTGTTCAAACTTATGAAGGGTCCTGATAGAGTAAATTAGGCGAAATTGTTTCCTGTAGCAGAAGAATCGGTAACCAGACGAGACAGGTTTAAAGTAATTGGAAAAAGGAACAGAGGCAAGATGCAAAGAATTTTGTTTATGCAGCCAGTTGTTCTGATCTGGAATGCACTGCCTGAAAGGGTGGCGGAAGCAGATTCAATATTAATTTCCAAAAGGGAATTGGATAAATATTTGAAGGGGCAATATTTGCGGGGCGATGGAGAAAGGGCAGAAGGGTGGGAATAATTGGATAGCTCTTTCAAAGAGCCAACATAAGCATGATGGGCTGAATGGTCTTCTGTTCTGTATCATTCTATGATTCTATATTATTCCTCTACCTTTCAAAATCACCATCATCTTTGCCCTCTCAAAAAAGTCCATCTTTATCCACCTATTCTTTCCAATGACCATCCCTTCTTTAACCTCTTTATCCTTTCAAAGGTCCTTGAATATATAGAAAAAGCCAGACAACTTCATGCTCACTAATCCCATGGGTGGCAGTTATACTACATTTGGTGAAAATAAAAATAGGACTACATTGTAAAGGTCGTCTCACAACTGTTGCATTACTGCACAGTTAAACAGAACTCAAGATATTGAACATCGAACTAAAGATGATAAAGAAGCTTTGCAGTATATATTCCAGTCCAAAATGTCTCTGAATAAAGAGTTGCAAATCAATACATTTCAAAGTCATTGGAACATAGGAACACAAGCCTATTCTGCCATTCAGTTAGATCATGGTTATTCTGTTCGTTAACTTCATCTACCCACCTTGGTTCCATAGCCTTTAATACCCTTACCTAACAAAGTGCATCAGTCTCAGTTTTGAAAATTTCAATTGATCGAGCCTCAACAGTTTTTTGGAGGAAGATTCCAGATTTCCACTACCCTTTGTGTGAAGAAGTGATTTCTGACATCACCACTAAACAACTCTCATTTTAAGGTTATGGGTCCTTGTTCTGGGCTCCTCCACCAGAGAAAATAGTTTCTCTCTAGCTACCCTATCAACTCCTTTAATGGTCTTAAACTGCTCAATTAAAGGGAATACAGGCTGAATCTAAGCAATCTGTCTGATAAATTAACTCTTTTAGCACCGCCGTCATTCTGGTGAATCTCTCCACCATTACACATAATGGTGGCAGATTTGAGGGCCTGATCTTTGAACACTCTTTTCCTCAGGCAGCCGAAGGCTGCGCTGGCGCACTGGAGGCGGTGTTGAACCTCGTCGTCGTTGTCTGCCCTTGCAGAAAATAGGCTCCCGAGGTATGGAAAGTGGTCCACATTGTCCAAGGCCGCACCGTGGATCTTGATGACTGAGGGACAGTGCTGTGTGGCGGGGTCAAGTTGGTGGAAGACCTTTGTCTTACGGATGTTTAATGTAAAGACCATGCTTTCGTACACCTCAGTGAAAATGTTGACAATGACTTGGAGTTCAGTCTCTGAATGTGCGCAGATGCAAGCGTCATCCCTGTACTGTAGTTCAACGACAGAGGTTGGGATGGTCTTGGATCTGGCCTGGAGACGACGAAGGTTGAACAGGTTCCCACTGGTTCTGTAGTTTAGTTCCACTTCAGTGGGGAGCTTGTTGAGTGTGAGGTGGAGCATTGCAGTGAGGAAGATCGAGAAGAGGGTTGGCGCGATGACGCAGCCCTATTTGACCCCAGTCCGGACGTGGATTGGGTCTGTGATGGATCCATTGGTCAAGATAATGACTTGCATGTTGTCGTGGAGCAGGCAGAGGATGGTGACAAACTTTTGGGGGCAGCCGAAACAGAAGATGACGCTCCATAGTCCCTCATGGTTGACAGTGTCAAAGGCCTTTGTAAGGTCAAAGTAGGCCATGTACAAGGGTTAATGCTGTTCCCTGCATTTCTCTTGCAGTTGTCGCGCCGTAAAGATCATGTCCGTTGTACATCAGGCCCTCAAATCTTCCACCAAGCTCATGGTCTACAGGGCTGTGGTGATATCCGCCCTCCTGTATGGCTCAGAGACGTGGACCATATACAGTAGACATCTCAAATCGCCGGAGAAATACCACCAACGATGTCTCCGCAAGATCCTGCAAATCCCCTGGGAGGACAGATGCACCAATGTTAGCGTCCTTGATCAGGCCAACATCCCCAGCATCGAAGCACTGACCACACTCAACCAGCTCCATTGGGCGGGCCACATTGTTCGCATGCTTGACACAAGACTCCCAAAGCAAGCGCTCTACTCAGAACACCTACACGGCAAGCGAGCCCCAGGTGGGCAGAGGAATCATTTCAAGGACACCCTCAAAGCCTTCTTGATAAAATGCAACATCCCCACCGACACCTGGGAGTCCCTGACCAAAGACCGCCCTGAGTGGAGGAAGAGCATCTGGGAGGACGCTGAGCACCTCGAGTCTCGTCGCCAAGAGCATGCAGAAAACAAGCTCAGGCAGCGGAAGAAGCGTGCGGCAAACCAGTCCCATCCACCCTTTCCTTCAATGGCTGACTGTGACAAAGACTGTAATTCTCGTATTTGACTGGTCAGTCACCTAAGAACTCACTTTTAGAGTGGAAGCAAGTCTTCCTCGATTTTGAGGGACTGCCTATGATGCTGACTACACATAATGGTGTATTCTGTGCATAGAATCAATTAACTATTAATAGGTCACACGTCAGGTACGTCTTGGCTATCTACTGATTATTTGACCAAATATAAGTAGATCACCTCGGACAAAGCTTCTGCAACCTGGTTTATCTGCATTCTGGGCTCTGGCCTCCATGCTGCAGTTTAGTAAGGAAAGCGAGTTTCCATTTGAAGCACTTTTATTCCTATAACATATTATTACCCTTTGTATGTTGTCATAAAAAATACAATACTGAAATGTTCTTTATTTGATACATAATGGAAACTCTACTTTCACCTAGGGCTACGAACCAAGAGTTGGAAGGTGGGATTAGGCTGGATAGCTCTTGGCCGGCCAGAGCAGACACAATTGGGCGAAATGGTCTCCTTCCGTGCTGTAAATTTCTATGATTCTATGATCACAATCTCTATGGAAACTCCTGCAAAAGACAGGAATCCCCATCAAAATGGAAGCACTGTGTTATAGTTGTGATATCCAGAGAAAGCTTTTCAACGTTTGCTATTTACACTGAAATCAAAAACGAGTGTATAATTAACATGATTTCACTATAAGTAGCATACAGAATCAATCTTCCCTCTACTCTGGTTGAATCACATAGTTAATAATATTCTCAATCCTACATGAAGTATAGTTCTGCATATAGTTCAATTCTAAGTATTGAATACAATTTTATTTTAACCTTGGAATAGCTATTTTATTCTTCTATCATAGACACATTGTTATGAAAGAATGAAAATCCTATCTCCATCAATTTATCTTTAATGGCATGTAATAATCCAATTCTGGTGTTTGATCAACTGGAAATGTTACTGCTTTATGACTGGAAAGAACCTTTCTCAGTCAAATGATGTATCCTTATTCATTCTTGACATCCACATGTTTGAAAAGTTCTAACGTGGCTCTGAAAGATTAAACGATGAACATTTCAGCTTTGATTTTTTAATTTATTATCATTAATTAAAAACTTGTATTACATGTTTGGTGCGTTGTATCAATTAAAATTTCAAGCAAATAAATATTCAATGACTGTGACAGGAATAGGAACAATTAATAAAAAGTGTGTACTCTCGTGGAGGATGGTTCAATAGCCATGCCCCAAAATTCTGTGGAACTGAGCTCAGCAGTGATATGCCACCAAAGCATTGCCGACCTGTCATGAAAAATGGCACTTGATGGCCCTTGAACCCTGCTCCCTTCACCCCTGCCAGCCGCCACCACCCACACTCCCTCCGCAGAGCGTGAAACTTTGGCTATTTTAATTCCCGGGCCTCGTATTACTTTTACCTCATGGACTCCAACTTGAAACTGGCGGGTATGATGTAAAGGCCGGTGGGTGAGAGCGGGAAATTGTGCAACTACAGACTGTTGATAGAGAGTCATGGATACAGTTCCCCAGCAAAGTACATGAGCAAGGAGGGGCCTGGGAATAATTGTGATTGGAGGAGAGTGGAAAACCCGGGGCAGGGGATGCCCAAGATCTACGTGTGGAACAAGGAGGAATGCTTCATCGTCTCACCCCTCCCTCTCTGTGTAACTTTCTTCAGCACAACCCCACGTCGATCTCTTGAGCATACGCGTCTCTTCGCACCATTATGGGCAGCCATGCCTTCAGCTGTCTGTGGTCCACGCTTCAGAATTCTCTCCTTAATCCCCTGCACCTTCCACCTCCCTCTTCTCCTTTAAGATGCTCCTTAATACCCACCTCCTTGGCCACCCGTCACCCCTGCTAATCTTTTCTTCTTTGGATTGGTGTTCAGTGTTTATTACTCTTCCACGGAATGCCTTGGGACAATTACTACATTAAAAGCATCGGGAATTTCTCAATTTTCCACTCGTATGGTGCGGGGGGACCTGGGAGATGGTGGGAAATCCAGAAGCTTAGGTCTGCCAGCATGCGGGCAACGTAAAGGAACATGAACCTGATCAACAGGCTGGCCAACAGTCGGGCAGGGAACACGGACAACCAGGTCGCAGGACAAGGTAGATGTTGGGCCCTGGATGGGGGGGCGGGGTTGTTCCAAGCTGCGACACGATCCTTGTGGGGGGAGGTGGGTCCGATCCCTGGGGTGGGGGGGAAGGGGGTCAGATCCATGACCCGGGTGATGAGATTGATCCCAACGTGGGTCCGATCCATGACCCTGGGGCTGAGTTGCAATCGCCAGGGGGGTGGCGGGAGGAGAGGTCAGATTCACGACCTGAGTGGTGAGATTGATTCCCGCGTGGATCCAATCCATGACTCCGGGGCGCTAAGTCGCGATTCCCGGGGGAGGGGGGGATGGGTGTTCCAAGCCCTGGGCGGGGAGGTCCAAACCCTGTCCCTGGGGAGGGGTGGGTTGCTGATGGGTGACCTTGGGGGGCCGGGAGGAAGCACGCCTGCTCCTCCTGGCCCACAAGGGTTGCTCCCCGAAGCTGTGGCCGCCTCGTTGCAGCAACTGGGAATCCCGAGCCCCAGGATCCCGGCTGCCTGCAGTAAAACCTGCAAAGCAGGTTGAAGTAGAGGCTTCAGGCCTCATTATAATATTTAAAATACCAACCTGCCTCCTGGTAGCGGGTTAGCTGCCCGCGCCACGTCCCGCCTGAAAAAAGTGTAAGTGGGCGGGTTGGGGTTGGAATTTAGATTTTTACAACTTTCACATCTCCCCAACACCGCCGCCACCCTGTATTCTACTCACCTGTTTTCTTCCTGTACAAATTCAGGCCACTATCTAATTGCAAGTTGCAATTAACATTAATGCAGTAGGAGTAATAATAATACTACTACCTGTAGTAGTGGATAAGTACACGAGAAAAGTTCAGGATGAAAAAATATAATTTGAACTTTTGAAATTTATCTTGTTTTCATCTAACTCACCCATTTATTTGGAATTCTTCTATTGTCCAGTGTCCTTGCCGCTTCCAGTGTCCCTGACGACGACATGTGCAGGAAGTGTATCCTGCTGCAGCTCCTGACAGATCACATTGCGGCACTGGAGCTGTGGGTGGATTCACTCTGGAGCATCCGCGACGCTGGGGATGTTGTGAATAGCATGTTTGGTGAGTTGGTCATACCGCAGATAAAGGTTACACAGACAGACAAGCAAGAAGTGCAGTGGAAGGAAGGTAGTGCAGGGGTCCCCTGCAGTCATCCCCCTCCAAAACAGATACACCATTTTGGGAACTGTTGGGGGAGATGACTCATCAGGGGATGGCAGCAGCAGCCAAATTCATGGCACCATGGGTGGCTCTGCTGCACAGGAGCGCAGGAAAAAGAGCGGGAGAGCTATCGTGGTAGGGGATTCGATTGTAAGGGAAATAGATCGACGTTTCTGCAGCCGCAATCGAGACTCCAGGATGGTATGTTGCCTCCCTGCTGCAAGGGTCAAGGATGTCTTGCAGCAGCTGCAGAAGGGAAGGATTCAAATTCCTGGGACATTGGAACCAGTTCTGGGGTAGGTGGGACCAGTACAAACCGGACGGTCTGCACCTGGGCAGGACCAGAACCAATGTCCTAGGGGGAGTGTTTGCTAGTGCTATTGGGGAGGGGTTAAACTAATATGGCATGGGGATGGGAACCTATGCAGGGAGACAGAGGGAAGTAGAATGGCGGCAGAAGCAAAAGATAGAAAGAAGAAAAGTAAAAGTGGAGGGCAGAGAAACCTAAGGCAAAAATCAAAAAGGGCCACATTACAGCAACATTCTAAAGGGGCAAAGGGTGTTAAAAAGACAAGCCTGAAAGCTCTATGTCTCAATGTGAGGAGTATTCGTAATAAGGTGGACAAATTCACTGTGCAGGCAGCAATTAACGAATATGATATAATTAGGATTACGGAGACATGGCTCCAGGGTGACCAAGGCTGGGAAGTAAACATCCAGGGATATTCAACATTCAGGAAGGATAGACAGAAAGGAAAAGGAGGTGGGGTGGTGTTGCTTGTTAAAGAAGAAATTAACGCAATAGTAAAGAGGACATTAGCTTAAATGATGTGGAATCTGTATGGGTAGAGCTGCAGAATACCAAAGGGCAGAAAACGCTAGTGTGAATTGTGTACATACCACCAAACAGTAGTCGCGTGGTTGGATACAGCATCAAACAAGAAATTAGGGATGCATGCAATAAAGGTACAGCAGTTATCATGGGCGACTTTAATCGACACATAGATTGGACTAACCAAGCTGGTAGCAATACGGTGGAGGAGGATTTCCTGGAGTGTATTAGGGATGGTTTTCTAGACCAATTTGTCGAGGAACCAACTAGAGGGCTGGCCATCCTAGACTGGGTGATGCGTAATGAGAAAGGACAAATTAGCAACCTTGTGCGAGGCCCGTTGGGGAAGAGTGATCATAATATGGTAGAATTCTTTATTAAGATGGAGAGTGACACAGTTAATTCAGAGACTAGGGTCCTGATATTAAGGAAAGGTAATTTCGATGGTATGAGACATGAATTGGCAAGAATAGACTGCCGAGTGATACTTAAAGGGTTGACGGTGGATAGGCAATGGAAAATATTTAAAGATCACATGGATGAACTTCAACAATTGTAATCCCTGTCTCGAGTAAAAATAAAATGGGGAAGGTGGCTCAACCGTAGCTAACAAGGGAAATTAAGGATAGTGTTAAATCCAAGGAAGAGGTATATGAATTGGCCAGGAAAGCAGCAAACCTGAGGACTGGGAGAAATTTAGAATTCAACAGAGGAGGACTAAGGGTTTAATTAGGAAGTGGAAGATAGAGTATGAGTGGAAGCTTGCTGGGAACATAAAAACTGACTGCAAAAGTTTCTGTAGATATGTGAAGAGAAAGAGATTAGTGAAGACAAACATCGGTCCCTTGTAGCCAAATTCAGGTGAATTTATAATGGGGAATAAAGAAATGGCAGACCAGTTGAACAAATACTTTGGTTCTGTCTTCATGAAGGAAGACACAAATAACCTTCCAGAAATACTAGGGAACCGAGGGTCTAGTGAGAAGGAGGAACTGAAGGAAATCCTTATTAGGCGGGAAATTGTGTCAGGGAAATTGATGAGATTGAAGGCTGATAAATCCCCGGGGCCTGATAGTCTGCATCCCAGAGTACTTAAGGAAGTGGCCCTAGAAATAGTGGATGCATTGGTGATCATTTTCCAACAGTCAAGCGATTCTGGATCAGTTCCTATGGATTGGAGGGTAGCTAATGTAACACCACTTTTTAAAAAAGGAGGGAGAGCGAAAATGGATAATAATAGACCGGTTAGCCTGACATCAGTCGTGGGGAAAATGTTGGATTCAATTATTAAAAATGAAATAGCAGCGCATTTGGAAAGCAGTGACAAAATCGGTCCAAGTCAGCATGGATTTATGAAAGGGAAATCATGCTTGACAAATCTTCTAGAATTTTTTGAGGATGTAACTAGTAGAGTGGACAAGGGAAAACCAGTGGATGTGGTGTATTTGGACTTTCAAAAGGCTTTTGACAAGGTCCCACACAAGAGATTGGTGTACAAAATTAAAGCACATGGTATTGGGGATAATTTACTGACGTGGATAGAGAACTGGTTGGCAGACAGGAAGCAGAGAGTCGGGATTAGCGGGTTCTTTTCACAATGGCAGGCAGTGACTAGTGGGGTTCTGCAGGGCTCAGTGCTGCAACCCCAGCTATTTACAATATACATCAATGATTTAGATGAAAGAATTGAGTGCAATATCTCCAAGTTTGCAGATGACACTAAGCTGGGTGGTGGTGTGAGCTGTGAGGAGGATGCTAAGAGGCTGCAGGGGGAATTGGACAGGTTAAGTTAATGGGCAAATGCATGGCAGATGCAGTATAATGTGGATAAATGTGAGGTTATCCACTTTGGTGGCAAAAGCAGGGAGAAACACAGAAACATAGAAAATAGGTGCAGGAGTAGGCCATTCAACCCTTCAAGCCTGCACCACCATTCAATAAGATCATGGCTGATCATTCCCTCAGTACCCCTTTCCTGCTTTCTCTCCATACCCCTTGATCTTCTTAGCCGTAAGAGCCATATCTAACTCCCTCTTGAATATATCCAATGAACTGGCATCAACAACTCTCTGCGGCAGGGAATTTCACAGGTTAACAACTCTCTGAGTGAAGAAGTTTCTCCTCATCTTAGTCCTAAATATTACAGGCAGAATATTATCTGAATGGTGGCAGATTAGGAAAAGGGGAGGTGCAACGAGACTTGGGTGTCATGGTACATCAGTCATTGAAAGTTGGCATGCAGCTACAGCAGGCGGTGAAGAAGGCAAATGGTATGTTGGCCTTCACAGCTAGGAGATTTGAGTATAGGAGCAGGGAGGTCTTACTGCAGTTTTACAGGGTCTTGGTGAGGCCTCACCTGGAATATTGTGTTCAGTTTTGGTCTCCTAATCTGAGGAAGGACGTTCTTGCTATTGAGGGACTGCAGCGAAGGTTCATCAGACTGATTCCCGGGATGGCAGGACTGACACATGAGGAGAGACTGGATCAACTGGCCTTTATTCACTGGAGTTTAGAAGGATGAGAGGGGATCTCATTGAAACGTATAAAATTCTGATGGGACTGGACAGGTTAGATGCAGGAAGAATGTTCCCGATGTTGGGGAAGTCAAGAACAAGGGGACACAGTCTAAGGATAAGGGGTAAGCCACTTAGGACTGAGATGAGGAGGAACTTCTTCACTCAGAGAGTTGTTAACCTGTGGAATTCTCTACCGCAGAGAGTTGTTGATGCCAGTTCATTGGATATATTCAAGAGGCAGTTAGATATGACCCTTATGGCTAAAGGGATCAAGGGGTATGGAGAGAAAGCAGGAAAGGGGTACTGAAGTGAATGATCAGCCATGATCTTATTGAATTGTGGTGCAGGCTCGAAGGGCTGAATGGCCTACTCCTGCACCTATTTTCTATGTTTCTACGTTTCTATGTTATTATCTCCAGTATTCTGCTTGGCAGATTACATTTATCACAATTTGATTAAATAGATTTTCCTGATATCTATTTTAATTCTACTTTTTATACCCTTTAGTCTCATTTTGCTGACTTACTTTGAAGTAATATTCTAGGTTCATCATTTTTCCTTTTATTTATAAACTTCAACGCCTGAGCTTTTCTTTTACCACCATTAATTTCACAGTACACTGGTTGACAGTAAGTGACCTTTTCATAATCATTTACCCCATTCCCATAAATTATTCTTAGCAAATTACCAATAGGAAGTGTGCATTGTCCATTGGAGTTAATCAGGCTTGAAAGTCAGTTAAAGTTGACATTCACACAGGTCCCCAGAAAATAAGCCAGCATTTTACCATTCGGCCCAAAATTCATGGCCGCTCATTTCTCGGCGACCAACGGGTGGGAGGTCCATTTTTGGCGCCCGCTGCCACCGGCTCCCATTGGGAGCCACTTTGGTCGCCGTTGCGTGGCTGGCAGCAGGAGGGACAGCGGACATCAGTCGGCGAGCAGGAGTGGGCGGGAGCGGGTGGGAGCAGGCGGGAGCAGGAATTGGCAGCAAGCTTCATCAGAATGCGTCAGGTGGAGGCCTCTCCCCTTGGGTTTATTCGGAGGGCATCCAGCGCGCATGCGTGGGATTTAGGCATTTTTTTAAATTGTAGTTATGTGTAGCCTTGCACACTAATTGAGTAAGTGCTCAGGGCCATAAAAGGACACCACTGCATTTCACCTGTGAGGGGAGAGGAGAAGAGAGACACAGGAGACAGGAGACAGGAGACAGGAGAAAGAGAAGTGAAGTGAAGAGAAGAGAAGCGAGCAAAGGATACAGAGAAGAGAAGAGAAGAGAAGAAAGGAGAGGAGAGGATACAGAGAAGAGGAGAGGAGAGAGAGAAGAAAAGAGGAGAGGAGAGAGAGGAGAGAGAGAGAGAGAGAATACAGAGGCGAGAGGAGAGAGAGAGGAAGGAGAGAGGAGAGGAGTGAGAGAGGGGAGAGGGGAGAGAGGAGAGAGAGACAGAGGAGAGAGAGAGAATACAGAGGAGAGAGGTGAGAAGAGAGGAAAGGATACAGAGAAAAGAAGAAAGGAGAGGAGAGGATACAGAGAAGTGGAGAGGAGAGAGAGAAGAAAAGAGGAGAGGAGAGAGAGGAGAGAAAGAAAGAGAGGAGAGAAGAGAGAGAGGAGAGGAGAGAGTGGAGAGGAGAGAGAGGAGAGAAAGAGAGAGGCAGAGGAGAGAGAGAATACAGAGAAGAGAGGAGAGAGTGAGGAGAGGAGAGAGAGGAGAGAGAGGAGAGTGAGACAGGAGAGAGAGAGAGAATACAGAGGCGAGAGGAGAGAGAGAGGAAGGAGAGAGGAGAGACAGAGGAGAGAGAGACAGAGGAGAGAGAGAGAATACAGAGGAGAGGAGAGAGGAGAGAGAAAGGAAGGAGAGAGGAGAGAGAGATGAGTAAGAGAGAGGAGAGAGAGAGAGACAGAGAGAGAGAATACAGAGAGGAGAGGAGAGGAGAGAGAGAGGAGAGGAGAGGAGAGAGAGGAGAGAGCGAGGAGAGGAGAGAGTGAGGAGAGGAGAGAGAGAGAGAGGAGAGAGCAGAGGAGAGAGAGAGAAAGAAAGAGGAGCGAGTTAAAGGTTAGAGAGCAGAGATGGCATTGGAGAGGGGCCAGTCTGAGTTGCAGAGTGGGCATTGTGACAAATTTATAACCAGACTGTTGATCAGCCATCCCTCTCATCATTGAGGATGAGTGGCCAGAAGCATCCATGAAGGCTGCCAGAACCAGGCCGAGAGCTCCATGGTTCAATGAGCAGGAGTTGGAGGAGCTCGTGATGGAAGTGGAGCGCAGGTACAGCGAACTCACCCGGGATGGGCGGGGCCAGCCTCCACCAGCCCAATACTAACGTCTTTGAATGGACATCGGTCAGATAGTCAGTGCAACGAGCAACGTGGAGCGGGATGGGGACGAATGCCACAAATGGTGGAATGATTTGGTGGCGGCAGCTAAAGTGAGCACAAATTTATTCGGCCCCTCCTGTCCAAGGCCAAAAAGGGTGTGCGCGCGATGTGTGTGTGTGTGGGAACGTGTGTGGGGGGTCTGAGCAAAGGGGGTAAAGGCTGCAACATTTCTTTGTGCAGAGAAAACAAGCAGCCAAACAGGCAAGCCTGAGTGCGACTGGAGGGGACCCAAAAGATGTGGTGGAATTGACCAGGCTGGAGGAGTGTGCATCGGCATTGGTGGGGCATTACTGCATTTATGGGGAGCGGGCGGGTAAGTGGAGCTGAGTCCACGGCCAGATCAGCCATGATCTTTTTGAATGGCGGAGCAGGCTCGAGGGGCTAGATGGCCTACTCCTGTTCCTAATTCTTATGTTTTTATGTTCTTAAGTACAAAAGTTTCTGCAGATCTGGTGCTACTGCAAAGTAAGACTACACTCATCTCTGGTGGCAGCAATGGTCATGGCATGAAAGTACATACACTGTTAAGGCACTCGTGGTTGAACGCAGACGTTGCTGTCCATTGTTGGTGTGGACATGTAGGGATGGGACTCCTTGCTGGCATAATGTGAGATGGAACGGCTCACAACTCACTCTCACCACCACCACCGCCCCCCCACTGAAATGTTGTCCTCTATTTGCAGATGCTGACTTGGACACCACGGATCTGGAGAAACCATCGACCTCCAGCCTTCACAGATGCCGTCACACCCCAACATCTCCCACCCTGACCTCCTCTACACCCGAGGACACCGGATCCTTCCTGCACCGAGAGCCCACATCACCCATGTCCACTGCTCCCACCTCCGCCACCAGGGCCAGAAAGAAGAGGAGAGAGAGGAGGGAGAAGGTCCCATATTTGTGCCCCTTCACCTGGAGGATCCGGAAGCGCCTGACATCAGCCCCCTGCCAAGTCAGCCAAGTGTCCGCAGAACCTCGGCGTCGAGCTCAGATTTCCTGGGATTTCCAACAGACTTCACTTAAGCAAGCTCAAGCAGGTGCAGAGCCCGTGGCGCAAAGGGAAGCAAGGCCCCATCACTCAGCAGCATCGAGCAACCACCTGCAGATGCAGGACGGCTCGCTCTATTGAGCCAGATGGTCCAACTCTCAACCACCAGCGTGGTGGTAGGTCGCAAGATGCAGCAGATCATGGCTGGGAGAGCTGCCAGTATGGCCACATTCACCCAGCAGCATGATGAAAGAATGGAGCACCTCCTCACAGTGTTGGAGTGCACATCAAAAGTGTCGAGGCCCTAAGGCAGGAGATGGCTTTTGCACGCGTGCTGCAAGCCCCCAACCCCACACACCCAAGGCACACAGATATGGAGGAGCAGGAGATCCCAGCGCCTTCGGTCCTGCGCACTAAGTTGTCGCCGAGATGCACACGTCTACACACATTGCGCTGCCCTCCTGAACCAGAGGCAGTGAGGGGCAGGGGAGGGCCACTCCATCGTGCAGGCATGGGGAGGAAGAGGAATGCGGGCATGGCTGCAAGCGAGGGGGAAGAGAGGTGGTGGTGCCGGATAGAGGGATAGGTATTGCTTCCTCGTCTAAATATATGTATATGTGATAATATTATATAATGTTTGCCATTGTGCACTTATAAATACACTCACATTGTTGATTCTCTGTTTGTGCATGTGTCATTTTAATGTCATGCGTTGCGCCAACCACATATCTGTCCTTGAGGTCATCTGCTTCATCAGGAATATCTTCCCATCCACATCCGACTGCAGTGTACAATGGGTCTTGTCATCAGGCCATCGCAAGACGACAATGAATGCAGGAAGGCTGCCATTCAATTACTCTAGTTTACCAAATTGCAGGGCAGACCTTAAGGCTTGCTATTCAACCCTCTTTTTGCGAAGCCAAAGATGGAGGAATGCCACCCCTGAGATGTCATCGTAGGCAGTCCCTCAGAATCGAGGAAGACTTGCTTCCACTCTTAAAATGAGTCCTTCGGTGGCTGCAGTTCAATATGAGAGCCACAGTCCCTGTCACAGGTGGTACAGATAGTTGTCGAGGGTAAGGGAGGGTGGGACAGATTTGCCGCACGCTCTTTCCGATGCTTGCGCTTGATTTCTGCATGCTCTCAGCAATGAGACTCGAGGTGGTCAGCACCCTCCCGGAAGCACTTCTTCCACTTAGGGCGGTCTTTGGCCAGGGACTCCCGGCAGGTGTCGGTGGGAATGTTGCACTTTATCAGGGAGGCTTTGAGGTTGTCCTTGTAACATTTCCTCTGCCCGTATTTGGCTCGTTTGCCGTGAAGGAGCTCCGAGTAGAGCGCTTGCTTTGGGAGTCTCGTGTCTGGCATGCGGACAATGTGGCCTGCCCAGCGGAGCTGATCAAGTGTGGTCAGTGCTTCACTGCTGGGGATGTTGGCCTGGTCGAGGATGCTAATGTTGGTGCGTCTGTCCTCCCAGGGGATTTGTAAGATCTTGCAGAGACATCATTGGTGGCATTTCTCCAGCGACTTGAGGTGTCTACTGTACATGGTCCATGTCTCTGAGCCATACAGGAGGGCAGGTATTACGACAGCCCTGTAGACCATGAGCTTGGTGGTAGATTTGAGGGCCCGTCTTCAAACCCTAGGTATTGCGTGAGCCCATCAATAATGTTATTTTTAAAACTCAATCCTGCATTGAGATCTTTAAGAACTGCTATTCTTTGGCCAGCCTAAAAATGTAAATATACAAATCTGGAATAACAACTAGAGTAAAAGTAAACTAGATCTAGTAGGTTAACTAGAAAACTAACATAATGATGTAATCAAGATGTTAAAAATATCTAGATTTTTTTGATTGATGCCTTTAACATAATAAACCTGGATTTTTCTTTGTAATTCTTTCTCAAGAAAAGGACGTCACTCGCAAGGCCAGCATTTCTTACCCTTGAGAACGTGCTGGTGAGCCTTCATCTTAAACTGCTGCAATCCATGTGGTGAAAGTACTCCCATAATGCTGTTAGGGAGGGAGTTCCAGGATTTTGACCCATGATGATGAAGGAACGGTGATATACTTCCAAGTCAGGATGGTGTGTGACTTGGAGGCAAACTTGGAGGTGATAGTGTTTCCATGCTACCCTGGTCCTTCGAAGTGATGGAGATCATGGCTTTGGGAGGTACTGCCGATGAATCCTTGGCGCGTTGCTGCAGTGCCTCCTGTAGATAGTATACGCTCCAGCCATATTGTGCTGGTGGTGGAGGGAGTGAATGTTTAAAGTGTTGAACAGGTGCTGATCAAGTGGGCTGCTTTGCCATGATGGTGAACTTCTTGAGCTGCATTCTTTCAGGCAAGTGGAGAGTATTCTATCAAACTCCTGATTTGTGTCTTGTTGGTGGTGGAAAGGCTTTGGGGAAGTCAGGAGTTGAACTCTTCATTGCAGTATACCAGCCTCTGACCTGTTCTAGTAGCCATAGCATTTATGTGGTTGGCCCATTTGAATTTCTGGTCAATGGCGACCCCCAGGATGTTAGTGTTATAAGTTGTAAATGCCTTGAAAGTAATGTGTGAGATGATTTCAACACATTGATCACTATTTAGAAACATAGGAAATTTAATTAACAAGCAAAGGCCATTTCTGCACTAAGGCCCCCTTTTTGATCTCAACCTTCTTACTTTCTTATTGTATCTTTTTATTCTCATTTTTTTTCTCTAGAGTCTATCGAGTTGTCTCTTAATCCATTTGTTCTATCTGCTTCAAGAATTTATTCCTGACATCTTAACTTGTTGGTTTAGATTGTCCAGTAATATTTTTTGTTTTGTAGAAACTAATCATATATGGGAACAACATTTTGGACAAAAATGTCAAAACATTCTGCAATTCATTTCCAACTCATTTGTTCTGTGAGTTATTATAACTGCTCTGACATTTGTGCTGGAAAAGATTGTTGTGTGGAGTGTTTGTATTTGGATGCAGAAATTGTTTCTAAACGCTCAATTTGGATATGTATTGCTGATAGGAGTCTTTGGAAGCAAACCACCCGCCATCTCCAGCATTTGAATGAGGTTTATTAGATAAGCTGGAAAATCATTTAATTCATCAGTGACATATGGAGCAATTCTGCATAGCATGCCAATTTCTGCCTGACTGCACATTGAATCATATTGAGTCAGACTTTTACAGCTATAGTGTATTTTGTAGGCATTTATAGTGGACTTATATTTTCAGATTTGCACATTTGAAGAGTGATTGCACAGAGGACACTACTGTACGATATGTTTTTTACAGGGTACTTAATTAATTTGTCTGTGGAAATGATTGTAATTTTCAATGACACTAACATGGAAACTATACAGGATGAAAACTGCAATAATGTTCAAAACATGTGTCATAAGAACATAAGAACATAAGAAATAGGAGCAGGAGCAGGCCATACGGCCCTCAAGCCTGCTCTGCCATTCAATAAGATCGTGGCTGATCTGATCATGGACTCAGCTCCACTTCCCTGCCCGCTCCCCATAACCCCTTATCCCCCTATCGTTTAAGAAACTGCCTATTTCCAGCTTAAATTTATTCAATGTCCCAGCTTCCACAGCTCTCTGAGGCAGTGAACTCCACAGATTAACAACCCTTTGAGAGAAGAAATTTCTCCTCATCTCTGTTTTAAATGGGTGGCCCCTTATTCTAAGATCATGTCCTCTAGTTCTAGTCTCCCCCGTCAGTGGAAACATCCTCTCTGCATCCACCTTGTCAAGCTCCCTCATAACTTTATAAGTTTCGATAAGATCACTTCTCATTCTTCTGAATTCCAATGAGTAGAGGCCCAACCTACTCAACCTTTCCTCATAAGTCTACCCCCTCATCCCCGGAATCAACCTAGTGAACCTTCTCTGAACTGCCTCCAAAGCAAGTATATCCTTTCGTAAATATGGAAACCAAAACTGCACGCAGTATAGAAACATAGAAAATAGGTGCAAGAGTAGGCTATTCGGCCCTTCGAGCCTGCACCACCATTCAATAAGATCATGGCTGATCATTCGCCTCAGTGCTCCTTTCCTGCTTTCTCTCCATACCCCTTGATCCCTTTAGCCATAATGGCCATATCTAACTCCCTCTTGAATATATCCAATGAACTGGCATCAACAACTCTCTGTGGTAGGGGATTACACATGTTAACAACTCTCTGAATAAAGAAGTTTCTCCTCATCTCAGTCCTAAATGGCTTACGCCTTATCCTTAGACTATGTCTCCTGGTTCAGGACTTCCCCAACATCGGGAACATTCTTCCCGCATCTAACCTGTCCAGTCCCGTCAGAATTTTATATGTTTCTATGAGATCCCCTCTCATCCTTCTAAACTCCAGTGAATACAGGCCCAGTCAATCCAGTCTCTCCTCATATGTCAGTCCAGCCATCCCGGGAATCAGTCTGGTGAACCTTCGCTGCACTCCTTCAATAGCAAGAGTGTCCTTCCTCAGATTAGGAGACCAAAACTGAACACAATATTCCAGGTGATGCCTCACTAAGGTCCTGTACAACTGCAGTAAGACCTTCCTGCTTCTATACTCAAATCCCCTAGCTATGAAGGCCAACATACCATTTGCCTTCTTCACCGCCTGCTGTACCTGCATGCCAATTTTCAATGACTGATGTACCATGACACCCAGATCACGTTGCACCACCCCTTTTCCTAATCTGCCACCATTCAGATAATATTCTGCCTTCGTGTTTTTGCCACCAAAGTGGATAAGCTCACATTTATCCACATTATACTACATCTGCCACACATTTGCCCACTCACCTAACCTGTCCAAGTCACCCTGCAGCCTTTTAGCATCCTCCTCACAACTCACACCGCCACCCAGCTTTGTGTCATCTGCAAACTTGGAGATATTACACTCAATTCCCTCATCCAAATAATTAATGTATATTGTAAATAGCTGGTGTTAAGTCCTGACTCTAATGTACTGATTTACATGAGACACATGCTGAAGTCAAGGTCACTCAGGACCTGCACCTTTAATTCCAGCTCTCCAGTGCTGCACTTGCCTGAGACCTCTCTTTACATACCACAGTGGGACAGGTATGGAGTGTCTCCTGCAAGTGCACCCCCGGTGGTAAGTTATGCTTATTGTTACAGGTCATATCCAGTTACAGTCATGTATAGCATGGTAAGATACAGTTATATACAGTAATGTGAGATACATGACATCACCCTCCCCCAAGGTCTTATTGCCTTTATAGATTCAGTCTCTCAGGTGGTCTGTGCTCTCGCATGGAGCGTCTTAGTTGTGGTTCAGTTGTTTGCCTTGGTGCCTGCTTTTCGTTCGGTGTGATTGCTGGTATCTTGCCTGGGCTGTCTATTGAGACTGTCCTTTCCTCAGGTTGTTCCACCTGTCTGTCCACCAGATGTGGTGTGTACCACATTGTAGTCTGCCTCTGGTTCTTCAGTGTTATCAGTGAATCTCCTTTTTACTTGATCTACATGCCTCCGGCAGGTTTGGCCATTGTCCATTTGTACAACCAGTAGCCTGTTTCCCTCTTTGTCTGCTACTGTCCCTGCAAGCCATTTGGGACCCCTGCCATAGTTTAGCACAAACACTTTATCCCCTATCTCATTCGACCTCCCCCTCGAATTTCAGTCATGGTAGTCAGTTAGCTTTTGCCGCTTAGCCTCAACAATTTCATGCTTGTCTGGGAAAATTAATGAGAGCCCGGTCTTTAAGGTTCATTTCATCAATAGTTGCGTAGGGGGAACCTCAGTCAATGAATGCGGACGAGATCTGTATGTCAGCAGCAGTCGTGACAGGCGGCTCTGCAGCGTGGGACCTTGGATTCTGAGCATGCCTTGTTTAATGATCTGCACTGCTCGCTCCGCCTGGCCATTGGAGGCCGGCTTGAAAGGTGCCGTCTTAACGTGATTTATACCGTGTTCAACTGTAAAATCATGAAATTCTGCACTGGTGAAGCACGGACCATTATCACTGACCAATATGTCAGGAATGCCGTGCGTTGCAAACATGGTTCTAAGGCTCTCCACAGTGGTGGAGGTGGTGCTCGAGTTTAAAATGGTGCACTCGATCCATTTTGAAAATGCAACAACAACTACAAGGAACATTTTGCCCATGAATGGGCCCGCATAGTCTACATGCACCCGCGACCGCAGTTTGGTGGGCCAGGGCCAGGGGCTTCGGTGGGCCTCCCTGGGGGCATTACTGAGTTGGGCACAAATGGTGCACCGATGGATGCAGAGCTCCAAATCCGCATCAATGCCAGGCCACCAGACATGAGATCTGGCTATGGCCTTCATAAGGACGATCCCCGGGTGCTCGTGATGGAGCTCCCGGACAAACGCCTCCCTACCTCGTAAGGGCATAACTACTTGGCTGCCTCACATCAGGCAGACTGCCTGTAGTGAGAGTTCCTTGCATGTGCCTATGGAAGGGTTTGACCTCCTCGGGGCAGGCATCGCGAGCCTCTACCCAGTCACCGGTTAAAACGCATCTTTCAACTAGAGATAACGTGGGGTCGCTGGTCGTCCAGGCTCTGATTTGGCGAGCCGTCATGGGCGAACCTGTAGATTCAAAGGCATTGATTGCTATGACCATCTCACAGTCCTGTTCGTCGGACCCTTCTGTGGTCGCCAGGGGTAGCCTGCTCAGCGCATTGGCACAGTTGTCTGTGCCTGGTCTGTGCCTTATCGTGTAGTCGTAAGCCGCCAGCAAGAGTGCCCACCGTTGAATGCGCGCCGAGGCGTTGATTGCCTTGCACTCGGATAGTAGGGATGTGAGGGGCTTGTGGTCAGTTTCTAATGCAAACTTGGCCCCGAAAAGGTATTGTGCATCTTTTTGACACCGTACACGCACGCGAGCGCCTCCCTCTCAATCATACCGTACTCGCGCTCCGCCCGCGAAAGTGACCTGGAGGCATAAGCAACGGGCTGCAATTTACCCGCATCATTGACATGCTATAAAACGCACCCGACCCCATACGCTGACGCATCACACGTAAGGACGAATTTTTTACCTGGGTCAAAAAAGGCTAAAACACTCTTGGAACATAGAAGATGGCGTGTCTTATTGGAGGTGCGTTCTTGGGCGTCCCCCCAAAACCATTCTCACCCCTTTCTGAGTAGCACGTGGAGAGGCTCCAGCAACGTGCTCAAGTTCTGCATAAAGTTCCCAAAGTAATTGAGTAGCCCGAGAATGGCGCGCAGTTCCGAGACATTCCGGGGCCTGGGTGCCAGGCGAATTGCTTCGGTTTTGGATTCGGTTGGGCGAATTGCATCAGCGGCAATCCTTAAGCCCAAAATTTCAACCTCAGGCGCGAGAAACAGACACTTGGATTTCTTAACTCTTAGGCCTACCTGATCCAATCGACTTCGTACTTCCTCAAGATTGCGGAGAAGAGAGTCGGTGTCCCTGCCCGTGATGAGTATGTCATCTTGAAACACAACCGTCCCTGGGATGGACTTGAGCAGACTCTCCATGTTGCGCTGGAATATAGCAGCTGCCGACCTGATGCCGAATGGGCATCGATTGTACACAAAAAGGCCTCGATGTGTGTTGATGGTGGTGAGTAGCTTAGACTCTTCGGTCAGTTCTTGCATCATATACGCAGATGTGAGGTCAAGTTTCGAGAAAAGTTTTCCTCCAGCCAACGTGGCAAATAGGTCCTCCGCTCTGGGCAGCGGCTATTGGTCAAGTAAGGAGACTCTGTTTATGGTAGACTTGTAATCCCCACAGATTCGCACGGATCCATCAGGCTTCATGACGGGGACGATGGGGCTTGCCCAGTCGCTGAATTCCACGGGAGAAATTATACCTTCCCGCAGAAGCCGGTTCAGTTCGTTTTCAATCTTTTCCCTCATCACATAAGGCACAGCTCTAGCCTTGTGATGGACCGGTCTGGCATTCTGTGTGATGTAGATTCTAACTTTAGCCCCTTTGAAGGTGCTAAAGAGATGTTCAAAAAGGCTTAGAACTGTTGAGCAGAAGGTCCGTTCCTCTGACGACATGGCGTGAACATCATCCCATTTCCAATTAAGTTTTGCTAGCCAGCTTTTCCCCAACAGGGCTGGGAGATCCCCGGGGACAATCCACAGGGAAAGTCGGTGCACCATCCCTTTGTGTGTGACCGAGAGCATGGCGCTGCCAAGGACTGGAACGATTTTTTTAGTTTCGGTCCTTAGTTTGGTGTCGATCTTTGTGAGTTTTGGTCTGTTGCTTTTGTGCGGCCACAGCTGTTCAAATTGTTGAATGCTCATGAGGCATTGACCGGCCCCCGTGTCCCGTGTCCAGTTCCATGTTGACGGGTATCCCATTGAGTAGAACCCTCATCATAATTGGAGGCGTCTTGGTGTAAGAACAGTGGACATTAATCGTGATAACCCCCTGTACCTCGGCGTCCCGTGCACTGTTCCAACCATCTTCTGGTCCGCTTTTCGACCCTTACGATTCGTATACCAGCCGAGCTGCTGTTTTTCTGCACATCTGAGCCAGATGCCCTGTGTAGTTGCAGTTTCTGCAAACGTCATGCTGAAATCGACACACCCTGGTTGAGTGCCTTCCCCGACATCTCCAACACAGACCGTTTCCATTGTTTCCGAAGGGTGAGCTGCGTCGGGCTGATCTCTCTTGAGCTTCTCTCAATCTGTTGTTGATTGCTCGCATTGTGGGTTGATGAGGTGTGATCGGCCGTTCATGTGGCCCTTGATTTTGATGGCTTTTGGTGCCACTATCTGCTGTTGAAGGCCTGCTCTTCTGCCTTTGTCTGTGTGTGGGGGTAGCGGTTTGTTTTACAATGTGAACCTCTTGTTCTAATGCCTCGTTGGTTGTCGTACCCGAAGTATAGATCAGCCTCGTTTCTTCTTCGCCTGCCAAGAACGTCTATGCGACCAGTGCTGCTGCCTCTAGAGTCAAGTTCTTAGTCTCTGTAAGCTTTCGGAATATGCCTGCATGGCCTATTCATTCAATAAAAAGGTCTCTCAGTACTTCTCTCCTTAGTTCATTGGGGAACTCACATGAACTAGCCAGCCTCCGAAGTTCCACCATGAAGTCGGGTATGCTTTGGCCCACACAGCGTCTGTAGTTGTAGAACCTGTGTCCGGCCATGTGTAGGCTGCTCGCTGGTTTCTCAGGTGCCAGCAGGTCTTTCATTAAAGCGTATGTTTTCAAGCCGCAGCTGGTCAAGAGATGGGCTCTTCTCCTGTCTGCCTTATCGTCGCCCAGCCAGTCTTTGGTCACAAAGCTTGCTGGAGCCTTTCTATAAAGTCCTCCCAATTGTCTCCAGCATTGTATTTCTCATCTGAGCTGTTGGTAGCCATTCTGTGGATTCTGTGATCCCGTAACTCGTCGCCACTGTTAAGTCCTGACTCTAATGTACTGATTTACATAAGACACATGCTGAAGTCAAGGTCACTCAGGACGTGCACCTTTAATTCCAGCTCTCCAGTGCTGCACTTGCCTGAGACCTCCCTTTATATACCACAGTGGGACAGGTATGGAGTATCTCCTGCAAGTGCACCCCTGGTGGTAAGGTATGCTTATTGTTACAGGTCATATCCAGTTACAGTCATGTATAGCATGGTAAGATACAGTTATATACAATAATGTGAGACACATGACAGCTGGGGTCCCAGCACTGAGCCCTGCGGCACCCCACTAGTCAATTCCTGCCATTCTGAAAAGGACCCATTTATCCCGACTCTCGGCTTCCTGTCTGCCAACCAGTTCTCTATCCACATCAGTATATTACCCCCAATACCATGTGCTTTAATTTTGCACACCAATCTCTTGTGTGGGACCTTGTCAAAAGCCTTTTGAAAGTCCAAATACACCACATCCACTGGTTCTCCCTTGTCCACTCTACCAGTTACATCCTCAAAAAAATTCCAGGTGTGGCCTCACCAATACCTGTATAGCGTAGCAAGACTTCACTGCTTTTATACTCCATCCCCTTTGCAATACAAACCAAGGTTCCATTGACCTTCCTGATCACTTACTGTACCTGCACACTATCCTTTTGTGTTTCATGCACAAGTACCCCCAGGTCCCGCTGTACTACGGCACTTTGCAATCTTTTTCCATTTAAATAATAACTTGCTCTTTGATTTTTTTTCTGCCAAAGTCCATGACCTCACACTTTCCAACATTATACTCCATCTGCCAAATATTTGCCCACTCACTTAGCCTGTCTATGTTCTTTTGCAGATTTTTTTGTGTCCTCCTCACACATTGCTTTTCCTCCCATCTTTGTATCCTCAGCAAACTTGGCTACGTTACACTCTGTCCCTTCTTCCAAGTCATTTATATGGATTGTAAATAGTTGGGATCCCAGGACTGATCCCTGTGGCACCACACTAGTTAATGGTTACCAACCAGAGAATGAACCATTTATTCCCCACTCTCTGTTTTCTGTTAGTTAGCCAATCCTCTATCCATGCTAATATATTACCCCCAGCCCCGTGAACTTTTATCTTGTGCAGTAACCTTTTATGTGGCATCTTGTCAAATGTCTTCTGGATGTCCAAATACACCACATCTATTGGTTCCCCTTTATCTACCCTATTTGTTACATCCTCAAAGAACTCCAGCAAAGTTGTCAAACATGACTTCTCCTTCAAAATTCCATGCTGACTCTGCCTGACCGAATTTTGCTTTTCCAAATGTCCTGCTACTGCTTCTTTAATAATGAACTCCAACATTTTCCCAACCACAGATGTTAGGCTAACTGGTCTATAGCTTCCCTCTTTTTGTCTGCCTCCTTTTTTAAATAGTGGCATTACATTTGCAGTTTTCCAATCTGCTGGGATCTCCCCAGAATCCAGGGAATTTCGGTAAATTACAACCAATGCATCCACAATCCCTGCCGTTACTTATCTTCAGACCCTCAGATGCAAGCCATCAGGTCCAAGGGATTTATCTGCCTTTAGTCCCATTATCTTACTGAGTACCATCTCATTAGTGATTGTAATTATGTTAAGTTCCTCCCCCCCCCATAGCCCCTACACTATCCTCTGTAGGAATATTATTAGTGTCCTCTACCATAAAGACTGATACAAAATATTTGTTCAGAGTTTCTGCCATCTCCATGTTCCCCATTACTAATTCCCCAGTCTCGTCCTCTAAGGAACCAACATTTACTTTAGCCACACTTTTCCTTTTATATACCTATAGAAACTCTAGCTATCTGTTTTTATATTTTTTGCTAGTTTACTTTCATAGTCTATCTTCCCGTTCTTAATCATTTTTTTAGTTGTTCTTTGCTGGCTTTTAAAAGCTTCCCAGTCTTCTGTTCTCCCGGTATTTTTGGCCACTTTGTATGCCCTTGTTTTTAATTGGATACAATCCTTTATTTCTTTCATTAGCCACGGATGGTTATCTTTTCTCTTACACCCTTTCCTCCTCACTGGAATATATTTTTCTTGAGAGTTGTAAAGTATCTCCTTAAATGTACACCACTGTTCATCAACCGTCCTACACTTTAATCTATTTTCCTAGTCCACTTTACCCAACTCTGCCCTCATATCTTCATAGTCTTCTTTATTTAAGCTTAGTACGCTGGTTAGAGATCCAACTTTCTCACCCTCCATCTGAATTTGAAATTCAATCATGCTCTGATCACTCATTCCGAAGGGATCCTTTACTCGGAGATTGTTTATTAATCCTGTCTCATTACACAGGACCAGATCTGTCAGCTGTGTTTCAGTGGTTGCACTCTCACCTCTCGGTCAGAAGGTTGTGGGGTCAAGTCCCACTCCAGGGACTATGATGCAAAATAATCTAGGCTGACACTCCAGTGCGGTGCTGAGGGAGCACTGCACTGTCGGAGGTGCCACCTTTCAGATGAGACTTTAAACCAAGGCCCCATTTGTTCTCTCAGGTGAATGTAAAATATCCCATAGCACTACTTTGAAGAAGAGCAGGGGAGTTCTCCCTGGTGTTCTGGGCAATATATATCCTTCAACCAGCATGCTATTTGTGGAACCTTGCCTAGGTCCATGCCTACTACATTACTACAGTGACTACACTTCAAAAACACTTCATTGGTTGTAAAGTACTTTGGGACGTCCTGAGGCCACAAAAGGTGCTGTATAATTAAAAGCTGGGTTGGATTGTCGGCTCGTTGCTGCCTCTGTTTTCACTCCAAAGGGGTGGCAATGTTGGCAGTAAGCCCTTCTGGGCAGGTGGCCAGCTTCCAGTGCCCAGCCAGGGTTTTTATGCCTGTCTTGGTGGGGTGTGGAGCATTACCTCCCGGAAGAGGCGAGCCGGTGTGCACGCCCCTGGTTGCGATACCGGCTCGGTTTTTGGCTCCAGTCTGATCCATAGAGCACCATAGAACACCTTGCTGGGAGCACCTGTGAAAGCGGGTGGTCTGACCTGTAGTGGCTGCAGTACTGTAAGCAATGTTGACCTCAGGTAAGTGTGATTGTTTTTTTTTTGCGATTTATGTTGTGGTGGCACAAGTTATTTATTGGGAATGTTTTTGGTAGTTTTTTCAGGTTTTTTTTCTCCCCAGGCCTCTCTCACAGTGCTCCGAGGCCAGCTGTTTATCTCAGGATTGTCGCATGCTCAGCTGGCCTAGCGCCCTAAGAGAGATGTGCACTGCCATGCTAAGTGCTCCACCCCACACTCAGGGCCCAGCTGCCCAATTTTCCTGACTGAGGCGCAAACCTATCCCGGGCGCAAACCTTACCGCCCCACCATTACTGCCCCGAAATGAGCAAAGCCAAAAAATCCAGCCCATTGTTTATTATCACTTTCACTAGTCTTTTGAGTACAGAATACAGAAATACAGAAATACAGATTAGCTGAGTGGGCAAATGCATGGCAGATGCAGTATAATGTGGATAAATGTGAGGTCATCCACTTTGGTGGCGAAAACATGAAGGCAGAATATTATCTAAATGGCAGCAGATTAGGAAAAGAGGAGGTGCAATGAGACCTGGCTGTCATTGTACATCAGTCATTGAAAGTTGGCATGCAGCTACAGCAGGCGGTGAAGAAAGCAAATGGCATGTTGGCCTTCATAGCTAGGAGATTTGAGTATAGCGACAGGGAGGTCTTACTGCAGTTGTACAGGGCCTTAGTAAGGTCTCACCTGGAATATTGTGTTCAGTTTTGGTCTCCTAATCTGAGGAAGGACATTCTTGCTATTGAGGGAGTGCAGCGAAGGTTCACCAGACTGATTCCCGGGATGGCAGGACTGACATATGAAGAGAGACTGGATCGACTGGGCCTGTATCCACTGGAGTTTAGACGAATGAGAGGGGATCTCACAGAAACATATAACATTCTGACAGGACTGAACAAGTTAGAAGCAGGAAGAATGTTCCCGATGTTGGGGAAGTCCAGAGCCAGGGGTCACAGTCTAAGTATAAGGGGTAATCCATTTAGGATCGAGATGAGGAGAAACTTCTTCACTCAGAGAGTTGTTAACCTGTTGAATTCTCTACCGCAGAGAGTTGTTGATGCCAGTTCATTGGATATATTCAAGTGGGAGTTAGATGTGGCCCTTACGGCTAAAGGGATCAAGTGGTATGGAGAGAAAGCAGGAAAGGGGTACTGAGATGAATGATCTGCCACGATCTTATTGAATGGTGGTACAGGCTCGACGGGCCAAATGGCCTACTCCTGCACCTATTTTCTATGTTTCTATGGCCCCAAGTTTCCACATGATTTGCTCCTGACTTTTAGGAGCAACTGGTGTAGAACGGAGTATCTTAGAAATCGGAATTCTCGACATTTAGTTTGCTCCAGTTCTAGTCAGTTAGAACAGTTTCACTTTGGAACAGAATTTTTTTTTCAAAAGGGGGCGTGTCCGGCCACTTACGCCTGATTTCAAAGTTTCATGAGTGAAAACTTACTCCAAACTAACTTAGAATGGAGTAAGTGAAGATTTTTGTTCGCTCGAAAAAACCTTGTCTACACTTTAGAAAATCAGGTGTAGATTACAAATTAGGCGTAGGGAATGGGGGGGGAGGGGGGTGAAGGGAAGTCATTAAATTCTACAATCAATCCTTAGTTATACTTATACAAATATTATACAAATAAATCCAACCTGAATAAAAATTTATAAGCAAAGAAAAGATTAAATAAACCATGTTCCTACCTGTGTGAAAGTGCTTCAGGCAGGCCTTTCATGTTGGTGACAGGCAGCGGTGTGGTGTCAGTGTCTCGACGGCAGCGGCAGCAAACTTCGAGCTGAGCTGCAGCGCTTGAGGCAGGCCTTCATTCTCTTCGTGGCTGGCCGCGAAGAAGCAGCACCGGACGGACCCGAGGCCATTCGGCCATGAGATATCAGCGGTGTCAGTGGCTGGCCGGCAGCCGAAGAATCAATGCAGGACACACACAGCTCATTAAGGTTCTTGAGGCCATTCGGCCACGCTTTAGGGGCGGCGTCAGTGGCTGGCCGGCAGCCAAAGAATCAGCAGCGGACGGACGTGAGGCCATTCGGCCATAGGATATCAGCGGCATCAGTGGCTGGCCAGCAGCCGAAGGTACAGCAGCAGACTTCGAGCTGTGAGGGGGACTGAGGCCATTTGGACAGGGAGAGGCAGCCACATCGACAGTTTTATATTTAAATTTGCAGAATGGGTGCTGCATTGTCAACACCACGTATTATTGCAAAGTTGAATTGGCACTCTTATTTCTCCAAACACACAGTCCTTACTTTGCATGCACCAATGCAGCACTGGTTCTGCAAGTTTAGCAGTGAAAAGCTGAACTCACTGATTTCAGCAGGTGATTTATTCAGCAGTGCTGCTAAAAGCATTCCCTCACACACAGAAATATCAAAAAAAATTAAATTACAAGCCTTTGCAGGGGTCCAAGAAACAAATCTTCACTTTTTCTGCAGTATTTTTAAAAATGGCCGAGTGCCAATGTTTGTGTGAGACTGCACGTGTGCACACGCTCCAACGCGCACACGCAGGGTTGCCGGCACCATGAAGGCTAATTTAAATTGTACCTGCCCCCTGCTACTTAGAAAATCGGCGCAGTGTTAGGCTCCGCCCCCTGCTGCGAAGAGCGCGCTGCACCAAGCAGACATCGAGCTCCAAGGACTTTTTTTTAGGCGCAGTTTTCGGTGCGAAAAACAGGCGCCCAGCTCGGAGGTGCGCCGTTTTTGCCGCGGGACGAAACTTGGGGCCTATGTTTCTAAATTAAAATGTTACTGAAGATGGGCAAAACACTCAGAGATAAGAGATGGCATTGAAATTAACAAAAGCTCTTCAGCACCGCTTCACACGGAATGTTTGAAGAGGTAAAACTGCATTTTTTATTCTGTTAATATTTATAGAACAGAAACACGTAATCAATTTTAGCAATATAAATCGGGCAGAGCTAAAGATGCTGGTAAAGTTGCTGAAGCACTTTGAAACAAAGTACTAAGTATTAACCTTTCCTCTATGACTCAAAATAGCTCTGCAGTAATGAATACAAAGCAAAAACACTCAGACTAGACAACTGACCACTCGCTAGTTCACCAGCTTCAAGGCTGTTTCAGCCGTTGTACAACTCTTGGCAATCCAACCTCACAGCCACTGTGAGTCAATTGTTAAAAATAATCATTATGTATCAATACCGCTGGACCCTGCCTACCAGGCTCTGATCATTTGGGGAAAAGTACTTGAAAAGATTTTGGTGATGAAAGTGGTAAAACCATTTATAATTATTTAGTGGCAGCTTGGGGAAGGGCTAAGAAACAGAAGTCAATCTCAGTTAACAGGGTATGTTTTTAATGAAAATAGGTTTTCATGCTGGAACACATCATGATTTCACTTAGAATTTCTCATAAGGAAAATGATACACACCTCCTCCCCTTTTCCTCTTATAAATAAAAAAGCTTTGCAAACGCTGTTTAATGGTGTAATACCATTCTAACACCATCCCACCAGTCACGACAGCATCAGTATCTTTAGATGAAGAAAGTCAAAAGAGCCTTACAGTAATTGTTGAGTGCTCCCCTTCAGAGCAGGAAACTTTACATTAACATTGCCATTACTTAACCTTGCAGGATTGAGATCTGATCACTTCACTAAGTTGCTTTATTTTTGGAGGACATGCCGAATTCCTGGCTAGCTCTAACAAGAGTGGGATTCAAGTACTGTCTCGCCTACAAGCATGCCATCTGAAGGGATTTTGACTGTAAAATCAGATATTGCCTCATCACATTATTCATACTTGGAACCAAAGGATATTGAGAAACTTTACATAAAATGAGTTTGCTGTGCTTCAGTTATAACAAAATTGACATTCCTCTGGACATCCCTCTGGTGACAGATACATCTAGTACCAGCAGCAGGCAACAACATTTCCTGAAGAAAAACAGATTTGATGCTAGGCTATCACCCATGTGACGTGTAAATTTCTGCTTTTAAAGCAGTGAATTGGTTTAAAGAAATCTGGCTTTTCTATCCTCTCACTGAACAAATCCCCAAAACGGAGTTCAATGTACGTGTCCATTATCTTCCTGTCCATTATATTTGCCCCTGCAGTCAGATCCCCAAAATAGATTTAAAAAACCACATTGGCCTGTCTGTCTTGTGATGCACAACATATGGAACATGTGGATTCAGTATACATAGTAGTCCATACATATTTTATATTATCTATATCTTATTAATTTGAGTGCACTTCCTAGCTATAAAATCTCACTTCCTGTTGTCATTCTTTTCGTCACACCTTTGTGTGACTTGCAATGACTCAGGAGAGTACCTGACCTTTGTTCTGCTCTTGTAGCTACAGTGTTGATATGGCTGGTCTAGCTCAGTGATGATGGGGAACTCGGCAATGATGGTGCTGTTGAAGGCCAGGGGCAGAAAGCTGGGCATTCGCGTGTTCAAGTCTGCAAATGTGACCTGCCATTTATCGGCCCACTCCTGGAAGTTATTCCAGTTTTGCTGTGGACTGGCACGAGCTGCTCCACTGCATCAGCAAACAGCTCCAGCCTGACCTTACAATGGAGAGACAGTCACTGACAAAGCAGCTGAAGATGGTTAGGCCAAGAACTCGTCCCTGAAGAACTCTTGCAGTCATCTTCAGGGGCTGCGATGATTGGCCACCAACAATCACAATCAGCTTTGACTCTAGCTACTGCAAGTTTCCACTTCAATCCTCTTTGACCTCAGTTTTGCTCGGGTGCCTTGGTCCCATACTCGATCAAATGCTGGCTTGTTGTCAAAGGCAACTGCTGTCACTTCTTCTCTTTGTTGTATACTAAATTGTTAATTGGGAATAGTTATTGATTATATTTCTAAGTTATGTTTTTTAATTAAAACTTTTAAGGTAACTTGGTATTCTGATACAATATTTTTAAAATGTTATAATTTAAAAATGTTATCTCTAATATATAGCATTGATTATAATTGTAGTCGAATATTTTCCGTACAATAATAAAAACACTTGCTTTTAAATGCATTATATATCGCTTTCTCTAGTTTCTCATAATTTAGACTTAATTTAGCATTTCTCTATATACATTTATTTCCTTTGTCACAGTGACTAATTTTGTCAATAATACTTTAACATGGCATTGTGTTTATTGATTTATGTACAATTATTAAATAAGCATAACAACAGAAAATGCTGGAAATCTCAGCAGGTCAGGCAGTGAGGAGATAAAGAAGCAGAGTTAACATTTCGGGTCGATGACCCTTCGTCAGAACGTTAACTCTGCTTCCTCTCCACAGAAGCTGCCTGACCTGCTGAGATTTCCAGCATTTTCTGTTTTTATTTCAGATTCCAGCATCCACAGTATTTTGCTTTTGTATTAAATAAGCATATCTTAAACAGAAAAGAGGATTAAAAAAAAACAGAAAGAGAAAAATCATTACATTCACTGTCTGGAAACATATTCAAATATCTGATATGAATTGTAGATTCAATTTGAACAAGAGCTGAACATTTGTCCTGTGTATGTAGGTAGCCCCTGGGCAGGACTTTAAAGGGTAAAAAGACTTACATCAGAGAGAAACAAAAAAGATAAGCCCTGACACTTAACAATCCCTCCCAAAGACGCTATTGAGTTAATGAAGGAGAAACTGTAACACAAATGCTGCCATTTGTCCCCACCCACCCTCCATTTTTGCTAGAGCTGTCAGATTGAGGATCTGTAATCAGGAAGAATTTGCCTCTGGTTTCCCTGAAGTTCTTCTGAAGATTAAACTCCATTTAAAATTCTTTCAGAAAGCAAAGCAGTCTGCGGGAGATGGAGAGTCGATAGTACGCATGCAGCTTTCAGCAACATGTGCAGTAGGCATTCTGCCAATTCTTCAGCTTAGCTTTAGATTTAAGAACATAACAGGTTGGAGTTGTTACGTGTTGAACTCCCACTCAGAGGGTCTGGTTGCATCCCAGTCTCAACTCTCATTAAAACCTGATTTTCCTCGATGGATAAGTTTCACAAGGTCTCAGCAGGGTTGCTAATAGAGTGCTTGGGCCAGCAAAGCCCTTTATGTGCATAGAGAGAGGTAAAACAGGATCTAAAACACACATTGCCTGTCAGCCAATTACAGAGGAGCACTGAGAGGAGCTATGGCCAGAGCTGGTGATTCAGTTTAAATCACTCACTAGTAGCAGCGTTGTATAAAATTATGAAATTCTGTTAGTATTGGGGGGAAATTGAGTAGCGCCCCGTTTTGGGGCGGTAACAGCCGCGAGGCAGGAGTTCCTGCACCAGATGTGGAAGTCCGGCCCCACTTGTGATGTTGGGGTTACCACCCCCGAGAGCAAGTGGAGTGCAAAATAATGCGCTTCACTTGCTCTGTGGGGTGCGATTAGGGTGGAAGCAAAAGGAGAGGGGTGCAACGCTACGCACTGGGATGCATAGCGCTGCCGTGTAGAAGGAGCCCTCTCCATCATTAAAGGGGAGGACCAAGATGCCGACTCTGCCCCCACTCAAGCAGAGTGCCGGGCCGCCAGATCGCAGGACAGATGCCATGTTCCACGGCGCAATGGGCTGATTTTTTTTTTCGAGCGCTACCTCCCCTTCAACTAGCGCCCCGCGAGCGGCCTACATTCTGATACACGCTCCCCTGAAGCTGTTGCTGTCATTGCCCGGCGCAGCACCAGGTGGCGCTCCCAAATATTTGCTCCGGGGCGAAAACGAGTCACTGCGCACGGTGATGACATCATCATCTCCAGCGCAGTGGAGCCAGTGGTACTGGTTACGGTTGCTGATAAACTCCTGCGGAATTTAGCGGCAGTTGTTAGCGATGCCGCACCCGTGCAAAAAATCATTCGCGCTCCATTAGCGCCCCGGCTAACCGGAGGTGCAAACGACCCCAATTTCTCCCCCTAAATGTCTCCACCCTAGAAGTAAAAAAGTAGTTCAGAGCTTCGATGACTGCAGCAATTCAGTTGATACAATATGGTTGATGCTCAGATGGGCATTGTTTGCAACCGACCCGTTGCAGACACAACTGCACCAAACTGTATCATTCAATCGAAGCTATGTTACCTTGTTAGTTGACTAAGGAGTAATATAACATTTTGCAACTATGGCAAATGTGCAGTTGACTGATAGAAACATAGAAATTTACAGTACAGAAGAAGACCATTTCGGCCCATCGTGTCCGCGCCAGCCGACAAAGAGCCACACGGCCCTTGGTCAGCAGTCCTAAAGCACTACCTTTTGCTCAGACCCTTGGCCAATCAAATGTCAGGAAAGTGTTGCTATATATAAGACGATGTTTAGTTCTGTATTGTGAACTTTGTGTACATTATATTTCCTATAACTGAACTTTGTTGTTATAAATTTTGTCATTACAAGCTTGTATTTTTGCTGATCTTGGCTGTAGCTGTATTATTGTCAACATAGCAATTCTGACTTGATAAGACCAAGAAATTTCGAGTAATGAAGTCCGACTGTAGTGCTCAGTGCAATAGATAAATGCATATCTAAATCCATAAATACATGCTGACCTATTTAAAATGGATCAAACTCAAAACTAAAATAGACAAATGTGCTGACACTAGAAAAACAAAGTGAAATATGTGGTGCCTATAGAGAGACGAATATTATACTGAGCTGGGCAAAGTGTACTAAAATGGTATTAGCTGAGCCAGGAGGAGAAACATATAAAAATGCATCTAACAGAATGATTGTGGACAAGGATATTGAATTGGTTATAAAACAATGAAGCGAGCATATTATAATATAAAAACATGAACTAGAAGACTACATTCTAATAAGTGTTCAGTTGCTTTCTTTTTTCTTTGAGTTGTCATTACTTCTACTCTGCCTCTATATCCCTTAGGAGATATCTCCCGTGGGAGAGGAAAATGGTGCTTGATGTGAACCCCTCCACTCTTCCCATTACCATTTGCAGCATTGCTCCTCAGACGAGCAACAGCTAGGTTCATGTATAGCAAAACCATTCCAAGATGGAGTGCTTCACAAACGTGCTACAGTTCATTTAGCTAAGAATTGATGGTACTTGACCAATGAGGGTTGATAACTTCAAGGAAGACCTTGGATCTTTTGGAATTTCTGCTCGCACTTGCACCCTGCAGTGATACATCATATTTGGCTTGGTTTTAAGAATGGGGATGAATTCCTGAGTGTGAGCCATCCAGTTCACCTTGTGGATCCACTCTTCTTTGTGCAGTCAGCAATCTCACTGTCACCCCTAAGGAGGTTTTTTTCTCCAAGATTTTGCTGATCACAATATGTTCAAGTCATCATCATAGGCTGTCCCTCGAACGAGGATGACTTGCTTCCATGCATTCACAGGTGTTTCGATGAAGGACTCGCCGTTTCAGTCCTGAACTCCAATTGAGGAGGTGGAAGATGCCTGTACCTGGATTTTTTTTAACGTGTGGTGGCCGTTGCACACCAGTCACCACACGAGCTTGACAGAGCTAGGTCACGGTCCAGTGGCAATAATTAACCAAGACGACCGGAGCCCTGCTCTGCTGCACGGACCTCGCGTGCACACATATCGCCGTGCTGCCCTTGGGCCCTCAACTCTTCTGGGCCCTGTACCCTCACCCGCCACACCTCGCCGCTCCTCCGCCATAAACATTCACCGCATCTCGCCACAAACACTCGCCGCTCATCCGCCCCGACCTTCCCACTCCTCTGTACCTGGGCCCTGCCAATGTTCCTGCCCACACTCCAAAACGGCGACCAGGGTTTTGATGACGTCACCCAGTCGTCCATCTCAAAATCGTCGCACACTTGGAGCAGCTCGCGCTTGGCTGCCTTGTTGACAGCCTCTTCATTCCCCTGCGGATACACGAAGATGGACACCAGCTGCTCCTCATCTAGCACCGCCCGGTACACGCTGAGGCCGGCAGGCAAAGTCACCGGCGGCTCCTCCAGCTGGCAGCTCCTCGCCTCGCTGCTCTCCGCCCCCATGGCCGCACGGGTGCGGGAGAGCGGGGCGGCCAAATTCAGTCAAACCCCACACATGCTCAAGGACCATCGCAGTGACTGATTCAATCGGTTAATTTTTCAAGAGAGGTGCATCACCATCAGCCCAGATTCAGATCAGGCAAAAAGTCAGTTTAGATATCGTTCATCTGAAAATTCTTGCTGGTATTATCTCTTTGATAAATTTTCTTCAAATCTATACATTTAAGGACATGGGGGCAAAATTTCCACTGTTTGCAATGCCCGTTAAGCCCTCCGGGGGCACTAATGGGCGCAAAACACTTTTCGTCCGGGGGGTTGCTACCGGTTCCTGGGAAATTGCCCAGGAGTTTGCGGAGGTGCTGTCACCCGTGGCCCGCAGGTAGCACCCGTCATCGCCGTGCGAGGCGACCCCTCAGCCCCGCATGCCGAACCCTTTCCGCCCCGTGGGGAATATTGCCCTGTGCCCCGTGAGGCTGGCGCAATCGGGTCTCAGCACAAGCTTCGCGGGTCACAAAGCTGGCCGACTTCCGTTCATGGGGCAGAAGTTAAAAGGGAGGTCGCCAGTGCCCTGCGTCGCCATCTTTGCCGTTTTGCTGACTCTCGGGTCAGCTCCAATACTTGCTCACGAGCAGGTCCGGCCACCATTATGCAGCCCGGCACTCCGTTCTGGGACAGCAGTTGCAGCAATTAGCTGTGCAGCCTCCTTCTGCAGCACTGTCTTCCCTGTAATGAGATCCGAGGCCCAATATCCGGAGCTCTTCGGACCTCACCATCTTTGCATAGGGTAGTTACCCTTAGCAGGGACATGCCCAATAATGGCCACTCGTGGATTTCCCCCCCACCCCAAGTATGTTTAAAACAATTAATATTAAGTCAAGTCTTGCCAGTCCTATAACTGTGGGTAAAGAACCTTCATATCATAACTCCTGTCCAAAATAATCTATCGATGGCAGGTGTGATTCTGAATTCATACGGCCCCAGCGGGAGTGGCATTTGCAGAAAGCACCTCTCAGGAAACTACATTCATGCAGCCCATGACTTTCTGGCCATTAAAGTAAGGGTTTTGGAGAGAAGGCAGGAAATGATGATTGAAGGGATACTGTAGTCACGGTTAAAAGAATGAGAGAGTACGTCAAAAGGCTTAAATCTCATCCTGTGTTTTCTCTATTGCATTTGACAGCATGGTGGGGGTCGATATGCCACTGAACAACTGTGTATTTTCAGCATTTTCTATTCTTAGTTCAGAATCTCAACATTAGTGGTTTTTCATTTTATCAGAAAAGTATGCTAAATGGTGTTGAAATAATATTAATTTATTATATAGTTAATTCCGTTTGTCCCATAATATAAAAATACGTAACAAGGACCAATCAAGTACATTATATAAATTAAAAGAATTGCATCCAATAATGTGGCTCTTGCCATTTGTAAGTTGCTTGGTCAGATTCACCGAGTGGATAAATAATGTATCAAGCAAACCCTCAGCCTATATGTTCTATTCGTCTTTTGGATGAGACGTTAAACCAAGGACCCGTCTGCTCTCTCAGGCGGAGGTAAAAGATCCCATGGCACTATTTCGAAGAAGAGCAGGGGAGTTATCCCCGGTGTCCTGGCCAATGTTTATCCCTCAATCAACATAACAAAAACAGATTATCACATTGCCGATTGTGCTTGCTGTGTGCAAATTGGCTGCTGTGTTTCCCACATTACAACAGTGACCACACTCCAAAAGTACTTCATTGGCTGTAAAGCACTTTGAAACGTCCGGTGGTTGTGAAAGGCGCTATATAAATGTAAGTCTTTCTTTCTTTATTTATTTACGTAGACCAGTTTAGGTAAACTATTATTTTACGGAGGTGATTAAATTTTTACTAAAAACGGTTAAAATCGGAAGACCAAATTAAGGAAACAATTCGAATATTGTAAATCTATGTGAAATAAGTCAAAACAATTATAGCTCTGTTTCCCCAAATTATATTTGACTGCTGGGTACAATAGATTGGTTTAAATAGTGGCTCAGTGTTATCTCCTTACTCTTAAGCCTAATTTGCGTTCGTACAAATTCACTTTCCCCCTGGATAAATGCAAAATGAACTTTGTGCTCAGACTGGTGAAACATGATGGATCCATGGAATGCTGTGTAATCGACATCCAGAACTTTTAAGTTACAGAAAAATTCTGTTTTTTTTAAGGACTCTGATTTGTGTGTACTAATTTATCAAATTTGCATACTTCATTAATATCATTAGTAGCCTAAAGTTAATACTCTTGAAATTTTGTTAAAAATATGACTTTTTCTGTTAAGTAAATTAAGTAGATTCAGTGTACTTAACATAAATTATTAATATGTTATCTGTAAAAGCACAACAGACATACCCTGAAGTTTAACACATTTAGTTCTGATTTACTGTATAACTTAAAACTTCTCTTGGAACATATTTATGAATAACTAGTTATTTAGATTTCGTTTTTAATCTTACATGAGCAGAAAGTGAGATAAATTAACAATCAACATCATTTAAACAGTGAGGTTAAAAAAGTGATATAACTAATCATCAATAGTTAATCTTCCTCAGGTACCATCTTTTTTATTAAGCATGTAGGCCTAGATTTCCTAAATAATGGGACGGTAATCAAATGCTGATTAGAAATGAGTTTGAGATCTGTTGTGCCAGATGTGAGTCAAGGAATACTTCCAGGTGAAGGCTGGGGTGTAAAGGGCACCAGCTCAGATACTGACACAACGCGTACATTAGAGGGTCGCATTGAGGCAGCACTTGCCTGTGGTGAGTCAACGGCCATGAATGGGCTGCAGCCAGGACGGGGGGAAAGGATAGCGCAGGTGCGGTCACCCAAAGGCAAGTTCGCATACGAGTTCTGCTGCACATGACTCAGATGAGGACTTCGATGGGGTGGCCTACAGAGGAATGCTGATGGATATGCTGATAGATATGCACAATGAGATGCTTGGTATATTGCCAGGTCTGCCAGAAGCCTGAACGAAATGTCAAGGAGCATGGAGGAGTCCAGCATTAACCTTGCGAAGGGCTTTGCACAGAGCTTGGAAGTGGTGGGCAACTCCATTAGCACACATGTGGACCCAACAACGATGTAGCATTTGAGGCCGATGTCTCAGCTTCCATTGCAGTACAAGCAGAAGCCACCCAACGTCTGAGTGCTACAGTGGAAGTTTAGACTTCTGTCATGCAAACTCAGTTTATTGCCTTGCAAGCACAGATTGCTGTCATGCAAGCTCAGTGTTGAAAGGGGCTTGCAGGGTGTCACAGAACTTCAGCCATTCGTCCTCCAAAAAATGACTAGGATTGCTGAAATGCGGCCCCGGGGGAATGGCAGAGGCTCCGTGGAGCACAAACCCACTGTCCTCTCTCAGGATGACAGCATTCGTCCTCCCAACCCTGCCACACTGCCAGTGCCTTGATTTCGCCTGTCAGCCAGCCAGCACGGACTGATGCCACCCATGCAATTTGAAGCTGGGACTTCTAGGCCCAGAGCTGCTTGAAGTCAACGTGCAAAGTCATCTGCAGTTTTGCCCACTGAAAGTCAGGAGTCTTCCACCAGCTATGCTGCAGTCACTGGGGTAGCACTGTGAAGGAGTGTTCGGACAGCCAAATGTACAGGGAAGCCAGGCACTGAGGGAATGCACAATTCATTGAATTTGGAGTGCAATATTGGATGGTTTGATTTATAAATTTAGTTTGGAATGTTTGTTTTGTGATGACTTTTATTGTAGCTTTGTGGCCAAGAGGACTCTATGATGGTCAGTAACAAAGAGAGGTGGGACTATTGCTGAATGCGGAATTGGGGTTGCGTTCACTGGTACCGCAGTCAAGTGAGTCGAGCATGGACAGTCCAGCCAGGAAGCGGCTGTGTTGTTTGCCTCCTCCCTTTCTGTTTCTCCTCCTCCTCTTCCTTCTCCTCTTCTTTGTCCTCCTCCTCTTTCTCCATTCCTTCTTCTCCTCTTCAGCTGGTCACTGTACATGTGTTGGCAATGGCTGTGCTCTCATGATGGTGAGGTTATAGAGCATGCAGCTGACCATGACGAAACTTGAGACACACTCTGGTGAGTACCACAGGGCTCGTCCAGAGCGGTCCAAACTCGCAGTAGCATTGTTTAAACTTGCCAATGGTCTGCTCTAACAGATGCCATGTGGCAGCATGGCCTTCGTTATATGCATGCTGCCCACATGTGCTTGGATTGTGCACCAGGGTCATGAACCAGGTGGTCAGCGATAGTCCTTGTCACACAACAGTCATCTTCTGGTTCGTCATGGTGGCTGAAATGCTAATAGTACAGCGAGCTGCCAGGATACCGAACATTGACCTGCATGGTGCGCTGAGTATGTTTGTGCGCCAACTGGACATTGAGGAAGTGGAATCCCTTCTGGTTGTGTTACATTTACATCTGGCGCCTGCAAAGCGGTGTGTGTGCAGTCAATGACACTCTGCACCATGGAGAAGCCTGCTCTCCTGGTGAAGCCAAGTGCCTGCTCCGCCTGCTTCTCTCTGGCAAGAGAGAATGAAATGTACTCAGCTCTCTTTGCAAATACAGCCTCAGTGGCCTCCTTTATGCAACAGCATATTGCGAACTGGGCCATGTTCAAAATATCACCTGCTCCAACCTGGAATAAGCCTGATGCATAAATGTTCATGGTCACTGTTATATATGTAAACTTGTATATACTCTGTACAGCCACCAGAGGGCCCAACCCCTGCCGTCCCAAGGGATCCCATAATCCCTTGGGAGCACAGGTACTTAAGGAGGCCTCACAGGTTGGAGAGGCACTCTGGAGACCTGCAATAAAAGACTAAGGTCACACTTTAGTTTGAGTTCACAGTATTCAGTCAGACTCTTTCTTCATACATAACAGTCACACTCATGTTGACAGCCACTGGCACTGCTGTCCTCGCCCGGATCTGAGGCTACATTTCTGCCTGCAACTGGTGGCAGATTTCAATGAGTACCTATTTAGTGAAGCAGAGATGTCACATGACTGGTGCCTCACTGAGGTTGAGGTCGGAGAATTGCTCCCTGAAGATCGCAGGTGGATATCTTCTCCTGCTGAGTCCTCCTCCCTCTTTGAGCAGTTTGTCCTCTTCTGTGTTGCCTGTGCTCATTCTCCCTATCAAACTGCAGGCCAAGGGGGATTCAAACTATTACACCCATGTCCGGGAGCAACTGTTCTGAGCAGAAATCTTGAAGTACCCAGCTACACCAATCCCTGGATGCTTCAGCAACTTCAAATGAGCCACCAACTCAAGAAACATCTCTACAAACTTACCAAGAGTCAGTAGAAATTAATCAGCAATGAACCTGAAAGCATATGATGATCCCTTTAAGGTAGCACTGGTGAGGGGTCCTTAACTACTGTTGAATGCATGCTCAGCTGTGTGAGGTTAAGAGGGTGTTAGCTCCAGCGTTGAGGTCGAAAATGGCAGCGCTGGTGTTGACGCTGATTGGCGTCACGATCTGCGTCACATGCTCCCAGCTCCGTCCCTAACGACCCAACCAAAATGGCATCCGGCACGGCCCACACCAGACGTGTGTGCACATTCCTCGGACACAATTTTTGACCTGAATCGGCATCCATAACGCTGAAAAACCAGATGCTACAGAGCCGAATTTAACGGCATGCATGGCTCAGTGAGGAATCTTCAATCAGATTGTTTGAGGAGGTACGCTGTTGCTTGCCCTGATCACACAGGTCCCAGATCCCCTGTAGAGGGCACCACACTATATCTGACTCCTGATGATGGTAAGTTGCCACACAAAAGCCCTGAGAAGTCTGTGGGCAGCTGGAAACGTAATGAACGGCGATGCTGTTCATTTGTAGCTGACATCAAAATCCAGGCCAATGTCTTGATGCGGTGTATAAGAAATTGTATAATTTTATTACATTTGAAATAACAATGGTGATGGAAAGAGCTTTGGTCTATTCAATATTGGTTAAAGTTAACCTAATAAAAGTAAAAGCATATCTGTCAATCAGCAGTTTGGTATCACTGTAAATAGTTGTGCTATGTGAACTTTCCTGGGCCCCTATCCCAATTATGAACATTTTCCAACATAGTGGGAGTAATAATTAGATATTACCAATGATAATTTAAACAAGACTTATCTTGGAGAGCCATTATTTAAAAAGAAAATTCTGCAATCTGACATCCACATGCCTTTCATATGTTTGTCGCTTATCTGCAGGTCTCTTTAATAACAACTCCTCCACCTTTACATAAGCTGACTGACATTTACATTAAGGTGGTTTGGGTCATTGCCACACACTAGCTGAACATCTCGGGGGATAAAGTGACATTTTTCTTGAGTTGAAAATTCACATTCAGTTTTACAAGTTGGCAGCCTTCATCGCAACGCAAGGGAATTGAGAAATATATTTCCATTCCTTACTGAATGTCAAAAGAACAGAAACAAATATTCATCCAGTCTCATTGTGGGACATCTGGGAGTTGATGGCTTTCATGTTGGAAAAGCATTTCATATCTATATTGTTAAAAAAGGATGCCTGTTTCTACCTTCTTGCATTTATAACACAAACATCATTCATATACTTGTTCTGTACCACCAGTGTATAGAATTTGGATAATTTGCAATTCAAAAAGCTGAATAATGTTAATGTCACTGATATTCTCATAAAATGTTGATAAAGAGGAAGGCCCTATATTTTACAGATTGACTAATTCCTATTTTTTTTTAGGTATCTAGAGTAAATCTACCAGCATCAATTTTATTTTGTGAGACAATAATATTGGACGTTCGACTATTTAAAATTAGGAATAATTTTCTCCTCTTCTGAAGGTGCTAATTCTTGCTGAGTTGCAGTTCCACAGGCACTGGCAGCTGTCCTGTATGTCGTCCAAGTTAGCATTCGTGAGACGTGAGCCTGAATGGCGAATTGCAGCAGGCTGTTCAACACAGGAGGCATTCCAGTTTAAACCCAATCTCCACTTCTCTGCAAACGTTTTTGGATAAGCATCAGGAGCAGAACGTCCTCCCTCACCCTTGGGACACTGAAACCAATTGCACCACAGTCCATTAGTGACTAGTTGAATCTAGAAATTCTATGTAGACCAACGTTGAAACTTATGCTTTATGGTTTGGTAACACACACTGTGAAGTGTGTTTAGCCATTGAGCTATAAAAAAGACTTTCATGACTTCCGGACGTCCCAAGCATTTTAAAGCCAATGAAGTACTTTTTGAACTGTAGTCACTGTAGTAATGCAGGAAACTCGGCAGCCAATTTGCACATAGCAAGCTCCCACAAACAGCAACGTGATAATGACCAGATAATCTGTTTTAGTGATGTTGATTGAGGGATAAATATTGGCTTGGACACTGGAGATAACATGGGATCTTTTACGTCCACCTGAGAGAGCAGACAGGACCTCAGTTTAACGTTTCATCCGAAAGACCGTACCTCCCTCAGCACTACCCTGGAGTGTCAGCCCAGATTTTTGTGCTCAAGTCTCTGGATTGGGACTTGAATCCCCAAATTCTGACTGAAGGCGAGGGTGCTACCAACTGAGCCATAACTGACACAAACCTACACAAATAATGAAGAGAGAACAACACCGCTTGGAATTTCCATATGATTTTCACCAGATAGCAGTTTAATCTGGGCATAATCAAATCCAATAGCACAAATGTTGTGTATGTAGGCACCTTTAGTAATGACTCCACGAGGCAGGTTATGATACTTAAACTTGTAGACCTGTAGTCCTTTATTTGCAGCTCCTCGAGTGAGGACAACAAACTGTGAGCTCCTTTTTATACTGGGTTACCTGCAGTGTGCAGGTAACCCTTAGGTCTCCAGCAGCAGCACCCTCTGGTGTACAGGTAAGGTGTGTACATTGTTAAGGGTACATTCAGTGTTGCATAACAGTGTTACCAACATCACACAGTAAACAGGCATGCATATACAACAACAAAGATCATGGAATTTCATAAGTCACCCATAACTACTTTATGCACGAGTATCTGCCGTCTTTCACACTAGTTCAACAGTCCCTTCACTTGAAGCAGTCCCCATCCACAAAACTGGCCCTAATGCCAGTTCAGAAAAGCTAATTCGGGAGGGTTCCTCACATTGCATCCAGATACCTAGGAGCACTGCCATCCATAGTCACATCAATGAGCATTAATCACCTGACCAGCAGTGACCATCGGTCAATTGAAACCACTGACCAGGTCTACCCTGCTCTGCTGCAGATATATCAATGAGTTCATTGAAGACAGGAGTGATCAGCAGTTAGTTGAATCTACAGGCTGTGTCATGCTGCTACAGAAATCATCCATTAGTTTAAAACGTTTAAGAATGGCTTCTTTCCTGGCAATCCCACTCAATCATTGTGATGCTGGAGGAAGGCCCATTGGTTCATTCCAGTCACAAACCAATTAGGCTGCTTGATTGCACTGACTCATGGGAGGTTTTATGTTTGGGCTTATGCTAATGAGTTTGCATGGAAACTTCAGCGTAGCCTCACCTCGGCAAAACTAGCGCAAAGTCCAGCATGTTCTGGACACAATGTGTTGACTGTGGCCCTTGGGTAAACTCCAGGCCAACATAGTTTATAAGGAAACTTGGCCACTGGTTTTCTTATAAAAATATATCTTTGGCAACATTTTCAAGGATTCCTAATTTTTCCACAACTCTTTCTTTTGTAAAGGCCTGGAAGAAGAAATGTTGGTTTTGCCAATGCCCCATAGCAAGCCGGCATCCTCACAGCTCCCTGCATCACAATCACCAACATTTGAAAACACTAACTCAGCCACACATCCCCTAGAGGATGTAGGTAGTGAGCTTGAGGAGGAAGTATCACATACATCGCAGTGCACAAGTGAGAAGGAGCAAGTAGTTCTACCAGAGGATGGGCAGCAACTTCTTGGGCCCAAGTTTCGGCCTGAGTTGCTCCTGATTTTTTGGAGCAACTGGTGTTGAACGGAGTATCTTAGAAATTCAAATTCTCGGCATTTAGTTTGCTCCAGTTCTAGTCAGTTAGAACAGTTTCACTTTGGAACAGAATTTTTTTTTCAAAAGGGGGCGTGTCCGGACACTTACGCCTGTTTTCAAAGTTTCGTCAGTGAAAACTTACTCCAAACTAACTTAGAATGGAGTAAGTGAAGATTTTTGTACGCTCGAAAAAACCTTGTCTACACTTTAGAAAATCAGGCGGAGGTTACAAATCAGGCGTAGGGAATGGGGGAGGGGGGTTTAAAGGGAAGTTTACAAACATTAAACACTTCAGTTTTACAAATAAAGAGCCATCATCAATAATAAATGATAAAAACATCAATAAATCAACCAGTAAATCAATCAAAAAAAATGAATAAGAAATAATTTTTTTTTAAAATCAATAAATAAAACATTGTCTACTTACCGACTGCAGCACCGGGAGCCCTCCAACAGCGTGCTGGGATGCCCCCCCCCCCCCCCGCCACCCCCGCAGTGTGTCTCTGTCAGAGTCTCTATCTCTCGGTCTGTCTGTATGTGCGTCTTACTCTCTGTCTGTCAGTGTCTGTGTTTCTGACAGCGAGGAGAGGGGGAGTAGGGGGGTAGAGGGAGGGGGGCAGGGGGAGGGGAGGGAGGGAGGCAGAGGGTGAGGGAGGTAATGGGGAGGGATGGGGGAGAAGGGGGAGGGAAGGGGGGGAGGAGGGAAGGGGAGGGAAAGGGGGAGGAGGAGGGGAAGGGGGAGGGAAGGGGGAGAGGAGGAGAAGAAGGGGCAGGAGGAGGAGAAGGGGGAGAAGGGGAAGGGGGAGGAGGAGGAGGAGAAGGAGGGAGGAGGAGAAGGGGAGGGGGGCAGGAGAAGGGGGGAGGAGGAGAAGGGGAGGTGGGGAGGAGAAGGGGAGGGGGAGGGGGGAAAGGAGAAGCGGGGGAGGGGGAAAGGAGAAGAGGGGAGGGGGGAAGGGGAGGGGGGAAAGGAGAAGGGGGAAGGGGAAAGCAGAAGGGAGAGGGGGGAAAGGAGAAGGGAGAAGGGGGAGGGGGAAAGGGGAAGGGGGAGGGGGGAAAGGAGAAGGGGGGGAAGCTGAATGGGCCGGGCCCAAGACTTAGGGCAGGACACATCCCCAGCACCAGATTTACAGGTAGGTGGCGTTGGGTCGGGTCGGGTCCGGGGTCCGGGGTCGGGAACGCGGGTCGGGTCAGGGTTGGGAGCGCGGGTCGGGTCCGGGGGCGGGGGGGGGTGGAGGTGGTGGCGGTCGGGAGCACGGGTCGGGTCGGGGGTGGGGGGAGGATGGAGGTCGGGTTGGTTCGGGGAGGGAGGGAACGCGGGTCGGTTCATGTCGGGGGCGGGGGGAGGGAGGTCAGGTTGGGTTGGGTCTGGTCCGGGTGAGGTGGTGGGGGTTGGGAGCACGGGTCGGGTCGGGGGGGGTGGTGGGTGGGAGGTCGGTTCGGTTCTGGTCGGGGGTGGGGGGGGGGAGCGCGGGTCGGGTCCAGTCGGGGGGTAGGGTCCGGTCCGGTCTGGGGGGGGTGGGGGCGGGTGTGAAGCGGGAGTCGAGTCGAGTCGGGTCGGGAGGAAGCAGGAGCTGGGCGTGGGAGGAGCTTTAATCACGCAGCCCCAGTGAGGCCATTCGGCCAGGGCTAGGGGCTGCGTGCTTCGGGCCCCTCCCACAGTTTTGGGCGCCTGGAGCTACTGCACATGCGCGCCCACTGTAGCGCGCATGTGCAGAGGTCCCGGCACTGTTTTCAGCGCAGGGACCTAGCTCCGCCCCCTACAGCTCATGCTGCGCCGCGCCGAAGGCCAGAGGACCAGCAGGGAGTCGGAGAATAGGTAAGTTTTTTTTAGGCGCACTTTGTGGCGTGAAAAACAGGCGTCCAGGTTGGGGCTGCGCCGTTCTAGGTGCGGCCCGAAACTTGGGCCCATTGTCTCATGGCTACATGGCTACATGGGTGCCATCAATGATCTTTGGCAAATCCTGCAGCTGTCATAATGCATTTGCTATTCAGTGGGAAGAGATGAAAGCATTGATCATGCTGAACAATGCATCAGTGACCTATTTGATACATCTGCTGGTAGAAATATGCCTGATACTGCAGACATTCACTGTGGTAGTCTGGCAGAAGGCAGCAAAGTTCACTCCATTATTGCCAGGTAGACATGTGTGCACCATAGAAAATGTTGTTGGCATCATGGCAGATGCAGACAGTACATTCTATCATCCCTGGCCTACCTTCTTTGCCCTCTTGCATCAAGTCCTGCGAATGGGGAGCCCTGAACGCAATCCCTGTAGCTCGGATTTGAATGGTAGAGAAAGCATAATCCCTTGTAGAGCTCCCTTCACTACCTTGCTTGCCTTTAACATCGATTTGAATTGGACCAGTTCAGTGCTGGTAGGAAATGGGTCAAGGAAACAGGAAATTCGCGGAATGGTTCAAGATGTCCTTATTTGCAAGGGACTGGTTGCTTAATGAAGCTTGCAACTTGCATACACTGCACAAGAGAATGCACTACTAGTAGTCAATCAGGTGAAAAGGATCTCCCCAGAGCATAAAGTGGGAGAGAAGCCAGCAGGCTTTCATGACTACCAATTTTCTGGTTCCCACTCACACAATTCCCTACATTTTTTATCATCAGGATTTCCACACCTGTAAGTCAGCTAAGGGAGAATTATTTGATGTTTTTCCCTGGTCCCAGTGCTTTTTGTACTCTTCTGACCATTCTATGCCAGTGAAATCATTCACATGATTCGAGATGGCATGGGTACTTTCATAGTTCAATCTTTCTTTTGACATCTTGGTTCAATCATGACTGCCTTTCAACTATAATTACAATCAGCAATCAGCTGAGTGAATGAACTGTCGTTAAGTGTCGGCTGAGGCCTGTCATCATGGGTCAAGTGAAGACTGAATGCATTTCCATCAAGCAATAGAACAGAACTTGCATGTAATCCAAGATTTACAAATAATTCCATGCTATCACCAATCCTCACTTCCATTTAGCTGATTTGATAGTTGGATTTAACTTCTCAAATAGGTGGGCAGCATATTTCGCTGTCTGAGAAGCAGCAGGCCTGCATTGATAGTTGCATCTTGCTTGGTCAGTTTTTGCTGAGCATATTTAAAGAATTTCATGAACCACAAATTCAGTAGGAGGAAAACCAGAAGCTAAATACATTTCCACTGAAAATGGTCACGTGCACCCACATGTTGGATTTTAAACACAAATTTCCATTAGGGAGGAAAATATGAGCCTTTGTGTCATGGCATCTAAGTCCACAAAGGAAAAGTCCAGCAAACCATGAAATTAAAAGTGTTAGGGCCTGAACTCTGTTGAAGCCAAGGCCCGCCCAAGTGCCGCCCTAAGGACTGCCGGTGGCTGCCAAGAGACCGGGCGGTACTTTGCCTGGAAGATTCCTCTAAAAGAGATGGCAGTACGACCCGGCAACCAAACAATGGCTTACGCCATCAATCTGGGCGGCAGCGGGAGGGAGCTCTCAATCTCAACGACAAATGAGCTTGCCGCCCAAGTGCCGCCGAGGATGGAGTCGGGCCCAGTGAGGGTGGAGGAGCTGAAAATAAAAACCATTACCAAACAAAAATCCGGGAATACCTTCAGGGGATCCCATCCAGGTAAGACGCTGTAAACATTTTTTTTTAAAGATGTTCACTACCTTTTTTTGCAGGTCTTCGTACTTACCGTTGGGGTTAGACCTGCTTCCACGCAGTGGTCCTTCCCCCTGCTGGCACCGACTCCCGCCGACTGCCGCCCGCACCAATCTGGCAGTTCGATAGGCGGAAGGACACTTGCGCTACTTGGCCGCCAGCAGCCGTCAGTGGGCGCTTCCCGGCAGTACTCCCCTCCCACTCGCTGCAGCCCGAGTGGAAACTGGCACAGAGAGGAGACCGGCAGCAAAATCCAGTGGCAGTCGGCGGCAGTGGGCGGTAAGGCCATCAATATCGGGGCATATGTTACCAAATTCAAAGATAAAATAAACATCTTTAAAGTAAGAGGAATTCCTGTTAAATATGCAATTGATGTGTGAGTACGAGCATTCTCAGAGAGAGCTGACTCTCAACTTAAATCACCCTCCAGCTGAGAGGTCAGATGATATTGATCTGACATGACATTGTTGAGTACGCTCAATGCCATATGGGTTGTGATTCTGAAAATATCTCCTGGAAACCATCACTGAAAAAAAAATCTGCACTTAAAATATTTTTATAATAATTGCCCAGGGCAGCGTTACTGTTATTCAACCTAACAAGAAAAATAAAATTGCTTTATTGGGACTAATGAATTAAAATGCTGCTTCAAATAAGTTCACAGCCAAAATGATCGCTGTTAAACACTGGAATGGGTAATTATAATGAAATAATGAGCACAGATGTCTTTCAGAATCTCACCCGTAGTTTCATGCCAATCCTGCTGATTCAAGTGGCAGCACACTGATATTAAAGAGTTCTGATTGCCCGAGGCAGCGGCTTTGAAAACTAATGATGCTCCTTCCCTTGCCAAAATGTAATTTTTCTCTAGTATTAATCATGGGATTGGAAGAGAAGCACAGGACGGAAACGCTGCATTGTGGGTCTTCACTTCCACTTACTGTCCCTAATACTCTGGGAATGGGTGTTAGACAGAACCACCCCCCCCCCACCCCCCCACCTACCCCCACCCCCCCAGCTCTAACAGGTTACTTTCCAATCACCAATTACTTTCAGCATCAGTAGCTTCCACATGCAAAGCAATCTTGAAGATTGGTTGTTTGGACAAAAAAGGTCTAATGAAACATAAAGGTAAAGAGCTGCTCATACAGAACCTGGCAAATCCATGCCGCTTCCTGCACAGCCATTGGCTTTTCCTTCTCCTCGTTCTATGCCACAGCTTGCTGCTGCTCACCTTCCACAAACCTCATATACCTCTTTTGACAGATATGTTGTGCAGCATACAGCAGATTGTCAACTCTCTCCAGAATACATTTTAGGGCACCACAGATGCAGTCCAACTTTGGAATTGCTATTTCATGATGCCAAATGTCTGTTTAATTCTGCTCCTGCCTTTCTAATGCACATGGTTTTGTATTCTTTAATGGGAGGCATAGGGATTATGTGTTGGTATCATAAGTTATGTTTCAAGTGAATAACCCATTACTTGCTATCAATCTTCATCTAGGAGTAAGTGGGAATTCATGATTCCCTTAAGAAATGAGAATGATGGGTACTCACTACACATCATACATTCACACATATAATTCTTTGGTGTTAATCATAGATCATTTGGATATTCATTGTATTAAATCATTGAGTCAGCTGTGATTCAGTGGGTAGCACTCTCACCTCTGAGTTAGAAGGTTGTGGGTTCAGGTCCCAGGGACTTGAGCATAAAAATCTAGGCTGACAGTCCAGTGCAGTGTTGAGGGAGTGCTGCACTGTTGGAGGTGCCGTCTTTCGGATGAGATGTTAAACTGAGCACCGTCTGCTCTCTCAAGCGGATGTAAAAGATCTCCTGGCACTATTTCGAAGAAGAACAGGGGAGTTATCCCCAGTGTCCTAGCCAATATTTATCCCTCAATCAACAACACTAAAACACAGATTATTTGGTCCTTATCACATTGCTGTGCTCAAAATTCGTTGCTGCGTTTCCTACATTACAACAGTAACTACACTCCAAAAGTACGTAATTGTCTGTAAAGCGTTTTGAGACGTCCGGTGATCATGAAAGATACTATATAAATGCAAAAAGTCCGGTGATCATGAAAGATACTATCTAAATCCTTTTCTGTTGATGAATCCATAGAGTGTTTCACAGTTGCTCGAATGGCCACAGGATACAGTTGATAGTTTGCTTGTAACCTGAGAACGTCATATCTTTTGAAAAACCCTGGCATGCCGACACTGATTTTAAAATTCTCATCCTTGTTTTCAAATCCCTCTATGGCCTCACCCTCCCTATCTCTGTAATCTCATTCGGCCCCACAATCCTCTAAGATAACTGCATTCCTCTAATTCTGGCTTTTTGATCATCTCCGATTTTAATTGCTCAAGTATTGGTGGCCATGTTTTCAGCTGCCAAGACTTTAAGCTCTAGAATTCCCTCCCTAAACCTCTTTGCCTCTCTACTCCCCTTTCCTCCTTTAAGATGCTCCTTAAAACGTACCTCTTTGACCAAGCTTTTGGTCATCTGCTGTAATGGGCCGAAAATTCCGGCCTCACCAAAGCCGGTTTTTGGGGCGGATGCGCATGTGCCGAAAACCGGCTTTTCCAATCTGTCAAGATTTCTAAAGAGAAACTCTCCACATTCCCGGGAGAAGGACATCCGCGTGGGAGAGATTGGGCTATTTGTCCAACTCATGCCCAGCAAATGTCCTTCAAATTTTTATGCATGGTAAAAGCAGGCGTATAGCTTACTTTTACCAATGTAACACTTTTAAAACATATACAAATTTAATATAAACACATTTTTATATTAAAAACTTTGTCCATTAACCCACGTTAAAAAAAGTTCCCCAAAATATATATTTTTTCTAAAACATTTAATTACATTTAATTTCAATTAATTTTAAATATGTGAGGTGTTTTATTTATTTATTATGCCGTGTTTCGGTGTTTTAGGGGTTTTTCTCGTACAAACGAAGTACCCATTTTTATCAATGAGAATACTGCATGGCGATTTGGTGGTCCAGGCCCACGTGACTCCAGCATGTACGTACGTACATGAAAGACATCTTGCCATGCTCTGCACAGCGAATCTAGCCCTCCGACCAGGATCTTATGTTCGTGTGGGACCACCAAGTACATTTGTAGATTTTTTTCGGGTCGGAGGCATTCGTATGAAGGAAGCCTCCGACTGCAATTTTCCCTCCAATATCTCCTTATGCGGCTCAGTGTCAACTTTTGTTTTATAACACTCCTATGAAGCACCTTGGGTGTTTTACTACGTTAAAGGCGTTATATCAGTACACGTTGTTGTTGTTTATTTGCTAGTATTTTGCAACAGGAAATCTGTGAGTTGGGTGATGAAGCATTGAACCACAAACTGACTATTACTTGCAAAGTATTCTGCCAATTCCAGGAAGGGGCCTGTAGCAAAAAGGTTAATGCTGTTTAGTGTTGATGTTGTTCCTTGGTTGCAGCTCTGATTCCAACGGATGACATAGTTCATCTATGATGAGAATAAGCCTCCTTCTTCATGAGGTTGAGGTAGCTCTGTTGCTGGCAGTAGATTATACTATATGGGGGCTTACTGTAGGTAAATAAAACTTGCTGTTTTGTGGACTGAACCATTTTTCTTGCTCTTTACAGGGATCTTCTGTTCATGGTGGAACTCTGCTGATCCTCTCTGATACCTTACCACCATCTTCACAGTGGGAGTAATAGTGTGACGCAGGATGGAAAACATGCATGAGTAGATGTGCATGTTTAATTTTAATTGTTGGCCTTAACAAGCCAACAGAATACTAACCCTGGGTCTGAGCATTAACCCATGCTAATTCCATCTGGTCCCAGGAATAAATTTGGGTATAAATTCTCCAAAGCTCTCCAAATGCCAACAATAACTTGCATTTATACACTTATATGTAGAAAAAAACCCAATGCTTCTTCTTAGGCAGTCCTTTGGAGTCGAGGATGACTTGCTTCCACGTTAAAAATGAGTTCTCAGGTGACTGATGAGTCCAATGCGGAACCTACAGTCTCTGTCACAGGTGGGGCAGATGGTGGTTGAAGGGAAGGTCGGGTGGGGGGATTGGGTTGCCGTGTGCTCCTTACGCTATTTGTGCTTGGTTTCCGCATGCTCCCGGTGAAAAAACTTGCCTTCCCGGATGCTTCTCCTCCACAATGAGCAGTCTTGGGCAATGGATTCGCAGGTGTCGGTGGGGATGTTGCACTTTTTCAAGGAGACTTTGAGGGTGACCTTGAAACGTTTCCTCTGCCCACCTGGGGCTCGCTTGCCATGTCGGAGCTCTGAGTAGAGCACTTGTTTTGGGAGACTAGTATCGGGCATGTGGATGACGTGGCCCACTCATCAGGGCTGATCGAGCATAGTCAATGCTTCGATGGTGAAGATGTTGGCCTGAGCGAGAACACTGACATTGGTGCACCTATCCTGCCAATGGATTTGCAGGATCTTGCGGAGGCAGCGTTGGTGGTACTTCTCCAGTGCTTTGAGGTGCCTGCTGTACATAGTTCATGTCTCTGAAGCATATAGAACGGTGGGTATCACTACTGGTCTGTAGACCATGAGCTTGGTGCTGGGTTTGAGATCCTGGTCTTCAAACACCCTCTTCCTCAGGTGACCGAAGGCTGCACTGGCACACTGAAGGCGGTGTTGGACTTGGTCAGGAATAAATTTGGGTACAAATTCTCCAAAGCTCTCCTAATGCCAAGAACTTGCATTTATATAGTTATATGTAGAAAAACATCCCAATGCACTGCACTGCACAGACATGTAAACAAAAATGTTTGCTGAACCAAAGGAGAGATTAGAAGGGCTGAGCAAATACCTGGCCAGAGGTAAGTTTTAAATAGGGTCTTAAAAGGCAGAGGAATTTAGTGAAGGATTTCCAGAGCATGTGTTTGAAAACACCAATTTACCACTTATTATTGAACAGTTCGATCCACACTTTAGCTCGATTGCACAGCTTAATTTCACTGGTTAAATGCCAAGCCACAGCCGAATTAAAGCATCAACTGCTCTGTGTGCAGTAGTATTCATAAACTTTAGCCAGCGTCAAATCAAGCTTACATGATGGTTTATTCAAGCAGACTCTAGTGTAACCAAATATCTTTGTAATCATTTGTATGAGCATCTGTTTGATTAAATTGGCCACTGATATTATTTCCTATTCATATCCGGTCAGTACACAGCCTCGCAAGCTCAAAATTGGTGAACTGACTGTAGAGAATTAAATATCAAGATATTCGACTGGATGTTTTGTCTTATCTGCTGAATTTAATCAGCAAAGCACCCATGGGCAGGAACGCATTGGAAACAAGCCTGTAATATCCTTTACATTTTGTTCAATAAATAAGCTTATTAAAATCTAACTGAAGTTTTACTATTTGCTGCAGTGGGTTCCCTGATGTTAGATCCCACTCAGTGGCAACATTCCAAGGTTACTCATACTTACTTCAGTGATGATCTATTTGAAATTATACATTCAATGTTCCTCAATGGAATATGTTGGGGAAATAATTTAACTGTCATTTGCATTTATTTGCAATTATACTGCAGCAATCGATCTATTGGTTAATGTCTACAATCAGCATTGTTTGGTTGCACTACAGATTTAGGGGATCAAGATGCAGAGTTAACACAGCTCTTTGTATGTATGGTTCAATGCATGCTTCCTGGGTGACAAAGTTTTAATGTTAGCAGAAAGGAGAGTGGAAGCATTTGATTTGTCCTACGAATAAAAATATTCCGTATGTAGATTTAAAAGATCCTAGGAGGTCCAGTGGATGCCAGAACACCTTTAAAACATGACTTAGCATTGACTAAAGTTAGATGAGAACATAAGAACGTAAGAATTAGGAGCAGGAGTAGGTTATTTGGCCCCTCGAGCCTGTTCCGCAATTCAATAAAATCATGGCTGATCTGATCATGGACTCCGCTCCACTTCCCTGCCCGCTCCCCATAACTCTTTGCACCCTTATCGCTCAAGAATCTATCTATCTCTGCCTTAAATATAGTCACTGACCGAAGGCTCCACAACTCTCTGGGGCAGAGAATTCCATAGATTTACAACACTCTGATAGAAGAAATTTCTCCTCATTTCAATTTCAAATGGGCTGCCATTTATTCTGAGACAGTGGGCCCAAAATTGCCCAGGAGTTGCTCCGTTTTTTTTAGAGCAACTTGATTTTTCTGGAGTATCTTAAAAATCCCCATTTTGCACATTCAATTTGCACCAGTATTAGTGAGTTAGTTAGGATTTTTTTAGTTTAGTTTAGTTTGATTCAAAAGGGGGCATTACCAGCCACCTATGCCCATTTTGGCCATTTAAGCCACTTTGGACAGCTAATAGTTGCTCCAAACTAACTTAGACCAGCGTATGTGGCCACTTATGGCCGCACAGAAAATCCTTGCGGAGAGTTAAGAAATCAGCGCAGGTATGTACTTAATGACTTGACTAAAGAATGTGAATAGGATCAAACAGCTATACAGGACATCATATGACAAACTTCGCAAATTAATTATATAACAGAAGCATTCATGGAAGCTTAAGCTACAAAACTAAAAGTAAAGAGACAAAACATATTTACAAAATGTTTTCAAAATATCCAAATAAAAAATAGAATTACCTCCTGCTCATAATTCTTATGTTCTTATGTAGGAAAGTATTTTCATCAACAGGGTTAAAGTCTTGAGTAAACTCATTAAAATTACCGGCTCCACAGTTATCACACACCTCCCCCCTGTGATCAAAACTCCCATCCCCGGGATCAAAACTCCGCCCTGGATCAAAACTCCCCCCTGGATCCAAACTCCCCTGGGATCAAAACCACCCCCCGCCCCGCAGATCAAAACTCCACCCCGCGAATCAAAACTTCCCCCACACCCCCATCAAAACTCTCCCCCCCAATCAAACGTTTGAGATGGATTTCAAAATAGACAAATCTATCTGAACCTTTGCATGGCAATGTCCTCAAGTCTTCAAGTTGTGTGTAGAATACAATGCAGGCAGCCAACAAAAGAACCAAGTGCTTTAGAAGAAGGCAGGCTTCTCTCATTACTGTGCGGCCATTCGGCCCGGGATAGGGGCGAGACACATCGGGTCATACGCTGCAGCGTGCATCATCATCATCTATGCTACTGCGCATGCCCGAAGGCTCTAATGCGCATGCGGACAGCTGCCGGCACTCTTTTACGTACAGAGCCCTAACTCCGCCCCCTCAATGGAATCGCCATGCCGTTCCAAGCCCCAGGTGAGTCAACAGAATGGCCAGAACCCGGGGACATCTTTTTGGTGCCGTTTTGAGTCTAGGAAGTCGGCATATCTCACGTGAGTGTGCCGAAAAAACGGGTGGGCCAAATTTGGGCCCTATATCCCCTAGTTTAATTTCCCCTATGAGTGGAAATATCCTCTCTGCATCCACCTTGTCGAGCCCCCTCATTATCTTATAAGTTTCAATAAGATCACCTCTCATTCTTCTGAACTCCAATGAGTATAGGTCCTACCTACTCAACCTATCTTCATAAGTCAACCCCCTCATCTTCAGAATCAACCTGGTGAACCTTCTCTGAACAGCCTCCAATGCAAGTTACACTGCAGATGGAGTACACTTGAATCACAACTCATGGAAAGGGCCTCACACTGCTAGGTTTTAGTGATCAGGAAAGCATATTGCACTTTTGGCCAGAATTTTTACTTTGAAGAGTGTGCGGGTTTGCAAGGGGGATGGCAGTTAAAAGTGCCGAAAGTGACAGCGCGTCGGGAAGCCGGCTTCAACCCAATGGCTTCTGCCCTTAACCTTAACTTAGTCAGCGCGCCAGAGACCCGCTCGGAAAGGTGGATGAGCTAATTAAAGTAGTTGGGAGCTCTTTAAGAGGTCATTAACAGTTTTTTAACCTGATGTTGGAGCTGTTACTGGCTGTCCGTATGATTCACGGCTTGCTGAACCTCGCCAATGACAACAAGGCAAGAGCAGAGTGGCCATTGTGGGAGTTGAACAATCGATAGTAAAAAAAAAATCATATGAACACTCACATCTCACAGCTGCTTCCTTGTCTAAGGGAAAGGCTCTTGCTGACACCACTTGTGTTGAGAGTGTGCTTTCAGGAGTTTGCAGGTGATTTCTACAACTTCCAGAAGTTATTCTCACTGCATTGGAAGTCACTCTCATTGCATTGGAAGATTGTGCCTCTGATCTCCACTTTACCTGGCATCTATCAGATCAGCATGGGTGCTGCTTATGGTGTTTCACCTTGGACATCAGATTCGGACCAAGATGAGCCCCAGCAGCAGCAACACCAGCAGCCTACTCCTCACTGACCTGCCGCTCTACAGGAGAGATGGGATGAGCAAGGATGCACCTTGCAGGAGGCGATACCCCCTCCAAGCACAGGGTATATAGGCAGAGGATCAGCTTCCTGGACATGACCGAAAACCAGTGTATCAGGAGGCTCAAGCTATGGCGTCAGGTCGTGGTAGACGTTTGTAACCTGCTGGAAGAAGACATGCTGCCAGGTGGACACACTTTACCAATGGCTGTCAAAGTTACCACCACCCTCAACTCCTTCGCCTCAGGCTCCTTCCAGGGATCTGTAGCAGACATTCACAAGATCTCAGTCAGCTGTCCACAAATGCATCATGTTTGACAAGTCAGCACTTATGTACACTTTGCCACTGAGGAAGCGAGTCAGATTGAGTGGGCGCTTGGCTTTCTGGCTCTGGCTGATATCCCACAGGTGTAGGGCATTATTGACTGCACACATGACCACCAAAGCAGCCCCGGACCACCCAGGAGTGTTTGTGAGCCGCAAGAGCTTCCATTCCCTCAATATGCAACTCGTCTGCAACTATAAAAAGATCTTCATGCATGTGTGTGCCAGATTCCCAAGGAGCTGTCATGACTCATTCATTCTGTGCCAACATCAGTTGAGGGTGACTATGAGGGAGAGGCATGACATTGCCAAATGGATTCCTGTGGCGTTAGTTTCTATGATTCTATGATTGCATTAAGATGAGGATGATTATCAGCGGTGCATATTCAGATGGGGATGTGAGTTAGTGCATGGACAATGAGGGGACGAGGATCTCACTGCGGGTCCTGACTCCTTGGCGGAGGATTTCCAGGGTGGCATCACTGAATCTCAGGGTAGACTTTTGATGCCGTATCTGCACTTTTGATCAATATAAATTTATTTACCAACAAGCATTTTACTAGTTACACAATCCACTCTCTTTTCCATTAAACTCTCCTGCACCTCCAGCAACTTTTAACTATCATCTGTGCATTGTTCTTTTAAATATCTCAGCTGAGGTCGTGTCATCCGTGATGTCATCGGACCCGCTTTAGTAACAGGTGGGGAAACCTGGAGGTCTGATTCAATTGTAGTGGCTCCGTTAAAACTCCATTGCAAGACTTATACATCCGGACCTCCGACACGATCCACTGCGCCCCACACCCGTCCAACGGCAAAGTGAAAATTCACCCTTTGTGTCAGCGGGTTCAGAAATGGCTTCACATTAACATGAAAGTGGCACTCCCAAAATGTTTAATTATTTTCTGAAGTTTTAAGCTTAATTTTACATGAAAGTCAGCTAGTCTTTTGAAAAATGAGTGACATTTGGTTACCAAATATATTCATAAGCTAATTTATAGATAAATCTCAAAAGATATTTTGGACCTTGTCAGTTCAAAAATAATGTTACTATATTTGCTGAATAATAATGAAATAAATGCAATGTGATAAACAACCTATACTTCTTCATATATCCATGTCATCCTGAGTCATTTTCAACTTTTGATTATAGAACTTCCTTTTTTACAATTTTATTCTTGTAATGAATCATATCTATGGAGTTACCTTTTATCGCCTGCTGTTTTCTGTCTTCCCTCACCCTCCTCTGAGAGCATTGACTCCTTACTGGTGCCATGGCCACTAGTCATCCACCAGTACCTCACAAGTATATACATGTTTGATGTTGTCCCTACCCAATTGCATAATAGAACAACAACAACAGCTTATATTTATATAGCGCCTTTAATGTAATGAAACGTCCCAAGGCGCTTCACAGGAGTATTATGAGATAAAACAATTTAACACCGAGCCACATAACTAGAAATCAGGGCAGGTGACCAAAAGCTTGGTCAAAGAGGTAGGTCTTGAAGGAAGAAAGAGAGATGGAGAGGCGGAGAGGTTTAGGCAGGGCGTTCCAGAGCTTGGGGCCTAGGCAACAGAAGGCATGGCCACCATTGGTGAGTGATTATAATCAGGGATGCTCAAGAGAGCAGAATTAGAGGAGCGCAGATATCTTGGGGGGTTGTGCGGCTGAAGGAGATTGCAGAGCTAGGGAGGGACGAGGCTATGGAAGGATTGGAAAGCAAAGATGAGAATTTTGAAATCGAGGCATTTCTTAACCGGGAGCCAATGTAAGTCAGCGAGCACAAGAGTGACTGGGTGTGAGTTAGGACAAGGGCAGCCGTGTTTTGAATGACTTCAAGTTTACAAAGGATAGAACGTGGGTGGCCAGCCAGGAATGCGTTAGAATAGTCGAGTCTAGAGGTAACAAAGACATGGATTAGGGTTAGGAATGATGTATATATCTATATTAAAAGACATCAGCCAGATACAGGTCCATTTCCCCCATCGCATTTGCCTGCAATCCACTTTTTTTACCCTGGCATATACCTTTGACTCATCCATGAACTTGTAGACAGTTCCTCCAATGCCTTAATCTAGATCATTGCTAATGATGGTGAAGGCAAAAGTCCTATCAATACCCCCTGCGAGATTCCACTAGTAGCCTGTCCCCATGCAGAACCATTGTCAGTAATTAATACCTTCTGCGTGCAACCAGTTTCTTGTTTAACCCAAAATTTGTCCACAGGACTCAACCTTATTTATTATTCATTTGTGTGGCACTTTGGCAAAGGCTTTTTGAAAATCAAGATACAGAATATCAACCAAGATTCCACATCTACCAACTGAGTAATGAAGGAATCAGAAATTAAAATTTAGATCAGCAGAGAAATGAATAAGGATTTGTTCAGTAGAAAGGCTAACAGGTCCTGCTGGCCTCCCCTCGTGTGGTCATAAAAGACCTTGCTGAGACTGCAGTATGAACATGATAACAGTAAACAAAGGCATTGTCGAAAAGAGGCCTCCTCAGGATATAGCGGCAGATTTCACATATTATTCTGAACAAGCTGTGATGGGACAATGGTCCTCAGTCAGCTCCACATGAGTGAATTGGAGAAGACCATTTCCTAGGAAGAGGTGAATGGGCTTTGACCAATAAGTCTAAAGCTAAAGATTTTGTGATAAGAAGAGCAGAGGTATAAAATTGAGTGTTGCCTGGAGAAAGTGTGCACCCAGGATCCTCAAGAAGAGACATCAGGGATGTCAAGGAATATCGTTGAAAAACGTTTCTCCTTCTGCTGCGAAGAATGATCACTCACCGAGGTCAAGTTACATTCCCTGCTAAAAGGATGCATTTGTTTATATCTGGGTCTGGGTTATAGTAAAAAGGTTTGTGTTAGTCTTCATTTCTCAAGTGCTGAGCGTTGATACATGTGAGAAGAAATATCTAAAAGTTCACTTCTCTTACAGTAACTCCTCAAAATAAATTGAACCAGGTTGGTGAAATAGGATCTGCTGATCCAGAAGAAGGTTCTGATTTATTACCCTTTTTAAATGTAAGTGCTACATGGGTCTCTCTGCGGTCCATGGGAGCAATCCCAGATCCCAGTAAGCTGTTAAATATATGAGGTAGTTGCTTGAAGAGCACAGCTTCCATTTCTTTGAGCATCCTCAGATGAATGCCGTCAGTACCAGCAGCTCAATTCATTTTTAGCCCACTTATTCTAGCCAAGACTATATTCATATCAATTTTTAGCATCAACCTTACAATGTATTTTTCATAACCCAGCGTCATCGTCAGCAGTGAAGACATTTAAAACATCAACCATACTCAGGAGTCCACCTGAATTTCCTGAGGAATTCTTCAATGGCCCATACAATGGCACTCTGATTCCTAACATAGCTGAAAAACAACTTGTTATCATTACCATACCTATCTACTTGTCTCTTCTCCAGTGTCCATTTGGATGCTCTGATTGCAGCTTTTTCTGCCTTAAACTGAATTTGATACCTATTCCAGTTCTTTGCGATTTATTTTATGTGACTTTGGAGATGAGCTGTTAGCCAATTTGATTTTGTTTTAGTATGGATCCTTCTTTTAATACGAGGGACTTGCACAACTTCCTTTTGCATAAGAATTGTTATAAAGGAATTCTATTTTTCTTCAGTGTCACAATTAATTCCTAGTTATCTGCTAACTTTGCAAAATTAGACCTCTTAGAAACATAGAAACATAGAAAATAGGTGCAGGAGTAGGCCATTCTGCCCTTCTAGCCTGCACCGCCATTCAATGAGTTCATGGCTGAACATTCAACTTCAGTACCCCATTCCTGCTTTCTCGCCATACCCCTTGATCCCCCTAGCAGTAAGGACCTCATCTAACTCCTTTTTGAATATATTTAGTGAATTGGCCTCAACAACTTTCTGTGGTAGAGAATTCCACAGGTTCACCACTCTCTGGGTGAAGAAGTTCCTCCGCATCTCGGTCCTAAATGGCTTACCCCTTATCCTTAGACTGTGACCCCTGGTTCTGGACTTCCCCAACATTGTGAACATTCTTCCTGCATCTAACCTGTCTAACCCCGTCAGAATTTTATATGTTTCTATGAGGTCCCCTCTCATTCTTCTGAACTCCAGTGAATTTGCTTCTAAAATTAAATATTCTGCGGTGTTGGTTTGACTGATCAAGTTAAATCTGCTATCATGATTACTGTTGCCCAGATGTTTCCCACAGAGGTTTGATATGTTGTGTAAGGGAAAACACATTTATGGTATGTACAATTTATTTCAGTTGTTCGACCCTCAATACTAGATGAATCACCATTGAACACCTGGTAAAATAAAAGCTCACATTATACACACATTTCCCAATTCAGTTGCTAGTTTTCAGTGACTGATGGGTACTGTTGAATGTAGTTTACTTTGTTGGTTGTGTTTTATTTTGAAGGGACCATTTGTATTAATGATGCCTTAGGGAAGGTACTTGTACTGTGCAATTTTGTTGTGATGACATTTGGATAGCCCAGTTTCGCATCACTGATCTATTTCAAAATAGTTTCAATTAAGTTTCTTTTGTAATTGGTACCCAGTCGACTTCAGCATAATATGGCTCTTGACCTGAAAGCCATTAAGCAATTATGGGCCAATAGTTTGATCGACCGATTCCACCCCCCTCCCCGGTGACTGTCTCAAGCTGAGCCAGATTATTTGCAACCTCATCACCCTATTTGATCCAGAGTTGAGCTTCTGAACTCATATCCTCGCCATCACCAACATCCCCACCTGCGCTCCTGCCTCAGCCCACTGGCTGCTTTTGTTACCTCCAGACTCGATTATTCCAATGCTCTCCAAGCTGGCCTCCCATCTTCGGCCCTCCAGGAAGTTAACCTCATCCAAAACTCTGCTGACCATATCCTAACTCGCACCAAATCCCATTCACTCATAACCCCTGTGCTCGCTGACCTACATTGGCTCCTGGTTCACCAACGCCTTGATTTTAAAATTCACATCCTCATATTCAAAGCCATTCATGGCCTCACCCCTCCCTGGGGTCAAAATTGCCCCCCGCGGGAAATGGGGCGCACGCAACCTGTTTCTGTTGTTTTCACCGCCGCGGTGGATGAGGTGATCTCTTGAACGAAATTCCACTCTTTGGCTTTTTCTTTTTGGCGGACCGGACATCTGGGGGTGGTAGTGCGGTGGTGAGCACTCTAGAGGGGCGGAAGTTGGGGGAGGGCAGCGGGGGGGGGGGGGGGCGGGTCCGATGCTGTCAATCATCACTGTAGTGCTGATGATGTCATCATGGTGCTGTGTCACCACTGCTCCCACCTGCACTTAAAGGGGAGATTGGTGCAATTTTTTAAGTTTGGTCCACTGGACCACCAGGGAGCGTATTGGCTGGGCCAGCAGCCTGGCACCCAAGAGGGGGTGCCAGGCTGCCTGTTGGCAATCTGGTCGAACCCGGGGGCATAATTGTCGGCCCGACATGCAATCGGCCGACAAGAAAAAACATGGCAGCAGCGTCAGTGCATCCTCCCCTTTAATGGGAGCTGCAGCGCCATTTTAGAAGGCCACAGCCTCAATGGACCATCTCAAAAATGTAGGTTTTGGTCCCACCTGGCGGGAGGAAGATTTTCTTGGTGGAATTTAGGCATCGGATCGGGAGGAGGGGGGGAATATCGGCAGTGTGCACACTGATAATGCACTAAAGATGGCTCGGCAGCAGCGGAGCAGTAGGGGGTAGTGGGTCACCACCGGGATACCGCAGGAGCGGAATTTTGATAATGGCGGCCATTACACGAAAAATTGGCAGCCATTGCACTCCGCAGCATTGCCGCCGGTTTTCGGTGTTAACAGGCCTTAAAGAAGGGGAGAATTTGGGCCTCCCTAACTTTGTAATTTCCTTCAACCTTACAACCACACGAGAACTCTGCATTTCTCCAATTCTGGCCTCTTGTGCAGCCTCGATTTTCTTCACTATTGGCAGCTAGGTCCCAAACTTTGAAATTCCTTTCCGAGAGCTCGCCACCTCTCCACCTGGCTCTCCTCCTTTAAGACAGTCCTGGAAACCGACCTCTCTGTCCTAAATTACCCTTCTTTCGTTTGGTATCAATTTTTGTCTGATTACACTCCTGTGAAGCATGGTGGGACGTTTTTCTACCTTAAAGGTGCTATATGAATACAAATTGTTGTTGTTGTTGTGGAATTGGAAAACAAAGATCGAGAGTTCTGCCTTTAGAACATTTTGAGGCCGAAGTTGGCCCCTGTCTGAAACGGGGCGCACGTACCCTGTTTCAATGATTTTTACCACTGCAGTAGTTGAAGTCGCCTCTTGAGCGAAATTCCACTCCTTGTTGTCTTTTTTTATTTGGATCCGGAAGTCGCTTTTAATGGGGGCGGTTATGAGGTGGTGGTGGCAGAAGTTGGGGCAATGTGGAGTGGCCGCCATGATGACGTTATCACAGCTCTCCCCTTCACTTATAGGGGAGAGCCTCCGAGATTTTTAAACTTTGGTTCACTGGGCCACCAGGGAAGGTTTCGGCCAGGCCAGGAGGGTGTGCCATGCTGCCTGTTGGCGGCTCAACTGAATATGGGGGCATAATTGTTGGGCCAACATGGCAGTCGGCCTACAAAGAAAAACATGGCGGCAACACAGTGCATCCTCCCCTTTAAGGGAAGTTGCACCACTGCTGCAGAAAGCCGCAGCCTCACTGGACCACTGGGAAAAAATAGGTTTTGGCACCGCCAGACGGACCAGAGATTTTCATGGTGGAATTTCGCCGTCGGGCCGGAGTGGGGGTAGATCGGCGGTGCACACTGTGATGATGCACTTTACACAGATCGGCAGCAGCGGAGCGATGGGGTGGTGAGTGGGGGGGGGGGGGGAGCGGGTCACCGCCAGGTTAACATGGGAACAGAATTTTCATAATGGCGGCCATTACACGAAAAGTCAGCGGCCATTGCGCTGTGCAGCATGGCCGCTGATTTCCAGTGTTCACAGGCTTTGAGGAAAGGAATCTTTACATTTATCTCGTGATACATCAGGAAACTTTATAAGCTTCAAATACATCTCCAAACTCTCAAATTTGTTTCGTCAGCTACAGCTACTGCTCCAATAAAGCAGGTTGTGTAACACCACTGTTGTGTAACAACTATTAATAATGAAAGAACATTCCGTAGAGAACATTATCGCTCATGGATCAAGCATAAATTACATTGTTTTCTACGTTATATTAATTTCACTTCATAACATCCCCCTAGCAACTTACCTGGATCATCTCATCGACCTAGAAGCCATTTATTATTTCAAGCCCTTGACAAGTGAATATAACAAGGTTGAGCCAATGGCGGACTAAACCAATGCATTTCAAGCCCACAGTGTGTCTACGGTGGTATGAAAAATGCATGAAAGTAAATCAGGTTCCCCAACATATTGACAGTGCAGGGACTAAAAGAAAAATGTTTTCATTTATAAAGCAAGAGATGGTGACTGAAGTAGCAAAAACAAAACCCACAAACAAAGCACTATATCAACCATTTGGTAGTTAAACTGTGTCATCTCTTCCTCATAAAATAGGTCATTAAAAGTGACAGGAAATAGATTTTGAAAATGTTGCAATCACTCTTATTCATGAAGAAATGAAATTCTTAACCATAATATATCATTTTAAGGATATAATACCATGTACACCCACATATTAAGATTAATATCAAATCATAACAAAATATATAGATCATACTATTGATATGGCACTGCCCTGGCTCAGTGAATATGATTATTCACAGTAGCTTTGTCAGGACACAGTTCTGAGTCCTGATTTTTCTGTGCACAAAATTCAACTGAAATTACTTTCTTCAAAACTAGTGTTACTTAAAAAAATTTGTATAGACATCGGGATATGAGCATCGCTGGCAAGGTCGGTATTTATTGCCCATTCCTAGTTGCTCTGAGAACGTGGTAGTGGACATTCTTCTTGAATGGCTAGTAGCAGTTTGATGCAACTGAGTGGCTTGCTGGACCACAACAAAGGGTAGCCACATCTGTGAGGGACTGGGGTCACATCTAGGGCAAATTTCCTTCCCTAAAAAGCATTAGTGAACCAATTGAATTTTTGCAACAATCCGACAGCTTCATGGTTACTTTTACTGATACTTTTTTCTATTCCAGGTGTGTTTCTAAACCCGAATTCAAATTTCTAAACTGCCCTGGTGGGATTTAAACTCACAGGCCTAGAAATTCAATAGCATTGCATGCATTGTTTTGGGCAGTGAATTGGTGCCTAAGCCTCCTATATGGCAGACAGAAAGAGCATGCCACCCACCATATTGGTGTCCAGAACCTGCACCAGAAACAGGCGTTAGAACCTTTACATATGCAAATAAGGAGCCTAATGCCTGTTTGGCCCTGAATGCAGCTGGCGCTAGGTTTCCAATCGTCACCCCATCCCCCTACCAATCACTGCCTCCCACCCCCACCCCAATCATCGCATCAACTTCCCGATCCAGATCCAGATCACACTCCATCCCAACATCCTGATCGCCTCTATTCTGATGTCCTGATCACCTCCCAGCACAGTTGCCTGATTAACCCTCCCTTTGCCGGTCGTCCTCCCTTTCCCTGTCGCGCTCTCTAGGTCGCCATCTCTCCCAATCACTTCCCCTTTCCAATCGCATCCCCTTCCCCTTTTATGACAAAACTGAGGTCACCCAAAAATCAAAGCCTCTTCACTTGTGAGCTGCTTGGGAAGGTGACTGCAGCTCGCTGATCTCTTTCAAATGAGGCCCAAGGCCCAATATTGGATGTGCCTTGGACCTAGACGTTGAGGGGCAGAGGCCACTCCCTGTGCCCAGTTCGCGCCGACAGGCTGGCAGGAATAAATTTCTAGACCACATTCTCTGGATGTGCAGTCTCGGCCTCTCGACTATTTCAGTAAAAGAACCACAACACTACCATAGCTTTTTCTTTATTTTCTGGAGTGTCTCAGTATGCAAATAAAAGTAAGGGAGAGCTTACAAAATAAACAGACAAAATTGTTGAATCAGATGGGGCAATGCAGTAGTGTATTTTACATGTAATCCTTTTTATCCAGCCTTGTCCTCATCCCCATTCCTGGACCACTGCCACTTCATTCTGCAATTTGGCTGCTACTCCTGCAAAGGCCACTACTACCGTCCCTTAGGAATAGAATTGGTATCAAAAGTCTGAACAAATCATTAGCAAGCCTAGAGACAAAGAAAAGGTAATTTGTCATAGTCGTTGGAAGGCCACAGGAGTTACTGATGATTCCTGAGACAATCTATACCCATCAACTATGATACATAAAATTGCAGTGTTCTTTGCAGAGCACTTTGAACCTGAAAGCTTTCCACAGAAAATTCACTCTATTGTCTAAACTCTTGTTTCATGTTAGTTGTCTGCTGGGTGTGATATGACTTAGGCCATAATAAGACATATTGAGGGTGTTCTCTTCAATTGTAAATTAAATTGTAGGCAAATATGAGATCTTTGGTATTGCAATAGCACCACTGACATTATTTACTCTGGACATTTTTAGAACTGGCCCCAAAAATGAACAAAATTATCCAATTGTCACTCCCTATTTGATATGAGTTTCAATGAAGACTTTCTTTGACAATAATAACGAAGAAAGCACTCGGCAAAGGCACAGGAAGGGAGGAAAAATGCACCCAGGCTCTCCTTCTTTATCTCCTGGTGCCCAGGTCTTGAAAAGTCTTGGAGCATATTATCAGTCTGTTCTCTTGCTGAGGCACAGACAAATTTCAGAAATTGATCATTTTTTTTAAACCTCTGAGTGTCACATTTTCTCCATCCCACATTACATTTTTCGGCCACGGCATAACTAAAACTGCCTATTTCCACCTCTGTAACATTGTCCGCCTCTGCTCCTGCCTCAGCTCTTCTGCTGCTGAAACCCTCATCCAAGCCCTTGGTGCCTCAAAACTTGACTATTCCAATGCACTCCTGGCTACACCTAGTTTCTAAACTACGTAAACTTGAGGTCATCCAAAACTCGGCAGCCCATGTCCGAACTCACACCGTCACGATCACCCATCACTCCTGTGCTCGCTGACCTACATTGGCTCCCGGTTAGGCAACACCTCGCTTTCAAAATTCTCATCTTTGTTTACACATCCTTCCATGGCCTCACCCCTTTCTATCTCTGTAATCTCCTTCAGCCTCACAACCCCACGAGATGTCTGTGCTCCTCAAATGCTGCCCTCTTGAGTATCCCTGACTAAAACTGCTCAATCATCGGTGGTCGTGCCTTCAGCTGCTTGAGCCCTAAGCTCCGGAACTCCCTCCCTAAACCTCTCCACCTCTCTACCTCTTTTTCCTTCTTTAAGAAACTCCTTAAAACCTACCTCTTTAATCAAACATTTGGTCATCTGCTGTAATTTCTTCTTCTGTGGCTTGGTGTCAAATGTATCTGTTTTGTCTTATTACACTACTGTGAAGCGCCTTGGGACATTTTGCTACGTTAAAGGCGCTATATAAATAAAAGGTTTTGTTGTTGTGGATATGAATGCAACAATGCTGGTAACTTTTACTCTGTGGATGCAGAGCTTCCAAATAAGGAACATTTTGAGGGTGAAAACTGCCGAAAGTGCTAGATGTAGCCAGATTTTTCAAAATTAATTCTCACGATATGGACGTTGCTGGCAAGGCCAGTATTTATTGCCCATCCATAGTTGCTCTTGAGAAGGTGGTGCTGAAACTTCTTTTTGAACCGCTGCAGTCCATGTGGTGAAGATACTCCCACAGGTAAGGAGTTCCGGGAATTTGATCCAGCGACGATAAAAGAATGGTGATATATGTCCAAGTCGGCATTGTGTGTGAGCTGGAGGGGAACTTGTAGGTGATGGTGTTCCCATGGAACTGCTACCCTTGTCCTTCTAGGTGGTGGAGGTCGTGGGTTTGGGAGGTGCTGTCGAAGAAGCCTTGGAGAGTTGCTGCAATGCATCCTGCAGCCACGGTCCGTCGGTGGTGGAGGAAGTATATATTTAACATGGTGGCTGCCGATCAAGCAAATGGCTTTGTCCTGAATCATGTTGAGCTTCTTGAGTGTTATTGCAGCAAAGAATAACCCAGTCTCTGATCTGCCATAGTAGGCACGGTATTTGAGAAGCTGGTCCATTGAGTTTCTGGTCAATGACAGCCACAGAACATTGATGGGAATTCCGTGATGATAATGCCATTGAATGTCAAAAGGAGATGGTTGGACTCTCTCTTGTTGGAGATAGTCATTGCCTGGCAGTTGTGTGCAATGAACTTTTACTTTCCACTTATCAGCCCAAACCTGGATGTTGTCCAGGTCTTGCTGCACATGGGCATGGATTAAGACAATTGCTAGGGATTAAGGGCTAGAAATCTGGCGATTTTGCACCCAGGTTTTTGGTGCTATTTCACCTTTTTTTGGCAAAAACCCGGTCGGCGGAAAATTCAGAGAAGTTTTTCAGCGGCGCTTTTCAAATACCGCTGGAGAGAGGAGCACCGCCATGCAAGACTCAAAATATCACTTTCGCTAAAAATTTGGCTGTGACGCACACATATTTTGGACGGAAAAAAACAGCAAGCAAAAAGCTACGTTGCAGTCCTTGGATCAGCAGCAAGTATGAAGACCTGCAAAAAAGGTAAGTTACAGTTTTGATGCTTTCATTCTTTTGCAGAAATTCGCTAGACAATTGTCTTGTAAATGTTTTGTGAATTTTTTTTTTTCCTTTTTCCAATTTACTTTCGTGTTTTTCCACCCTCCCTAGGCCCAACTCGCAGCGGTATCAGCCTCATGCTAAAGTTGCCGAGGATCGCGGTTTGCGCCGTGAGTCCTCAAGCAACGCCGATTTTTACCGCTGCGCAAATTAAACCTTGAATTTATGGCCTCATAGTGATAGGGTTGCGATAACGGTAATTTTGGCAAAAAAATACAATTATTGCCGAGAACCGAATTTCTAGCCCTTAGAAGTGTTGATTTCGGCAGCCAGAAACATTGGGTTGTCACAAAGTCTTCTCTTATTCTGTGTGACACAAAGAATAAAGTAAACTAAGAAATAAAGATCCGTTATGCATATTGGGCAATGCAAATGATTGTTGAGAAATAAGGGTGTCAAAAAATCTTGAAAAGTTCTGCAGTTGTGCTATTTAGCACCATAAAATTACAGTTCAATACAGCCTTGTTTGTTCATTTTTATGGGGTGTAGAAAAAAAATTAAGTAGAGGAAACCTAATTAATCAAAGGGGACCTAATTAAGTGAAGTTAATAACCACAAACAAGGCTGTGAGAAAAAAAGAAAAAATATGTGCTACGAACAAAGGGAAAATGATAAAATTAGAACTCTCAGGAAGATAGATCATTTTATCACAATATAAACCAAGTGTCTTTGGGAAAAATACACTCCAAAGCTAGGTCACATGGGATGGTAAGAGATTACGGGAAACAAAAGACGATTGAAGAACATCTCAACTGGTTGAAAGCAGTTAGGCCAAGAGGAGACCTAAGAATGCTGTGGCACGTAACTTATCAGATAAAAGGTGCACAGGGGAGGTAACAAAGCTTGCTGTCAATATAATTGTATTAACCAATTAATATTTGTAATCATTGGACATAGGCGAAAATGTTGTGATGCGGCAGGGACACAAGAAATGAAAAGCCTCAGCGCGGAACTTCATGATTTTGTATGCATTTTAGAAACATAGAAACATAGAAAATAGGTGCAGGAGTAGGCCATTCAGCCCTTCTAGCCTGCACCGCCATTCAATGAGTTCATGGCTGAACATGCAACTTCAGTACCCCATTCCTGCTTTCTCACCATACCCCTTGATCCCCCTAGTAGTAAGGACTTCATCTAACTCCTTCTTGAATATATTTAGTGAATTGGCCTCAACAACTTTCTGTGGTAGAGAATTCCACAGGTTCACCACTCTCAGGGTGAAGAAGTTTCTCCTCATCTCGGTCCTAAATGGCTTACCCCTTATCCTTAGACTGTGACCCCTGCTTCTGGACTTCCCCAACATTGGGAACATTCTTCCTGCATCTAACCTGTCTGAACCCATCAGAATTTTAAACGTTTCTATGAGGCCCCCTCTCATTCTTCTGAACTCCAGTGAATACAAGCCCAGTTGATCCAGTCTTCCTTGATAGGTCAGTCCCACCATCCCGGGAATCAGTCTGGTGAACCTTCGCTGCACTCCCTCAATAGCAAGAATGTCCTTCCTCAAGTGAGGAGACCAAAACTGTACACAATACTCCAGGTGTGGCCTCACCAAGGCCCTGTACAACTGTAGCAACACCTCCCTGCCCCTGTACTCAAATCCCCTCGCTATGAAGGCCAACATGCCATTTGCTTTCTTAACCGCCTGCTGAAGAAAAACAAGGGATCCAGGAAAAAAAAGAAAGTAAGCTTTGTTGAATGAAAAGTTGGTGGGAATTAATGAATTTTTCATTTGTCAGAAATTCTGTTTTTTTTCAAAAGAAAAATGGTGTAGCTATCTGTTTGTTTTAGCTCCACCCCCGTTTTCAGACAGAGAGTTGAAAGTGTTGTAGTGTTGTCCTAGACGTGGGAAGTTTTAAGAAAGTGTGAACCTAGAATTGAATTACATTTTAAGTTAGAAACGTAAGTGCGGATTTATTTTGATTATGATTTATGGAACGATGAAATGCACAAAGGATTTGGACGTTCCAATTGGATTACAGTAAATAAAATGCATGGTCTCGTTTTTTTTTTAATTCCAACACGCTCACTTACTTGTCAAAAGAAAACACATAATCATTGATTACATTGGGTTGAAAGATAATAAATTTAGTCTAGGAATGAGACAAAGAAAGGAAAAGGGAGAGTGTATATCTTTTAAAAAAGCCTGCGTGGGTTTCTCAAGGCTACAGGCTGGAAGAAGCTACGCCCTTATTTTCCTTTGTGTAGAATAACAGAGATTTAAATAAAAGATTGGCAGTAGAGTATTTGAATTGGGATTTTGAAATATTTCAGGTGATTCTCCTTGATAAACCATTGTGGTTGTATTGGAAAATCTTGGGTTTGGAAACATTTTTAATTGAAATAATAAAAGTACACATCTGTGTAACTTTACCTCAACTACTATATCAGAAGCTGAAGCTTAAAAAGATGTAATTTATGAGGTACTGTATCACAAAATATATCTTGAAATTATAGACCAAAAGATGTTCTTATGCTATTCCTACTTGGATTGAAGTTTTTTTTAATGTTCAGCTTCTAAAACAGAAGTTAGGCAGATAATAAGCATAAATGAGAATTCCAATATTTAAAAAAACAATATTACCATATTTGACATTTTTAATTCAAAAATAAATACAAATACTATAAAAGGGGAGCAGCAATTAGGATGGGAACAGTAAAGAGTTCATTTTGTTGTGAAGGTTTCAAGTATGAAAAGGCACAACAACATAGTGAGATACATTTCAAACTGAGCCTCTTTAGAACTATTTTGGTGTTTGAGATTTTTTTTTGTGTTGTTCTGACAGAGATCTATTAAAATAATGTTTTTCATCAAAAGGACTCGCTAAATAAAATAGTAATGTGGGTACTAACCAATGATGTTAACCTACAGTTCAAGTGCATGCAAATTTGTAAAATCTGATCTCTTAAAAAAAAACTATAAAGTTTGGAAACAATCTAAAAATGCAATTTTCTCTCATGAAAGACAGAAATGCCATTTGGGGAGACGAGATAAGATATGGAAGTAGCCTTGGAAATGATTTTCAAGAACTTGAATTGCGAGCACGTGTTTGTTAAGATAGTTTATAAACTATCACTTGTTTTTGAATACAGGAAACCAGACAATCCTGGCCAGAATTACTACCCACGATACGAATGAGGATACGCGCCACACCAAATCGAATGACAGGATTAACCCCCTATGAGCTAATGACTGGATGAGTAATGATGTTACCCGAGGGGATAGTTACAGGAGGAGCAGAATTAGGACCATTACAAGATAGAATCAGGAAATCTTTGAGCGAGCAGTTGAAAGGTAAGGGACAGGAGGTCTGAGAAAGACAGAGAGAGGAGGACGAAGACGATGGGACAAATACCTCAGTTATAATCCCTGAAGTGGGGGCTAAGGTAATGGTTAAGGAAGTGGCAGATAAACCAGGATTCGCACCTCGGTGGAGCAGACCATATGAGGTGGTAATCAGTGGTGACACATGTGCATAATAAAATGGATCTGGGAAAGGGCACACGTCTGGAGAAATGGTACAAACAATCTGGTTGAAATAGAAATGATAAGAATCGAATTGAACCCTGGGATGCCAGGCTGGAATCTCTCAACAGGAAAAATGTGGCTCATTGCAAAGATCCTGACAGGCACCTCAATCCTGACCAGCCTGGGAGAAGCTACCATAACACAGGGACAACTGACTGAGGAACAGCAAGGCCTGTATTACACGGATTCGGGAGGTGTGGTTGTGATGCCGGAAAGCTGATGGTGACGGTTGAAACAACAGTAGACTTAAAGTGCAGCATCGGAATGATGTACCTAAAACGGTATACAAAGGGCTTGAAACACCCGAGGAATGGGCCTATACATAGTTGACAATTTAAGTAACTGAGACTGCGGTATGTCATATAGCCTGGGTGGGGGGGAAGAAGAGACAAAAACAATGCACCCGGAAGGAAGGGGTGCAGATAAGGTGCGCGCCACAGTTCACTCAATTCTCAGGAGTACCTCAGCAAGGTCAGGATGAGCAGAAGTTATGCCCGCCCTCCAAATGCACAAATGGGGCCAGTGGTGAGTGATGCTGGGAGGTTGTTCCCTGAGTTATACCCACCACCACTGCCCCACCAACTACCACAGCCCCTGTTGCTACTGCCCCCCCTACCGGAACCCCTGGTATGCCCAGATATGACCGGGAAGGCTCCAGCGGGGTTGGTGATGAAACGAACGAAAGACAGAATCCACCGGGGTGCGACAGCAGGTGATTACAGTATTTCGAAACCTGACAGATATAACTATCCCCAGTTTCTGTGGGCCCAGCACGATGGCACTATATAAGAATCTGACACCACGAGCCTTGAAAGGGCCAGAATCTAACACCAGGAAATTCGTGGTGACCCAAAAGACGAGGAGAAAGAGGGACATATTGGAAATGGTAGGTGTGGGCTATGCAGCCGGGGTCTCAATAGTCAACACAATAGACCTTCAGGCCATAGATGGGCAAGTCAGTATACTGTAGGCAACACATACCTTGAGAAATCATGCAAAGACCATCAATCTATTGAACAACCGAACTGCTAAGGCAAGTGCGGCTGCCGTATGTGTTGGGCATGAAGCATGGATGCTGGCCTCAGTGGAAACACAGAAACATAGAAAGTACATAAGAACATAAGAATTAGGAACAGGAGTAGGCCATCTAGCCCCTCGAGCCTGCTCCGCCATTCAACAAGATCATGGCTGATCTGGCCGTGGACTCAGCTCCACTTACCCGCCCGCTCCCCATAATCCTTAATTCCCTTATTGGTTAAAAATCTATCTATCTGTGATTTGAATACATTCAATGAGCTAGCCTCAACTGCTTCCCTGGGCAGAGAATTCCACAGATTCACAAACCTCTGGGAGAAGAAATTCCTTCTCAACTCGGTTTTAAATTGGCTCCCCTGTATTTTGAGGCTGTGCCCTCTAGTTCTAGTCTCCCTGACCAGTGGAAACAACCTCTCTGCCTCCAACTTGTCTATCCCTTTCATTATTTTAAATGTTTCTATAAAATCACACCTCATCCTTCTGAACTCCAATGAGTAAAGACCCAGTCTACTCAATCTATCATCACCGGAATCAGCCGAGTGAATCGTCTCTGTACCCCCTCCAAAGCTAGTATATCCTTCCTTAAGTAAGGTGACCAAAACTGCACGCAGTACTCCAGGTGCTGCCTCAGAATACCCTGTACAGTTGCAGCAGGGCCTCCCTGCTTTTGTATTCCATCCCTCTCGCAATGAAGGCCAACATTCCATTCGCCTTCCTGATTACCTGCTGCACCTGCAAACTAACTTTTTGGGATTCATGCACAAGGACCCCCAGGTCCCTCTGCACCGCAGCATGTTGTAATTTCTCCCCATGCAAATAATATTCCCTTTTACTGTTTTTTTTTTCCAAGGTGGATGACCTCACATTTTCCGACATTGTATTCCATCTGCCAAACCTTAGCCCATTCGCTTAACCTATCTAAATCTCTTTGCAGCCTCTCTGTGTCCTCTACACAACCCGCTTTCCCACTAATCTTTGTGTCATCTGCAAATTTTGTTACACTACACTCTGTCCCCTCTTCCAGGTCATCTATGTATATTGTAAACAGTTGTGGTCCCAGCATCGATCCCTGTGGCACACCACTAACCACCGATTTCCAACCCGAAAAGGACCCATTTATCCCGACTCTCTGCTTTCTGTTTGCCAGCCAATTCTCAATCCATGCTAATACATTTCCTCTGACTCCGCGTACCTTTATCTTCTGCAGTAACCTTTTGTGTGGCACCTTATCGAATGCCTTTTGGAAATCTAAATACACCACATCCATCGGTACACCTCTATCCACCATACTCGTTATATCCTCAAAGAATTCCAGTAAATTAGTTAAACATGATTTCCCCTTCATAAATCTATGTTGCGTCTGCTTGATTGCACTATTCCTATCTAGATGTCCCGCTATTTCTTCCTTAATGATGGCTTCAAGCATTTTCCCCACTACAGATGTTAAACTAACCGGCCTATGGTTACCTGCCTTTTGTCTGCCCCCTTTTTTAAACAGAGGGGTTACATTAGCTGCTTTGCAATCCGCTGGTACCTCCCCAGAATCCAGAGAATTTTGGTAGATTATAATGAATGCATCTGCTGTAACTTCCGCCATCTCTTTTAATACCCTGGGATGCATTTCATCCGGACCACGGGACTTGTCTACCTTGAGATCCATTAGCCTGTCCAGCACTACCCCCCTAGTGATAGTGATTGTTTCAAGGTCCTCCCTTCCCACATTCCCGTGACCAGCAATTTTTGGCATGGTTTTTGTGTCTTCCACTGTGAAGACCGAAGCAAAATAATTGTTTCAGGTCTCAGCCATTTCCACATTTCCCATTATTAAATCCCCCTTCTCATCGACTAAGGGATCAACATTTACTTTCGTCACTCTTTTCCGTTTTATGTATCGGTAAAAGCTTTTACTATCCGTTTTTATGTTTTGCGCAAGTTTACTTTCGTAATCTATCTTTCCTTTCTTTATTGCTTTCTTAGTCATTTTTTGCTGCCGTTTAAAATTTTTCCAATCTTCTAGTTTCCCACTAACATTGGCCACCTTATACGCATTGGTTTTTAATTTGGTACTCTCCTTTATTTCCTTGGTTATCCACGGCTGGTTATCCCTTCTCTTACCACCCTTCTTTTTCACTGGAATATATTTTTGTTGAGCATTATGAAAGAGCTCCTTAAAAGTCCTCCACTGTTCCTCAATTGTGCCACCGTTTAGTCTGTGTTCCCAGACTACTTTAGCCACTCTGCCCTCATCCCGCTGTAGTCCCCTTTGTTTAAGCATAGTACGCTCATTTGAGACACTACTTCCTCACCCTCAATCTGTATTACAAATTCAACCATACTGTGATCACTCATTCCGAGAGGATCTTTTACCGGGAGATCATTTATTATTCCTGTCTCATTACACAGGACCAGATCTAAGATAGCTTGCTTCCTTGTAGGTTCTGTAACATACTGTTCCAAGAAACAATCCCGTATGCATTCTATGAATTCCCCCTCAAGGCTACCCCGTGCGATTTGATTTCACCAATCGATATGTAGGTTAAAATCCCCCATGATTATTGCCATTCCTTTTTCACATGACTCCATTATTCCCTTGATTATTGTCCGCCCCACCGTGAAGTTATTATTTGGGGGCCTATAAACTATGCCCACCAGTGACTTTTTCCCCTTACTATCTCTAATCTCCACCCACAATGATACAACATTTTGTTCATTAGAGCCAATATCGTCTCTCACAACTGCCCTGATATCATCATTTATTAACAGAGCTATCCCACCTCCTTTCTCTTCTTGTCTATCTTTCCGAATTGTCAGATATCCCTGTATGTTTAATTCCCAGTCTTGGCCACCCTGCAACCACGTTTCTGTAATGGCCACCAGGAGTAGGCCATTTGGCCCTTTGAGCCTGCACCACCATTCAATATGATCATGGCAGATCATGCAACACCAGTACCCAATTCCTGCTTTCTCTCCATACCCCTTGATCCCCTTAGCCATAAGGGTCACATCTAACTCCCTTTTGAATATATCTAACGAACTGGCCTCAACAACTTTCTGTGGTAGAGAATTCCACAGGTTCACAATTTTCTGAGTGATGAAGTTTCTGCTCATCTCGGTCCGAAATGGCTTACCCCTTATCCTTAGACTGTGACCCCTAGTTCTGGACTTCCCCAACATTGGGAACATTCTTCCTGCATCTAACCTGTCCAATCCCGTCAGAATTTTATATGTTTCTCTGAGATCCCCTCTCATTCGTCTAAATTCCAGTGAATATAAGCCTATTCGATCCAGTCTTTCTTCATATGTCAGTCCTGCCATCCCGGGAATCAGTCTGGTGAGCCTTCGCTGCATGCCCTCAATAGCAAGAATGTCCTTCCTCAGATTAGGAGACCAAAACTGCACACAATACTCAAGGTGTTGTCTCACCAAGGCTCTGTACAACTGCAGTATGACCTCCGTGCTCCTATACTCAAATCCCCTCGCTATGAAGGCCAGCATGCCATTTGCTTTCTTTACTGCCTGCTGTACCAGCGTGCCTATCTTCAATGACTGATGTGCCATGACACTCAGGTCTCCTTGCACCTCCCCTTTTACTAATCTGCCGCCATTCAGATAATAGTTTACCTTCCTGTTTTTGCCACTAAAGTGGATAACCTCACACTTATCCACATTATACTGCATCTGCCATGCATTTGCCCATTCACATAACCTGTCCAAGTCCCCCTGCAGTCTCCTAGCATCCTCCTCGCAGCTCGCACTGCCACCCAGCTTAGTGTCATCTGCAAACTTGAGATATTATATTCAATTACTTCGTCTAAATCATTCATGTATATTGTAAATAGCTGGGGGCCCAGCACTGAACCCTGCTGCACCCCACTAGCCACTGCCTGCCATTCTGAAAAGGACCTGTTTATTCCCACCCTTTGCTTCCTGTCTGCCAACCAGTTCTCTATCCACGTCAATAGATTACCCCCAATAACAGGTGCCTTAATTTTGCACACTAATCTTTTGTGTGGGACCTTGTCAAAAGCCTTTTGAAAGTTCAAATATACCACATCCACTGGTTCTCTCTTATCCACTCTACTAGTTACATCCTCAAAAAACTCTCGAAGATTTGTCAAGCATGATTTCCCTTTCATAAATCCATATTGACTTGGACTGATCATATCACTGCTTTCCAAATGCGCTGCTATTATATCTTTAATAATTGATTCCAACATTTTCCCCACCACCGATATCACACTAACCGGTCTATAATTCCCTGTTTTCTCTCTCCCTCCTTTTTTAAAAAGTGGCGTTACATTAGCTACCCTCCAATTCATAGCAACTGAACCAGAGTCTATGGAATGTTGGAAATGACCAGCAATGCAACTACTATTTCTAGGGCCACTTCCTTAAGTACTCTGGGAAGCAGACTATCAGGCCCTGGGGATTTATTGGCCTTCAGTCCCTTCAATTTCCATAACAACATTTCTTGACTATTAAGGATTTCCCTTAGTTCCCCCTTCTCACTAGACCCACAGTCCCCTAGTATTTTCGGGGGATTATTCGTGTCTTCCTTAATGAAGATAGAGCAAAGTATTTGTTCAATTGCTCTGCCATTTCCTTGTTCCCCTTTATGAATTCCTCTGATTCTGACTGCAAGGGACCTACATTAGTCTTCACTAATCTTTTTCTCTTCACATATCTGTAGAAGCTTTTGCAGTCAGTTTTTATGTTCCCTGCAAGCTTACTCTCACACTCTATTTCCCCCTCCTAATTAAACCCTTAGTCCTCCTCTGCTGAATTCTAAATTTCTCCCAGTCCTCAGGTTTGCTGCTTTTTCTGGCCAATTTATATGCCTCTTCCTTGGATTTAACACTTTCCCTAATTTCCCTTGTTAACCACGGTTGAGCCACCTTCCCTTTTTTATTCTTACGCCACACAGGGATGTACAATTGTTGTAGTTCATCCATGTGATATTTAAATGTCTACCATTACCCATCCACCGCCAACCCTTTAAGTATCATTCTCCAGTCTATCCTAGCCAATTCACGTCTCAAACCGTCGAAGTTTCCTTTCCTTAAGTTCAGGACCCTAGTCTATGAATTAGGTGTGTCATTCTCCATCTTTATGAGAAATTACCATATTATGTTCACTCTTCCCATGCTAATTAATCCTCTCTCCTTACACAAGATCCAGTCTAGGATGACCTGCTCTCTAGTTGGTTCCTCGACATATTGGTATCGAAAACCATTCCTTATACACTCCAAGAAATCCTCCTCCAAAGGGTATTGCTACCAGTTTGGTTAACCCAATCAATATGCAGATTAAAGTCACCCATGATAACTGTTGCACCTTAAATTCCTGTTTGATTCCATCACCAACTTCCCTACTACTGTTTGGTAGTCTGTACACAACTCCCACTAATGTTTTCTGCCCTTTGGTGTTTCGCAGCTCTACCCATATAGATTCCACATCACCCTTCCTTACCATTGCGTTAATCTCCTCTTTAACCAGTAACGCTACCCCACCTCCTTTTCCTTCCTGTCTGTCCTTCCTGAATATTGAATACCCATGGATGTTGAGTTCCTAGCCTTGGTTACTTTGGAGCCACGTCTCCGTAATCCCAATTGCATCATATCCGTTAACTGCTATCTGTGCAGTCAATTCATTCACCTTATTACAAATGCTCCTCGCACTGGGACTCAGAGCCTTCAGGCTTGTTTTTTTAACACTCTTTGTCCTTTTAATATTATGTTGTAATGTGGCCCTTTTTCATTTTTTGCCCTTGATTTCTCTGCCCTCCACTCTTGCTTTTCTCCTTCCTACCTTTTGCTTCTGCCTCCTTTTTACTTCCCTCTGCCTCCCTGCTTAGATTCCCATCCCCCTGCCTTTTTAGATTAAACCCTTCGCAACAGCACGAGCAAACACTCCGCCTAGGACATTGGTTCTGGTCCTGCCCAGGTGCAGACCATCCACTTTGTACTGGTCCCACATCCCCCAGAACCGGTTCCAATGTCCCAGGAATTTGAATCCCTCCCCTTTGCACCATTCTTCAAGCCATGTATTCATCTGAGCTATCCTGCAATTCCTACTCTGACAGCACGTGGCACTGGTAGAAATCCTGAGGTCCTACTTTTTAATTTAACTCCTAACTCCCAAATTCAGCTTGTAGGACCTCATCCCATTTTATACCTGTATCGTTGGTACCTATATGTACCACGACAGCTGGCTGTTCACCCTCCCCCTCCAGAGTGCCTTGCAGCCGCTCCGAGACATCTTTGACCCTTGCACCAAGGAGGCAATATACCATCCTGGAGTCTCGTTTGCGGCCGCAGAAATACTTATATATTTCCCTTACAATAGAATCCTCCATCACTATAGCTCTCCTACTCTTTTTCCTGCCCTCCTGTGCAGTGGAACATAATTTAGAACAGTTACAGAATGGGGAAGTCCGGGACTAGAAAACTAACGATATTTTTAAAACTTGGACGCTGAATAAAAATCCTAGCCAAGCCTGTTAGGTTCGGAGGAATAGCCACAGATGGGTCCCTGAGAATAGATGCATCACTGGCCACCAGAACATAATAGGGTTCATAGTAAACATTCCACAGTATAACCTTACTGAAGGACAAGGTCTACATAAGGTTACAACCATAGGGGAAGTAAGAAACCAAACACAAGTAAGGTACCACAAGCTGCATCAGTATGTTATTAAAAATGGGAATAAGACCAAGGGTATGTCTATAACGGATTGTTATAAGAATAACTAGGTTGTGTTATGCCAAGGGTTATTTCAGGAGGGTGAGGATGACTGTGGATATGGCCAAGCGAAGGACTGGCATTGGACTATGAAACCTCAGCTGCATCACAAGGAGACGAGCGGTGGTGCGTCAGCACTACAGCCGCTAACCTGACTGTGGGAAGGGAAATAACATGCCCCATTGGACGGCTAACTTCTGTCTGAAGCCTAATCATGAAATCAACGTAAAAGGAATACCCAAGTTGGAGGAAGAAACCTTCAACGGAATGGTGGTAGATACAATAAAAGCGGGGTATGAAGGTCTTGAGGAGCCACAAGGAAAACCGATACCTAAGTTGATGAAGAGCAGTTGACACTGGAAAGGAATGTATTTGAACAACAATTTAAATACGTCGTCTTAGAGGAACAAATCGAAAAACTACAAAAGGACACTGACACGGTACTGGCTGAACCACTGTGGTGTGCTCGGTTCCACAACTTTGGACTGAATTTGCACATACACCCTTGGATTAGATTTATATCCCATGTGTTAGTCATAGTGCAGCTGGTAGTGGTACTGATACTCCTAGCAGAATGTGCAGGCAGATACAAAAGGCGCAGAATAAAAACCTTGCCAAGGGTCATTAACAAAGAACTGAAGAAGCCTTTGCTAGGACCACATAAGGGGGAGCAACCACAACAACGGCACGAGTACCTGAAATGACTTGTGAGTATCCCAATCCTGTCGCCTGATCAATGAAACTGGGGTGGGAGACACACGAATCAAGATAGAGAAAGGAAAATTATTGGTCAGGGTAGGTATTTGGAGTACCTTCTGACCAAATGGGGGATTGTAGAAAAAAAATTAAGTAGAGGGAACCTAATTAATCAAAGGGGACCTAATTAAATAAAGTTAAAAACCAAAAGCCAAAGCTGTGAGAAAAAAAAATACATGCTACGAACACAGGGAGAATGATAAAATTAAAACTCTCTGGAAGATAGATCATCTTATCACAATATAAACCAGATAGTTGGGAAAAATACACTCCAAGGCTAGGTCACATGGGGTGGTAAGAGATTACGGGAAACATAAGATAATTAAAGAACATCTCAACTGGTTGAAAACAGTTTGGCCAAGAGGAGAAGAGTTCGCAGACCTGAGAATGATGTGACATGTAACTTATCAGATAAAAGGCGCACAGGGGAGGTAACAAAACTTGCTGTCAATATAATTGTATTAACCAATTAATATTTGTAATCATAGTAGGTAGGTGAAAATTTTGTGACGCGGCAGGGACACAACGAATGGAAAGCCTCCGTGCAGAACTTCATGATTTTGTATGTATTTTGACTGTATAAAAACAGTAACCCGACGATTGTTCAGAGAGAACAGCTGGTTTAGCTCACTGAGTTACTGAACTCGTGTCGTTGAGGCTCTGTGCCTCAATGCGAGGTGTATTCGGAATAAGGTGGTCGAATTAACAGTGCAGATAGCAGTTAACGGATACGATGTGGTTGGCATCACGGAGTCATGGCTCCAGGGTGACCAAGGCTGCGAACTCAACATCTAAGGGTATTCAACATTTAGGAAGGATAGACAGAAAGGAAAATGAGCGGGGTGCCGTTGCTGGTTAAAGAGGAAATTAATGAAATTGTAAGGAAAGACATTAGCTTGGATGATGTGGAATCGGTATGGGTGGAGCTACAGAATACCAAAGGGCAGAAAACGCTTGTGGGAGTCGTGTACAGACCTCCAAACAGTAGTAGTGATGTTGGGGAGGGCATCAAACAGGAAATTAGGGGTGCATGCAATAAAGGTGCAGCAGTTATCATGGGTGACTTTAATATGCATATAGATTGGGCTAACTAAACTGGAAACAATACGGTGGAGGAGGATTTCCTGGAGTGCATAAGGGATGGCTTTCTAGACCAATATGTCGAGGAACCAACTAGGGGGGAGGCCATCTTAGACTGGGTGTTGTGTATTGAGAGAGGATTAATTAGCAATCTCGTTGTGCGAGGTCCCTTGGGGAAGAGTGACCATAATATCGTGGAATTCTACATTCGGATGGAGAATGAAACAGTTAAGTCAGAGACCATGGTCCAAAACCTAAAGAAGGGTAACTTTGAAGGTATGAGGCGTGAATTGGCTAGGATAGATTGGCGAATGATACTTAAGGGGTTGACAGTGGATGGGCAATGGCAGACATTTAGAGACTGCATGGATGAACTACAACAATTGTACATCCCTGTCTGACGTAAAAATAAAAAAGGGAAGGTGGCTCAACCGTAGCTATCAAGAGAAATCAGGGATAGTATTAAAGCCAAGGAAGTGGCATACAAATTGGCCAGAAATAGCAGCGAACCTGGGGACTGGGAGAAATTTAGAACTCAGCAGAGGAGGACAAAGGGTTTGATTAGGGCAGGGAAAATAGAGTACGAGAGGAAGCTTGCACGGAACATTAAAATGGACTGCAAAAGCTTCTATAGATATGTAAAGAGAAAAAGGTTAGTAAAGACAAATGTAGGTCCCCTGCAGTCAGAATCAGGGGAAGTCATAACTGGGAACAAAGAAATGGCAGACCAATTGAACAAGTACTTTGGTTCGGTATTCACTAAGGAGGACACAGACAACCTTCCGGATATAAAAGGGGTCAGAGGGTCTAGTAAGAAGGAGGAATGGAGGGAAATCCTTATTAGTCGGGAAATTGTGTTGGGGAAATTGATGGGATTGAAGGCCGATAAATCCCCAGGGCCTGGTGGACTGCATCCCAGAGTACTTAGGGAGGTGGCCTTGGAAATAGCGGATGCATTGACAGTCATTTTCCAACATTCCATAGACTCTGGATCAGTTCCTATCGAGTGGAGGGTAGCCAATGTAACCCCACTTTTTAAAAAAGGAGGGAGAGGAGGAAATTATAGACCGGTCAGCCTGACATCGGTAGTGGGTAAAATGATGGAATCAATTATTAAGGATGTCATAGCAGCACATTTGGAAAGAGGTGACATGATAGGTCTAAGTCAGCATGGCTTTGTGAAAGGGAAATCATGCTTGACAAATCTTCTGGAATTTTTTGAGGATGTTTCCAGTAGAGTGGACAAAGGAGAACCAGTTGATGTGGCTAGTGGGGTACCGCAAGGTTCTGTGCTGGGGCCCCAGCTGTTTACATTGTACCTTAATGATTTAGACGAGGGGATTAAATGTAGTATCTCCAAATTTGCGGATGACACTAAGTTGGGTGGCAGTGTGAGCTGCGAGGATGATGCTACGAGGCTGCAGAGTGACTTGGATAGGTTAGGTGAGTGGGCAAATGCATGGCAGATGAAGTATAATGTGGGTAATTGTGAGGTTATCCACTTTGGTGGTAAAAACAGAGAGACAGACTATTATCTGAATGGTGACAGATTAGGAAAAGGGGAGGTGCAACGAGACCTGGGTGTCGTGGTACATCAGTCATTGAAGGTTGGCATGCAGGTACAGCAGACGGTTAAGAAAACAAATGGCATGTTGGCCTTCATAGCGAGGGGATTTGTGTACAGGGGCAGGGAGGTGTTACTACAGGGCCTTGGTGAGGCCATACCAGGAGTATTGTGCACAGTTTTGGTCTCCTAACTTGAGGAAGGACATTCTTGCTATTGAGGGAGTGCAGCGAAGGTTCCTGGACTGATTCCCGGGATGGCGGGACTGACATATCAAGAAAGACTGGATCAACTGGGCTTGTATTCACCGGAGTTCAGAAGAATGAGAGGGGATCTCATAGAAACATTTAAAATTCTGATGGGTTTAGACAGGTTCGATGCAGGAAGAATGTTCCCAATGTTGGGGAAGTCCAGAACCAGGGGTACTGCAGTTGCATGTTCAGCCATGAACTCATTGAATGGCGGTGCAGGCTCGAAGGGCCGAATGGCCTACTCCTGCACCTATTTTCTATGTTTCTATGTTTCTATGTCTCTCCCTCGATCAAGTATTTAATAAACGATTCTTTTATCCAAAACAGACTTGTGTCGAGTATCTTTGTTATACTCCACATCATGGGGCAACATTCTATTGAATGTGACTCAGATAAACTGTAGAGAATAAATATGCTAAAATTTTTGCAGAATATACTGCAGAAAGGCAAAACAACCCTCGCCCCCATTAAGTAATGACTATGACATCACAGAGATGAAGGAGAGTGATTGGTTCTTCCATATTAATTGAATCAATGGACAGCGAATTAATTTTAAAGAAAGCTAGAAACTTATTTAATTTGCTTCAATTTCTGATTTTCTAATTTTAACTTTATTTATAATTATTGTAAATATAATTTAATTTTGTTTAATTATAATTAATCTTTATTATTCTGATGTTACTATTGTATACTCCTTATTGTATTATTTACAATGTAATTTGAATTTCTTTTTTAAAAATGTTTTCGCCTGTGTCAAGGTGCGTGCGCATTTTGGCTGCCGTTTCAGACCCGAGCCTTTTACCTCTTTTACACTTCCTTCTCCCGCTTTTTCTCTCTTTCCCTCCCTTGTCAATATCTAATGTGTTGTAAGACTGTTTTGAATTGCCTTGGGATGTTTTACTACATTAAAGGTGCTATATAAATAATAATTTTAAAAAAGTGCTCCTGGTTGAATTTCCCCACAACACTATTTCAAATGATTAAGAACATATTAAGAACAAGAACTGTCCTTATTATTTAAGAGTTAAACATGCACTGATAAGCAGGAGAAACAAACTATCAATAGAACTTTTCATTTATCAATGTCCATACTGTATCAAAATCTTTCCAATAAACATCTTATGTTTGTGAAAGTGTTAAAACTTTACTCATATGAACACTGTACATTTTAAATCCCTCGTGTGCAATATTCTCTACTTGATGAAATTTGATACAGAAGTTACTTGTCGGCATGTTCTGATCTCGGGTTCTGCTTAATGAATCGTATGGCAAACCTCAGCTGAGTACAGTGATAAATCACTGCATTACAGCCATCACAGCTTTTAATTTACAACTCAAATCAATCGGGACTCAACGATGCCAGACACTAAAATATTCTGTCACTCAAAGCTGATACTGTTTGCTCTGCAGAAGGCTCTGTCAATCAGAAAAGTGACAAAATGACAATTTATCGTTTGTACGAATCAAATATACAAACTGTAAAAAAAATGAACTTTGACTTCTGCCAGAATATATTTGTTGGTGACCAGGCAGTAATTTCTTGAAGCATTTATAGCAGGCCTGAAAGATTTCCATAAATGTGTAGTAACCTTTCAGTGCCACAAAGACAAGATTCTGATTTTTGTTTATAAAGAAAACATAACTAATCTGTCCTAAAGCACCTATAATTGCTTGTGTTTCTGGAGCTCATTGTGCTGATCATTAAAATAGATGACTGGCATTGTGATTCCGATTTTGACTGGTCTGATCATTCGGAAGCACCACAGACATGTCTGAGGTACTTGGTATTCACTGTTCTGAAATAAACATTGTCAGTTTATAATTAGACCTATATCGTTGCTGAGCAAATTAATACCTAAAAAGGCCATTCCTTTTTGCTGAGGTGTTAATACTATCATAGGTTTTCCATTATTATTGTTTATATTTTCACAACAGCAACCACTTTGAATCTGCAATTACTATCATTACTGACACTGTCATGTTGCACCGTTGGATCGTGTTGCTGTGAATTTATAATGAAAGTGTTATATTTTCAGCACATTTTAAAATTATTTAAATTCAGACTTTACAATTTCTACTGTTCAGGGATTCCATTTGGTGATTACCTAGAAAATTACATAGAGTCTAAAGCATAAAACAGGTCCATGCCAGCATTTATGTTCCACATGAGCTTCCTCTCACCCCTCTTCATCTAACCCTATCAGCATATCCTTCTATACCTTTCTCCCTCATGTACTTATCGAACTTCCCCTTAAATTCATCTATGCCATTTGCCTCAACTGCTCCTTGTGGTAGCGAGTTCCACATTCTTACCACTGTTTGGGTAAAGCAATTTCTGCTGAATACCCAATTGGATTTATTAGTGACTATCTTATATTTATGGGCACTAGTTTTGATCTCCCGCACAAATGGAAACATCTTCTCTAAGTCTACCTTTTCAAACCCCTTCATAATTTTAAAGACCTCTATTAGGTAACCCCTTCTCACAATTATGCATAGATTTACAGACATGGATGCACACATACACAAACACACACACACACACACACACACACACACCGTACCTCATTTTGCATCACTCCATTGTGGTACCAGTATTACACGAGTACCATTTTTGGAATGAGAGAGGACAATGTACAGTTCTCTTGACCACCATTACTATTCAAAAATGGGAGAAGCAGAGCATGGTGCACATCAACATTCCCGCTAAGCTGCCCGACTGCAGGGCCGCACAGCTGTCTAGAGTTCCAGCGCAGGCCGTTACCAGCTTTTGAATGGGAGAATGGGCGGTGCAGCCCGTTAAAGGTACCGCACACCCAATACAAATTTAGTGGAACATTAGCACACGTGTACTTGAAAGAATGCATGCAGCTCTGCTCACATCCTCCAGCTGCTCCTAAAGCTTTTAAAATTATGAAATTACTGACAAGATTGTCAAAGAAGCATAAAAATTTCCACACACAAAGAAAGCATTTCACCTATTGTATTTGTATCAGACACATTTTGGGATAGAAATTGAACTTAGATATACCTGCTTTATGGACATAAATTGGCGAATCGAGGACCAATTTCGGGCACCAAAGTCCTGCGCCTCAAGGATGTCTGAAAGACATGTGACACGATATTGAGTTGGGCCTCTGGGTCAGCCGCCTCAAAATATTAACAATTTATATTAAAATAAAAAGAAAATTGTAAAGTTCCATTGTGACACAGGTTAAACAGTCACATGTAATTAAATCAGTACCATATCATTAAGGAACAAGTATTAATTTCTATAATCTCAAAATTAATCCAAACATTAAATTTAACAGTGGTGGTACATGTGCGATAGTGAACATCAATGTCAGGAATGCAGCATAAAAGTTGCTTACCTTCATTTCCTGGCCTTTGCAAAATGTTCTTTGAAGAATTTTTAGTGAGTGTTAATGTGCTCAATTTCTCAATTGTTGGGCAATTAATCTTGTTGCAGTCATTGGCTAGCAACTTTTAGTGAGGTATCCCATATTGCAATACCGTCATATTGCCGTTTCAATGAATTTATTTTTAGGCCACTACAATAATGTTTATATCAGGCAGGGACCTGTAGAAATGGCCCCATAGTGCAAGTAAAGAAGGGGAGGTTTGAAACTGCATGTAGTCAAAATGCAAATGAGCTAGCATTGATGATGTTTCCTCATAGACCATAATTAATAAGTAATTCAGTGACTTGTCACCATAATTGATAAACACCTCACACCCATTGTGTTAGAAGGTTTTGATCTTTTCTATGAACAGTTAACAATAAACCAGAATGTCTTGCAGGCAATGTTCCGTCTAATTTATGTTGGCCCACGCTGCCCCTTTAACGGGCTGTGCAGACCATTCAAAAATTCATGCATACACGTTTTTTCTATTTAAAAGCCAGCTTACCGGCTGCACGGGACCCGCAGAGCACTACGCGGCTGTAGAGCTTAAAGGGAACTTTGCTTACAGGTGTTTGCAACAGAAGGGGCAATTCAGACAACATGGCCTGAGGAAAGGCAGAATCAAAAGATTCCAGATTGGAAAGCAATGACAGGATCGGACCAAGTCAGCATGGATTTATGAAAGGGAAATCATGCTTGACGAATCTTCTGGAATTTTTTGAGGATGTAACTTGCAGAGTGGACAAGGGAGAACCAGTGGATGTGGTGTTTTTGGACTTTCAAAAGGCTTTTGACAAGGTCCCGCACAAGAGATTGGTGTGCAAAATCAAAGCGCATGGTATTGGGGATAATGTATTGACATGGATAGAGAACTGGTTGGCAGACAGGAAGCAGAGAGTTGGGATAAATGGGTCTTCTCAAAATGGCAGGCAGTGACTAGTGGAGTGCCGCAGGGCTCAGTGCTGGGACCCCAGCTATTTACAATATACATTAACGATTTAGATGAAGGAATTGAGTGTAATATCTCCAAGTTTGCAGATGACACTAAACTGGGTGGTGGTGTGAGCTGTGAGGAGGATGCTAAGAGGCTGCAGGGTGACTTGGACAGGCTAGGTGAGTGGGCAAATGCATGGCAGATGCAGTACAATGTGGATAAATGTGAGATTATCCATTTTAGGGGCAAAAACACAAAGGCAGAATATTATCTGAATGGCAGCAGATTAGGAAAAGGGGAGGTGCAACGAGACCTGGGTGTCATGATTCTTCAGTCACTGAAAGTGGGCATGCAGGTACAGCAGGCGGTGAAAAAGGCAAATGGTATGCTGGCCTTCATAGCTAGGGGATTTGAGTATTGGGGCAGGGAGGTCTTTCTGCAGTTGTACAGGGCCTTGGTGAGGCCTCACCTGGAATATTGTGTTCAGTTTTTTGGTCTCCTAATCTGAGGAAGGACGTTCTTGCTATTGAGGGGGTGCAGCGAAGGTTCACCAGACTGATTCCAGGGATGACTGGACTGTCATATTAGGAGAGATTGGATCAACTGGGCCTTTATTCACTGGAGTTTAGAAAGATGAGAAGGGATCTCATAGAAACGTATAAAATTCTGATGGGACTGGACAGGTTAGATGCGGGAAGAATGTTCCCGATGTTGGGAAAGTCCAGAACCAGGGGACATAGTCTTAGGATAAGGGGTAGGCCATTTAGGATTGAGATGAGGAGAAACTTCTTCACTCAGAGAGTTGTTAACCTGTGGAATTCCCTGCCGCAGAGAGTTGTTGATGTCAATTCATTGGATATATTCAAAAGGGAGTAAGATATGGCCCTTACAGCTAAGGGGATCAAGAGGTATGGAGAGAAAGCAGGAAAGGGGTACTGAGGGAATGATCAGCAATGATCTTATTGAATGGCAGTGCAGGCTCGAAGGGCCGAATGGCCTACTCCTGCACCTATTTTTCTATGTTTCAGATGCAACGAAGTTGGTCTGTTTAAGTCAAGCTAGATGAGCTACAGAAGTGACATAGCACATAACACATTCATTATCTTGCATGTTATTACAGAGATAAGTTGCATTGATTAAACTAAGTGAATATGATCATAATTACTGCTCAGCATGTTCAACATACTGTGGTATAAAGCAGCTTAATGCTTTGAACCGAGCATCCCTCATCCAGTGCTGACTAGATTTAATCATATCACTTTAGAACTCTGAATAATCTTATTAAGTTCTCAGTCACAGTTGGATATTTCCACATTGGCTTTAGGAATATAGGAACAGCAGGCGGCCATTCAACCCCTCGAGCCCATTCTGCCATTCAGTTAGATCATGGCTGATCTGTGCCTATACGTCATTTGCCTATCTTTGATCCATATCCATTGTACCTTTAGCAAATAGAAAATGTCTAACTTGAACATTTCAATTGAGCGAGCATCTACAGTCTTTTGGAGGAGACAATTCCAGATTTCCACTACCTTTGTATGTAAAACTGTTCCCTGATTTCACTCTTGAATGGTCTCACTCTACTTTTAAGATTTAAGATTGTGCCCCTTGTTCTGGATTCCCTCATTAGTGGAAATAGCTAATTAGCATCTACCCGATTGAATACCTTCATCATTTTAAATACCTCAATTAAATCACCCTTCAAACTTCTAAGCTCAAGGGAATACAAGACTAGTTTATGCAACCTGTATTTAACGTTTGAAGCCCTGGTATAATTCTGATGAATCTGCACTGTGCACTTTTCAAGCCAATATGTCTGTCCTGTGGTATGATGCCCTAAGCTAAACACAGTACTCCAGATGAGGTGTGACTATGGGCTAGAAATTGAATTGGCTCACTGCCCAGTTTCTGGGTGGTATTAGCTGTTTTGGGCGGTAACCGGGTCGGCGAGAAATTGCCTACCTGACTTACGCCGGCGGTTTCGAAGTACCGCTGGGGAGCGGACCGCCGGCGTGCACCATCCACAGATCGCCGTGGCGCGTTATTTGGCTCAGCGTTGACTCGTAGGTAAGTATAAAAAAAACGGCCATGAGAATCAGTGGAGCTGGGCGGTAGGTGAGCAGCCCTGCAAGAAAAAGATAAGTAATTGGTTTTTTTTACTCATTATTTTAAAATTCTGTTGCAGTGATTTAAGTTAAAAAGGTCCTGAGAATGTTTTTATGATTTTTTATGTTTTGTTTTTTGAAAATAATATTTTTAGTGTTTTTCTCCTCCTGGGTCCAACCTGCAGACTCGAGGTAAATTTTTCGTGATTTTTAAATTATCGCCCATTTTCTTTAAGAACCGCACAATCAGCCCTAAATTCCACTTTTTTGCTGAGAATCGGGGTGCAATGCCCAATTTTTTCCGCTGGGTGGATTTTTTTATTTTTGGAGGGCAAGTTTTTGCCGGCGATTATCTTGGGAATCTTAGCGGTCTTTTGGGTGGCAATCGGGCGCTAGCGGGTTGTTAGGAAATTCTAGCCAAGACTCTGTACAACTGAAGCATCACTTTCTCTCTTCTGCATTCCTTTTGAGGAAGATAGTTTCTCTACACATTCGGGGTTCAAAATAAATGTGACACATTAGCACAAATGTCATACCAAATTTATTAGTTTTTGATTGTACAGTAGTGACTGTCCAGGTCACTCACTGCCACTTAAGTAAATATAACACTTTACAATTCTTATAGAACAAGAACGCAGGCTAATGCTAATCTTTAGACTTCATGAAATAAAAATTGATAATTATCTCAAAAATATCAAGATTTCAACTGGATCCGTTGGTTTCAACAAGTTCAGAAGTGTTATGAATAGCACTGAAAATCTAAGAGAGATTATTTTGCTGAAAAAGAAGAAAGACTTGTATTTATATAGTGCTTTTCCTGATGGAAGGATGTCCCAAAGTGCTTTACGGCCAATGAAGAACTTTGGAAGTGTTTTTTTTTTATATTCGTTCCTGGGGTGTGGGTGTCGCTGGCAAGGCCAGCATTTATTGCCCATCACTAATTACCCTTGAGAAGGTGGTAGTGAGCCACCACCTTGAACCACTGCAGTCCGTGTGGTGAAGGTACTCCCACCGCGCTGTTAGCGAGGGAGTTCAAGGATTTTGACCCAACAATGATGAAGGAATGGTGATATATTTCCAAGTCAGGATGGTGTGTGACTTGGAGGGGAACTTGCAGGTGATGGTGTTCCCATGCCTGCTGCCATTGTCCTTCTAGGTGGTATAGGTCATGGGTTTGTCGAAGAAGCCTTGGTGAGTTGCTGCAGTACATCTTGCAGGTGGTGCACACTGCAGCCACGGAGCGTCGGGAGTGAATATTTAAGGTGGTGGATGGGGTGCCATCAAGCGGGCTGCTTTGTCCTGGATGGTGTCGAGCTCCTTGAGTGTTGTTGGAGCTGCACTCATCCAGGCAAGTGGTGAGTATTCCATCACACTCCTGACTTGTGCATTGTAAATGGTGGAAAGGCTTTGGGGTAGTTAGTATTGTAATGCAGGTGATCTTATGCAAGCTACTTCTTTACGGTAGCTGCATAAAAGGGGTCTGTGAGTGTTTGCGCCCCCCCCCCACCCTTACTGAGTTTTACTTAAATCTTTCAAGGGCTCATTTGATTTAAATAAGGCTTTGAAGAAAAGGTTCAGCTGTATGCTATGTAGCAGTGCTTATCAGTTAAATTTCAAAACAACAGTTATTACTGCACCATTGCAAAAATGGGAAGTTTTATTTCTAAAACTATTAATCAGACCACAGAGTGTCAATAAAATTAAGGTGATAAACTCGATGTAAGCTAAACTTGCAACTCACCTTCTAAGTAATTTTCTATTACGTGGACCACTTTCCATACCTTGGGAGCCTACTATCAGCAAGGACAGACATCGACGATGAGGTCCAACACTGCCGCCAGCGCAGCTTTTGGTCGCCTGAGGAAGACCAGACCCTCAAATCTGGCACAAAGTTTATGGTCTACAGGGCTGTAGTGATAACTGCCCTCCTGTATGGCTCAGAGACATGGACCATATACAGTAGACACCTCAAATTGCTGGAGAAATACCACCAACAATGTCTCTGCAAGATCCTGCAAATCTTATGGGAGGATAGACGCACCAACGTCAGTGTTCTCGATCAGGCCAACATCCCCAGCATTGAAGCACTGACCACACTCGACCAGTTCCATTGGGCGGGCCACATTGTCTGCATGCCCGACACAAGACTCCCAAAGCAAGCGCTCTACTCGGAACTCCCACACGGCAAGCAATCTGCAAGTGGGCAGAGGAAATGTTCAAGGACACCCTCAAATCCTCCTTGATAAAATGCAACATCCCCACCGACACCTGGGAATCCCTGGCCAAAGACTGCCCTAATTGGAGGAAGTGCATCCGGGAGGGCACTGAGCACCTCAAGTCTCATCGCCAAGAGCATGCAGAAAATAAGCGCATGCAGCGGAAGGAGCATGCGGAAAACCAGACTCCCCACCCACCCTTTCCTTCAACTGTCTGTTCCACCTGTGACATACTGTACAATTCCTGTATTGGACTGTACAGTCACCTGAGAACTCACTTTTAGAGTGGTGTGATATATTCACAGAGAACAAGCACACACAGCTCCTAACATGGAGGCAGCTCTCTCGGAAGACTCCGGAAACTGCCTAGTTCTGTTTAATGATTAACTATGCACTTGCAATACACAATACGTCCACATCCACAGTGTGGAGCTACAAACATTACAAGTTTACAGACATTACACTTCTCCCTCCTTAATGAAGAAGTTATTATAACAAACATCATACATAACTTTCATGTTTATACATAACACAGGGTATAAACTTATTTTTCTTCCATATTTACAAATTTAACTTCACCACTTGTTTTCTGTTTCGAAGAGGATACCTTCGCTCTCGAACAGAACCTTCCAAACATGGTGTCGATTTCACACACATTTGAGGCTCATCCTGAGAAATGTTTTCCTCCACGGAATTTCCTTGATTTTCATTCGAACTCACTCTAACTTCAGGCTCTTTGTTTTCCTGACTCGGACTCAGACTTTCATTCTGATTCTCTCCTGGATTTGTTTCCAGTACATTGGATTTAGGATTTGCTACTGGTGTATCCAAACTACCCGATGAGTCAGAAATAATTGAATCATTCCCACCTTCAACTCCTTCCATGTCTGTAGGTAAAATATGATCAATATGAACAAACCTAACCTGTCCATTATCAAACATCTTTACCAAATATGTGCGAGGACCACATATCTTCACCACTCTTCCTGGTAACCACTTTAACCATTTATGGTGATGGTTCTTCACTCTCACCTTCTGGTTTAATTTCACATGTCTCTCTTTTACTCTACCTTTATCATGATTCTCTTTCTGTTTTAATCGTGTCTCTTCTATGGACTGTGCCAAATTTGGCTTTAACAACGAGAATCTGGTTCATGGTTGTCGTTTGAGAAACAACTCTGCTGGTGTTCTACCAGTAGTTGTATGAGGAGTATTTCGATATGTAATCAAAAAATTAGCCAATTTGTGATCCAATGACAACTGTCGTTTCCTTGGATTAGGATCTAACATTTGTTTTATGAGGGCACGTTTTATAATGTGTACAGTGCGCTCTGCTGCACCATTCGAAGCAGGATGGTATGGGGGAACCTTTTTTGCTCGTGAATTGTGCAAATTCTTGTGAACGAAATTGTGGTCCATTATCCGAAACAATTTCTTTAGGGAGGCCAAATGCAGAAAATAATTTTCGCAAAATGTCCAATGTTTGACTTGTTATTTTCCACATTGGAAACACCTCAACCCACTGCGAATGGCTATCGATCACAATAAACAATTGTTGTCCTTCCAACTCAGCAAAATCAATATGTAGCCTTTGCCACACCCTGGGAGGCCATTTCCATGGCTGGTACTGGTGGCGGTTGCTTGCTTACCGATTGACATGTTGCACACTGCCTCACGATGTACTCTATATCTTTATCACCACACAATCTTACCTTACCATCGGACTTAAGTACAACAACAATGGGTGTAGCCCAATTTCATCGATCTATCTTACAAATAATATTCTCAGTCTCTAGTCTTTTGAGTTCTTGCTCAACTTTCTCCTTGCATGCATATGGTACGGAACGTGGCTTGTAGTAAACTGATCTAGCGTCCTTCTGTACCCTGACACATGCCTTGAAGCCTTGGATCGGACTGCCCGTTTCGCGGAACACCTTCGGATACTGCTTGATAACCTCATCCGTTGATGAAAATCTCGATTCCACACAGAAAATCTTACTCCAATCCAGCTTCAGTGAGCTCAACCAATTTCTTCCTGGTAAGGCAGACTTGTCTCCTTTCACTACTATTAGAGGCAAGTTCTGAAATTGATCTTTATATTTCACCGGTACGGTGATATGACCTATCACAGGAATTTTCTCTCCCAAGTAGCCTCGCAGCTCTATCTTGGATTTCTCCAGTTGGAAATCAAGTAATTTGTCGCGGTACGGTGACTCCGGTACTGCACCCATGGATGCACCCGTGTCAATTTCCATTGGTATCTTGAATCCCGCAACATCTATGTGGATTTTGATGCTTCCCGAATTGCTGTCCGTTAACCTCGTGCTCCTGATGACGTGTAACTCTAACATCTGCACCTGGGCAGGACCGGAACCAATGTCCTAGGGGGAGTGTTTGCTAGTGCTGTTGGGGAGGAGTTAAACTAATATGGCAGGGGAATGGGAACCAATGCAGGGAGACAGATGGAAACAAAAAGGAGACAAAAGCAAAAAACAGAAAGGAGATGAGAAAAAGTGGAGGGCAGAGAAATGCAAGACAAAGAACAAAAAGGCCCACTGTACAACAAAATTCTAAAAGGACAAAGGGTGTTAAAAAAACAAGTCTGAAGGCTTTGTGTCTTAATGCAAGGAGTATCCGTAATAAGGTGGATGAATTAACTGTGCAAATAGATGTTAACAAATATGATGTGATTGGGATTACGGAGACGTGGCTCCAGGATGATCAGGGCTGGGAACTCAACATCCAGGGGTATTCAACATTCAGGAAGGATAGAATAAAAGGAAAAGGAGGTGGGGTAGCATTTCTGGTTAAAGAGGAGATTAATACAATAGTTAGGAATGACATTAGCTTGAATGGGTAGAGCTACAGAACACCAAAGGGCAAAAAATGTTAGTGGGAGTTGTGTACAGACCTCCAAACAGTAGTAGTGATGTTGGGGAGGGCATCAAACAAGAAATTATGAGTGCATGCAATAAGGGTGCAGCAGTTATAATGGGTGACTTTATTATGCACATAGATTGGGCTAACCAAACTGGAAACAATACGGTGGAGGAGGATTTTCTGGAGTGCATAAGGGATGGTTTTCTAGACCAATATGTCGAGGAACTAACTAGGGGAGAGGCCATCTTAGACTGGGTGTTGTGTAATGAGAGAGGATTAATTAGCAATCTCGTTGTGCGAGGCCCCTTGGGGAAGAGTGACCATAATATGGTGGAATTCTGCATTAGGATGGAGAATGAAACAGTTAATTCAGAGACCATGGTCCAGAACTTAAAGAAGGGTAACTTTGAAGGTATGAGGCGTGAATTGGCTAGGATTGATTGGCGAATGATACTTGAGGGGTTGACTGTGGATGGGCAATGGCAGACATTTAGAGACCGCATGGATGAACTACAACAATTGTACATTCCTGTCTGACATAAAAATAAAAAAGCGAAGGTGGGTCAACCGTGGCTATCAAGGGAAATCAGGGATAGTATTAAAGCCAAGGAAGTGGCATACAAATTGGCCAGAAATAGCAGTGAACCCGGAGACTGGGAGAAATTTAGAACTCAGCAGAGGAGGACAAAGGGTTTGATTAGGGCAGGGAAAATGGAATACGAGAAGAAGCTTGCAGGGAACATTAAGACGGATTGCAAAAGTTTCTATAGGTATGTAAAGAGAAAAAGGTTGGTAAAGACAAATGTAGGTCCCCTGCAGTCAGAATCAGGGGAAGTCATAACGGGGAACAAAGAAATGGCGGACCAATTGAACAAGTACTTTGGTTCAGTATTCACTAAGGAGGACACTAACAACATTCCGGATATAAGAAGGGTCAGAGGGTCTAGTAAGGAGGAGGAACTGAGGGAAATCCTTATTAGTCGGAAAATTGTGTTAGGGAAATTGATGGGATTGAAGGCCGATAAATCTCCAGGGCCTGATGGACTGCATCCCAGAGTACTTAAGGAGGTGGCCTTGGAAATAGCGGATGCATTGACAGTCATTTTCCAACATTCCATAGACTCTGGATCAGTTCCTATCGAGTGGAGGGTAGCCAATGTAACCCCACTTTTTAAAAAAGGAGGGAGAGAGAAAACAGCGGATTATAGATCGGTAGTGGGTAAGATGATGGAATCAATTATTAAGGATGTCATAGCAGCGCATTTGGAAAGAGGTGACATGATAGGTCCAAGTCAGCATGGATTTGTGAAAGGGAAATCATGCTTGACAAATCTTCTGGAATTTTTTGAGGATGTTTCCAGTATAGTGGACAAGGGAGAACCATTTGGTGTGGTATATTTGGACTTTCAGAAGGCTTTCGACAAGGTTGCACACAAGAGATTAATGTGCAAAGTTAAAGCACATGGGATTGGGGGTAGTGTGCTGACATGGATTGAGAAATGGTTGTCAGACAGGAAGCAAAGAGTAGGAGTAAATGGATACTTTTCAGAATGGCACGCGGTGAGTAGTGGGGTACCGCAAGGTTCTGTGCTGGGGCCCCAGCTGTTTACACTGTATATTAATGATTTAGACGAGGGGATTAAATGTAGTATCTCCAAATTTGCGGATGACACTAAGTTAGGTGGCAGTGTGAGCTGCGAGGAGGATGCTATGAGGCTGAAGAGCGACTTGGATAGGTTAGGTGAGTGGGCAAATGCATGGCAGATGAAGTATAATGTGGATAAATGTGAGGTTGTCCACTTTGGTGGTAAAAACAGAGAGACAGACTATTATCTGAATGGTGACAGATTAGGAAAAGGGGAGGTGCAACGAGACCTGGGTGTCATGGTACATCAGTCATTGAAGGTTGGCATGCAGGTACAGCAGGCGGTTAAGAAAGCAAATGGCATGTTGGCCTTCATAGCGAGGGGATTTGAGTACAGGGGCAGGGAGGTGTTGCTACAGTTGTACAGGGCCTTGGTGAGGCCACACCTGGAGTATTGTGTACAGTTTTGGTCTCCTCACTTGAGGAAGGACATTCTTGCTATTGAGGGAGTGCAGCGAAGGTTCACCAGACTGGTTCCCGGGATGGTGGGACTGACCTATCAAGAAAGACTGGATCAACTGGGCTTGTATTCACTGGAGTTCAGAAGAATGAGAGGGGACCTCATAGAAACGTTTAAAATTCTGACGGGGTTAGACAGGTTAGATGCAGGAAGAATGTTCCCAATGTTGGGGAAGTCCAGAACCAGGGGACACAGTCTAAGGATAAGGGGGAAGCCATTTAGGACCGAGATGAGGAGGAACTTCTTCACCCAGAGAGTGGTGAACCTGTGGAATTCTCTACCACAGAAAGTTGTTGAGGCCAATTCACTAAATATACTCAAAAAGGAGTTCGATGTAGTCCTTACTGCTAGGGGGATCAAGGGGTATGGCAAGAAAGCAGGAATGGGGTACTGAAGTTGCATGTTCAGCCATGAACTCATTGAATGGCGGTGCAGGCTAGAAGGGCCGAATGGCCTACTCCTGCACCTATTTTCCATGTTTCTATTTTTCTATCTCCTCGCCCTGTTGTTGTTCTTCCATGCTATGTCGTCTCTTGGGATTTCTACTGATAGCTTTAAAAGCTGGTTTACCCTTCAGTCGGCATGCCTTCGCCAGATGCCCAGTAATTCTGCAGAAGAAACACTCTGCCTTCGCGTATGGACAACTTTGAGCAATGTGTTGTCCCAGGCACCTATAGCATGACTTCGACGCTCCGGTAGAATTTCCAGTTTCTGAGGCTTTCGGCCATGCCCGTCTTTTACTTTGAACCTGCAGGTGATTTACCTCAGTTTACTGACGACCGTAATCATTATTTAATTCTCGGGAATATTGTTTGGCCATGCCCATCGACCTCGCTGTCTGACAAGCAATCTCAAAAGTCAAGTCATCCATCGTCAATAACTTCCTTCTGATCGCATCATTTTTCACCCCACAAACAAAACGATCCCGTAATGCTCGGTATTGAAAGTTTCCAAAATCACAGTGCATCGATAACTTTTTTAATGCAACGATGTAATCACCTATACATTCATCAGCTTTTTGATTCCGAATCCCGAAGCGATAGCTTTCAGCAATTTCTAATGGTTTGGGGTTATAGTGCTGCTCCAGCTTCATTAAAATCTCTTTAAGCGTTGTGTCCTTTGGCTCATCAGGCACAAGCACATTTTCAAGGGTTTCGTATAATGCCAGAACTGCCTCCGATAAGAAGATCGCTCTCTTACGTTGCAACACAGCCTGGTTCTGGATTGCAATGTCTGGAACTTCGATTATCTTATTTGCAGTGAAATACATTTCTAGCCGATCCACATATGCTTTAAAACATTCCCGGTCGTGTCTATATTCACCCAAATGTCCCAATAAACCTGTCATTTTAATCTCTAGCTGTTCACACCATGTGCTGTATTTTACCTTGGATTTTATAGCTTTTTTCCAAAGACAGAAACTTACAAAGTCTCTCTCTCAGCTGGCTGAATCCTTCACCAACAAAATTTTAGCTTTATGTCATCTGAAAAATCCCACCTCAATCACCAACTGTGATATATTCACAGAGCACAAGCACACACAGCTCCGAACATGGAGGCAGCTCTCTCAGAAGACTCCGGAAACTGCCTAGTTCTGTTTAATGATGAACTATGCACTTGCAGTACACAATACGTCCACATCCACAGTGTGGAGCTACAAACATTACAAGCTTGCAGACATTACAAGTGGAAGCAAGTCTTCCTCGATTTTGAGGGACTGCCTATGATGATGATGATGTTGAACTTTCTATATTGACTCTCATAAACTAACCAGCCCCTCAAACACAGTCCACTATAAATATAGCAAGTTACAATAATCTTCTATTCCATTCCAAAAGAAGATATGATTTTTTGTACTTTACTGTAAGGGATAAATTGTAAGGTTGCAAATAGGGGGTCAGAATTATGCTGAAGGTAGTGAACTTATCAGTATTAGGAGGGTCTGTATAATTGCCTATGTATGTAACACTTGCTTATATAGGTATAGCATACATACGCATTAAACTATAGCTTATCCTTAGTAACACTTAAACAGCCGGTCAACAGTTTTGTGTAAAAGTCCCTGAGGAAGAGATAAAGAAGCCAGTACAACCACCCTAGGCATCGGATAGACTGGGGTAGAGGGCAAAATGGAACAAAACAATGATGAGAGATGGACAGTTGCATGTACCACTCAGAGCCCGTCGGATAAGAGTCAACAAATCAATGTAACTTTGCTGATAACAATAGACCTATCGATGATTTTGTCGGAGGATAGCTCCTCTCCGAAACCTGTATAAATTATACTTGAAAACTCTTATATTTTGGAGGTTGCACGACTGAACCTTCCCTTGCAATTGCTCGTAATAAAAGTCGGTTAAACCTGGGATTTTGTGTGTTTGCTTCCGTGCTCGTTATAAAGGTGAAAGAAGGGTGAGGTGTCGATTAACTATATCAGTTAGTCCACCTTGAAGGAACGAAGCCTCCTTTTTTACCCCTACATTTGGTGTCACGAACAGGATGCAGACCTTGTGACCTGGATGATGTGACAGCTGAATGGCAGTGAGTATGTTTTGTACCACTTGCAGCTGTAGCATTGACGGGGAAAGGAGGTAATCTTTATAAAGAATTAGAAGGGGTAATCTGTGGAACTAGTTATAGCGAACCACGGAAGGACAAAAACCAAGGGTGGGATAGGTGTATTGCATGAAAAAGAAGGAATACAACCTAAGGGGGAGAGGACCTCAGTGATCGTTAGAGGATAAATAAGATGTATGTCCCGAAGCGTGACGTGGTAATAACACGGAGAAGCCGGTATTGATCGTGCACAGCGCAAACAAGAAAGAATACAACCTAAAAAGGTGGGGTGGGACCCCAGGATCCTAGGAAAACTGGCCAGTGGGATAAAATGCTAGCTGAGAAAAATGGAAAATGAATAAAAGAAAAGAAAAATGCTGGAAAAACACATTGAATTTACAAAGGACAGCGTGTTTTTATCAAAAGATGAAAATGCGACCTTGAAAGCTGCAGCTGCTGGAAAGAGAAACATAGAGCTTTAGGAAAATGGATGGGAGGAAGATCTTAAAAATACAAAACCTAATTTGAAGAAAGGAGATTTAAATTGGCTGTGCAAAAGATATTGGTTTAAATATAAAAACTTATGAGTTAAACCTGACACAGAAGTTTTGTGCTGAGAAAGAGAAACAAAGATGTTTAACTATGGAATAGAGGAAGGTCATCAAAAAAAAATTATTAAGTTCGGATTCAAAAGGGGGAAAAAATCTAAGTTATGCAAACTCAGCAAAAGAAGGAAAAAACTGGGAATTAGAGAATTCTTAAAAACGATGGAACCGGCACGGAAGTTTAGAATTTGTGCCGAGAGAAATAAAACACAAGATTTGCTCAGTGAACGGGATCGTAAAAACGAAATGCTGGAATGTATACAGCTTGTGTGAAAATTGGATTTCAGTAAACAAAATAGCTATTAAAAATGTGTGGTCTCGTTTTAAATCAATGAAAAAATCTTTGGCAAGTATTGACTTGTAAGTTTAGAGAAATTGGAGTTTAATCTTAAATGCTGTCTTTCCCGACGAGAAGGTTTTATTATGACAACTTTACGAATGATTTCTGCCGTTTTAACAGATTCCTAATTTCTAAGCAAGTTTTGAAAGCACAAAGAATTGGGAAAAAATTTTCAGATGAATACGCGAAGTCACGTAATGACATCAGGCCTTCTTACAAACCTGTAAAGGAGTTAACCCTTTCCATCGACAGCTGTTTTATACTGGACATTATTAATTTGGATTTCATAATAAAAGAAAGAAGACTCACCTGACAGAGGAAATGGTGGGATAGTCAGAATAAAAATAAAATGAAGAAAACCTATTTGACAATACTCGCCTGTGACAGAGGACAGATAGATACTCAAACAAAACAAATTCAAGAGTTAGAAGCTAAGATAAATAAGCTGGAAGAGATAAAGACAGGACCAGACGGATAGTGCAGTGCACAGCCATAGCACCATCACCGACAGTAATAGAGGCAATGTACCCCACGGTGGGTAAGTGTAGTCCACAACCCCAACCTAACAGTAAACCAGACTGGGATAACGAGTGCGGAGTAGAGTGGCCCCTGCACATGATAATGGATATTTATCAGCGGCACCGATACACACTAACATCATTCCCACCAATGGACATAGAGCAGCCCACATTACCATACAGGAGGTACCCCTCAACCCACAGGAGAGACAAATTCTATTGAATGAGTTACCAACCCCTAAAGCAAATAGTAGGAAAACAGAATTCTGGCAAAAGGTGGAAGAACTGCTAGACACCCATAATCTAACCTTAGCAGACATTCATAATCTGATAAAAGTCAAAATGGGTCTGATAAATTGGCACAAAGCAACACCAGAGGTACAAGATGGGGAATGGCAAAATAAGGGAAGAGCGGATCGAGCAAAAATGCAAAGATTGGAATTCCTCAAATATGGGATGGAAGGATGCTAGAACCAACTGGAGTAGAATACTGAATGTGACTCAAAAGGCAGGCAAAAGAATACGGGAGTACGGGGAACGAAAGTGGATTGAAAACAAAGACCACTCTGGGACGGATAACCTCGACAAAAATGATGCAGCATTCTTGAAAATGTTTAAAGACGGACTAGGAAAGACACATCATAAGATAATTAAGTTAGGATTTAAGATAGGAGATGAATACGATAAAACTTTGGAATGGGCAGAACATGTAGAGGAGTTAAGGTTAGAAATATAGAAACATAGAAACATAGAAAATAGGTGCAGGAGAAGGCCATTCGGCCCTTCGAGCCTGCACCACCATTCAATAAGATCATGGCTGATCATCACCTCAGTACCCTTTCCTGCTTTCTCTCCATACCCCTTGATCCCTTTAGCCGTAAGAGCCATATCTAACTCCCTCTTGAATATAGCTAACGAACTGGCATCAACAACTTTCTGTGGTAGAGAATTCACAGGTTCACAATTCTCTGAGTGAAGAAGTTTCTCCTCATCTTGGTCCTAAATGGCTTACCCCTTATCCTTAGACTGTGACCCCTGGTTCTGGACTTCCTCAACATCGGGTACATTCTTCCTGCATCTAACCTGTCCAATCACGTCAGAATTTTATATGTTTCTCTGAGATCCCCTCTCATTCTTCTAAACCTCAGTAAATACAGGCCTAGTCGATCCAGTTTCTCCTCATATGTCAGTCCTGCCATCCCAGGAATCAGTCTGGTGAACCTTCGCTGCACTCCCTCAAAAGCAAGAACGTCCTTCTTCAGATTAGGAGACTAAAACTGAACACAATATTCCAGCTGAGGCCTCACCAAGGTCCTGTACAACTGCAGTAAGACCACCCTGCTCCTATACTCAAATCCCCTCGCTATGAAGGCCAACATGCTATTTGCCTTCTTCACCGCCTGCTGCACCTGCATGCCAATCTTCAATGACTGATGTACCATGACACCCAGGTATCGTTGCACCTCCCCTTTTCCTAATTTGCCGCCATTCAGATAATATTCTGCCTTTATGTTTTCGCCACCAAAGTGGATATCCTCACATTTATCCACATTATACTGCATCTGCCATACAGTTGCCCACTCACCTAACCTGTCCAACTCACCCTGCAGCCTCTTAGCATCCTCCTCACAGCTCACACCGCCACCAAGCTTAGTGTCATCTGCATCCATGGATATATTACACTCAATTCCTTCATCTAAATCAGTGATGTATATTGTAAAGAGCTGGGGTCCCAGCACCGAGCCCTGCGGCACCCCACTAGTCACTGCCTGCCATTCTGAAAAGGATCCGTTTATCCCAACTCTCTGCTTCCTGTCAGCCAACCAGTCGTTTATCCACGTCAATATATTACCCCCAATACCATGCGCTTTGATTTTGCACAACATTCTCTTGTGTGGAACCTTGTCAAAAGCCTTTTGAAAGTCCAAATACACCACATTCACTGGTTCTTCCGTGTCCACTCTACTAGTTACACCCTCAAAAAATTCTAGAAGATTTGTCAAGCATGATTTCCCTTTCATAAATCCATGCTCATTTGGACTGATCCTGTCACTGCTTTCCAAATGCGCTGCTATTTCATCTTTAATAATTCATTCCAACATTTTCCCCACTACTGATGTCAGGCTAACCAGTCTATAATGCCTCATTTTCTCTCTCCCTCCTTTTTTAAAAAGTGGTGTTACATTAGCTACCCTCCAGTCCATAGGAACTGATCCAGAGTCGATAGACTGTTGGAAAATGATCACCAATGCATCCACTATTTCTAGGGCCACTTCCTTAAGTACTTTGGCATACAGACTATCAGGCCCTGGGGATTTATCAGCATTCAATCCCTTCAATTTCTCTAACACAATTTCCTGACTAATAAGGATTTCCTTCAGTTCCTTCTTCTCATTAGACCCTCGGTCCCCTAATACTTCCAGGGGGTTATTTGTGTCTTCCTTCGTGAACCAAAGTATTTGTTCAATTGGTCTGCCATTTCTTTGTTCCCCATTATAAATTCACCTGATTCTGACTGTAAGGGACCTACGTTTATCTTCACTAATCTTTTTCTCTTCACATAACAATCGAAGCTTTTGCAGTCAGTTTTTATGTTCTCAGCAAGCTTCCTCTCATACTCTATTTTCCTTCTCCTAATTAAACCCTGCATCCCCCTCTGCTGAATTCTAAATTTCTCCCAGTCCTCAGGTGTGCTGCATTTTCTGTCCAATTTATATGCCTCTTCCTTGGATTTAACACTATCCCTAATTTCCCTTGTTAGCCACGGTTGAGCCACCTTCCCCTTTTTTATTTTTACTCAAGACAGAGATGTACAATTTTAAAGTTCATCCATGTGATCTTTAAATGTTTGCCATTGCCTATCCACCATCAACCCTTTAAGTATCATTCGCAAGTCTATCCTAGCCAATTCACGTCGCATACCATCAACGTTACCTTTCCTTAAGTTCAGGACCCTAGTCTCTGAATTAACTGTGTCACTCTCCATCTTAATAAAGAATTCTACCATATTATGGTCACTCTTTTCCACGGGGCCTTGCACAACAAAATTGTTAATTAGTCCTTTCTCATTACACATCACCCAGTCTAGGATGGCTAGCCCTCTAGTTGGTTCCTCGACATATTGGTCTGGAAAACCATCTCGAATATACTCCAGGAAATCCTCCTCTACCGTATTGCTACCAGTTTGGTTAGCCCAATCAATATGTAGATTAAAGTCACCCATGATAACTGCTGACCTTTATTGCATGCATCCCTAATTTCTTGTTTGATGCTGTCCCCAACCTCACCACTACTGTTTGGTGGTCTGTACACAACTCCCACTAGCGTTTTCTGCCCTTTGGTGATCCGCAGCCTTACCCATACAGATTCAACATTATCCAAGCTAATGTCCTTCCTTACTATTGTGTTAATTTCCTCTTTAACCAGCAATGCTACCCCACCTCTTTTTCCTTTCTGTCTATTCTTCCTGAATGTTGAATACCCCTGGATGTTGAGTTCCCCGCCTTGGTCACCCTGGAGCCATGAACAAAGGTAAGCAAAAATAGCAGCAACAGCGCTAGCAGTAGAGACGAAGGAGGAGGAGACACACCCCCGCGCGGCTCCCCTGATATATTTTAACTGCAATTAGGAAGGCCACTGCAGTAGGGATTGCCCACAGAAAAGGAAAGGTTATGGAAATTCTAAAGGGAAATGTCACAATTGTGGTAAACTTGGACATTTGGCCAAAGATTGCTGGAGTAAGGGGGGAGGTGCGGCAAGGCGAGGCCCCCATCAGGCAAAGAAGAGTATATCATTAACCCGGGAAGTGCTGATGGACATGCTCTGACAGGTACCAGCACCACTGCCACCACCACCCCAACCTGAGACATCCTCTAATGAGGACATTGTCAATATGCTCCGATTAGCCAGTACAAGCTAGGGGTTACCGGCCCCTGGCGGAGGTATGGGGCGGCAGCGAGGAGATCCAAGGGTGTTTATTAGTGCAGTGTTAGGGGGCCGGCACTGCGATATGCTAGTAGACACAGGAGCATCCATTTCCTGACCCGCAGGACCATTAACATACAAGGAGTGGGTGGGGGATATCGAAAGCAACCCTAAGTGAAATAGTGTTGTTAGAAATACAGGAGGTAATGTTACCTACTCAGTTTTGGTGCTGTCAGAACACAGAGGGCACCATATTGGGCATCGATACCTTAAGGGAGATAGGGGTACTGATAGATCCCCAGCATAACTGGATCATTTGGGGAATAAGCATGAAAACCAAATGAAGTTCGAACATCCGGAACACCAGCAGCAACGAGTGGCTGGAATAACCCCAATCCAGCCCGAGTGGGAAACAAAGGGTGTATGGGGTAGCGTGTGCCAATTATATCTGACTCTGTGGGCACAATACAAGCAAGATTGTGGATTAGCAGAGACACCACCCATCAAAATTCCCGGACCTGAATGCAAAGCTCACCAATAGTACCCATTAAGACCAGAAGCTGAGGCAGTGGTCTGTCAGATAGTGCAGGAATTAGAGAAGCAAGGAGTAGTGAAACAGGTAATAGCCTCCACTAATTTACCTGTGTGGCCAGTAAAGAAACCCGACAGGTCTTACCGACTAACTATCAATTATACCGTCCTGAACAAGGTGACTCCCTGAGAACACCCAATAGTGGCAAGTTCGGCCACAATTTTTAATGGCCTGGATCCAGAACATAAGATATTCACCGTGCTGGATATAGCGAATGGATTCTGGGCCATACCCTTAGACAAAGGTTCCCAAGGAAAATTTGCCTTCACCGTAAAGGGAAAACAATACACATGGACCAGAGTGCCACAGGGATTCCATAATAGCCCGAGCATTTCATCGAGTATTATCAGGGAATTTGGGACCAGCAGACATAGGAGAAGGAAGCACCCGTTTGCAGTATGTAGATGATATCCTTACTGCCTCCAGCCCAGAACAACAACATGTACTAGCTTCAACTACAATGCTAGGAGCTATACAGAATGCGGAATTAAAAATAAATCCTAGGAAGGTGTAGGTGGGAAGGAACGAAGTAACATCTAGGATACATGACAGATGCCTAAGGACAGAAAGAAAGCAATTGACTCAATGCCCAGTCCAGGAACCGTGAAAGGGGTCAGGCAGGTACTATGGCTATTCAGCTACTGCAGAAATTTATTACCGAATATGCCAAGGTGGCCCAACCCATACAGGACCTGGTCAAAGGGGGGAAACCCTCCCAAGAGCCAGTAAACTGGGGCCCAGATCAAGAAACTGCATTTGTGCGGTTAAAACAAGCTCTCATAAGTGCTCCAGCCTTGGGACTTCCAGACCAAAATAGGCCCTTTCACGTTTATACCTACCATAGCAACGATCATTATAACGCGGTAGTGACTCAATTACATGGGGACAGGCATCGACCAGTGGCATATTACTCAGGTAAGCCACAGTCCATAGCCGCAGGACTGTCCAGGTGCGTTGCTGTCCTAGACTGTGCGACTTGGGCCATCAGAGTTAGCAAACCAATAATAATGTCAGGACGCATTATTCTACATACCCAGCATACCTTAGTAGAATTACTTAACACTGGAAGGCTAAAAACGGTATCCGATGCACGAAGGGCAAGGTGGGAAGCAATGCTCTTACCCCCCCAATTGGATGGTAACAATAATAAAAGACAACTGTAACAACCCTGCAGGGTGGATCATTACGGAGGGAGAAGAGCATCAGTGTAGCCCAACAGGGGAAAATGAGGGAAGTAGTCAGGCAATCTGAGGAAGGACGTTCTTGCTATTGAGGGAGTGCAGCGAAGGTTCACCAGACTGATTTCCGGGATGGCAGGACTGACATATGAGGAGAGACTGGATCGACTGGGCCTGTATTCACTGGAGTTTAGAAGGATGAGAGGGGATCTCATAGAAACATATAAAATTCTGACGGGACTGGACAGGTTAGATGCAGGAAGAATGTTCCCGATGTTGGGAAAGTCCATAACCAGAGGACACAGTCTAAGGATAGGGGTAAACCATTTAGGACTGAGATGAGGAGAAACTTCTTCACTCAGAGAGTTGTTAACTGTGGAATTCCCTACCGCAGAGAGTTGTTGTTGCTAATTTGTTGGATATATTCAAGAGGGAGTTAGATATGGCCCTTACGGCTAAAGGGATCAAGGAGTATGGAGAAAAAGCAGGAAAGGGGTACTGCGGTGAATGATCTGCCATGATCTTATTGAATGGTGGTGCAGGCTCGAAGGGCCGAATGGCCTACTCCTGCACCTATTTTCTATGTTTCTATGTTTCTAAGTGAGGCAGACATGGATCTAAATGTAGATGGGTCTTGGCGCTATATCAATGGAACACCATGTACAGGATGGGCCATGGTAGATAGCAGCAGAAAGGTCAAAGGGGAAGGACGGTTAGAAGGGTGTCTATCAGCTCAAGTGGCTGAATTAGTGGCTCTCACTGAGGCTCTGAGGCTGGCTAAGGGAAAAAGAGTAAACATCTAAACAGACAGTCAATATGCTTTTGGAGTATTGCATGATTATATGATAGCCTGGAACAGATGGGGTTACATGACCTCAGGAGGAGGACCGATTAAACATGAGGAGATTGTTAAACACCTAGTGGAAGCCTCCCTCCTACCCCAGTGGTGTGCGATAAGGTCAAAGTGCACATAAAAATTAATGATCAGTATCAATAGAGGATTGTATGGGCAATTGAAGCAGCCAAGCGAGTGGCAGAGACGGGTACACTGGCCGGGGAAGCCCAGGTCGGAGCATGTACAATTGGGCCTGAGGAAGTAAACATGCTTAAAGTACAGGGAAAAGCCACTCCACAGGAAAAAAAGAGGTGGAAGCAGAGAGGGGCCCAACAAGGGACTGGCAGGATATGGAGGAAAGACGGGAATGTGGTGGCCCCAGAATGCATCCAGGGGAGCCTATTAAATTTATACCAGAGGTAAGTCCTTACAGGTAGAACCAACATGATAAGCTTGATGTCCAGATGCTGGTGGTGGAAGGGAATGGGTTGAGATATAGAGAACCACAGTAGAAGGTGCGTGATATGTGCAAAATACAACCCAGGGGGGAAAGTAAAGGTCAGAATGGGACATCAGCCCCGACCGAAAGGACCCTGGGAAAACTTACAATAGATTTTACTGCACCATTACCCAGCAACAAAGGGAAGACATACTGCCTCGAAGTAATAGACCAGTTTACGAAGTGGGTAGAGGCTTTCACCACTAGAAATTGTTCAGCAGAAACCGTGGCCAGGATCCTAGCAGAAGGAATAATATCCCAATGGGGAATGCCACTACAGCTGTACTCAGATCAGGGTACGTAATTCACAGGGAAGGTGATGAAACAGGCCTGCACTTTACTCGGGATCAGGCAAAAATATCCCATATCAAAGAGACTGGAAAGGGATGGGTAGACAGGATACCCTGAGTACTAATGAAGCTCAAGGCAACCCATAGTCGGACGACAGGACTGACACCCTTTGAACTAAAAAAAAAGACAGGATACGGACATTTGTAATGGAACTCTGTAAGTAGTTACATGATTTAAAGACACAGGCGAGAGATTAGCAAATCAAGGACTGAGAGAACGACACTAAGAACAGAAGGTCCAAACATCCCAAATAGGCAGTCAGGTGATTACGCCAGAGAGGTCCAGGCTGGCACTCAAATGGACCAGACCCTATCAGGCAATAATATAAGTTATGGTAGTTACAAGGGGTATCGGCAAGTGGAAACACCGGATCCAGTTAAAAAAAACACGATCACGAACTAACCAGTGACGACCGGGAAATATTGTTTTTTGCAGGACTCTAGTGCTCGTGGAAATAACGTGGGGTAACGCAGCCTCATATCAAGGACAACAGGCTGAGGGACAGCAAGGCCTGTATTACAGGGATTCGGGTGACATTAGTTTAATAAAGAATCAAAAACACTGATGGTGACGGACAGAGCAACTGTAGACTTAAATAACGGGCATAAAACAACGTAACAAGGAAACGAAACAACATTGGGGATGGGCAAGTAATACATGGGAATAAGACCACAGTGTGTTTTATAATCAGGAGGGACAAAGATACTGCACCCGGAGGAAGAGGGTGCAACATGGCCCCACCCATTACTTTAGCAACAGTGAGAACTACCAGGGCCCCAACCATCACACCTACAGCGCCACAAACATGTCCAACTATGAACGCTGGGGCAAAAGAGAAATTGATAAGGCAGACCAAGGATAAGATACACTTAGGGGTACATCAGCGAATAATTACTGTATTCCTAAATTTAAACACTATAACCACCCCCAACTTCTGCAGGTTAAACTCTATAAGACTGGATAGAAACCTGACCCAGCGATCACTTAAAGGCCCTGAATCAAAAACCATGAAGTTTAATGTGGAAAAGGGGTCAGGTAAAAAACGGGACCAGGGAAAAAGAGGGATACTAGAAATGGTACGTGGTGGGATACACAGCAGGATACGCGGCAGGATACGCGGCGGGAGTTGCAACGGTAACATAGAAACATAGAAAATAGGTGCAGGAGTAGGCCATTCGGCCCTTCTAGCCTGCACCGCCATTCAATGAGTTCATGGCTGAACATTCAACTTCAGTACCCCATTCCTGCTTTCTCGCCATACCCCTTGATCCCCCTAGCAGTAAGGACCTCATCTAACTCCTTTTTGAATATATTTAGTGAATTGGCCTCAACAACTTTCTGTGGTAGAGAATTCCACAGGTTCACCACTCTCTGGGTGAAGAAGTTCCTCCGCATCTCGGTCCTAAATGGCTTACCCCTTATCCTTAGACTGTGACCCCTGGTTCTGGACTTCCCCAACATTGGGAACATTCTTCCTGCATCTAACCTGTCTAACCCGGTCAGAATTTTATATGTTTCTATGAGGTCCCCTCTCATTCTTCTGAACTCCAGTGAATACAAGCCCAGTTGATCCAGTCTTTCTTGATAGGTCAGTCCCGCCATCCCGGGAATCAGTCTGGTGAACCTTCGCTGCACTCCCTCAATAGCAAGAATGTCCTTCCTCAGGTTAGGAGACCAAAACTGTACACAATACTCCAGGTGTGGCCTCACCAATGCCCTGTACAACTGTAGCAACACCTCCCTGCCCCTGTACTCAAATCCCCTTGCTATGAAGGCCAACATGCCATTTGCTTTCTTAACCGCCTGCTGCACCTGCATGCCAACCTTCAATGACTGATGTACCATGACACCCAGGTCTCTTTGCACCTCCCCTTTTCCTAATCTGTCACCATTCAGATAATAGTCTGTCTCTCTGTTTTTACCACCAAAGTGGATAACCTCACATTTATCCACATTATACTTCATCTGCCATGCATTTGCCCACTCACCTAACCTATCCAAGTCGCTCTGCAGCCTCACAGCATCCTCCTCGCAGCTCACACTGCCACCCAACTTAGTGTCATCCGCAAATTTGGAGATACTACATTTAATCCCCTCATCTAAATCATTAATGTACAGTGTAAACAGCTATAGTAAACACTATAGACCTACACACGATAGATGATCGAGTTAACGCCCGAACACGAACCTTACAGGGATTGCTGGAAAGGGATGAGGATAATGAAAAGATACAGGCATAGTAAGTAATGGCGCAGAAAGGGAATTATTACAAGTGGCCCACACATTGCGACACAATGCCAGAACTATAAATGAATAGAACAGAATGGAAGTTAAGTAAAACCATACAGACAGAACTAGTCTGTACAGGATATGGAGCATGGTTGCTCAATGGAATACAACATAACCTAGAGCAGCTTCAGAAAGGAAAGGAGCTGGACTGGATAACACTTGATGTATTTACCAACTGGTCCTTGGACAAAAACATGATTCATGCTTGCAAGGTGCGGAGAAACAGTCATGCTTGGGTCCCAAAGGCCAGATATGTAACCGGACATTTAAATATAATAGGTTTTGTATTATCTACACCACAGTATGATGTGACAAAGGGAGATCCTCTATACTAACCAAACAATGCAGGAGAAATAAGAAATCAAACTCGCCTGCGGTACCATGACAATCCAGAAATGTAACTGAAGAGAACAACAGTACTAAGAGTCTCAGCATAGATGATTGTTGCTTTATGTTGAGATCCACTATGAATGATCAAAGGTGACTGTGGATATAACCAAGTGGACGGGTGCACCCTTGAGTATCACCCCCCTAACACAGGACTACTAAATTATCGCTGTTCCATGAGGAAATGGAGATTGATGTGTGAGCACCATCGCAACTGAAATGAAGAAAGGAACACCTCATGCACCATTATGGATATTGACTTCTGTTTTACTCTGCTTGACGAGACAGATATAAACGGGTTTATTATAACCCCTGAACAAAAGGAGGAAATATCGATGGGACGATGATGGACATTAGCTGAGGAGGTTATGCGAAGGCCATCGGGCTGCAAGGAAAACCGATACTCGAACTGAAAGAGGAACAAACTCGATTGAATTGGACACCATTCGACAACATAGAGGATACCCTAGGTGGGGCAGAAATTCGTCAGAATAGAGAAGACCCCAAGTGGAGGAAAGATAGAAGAAACAGAGGATATCCCAGGCGGGGCAAAAGTCAAACACCGAGAAAATGTTAGCTAAAGAGGACTTATACACGAACTATGCTGGACTAAATGTACTGGTTGTAGTGCAAGGGAACTCATCTTGCTAGTATTATCCCGTAAAAAGGTGTAACCGACATAAGAGGTAGGCCCTAGCCCGTACTATAGTTAAAACATTGAATAAAGGGAAATCGGACAGTCCGGCAGAAAGGACTTACTTAGTATAACCTTGATGGGAAAGCCAACAGATAGATCCTGCAACTCGGGAAGTAGCGCTACAACAAGCGAAAGGACAACCCTGGAAGCTCACCCGTGAGGTATTAAATGGGAAATGGCCTATCTTGGGCATATAGCCAAGGGCCATTAGGGAGGAATTGTAAGGGATAAATTGTAAGGTTGCAAATAGGGGGTCAGAATTATGCTGAAGGTAGTGATCTTATCAGTATTAGGAGGGTATGTATAATTGCCTATATATGTAACACTTGCTTATATAGGTATAGCACACATACGCATTAAACTATAGCTTAACCTTAGTAACACTTAAACAGCCGAAGTCAGCAGTTTTGTTTAAAAGTCCCTGAGGAAGAGATAAAGAAGCCAGTACAATCACCCTAGGCATCGGATAGACTGGGGTAGAGGGCAAAATGGAACAAAACAATGATGAGAGATGGACAGTTGCATGTACCACTCAGAGCCCGTCGGATAAGAGTCAACAAATCAATGTAACTTTGCTGATAACAATAAATCTATCAATCATTTTGTAGGATGATAGCTCCTCTCCGAAACCTGTATAAATTATACTTGAAAACTCTTGTATTTTGGAGTTCCATGACTGAACCTTCCCTTGCAATTGCTCGTAATAAAAGTCGGTTAAACCTGGGATTTCGTGTGTTCGCTTCCGTGCTCGTTATAAATGTGTAAGAAGGGTGAGGTGTCGATTAACTATATCAGTTAGTCCACCTTGAAGGAACGAAGCCTCCTTTTTTACCCCTACATTTACTGACTCTTGTAGCATAAAACAATAGTATATTACCTCATTTTAATATTCTATATTATCAGTAGATGGTCCCATTACTTTGTGTCCTTTTTGGAAATCTTTCACCTATGCTGCGGCTTACAAAAAGTAATGCTTCTGATATTGCCTACTGATTCTCTCGCGTCTTTTACACAAGATTGAGTGCAATTGTAAAGTACTATATATTATTATTACCAGCTTTCTGTGTAACTTTCAATATTTTATGGTTATTGTCTATAATAGTCATCCTGACTATTAAGTTAATGGGATAGATCTATTTATTGAACAAGAGTTGTAAAATAATGATGGATGGTCACAGCTTTACTCTTACCCTATAACAGGGTAACATTCAACACTGCCGAGCAATGATATTCATCACCTGAGTGCCCAGTGGACCATGGCTGGAAGGTGACCCTCTGCACAGTCAAGAATGAGTGTTCATTAGGCACACGGTTAGTCCATATGTCAGTGATAAAGTGAATAAATCACATTCTACATCTTTTATCTGTGAAAGCACTTTATTTTCTACAGCTGAATAGGTATTTGAAATAATTGGATGTGAAAAGTGAAATCTGGATGAAATAGCATATCTGGTTTGGAAATAATTAATCAATGCCAGAAGTCTTGAATCCTATACAATAAAATGTGGTTGGAGGTCAGGAGCTATCATTGCCCAATGAACTGAGTAATGTTGGTAGTTGGCTTACAGAGAATTTGGGTACAGGTTCAAAGACAGTCAATTGTGATTTCCCCTTCTCTAAGTAAATGCCTTGGCAACTGTAAAGTGATGAGAGCATAAGAAACCATGGGGAGGATAGCAACAGAGTTCATATTAATTAATATACAACTGGTAGAATTGGCATGATAAGTGCCTTGGCTTGGTCAAGTGCCATTATATTAAGAGCTTGGGTCAAATTCCTATTACTTTCCCAAAACGTCACCATCAAAATTACTGACACTCCAATCAATTCCTTAGGATGAAAACAAAGCAGTTTATGTGAAGATACAATCATACAATATCTATTTTTCTTATCCTTTCCCATGAACGTGAACAAATTGCAATCAGTTTATCATAAGGTATGAGCTTAAATAATTACAGACTACAGAAGTGGTTTGCTTTGCTTACTTTAAATGGGTTAACTACTTTGTTGTAAGTGAGCAGAGGAGTGTCACCATAGTGTGCCTACCAATTTGTTAAAGATAAGGCACAGAAGAATTCTTACCTGTCAATGTTTATGTTACGAAATATGTAATTTTTGATGTTGGTGACTGTGGGCTCAATTTTCCCCAATTATCTGCGCCGTTTTTTTGGCGTGCATCGTTTTTTTTTGGGAGTAAATTAAAATCTCCAAGTTTCCCCAAAGCTTCTGCGCCAGCATAATTCAGTTAGGTACGATTTTTTCAGGTTACGATTTTTTTGCATAACCTGATATTTGCACCAGTTTTTCACATTTAAGCAAGTTTGGCCAACTTACATTTTTCCTAGAACGGCATATGTGACCACTCCCATAAAACCTTCTGGGCACTTAAGAAAAACCAGCGCACATTACAAAATCAGTGCAGAAAGACACCATTAGGCGAAGTTTTGGAGGAAGTCAAGAAGGCAAAGAATATGCATCATAAACCTTAATTGCTTCAAAATCAAAAGGAAGATAATGGGAGTCTAATGCAATTCTTTAATTTTTGAATATTTTCGAAGTACCACCCCACCACCGAACGTCTCCTCACTGGGATCGAGGGTTGGAGCATCGGCCGGCAGAAACGTTCCCTCACCCGGACACATCGGCTTGTGGCTCGGCTTTGAAAGAAGCCTGGGGGTGGGGAGTGGAAGCCGAACTGAACTGCCAACCACTTATATAAGGTGTCATGTATGTAACCTCTATGTAACATCATTGCAATACTGTATATACTTAAGCAATGCATACCTTGACCACAGGGGGTGAACTTGTGGGAGACACTCCTTACCTGGTCATCCAGGTATATAAAGGGAGGTCCCACGCAGGGTCATCACTTCTTAGTCCTGTGAATAAAACTTCAGGTCATAGAGTGACCTTGTCCATAGAATGTGCCTCGTGTGGGTTTTGTGCCATTGAGACTAAGGACTTTACATTGGCGATGAGAAACGGGAATCAATGACCCACGAGAATGGCCACCGGTAGCACAGAGGAATGGTACTGTGTTGGTGAGGACTGGAACAATTTCATTGAGAGGCTCCAGTAGAGCTTTGTCATGAAAGAATGGCTGGGAGATGCAGCGGCCAACAAGCGAAGGGCACATCTGCTGACCAGCTGTGCTCCTAAGACTTATGCGCTCATGAAGGACCTATTAGCACCCGAAAAGCCGGTGGACAAAACCTTTGAAGAGCTCAACAAACTAATCGGTGAACACCTCAAACCGGCGAGCAGCATACACATGGCCCGACACAGATTCTATACCCACCGACGTCGTGAAGGACAGAGCATACCGGACTTCGTTGCGGACCTCCGCCATTTGGCCAGCCTCTGTAAGTTCACAGATGCTGCAGGGAGGAGATGTTAATGGATTTCTTTATTGAGGGCATCGGTCATGCAGGGATTTTCCAAAAGTTAATTGAGACCAAGGACTTGACCTTGGAAGTGGTGGCATTGATGGCTCAGACTTTCATGGCGGGGGAGGAGGAAACCAAAATAATAAACACGCGCAATTCTGCCTCCAACGCAGTGGGGGATCAGGGAGTCAATATCATAAACACGACTCAGAGCCCCGCAGGCAGGCAAGGGCAGTTCGCCACAACCCAGGCAGCAATAGACCCCAGAGCAGGTTTTCAACAGAGACATTGGCAGGCTGAACGGACATTTACGCCATCACAGTGGACAATGCGGTCTGGGATGGGGCCATTGACACCCACTAACAGGGTACTCAAGGGCAGTCAAAGGGACAATCAGCGAGGAATGCCGGGTCATAGCTCCTTTGTTCACAACAATGGGAATCTCAGCTCATGCTGGAGGTGTGGGGGCAAACACTCTGCCAGGACTTGCAGGTTTCAACAATTCGTCTGCAGAAATTGCAACCTCAGTGGCCATTTAGCTCGAATGTGCATGAAGCCTTTAACCAGGCTAATTTATGAAGTGGATGAACCAGAAGAGGGGCCTATGATGCAGGATGACTCTTGGGGCAAATCAATGGATGCTGAAGTTCAGCGGGTTCATGTGGCAAACATTCACAGCTCATATACCAAAACGCCACCAATGATGATGAAGGTTTTATTAAATGGCATCCCTGTACGCATGGAGCTGGACACAGGGGCCAGCCAGTCACTCATGAGCGAATAACAATTCGAAAAGCTATGGCCACACAAAGCCAGTAGACCCAAAACTAGAATGCATTGAGACACAACTGTGGACGTATATCAAAGAAATCATTCCAGTACTTGGGAGTGCAATATTGGCGGTCACACACAACCGGCTGCCGCTCTTGATTGTCCCGGGCAATGGGCCCGCACTGTTGGGAAGGAGCTGGTTAGCTGAGATGAATTGGAAATGGGGGGATGTGCCCGTAATGTCATCTGTGGAGCGAAGTTCGTGCTCACAAGTCCGACAACAATTTGAGTCACTATTCCAACCTGGCGTCGGGATGTTCAAAGGTATCAAAGTAGTGATACGCATCACCCCAGACGCCAGCCCAGAGTGCACCACAAAGCCAGAGTGGTGCCGTATGTGATGCGGGAGAAAATTGAGAGCGAATTGGACCGTTTGCTGAGAGAGGGCATCATCTCGCCTGTTGAATTCAGCGACTGGGCATGCCCCATTGTTCCTGTCCTAAAAGCGAATGGTTCTGTCAGGATCGGTGGCGACTACAAGGCCACTATCAACCGAGTGTCCCTACAAGACCAATACCCGCTTCAGAGAGTGGAGGATCTTTTTGCCACGCTGGCAGGCAGCAAGCTGTTTACCAAGCTGGATCTCACTTCAGCCTACATGACCCAAGAACTGGCCGACGAATCTAAACTACTGACCACCATCACTACGCACAAGGGACTGTTCATTTACAACAGGTGCCCGTTTGGCATTCGATCAGCAGCCGCGATTTTTCAAAGAAACATGGAAAGCCTGCTTAAATCCATTCCTGGAACAATCGTATTTCAGGACGACATCCTCATCACGGGTCGTGACACCGAGGAACATCTCCACAACCTGGAGGAGGTGCTACACTGACTGGACCGGGTAGGCCTGCGACTCAAGAAGTCTAAATGTGTGTTTTTGGCTCCTGAGGTTGAGTTCCTGGGCAGGAGGGTTGCTGCAGATGGGATTCAGCCCACCGAATCCAAAACAGAAGCGATTCGACGAGCGACCAGGCCCGGCAACACATCAGAGTTGCGTTCATATCTGGGACTCTTGAACTATTTCGGGAACTTTCTGCCGAACTTAAGCACATTGTTGGAGCCGCTACACATGCTCCTGCTTAAGGGTTGTGATTGGTTTTGGCGGGGACTGTCAAGAACGGGCTTTCAATCGCGCGCGGAACCTACTGTGTTCAAATAAGTTATTGACCCTTTACGACCGCTGTAAGAAATTGGTTCTGACATGTGATGCATCGTCCTATGGGGCCAAGTGCATGTTGCAGCAGAGTAATGCTGAGGGCCAACTCAGCTTATGCTTCCAGGTCACTCTCTCAAGCAGAACGGGGATATGAGATGGTTGAGAAAGAGGCACTCGCGTGTGTCTATGGCGTAAAAAAAATGCATCAGTACCATTTTGTCAGGAGGTTCGAATTGGAAACGGACCACAAGCCGTTAACATCCCTGTTGTCAGACAGCAAGGCTGTCAATGCCAACGTGTCAGCCTGCATTCAGCGATGGGCTCTCACGCTGGCTGCTTATGACTACTCCATTCGGCACCGGCCTGGCACCGAAAATTGCGCTGACGTGCTCAGCAGGCTTCCACTGGCCACCACCGAGGGGACAGCGGAACAAAGCACTGAGATGGTCATGGCCGTTGATGCCTTTGACAGCGCAGGCTCCCCCATCACAGCCCGCCAAATCAAAATCTGGACAAACAGAGATCCCCTCCTATCTCTGATTAAGAAATGTGTCCTGACTGGGGATTGGGCACCCGCACACGGTGCATGCCCTGAGGAGGTCAGACCATTTCACAGGCGGATGGATGAGCTCTTCATCCAAGCCGACTGCATACTATGGGGCAGCCTGGTAGTCATGCCCCAGAGGGGCAGGGAGGCATTCATCAGGGAACTCCACAGTGAGCATCCTGGCATCGTTCTGATGAAGGCCATTGCCCGGTCACATGTTTGGTGGGCGGGAATTCATTCAGACCTGGAACACTGTGTTCGCAGGTGCACGATATGTGCCCAGCTGGGTAATGCCCCCAGGGAGGCCCCGCTCAGCCCGTGGCCCCGGCCCACCAGGCCATGGTCATGTATTCATGTAGACTACGCGGGCCCGTTCATGGGAAAAATGTTTCTCATTGTGGTAGATGCGTACTCGAAATGGATCGAGTGCATCATTTTGAATTCGTGCACAACATCCACCAGTATGGAGAGTCTACGTGTGGTCTTTGCAACCCACGGCTTGCCGGACATCCTTGTGAGCGTTAATGGCCCATGTTTCATGAGCTACGAATTCCGGGAGTTCACGTCGGGCAATGGCATCAACCATGTCAGGACAGCACACTTCAAGTCGGCCTCCAATGGCCAGGCGGAAAGTGCGGTCCAAATCATAAAACAAGGCATGCTCATGATTCAAGGACCCTCCCTTCAATGCCGCCTATCGCGCCTCCTGCTTGCCTATAGGTCCCGACCGCACTCGCTCACGGGGGTCCCGCCCGCTGAGCTACTCATGAAACGAACACTCAAAACTCGGTTGTCCCTCATTCACCCAGTCCTGACCGACATAGTTGAGGGCAAGCGCTAGTCCCAAAACAAGTACCATGACCAAAATTCAAGGGGAAGATGTATAGAAATAAATGACCCCGTATTTGTCCTCAATCACGCCGTGGGGCCCAAATGGCTTGAGGTACTGTAAAAGACAAAGAGGGGAACAGGGTCATCGTGGTTAAACTTAACAATGGGCAGATATGCCGCAAGCATCTGGACCAAGTAAAAAAAAGGTTCAGCATAGACACTGAGGAACCCGAGGAAGATCATGAGATGGAGTTCACACCACCGCCAGTGAACGAGCAACAAGAACATTCAGCACCATGCACAGTCCCAGCGGTCAGCCTGGACAGGCCGGAATCACCACAGTTGACAGACACTCACGCCAAGGCTCAACAACCAGAGCCCCAACTGGAGTGCTCCACGAGGGAGCGTAGACCACCTGAAAGACTTAACCTATGATCTTAATAAGACTTTGGAGCAGAGGTGATGTTATGTATGTAACCTCTATGTAACACCATTGCAATACTGTATATACTTAAGCAATGCACACCTTGACCACAGGGGGTGAACTTGAGGGAGACACTCCTTACCTGGCATCCAGGTACATAAAGGGAGGTCCCACGCAGGGTCATCACTTCTTAGTCCTGTGAATAAAACTTCAGGTCATAGAGTGACCTTGTCCATAGAATGTGCCTCGTGAGGGTTTTGTGCCATTGAGACAAAGAACTTTACTTAAGGGATGAGAACCCTTAGGCTATCCAGCAGCTTCAAAAGAAGCCTGGGGAGAGGACGGGGGAGGAGGGTGGAAGCGGAGCCCGTGTCCGGGTGAGGGAGCGATTCTGAGATCTGTGAGTTAATAAAAGCAGACCTGCACCCTAGAAGCATCAGGAGGACTGCTTTGTCAGTTGAAGTGAAGTTTACAGCTGCACTTTCATTTTATGCATCCGGATCATTTTACGCCACAAGTGGGGATGTGTGCATCATTTCTCAACATTCAACACATATCAGCATTCGGCAAGTGACTGCTTCACTATATGCCTGGAGGAATTAATCGATAAAGTTCCCCATGATTGCCCAGGCAATGCATGACATAGCTATGTGCTTCTCCAGGATTGCTGGCTTCCCAAAGGTACAGGGCTGCATTGAGCCTTGTGCCAGCAGCTTATCTGTGAACACTTTGCTGCCTGGAGGCTCAGCGGCAACTATTCTAAATGGACCATGTATACTGTTTGGAACTGTTCCATAATGTTGTGTCATGTTAATGGAACAAATAATGTAAATGATTCAGTTACAATTTAAAAAATATATTTTATTCAAAAGTTTAACACTTGTTTGTACTTAACTTAACTTAAATAAAAATATTCTTGTATCAAACTTTAAAGTTTTCAGTTAACATAGAAACATAGAAAATAGGTGCAGGAGTAGGCCATTCGGCCCTTCGAGCCTGAACCACCATTCAATAAGATCATGGCTGATCATTCAACTCAGTACCCCTTTCCTGCTTTCTCTCCATACCCCCTGATCCCTTTCGCCATAAGGGCCATATCTAACTTCCTCTTGCATACATCTAATGAACTGGCATCTACAACTCTCTGCGGTAGAAAATTCCACAGGTTAACAACTCTCTGAGTGAAGAAGTTTCTCCTCATCTTGGTCTTAATGGCTTACCCCTTATCCTTAGATTGTGGCCCCTGGTTCTGGACTTCCCCAACATCGGGAACATTCTTCCTGCATCTAACCCCGTCAAAGCCCGTCAGAATTTTATATGTTTCTATGAGATCCCCTCTCATTCTTATAAACTCCAATGAATACAGGCCCAGTCGATCCAGTCTCACCTCATATGTCAGTCCTGCCAATCCTGGGAATCAGTCTGGTGAACCTTCGCTGCACTCCCTCAATAGCAAGGACATCCTTCCTTAGATTAGGAGACCAAAACTGAACACAATATTCCAGGTGAGGCCTCACTAAGGCCCTGTACAACTGCAGTAAGACCTCCCTGCTCCTATACTCAAATCCCCTAACTATGAAGGCCAACATGCCATTTTCCTTCTTTACTGCCTGCTGTACCTGCATGCCAACTTTCAATGACTGATGTACCATGACACCCAGGTCTCGCTGCACCTCCCCTTCTCCTAATCTGTCGCCATTCAGATAATATTCTGCCTTTATGTTTTTGCCACCAAAGTGGATAACCTTACATTTATCCACATTATACTGCATCTGCCATGCATTTGCCTACTTACCTAACCTGTCCAAGTCACCCTGCAGCCTCTTAGCATTCTCCTCACAGCTCACACCGCCACCCAGCTTAGTTTCATCTGCAAACCTGGAGATACTACACTCAATTCCTTCATCTAAATCATTGATGTATATTGTAAAGAGCTGGGGTCCCAGCATTGAGCCCTGTGGCACCCCAGTAGTCACTGCCTGCTATACTGAAAAGGACCCGTTTATCCCGAATCTCTGCTTCCTGGCTGCCAACCACTTGTCTATCCACATCAGTATATTACCCCCAATACCATGTGCTTTAATTTTGCACACCAATCTCTTTTGCGGGACCTTGTCAAAAGCCTTTTGAAAGTCCAAATACATCACATCCACTGGTTCGCCCTTGTCCACTCTACGAGTTACATCCTCAAAAAATTCTAGAGGAGTTGTCAAGCATGATTTCCCTTTCATAAATCCATGCTGACTTGGACCGATCCTGTCACTGCTTTCCAAATGCGCTGCTATTTCATCTTTAATAATTGATTCCATTTTCCCAACTACCGATGTCAGGCTTAACCGGTCTATAATTCCCCGTTTTCTCTCTCCCTCCTTTTTTAAAAAGTGGGGTTACATTAGCTACCCTCCAGTCCTTAGGAACTGATCCAGAGTCGATAGACTGTTGGAAAATGATCACCAATGCATCCACTATTTCTAGAGCCACTTTCTTAAGTACTCTGGGATGCAGACTATCAGGCCCTTGGGATTTATAGGCTTTCAATCGCTTCAATTTCCTGAACATAATTTCCTGACTAATAAGGATTTCTTTCAGTTCCTCCTTCTTGCTAGACCCTTAGTCTCCTAGTATTTCCGGAAGGTTATTTGTGTCTTCCTTCGTGAAGACAGAACCAAAATATTTGTTCAATTGGTCTGCCATTTCTTTGTTCCTCATTATAAATTCACCTGATTCTGACTGCAATGGATCTACAGTTTGTCTTCACTAATCTTTTTTTCTTCACATATCAATAGAAGTTAAGATCACTTAAAAACTTTAAGATCACTTACCGACTTTTAAACGTAAATTTTATCACTTACAAAAAACTTTGAATTTGAAAACAGTTACAACAGTAGCAATAATAATAACAACATCTTCATCATAGGCAGTCCCTCGGAATCGAGGAAGACTTGCTTCCACTCCTGATGTATGTTCTTTGGTGGCTGAACAGTCCAATACAAGAACCAAAGTCCCTGTCACAAGTGGGACAGATAGTAACTGAGGGGTGGGTGGGACTGGTTTGCCGCACGCTCTTTCTGCTACCTGCCCTTGATTTCTGCATGCTCTTGGCGTTGAGACTCGAGGTGCTCAGCGCCCTCTCGGATGAACTTCCTCCACTTCGGGCGGTCTTGGACCAAGGACTCCCAGGTGTCAGTGGGGATGTCGCACTTTATCAGGGAGGCTTTGAGGGTGTCCTTGTAGCGTTTCTGCTGCCCACCTTTGGCTCGTTTTCCATGAAGGAGCTCCAAGTAGAGCACTTGCTTTGGGAGTCTCATGTCTGGCATCCAAACTATGTGGCCTGGCAAGCGGAGCTGATCAAGTGTGGTCAGTGCTTCAATGCTGGGGATGTTAGCCTGGATGAGGACGCTGATGTTGGTGCGCCTGTCCTCCCAGGGGATTTGTAGGATCTTGCGGAAACATCGTTGGTGATATTTCTCCAGCAATTTGAGGTGTCTGCGATACATGGTCCATGTCTCTGAGCCATACAAGAGGGCAGGTATTACTACAGCCCTGTAGACCATGAGCTTGGTGGCAGTTTTGAGGGTGTGATCTTCAAACACTTTTTTCCTTAGGTGACCGAAGGCTGCACTGGCGCGCTGGAGGCGGTGTTGGATTGCGTCGTCAATGCCTGCTCTGTTGATGGGAAGCTCCCGAGATATGGGAAGTGGTCCACGGTGTCCAGGACTATGCCGTGGATCTTGATGACTAGGGGACAGTGCTGTGTGCAGAGGATAGGCTGGTGGAGGACTTTTGTCTTATGGATGTTTAGCGTAAAGCCCATGCTTTCGTACTCCTCAGTAAATACGTCGACTATGTCCTGGAGTTCAGCCTCTGTATGTACGCAGATGCAGGCGTCTTCCGTGTACTATAGCTCGACGACAGAGGTTGGAGTGGTCTTGGATCTATCCTGGAGATGGCGCAGGTTGAACAGGTTCCCACTGGTTCTGTAGTTTAGTTCCACTCCAGCGGGGAGCTTGTTGACTGTGAAGTGGAGCATCGCGGCAAGAAAGATTGATAAGAGGGTTGGGGCAATGACGCAGCTCTGTTTGACCCTGGTCCAGACGTGGATTGGGTCTGTGATGGTGGATTTGGTCTGTGATCAAGATTCTTCCTTTGACTCGAGTGTTCTCGACTCCATCCCGCAGCATGCTACCCACCACCAGCTCAGTGAGACCCCAACACTGCACGAGGTAGAAAAGCCATAGGACAGCTTAAAAATAACAAGGCTACGGGTGCGGACGGAATCCCTGTTGAGGCATTGAAGTATGGCGGAGAGGCACTGTTGGCGCGAATACATGACATCTCTCTCATCTGGAGGGAGGAGAGCATGCCGGGTGATCTCAGAAATGCAGTAATCGTGACCATCTTTAAAAAAGGGGACAATTCCGACTGCGGCAACTACAGCAGAATCTCCCTGCTATCAGCCACTGGGAAAGTCGTCGCTAGAGTCCTCCTCAACCATCTTCTTCCTGTGGCCGAGGAGCTCCTCCCGGAATCACAGTGTGGATTTCGTCCCCTAGCGGGCACAACGGACATAATTTTGCAGCGCGAGAGCAACAGGAAAAATGCAGGGAGCAGCGCCAGCCCTTATACATGGCTTTCTTCCACCTTACAAAGGCCTTTGACGCTGTCAACTGCAAGGGTCTATGGAGCATCCTCCTCCGTTTCGGATGCCCCCAAAAGTTCGTCACCATCCTCTGCCTGCTCCACGACGACATGCAGGCGGTGATCCTTACCAACGGATCCATTATAACAACAACTTCAGCAGCAGCAAAGAAAGACTGCACCCATCTCTCCGCCACCATATTCTAAGACCGCCCACTGAGCTTGAGCTTGGTGACTCCACCCCTGACCACAGGCAGTGGCGCAGTGTTTCTCAGGTTGGCACTAAGCTTATTCTTTCAAGCATCTTGGGTAATGCGCACTTCTTGATGGGGGGAAGTGTGAGGTTGGCAGGCGGTAATGTGGAAGGCCCGATTTGGACCTCTTCAGAGGTTTGTCTGGGGATTAGAGTGGGAGTGGCAGTTGATTCCATCAATGGCTGCAGAGTCTGGGCATGTTCCCTAATTGCAGCAGCTGTCTCTGACATTCCCTCCCTCATGTGCCCCGACAGTGTCTCAAACACCTGCGACATTCCCACCCGAATGTTCACCGACAGTGTATCAGCTGCCTGCGACATTCTATCCCTAATGTACCCAGACAGTGTTCCCATTTCTCGCAAGAGCATTGTACTTCTCCCGACAGTCCCGATACCTCATTACCCACCCCACTGATGGTGTCCTGGAGTGATTGCGTAAGGTCAATGTTCTCTCCACTCATTGCCATCATGTGAACCACGTTTGTTACATCTGCACCTCAGGAGAGTACTATTGAGCTCTCCTTCCCCTCCTCACCTTGGGTGTGGCTCGCTGCATCCCACTGGGACCCGCAGCCTCGGAAGGTGGGGCCCTGGGTGTGGTTTGCTGCACCCCACTGGAGCCTGCAGCCTTGGACTGTGTGAAACCATGAAATGTCCCAACACTCGCACCACTCAGGAAAGGGGCTGGCACCTCAATGGGCGGCACCAGCACCTCCTCCAGAGTGAGTACAACAGTGGGGGCTTCACCTTCCTCCTCCCACTGCCTCGACCCCACCTCCTCACCCCTATGCTCTTAGTCTGGAAGTTCAGATTGGAAGAGGTTCTTCTCATCAGGCTCGTCCGCATCTGAATCTTCTTCTGCATCGGCTTTAATTTAATCAGGGTTGGCCTCAAGTTCTGCAAAATATAACAGAACAGACAAATGGTTAGCAGCAGAGGAGGGGGCAGGGTGGGTGGCATAAGTAGGCTCATACAGCGCAGACAGCAGGCTCATTTGAAGGACTATGATGAATGATAGCACATTTCAACAACTGAAGCGTGGCAGGCGGAGACATCCCCATGAACCGATGCATGGTTAGCCTGCGTAGTACTTAACATTTAGCAAAGCCAGACTGTGGAAATTGCAGAACTTACACTCTCCCTCGAGTGTGGGCCCAGTTGTGCAGTGGTGGTTGCATTTCTCCAGGCATGTATTCAATCTCCAACAAAGGAATATAAAAAGCATGGAGTACATTTTCCTCTGTGTACTACTTCAGTGAAATAGTAGATGCAACTATCATCATCATAGGCAGTCCCTCGGAATTGAGGAAGACTTGCTTCCACTCTTAAAATGAGTCCTTAGTTGGCTGAACAGTGCAATTGGACCTATTCAAGAGGGAGTTAGTTATGATCCTTACAGCTAAAGGGATCAAGAGATATGGAGAGAATGTAGGAAAGGGGTACGGAGATGAATGATCATCCATGATCTTATTGAATGGTGGTGCAGGCTCGAAAGGGCGAATGGCCTACTCCTGCACCTATTTTCTATGTTTCTATGTTTCTAGTATGAGAGCCACAGTCCCTGCCACAGGTGGGACAGACAGTCATTGAGGGTAAGGGAGGGTGGGATAGGTTTGCCACGCGTTCCTTCCGCTGCCTGCGCTTGTTTTCTGCATGCACTCGGCGATGAGACTCGAAGCGTTCAGCGTCCTCCCGGATGCACTTCCTCCACTTAGGGTGGTCTTTGGCCAGGGACACCCAGGTGTCGGTGGGGATGCCACACTTTATCAGGGAGGCTTTGAGGGTGTCCTTGTAACGTTTCCTCTGTCCACCCTTGGCTCATTTGCAATGAAGGAGTTCCGAGTAGAGTGCTTGCTTTGGGAGTCTCATGTCTGGTATGCGGACAAAATGGCTTGTCCAGCGGAGCTGATCAGTGTGGTCAGTGCTTCAATGCTGGGGATGTTGGCCTGGTTGAGGACACTAATGTTGGTGCGTCTGTCCTCCAAGGGGATTTGTAGGATCTTGCGGAGGCATCATTAATGGTATTTCTCCAGCAACTTGAGGTGTCTACTATACATGGTTCATGCGTCTGAGCCATACAGGAGGGCAGGTATTACTACAGCCTTGTAGACCATGAGCTTGGTGGTAGATTTGAGGGCCTGATCTTCAGGTGGCCGAAGGCTGCACTGGCGCACTGGAGGCGGTGTTGAATCTCCTCATCAATGTCTGCTTTTGTTGATAAGAGGCTCCCGAGGTATGCGAAATGGTCTACATTGTCCAGGATCGCGCCGTGGATCTTGATGACTGGGGGGCAGTGCTGTGCGGCGAGGACAGGCTGGTGGAGGACCTTTGTCTTCCGGATGTTTAGCATAAGGCCCATGCTTTCGTATGCCTCAGTAAATACGTTGACTATATCCTGGAGTTCAGCCTCTGAATGTGCGCAGACGCAGGTGTCATCCGTGTACTTTAGCTCGACAACAGAGATTGGGTGGTCTTGGACCTGGTCTGGAGGCGCAAAGGATATACAGCTTCCCACTGGTTCTGTAGTTTAATTCCACTCCAGCGGGGAGCTTGTTGACTGTGAGGTGGAGCATGGCAGTGAGGAAGATTGAGAAGAGGGTAGGAGCGATGACGCAGCCCTGTTTGACCCCGGTCTGGACGTGGATTGGGTCTGTAATGAATCCATTGGTAAGGATTACGGCCTGCATGTCGTCGTGGAGAAGGCAAAGGATATTGACGAACTTTCGGGGGCATCCGAAATGGAGGAAGACACTCCATAGACCCTCGGGGTTGACAGTGTCAAAGACCTTTGTAAGGTCGAAGAAGGCCATTAATAAGGGCTGGTGCTGCTCCCTAAAGTAATATTGAATATGCTGGAAATACTCGGCAGAGTAAACAGTAGAGATATAACAGGTTTTTAAGCAAGCACAGAAAGGGGGTAGGGGAGGAAAGAACAAAAGGGAAGGTCTGTGATAGGATGGAAGGCAGAAGTGATTAAGAGACAAAAGGGATGCTGGTGCAAGGCAAAAGGAGATGGTAATGGGACAAGTTAAGAAACAAAAGATATATCTAGATAGGGTGTAATTGGCAGATTCATCAACAGCTGCCGTGGGAAAGATAGTAAAACAGAAAAAAAGAAAAAAAATAGGAGCAGAGGTTATGGTTTGAAATTGCTGAACTTGATGCTGAGTCAAAAAGGCTGTAAAGTATCTAAACGAAGGATGGAGGGCAACGGAAGAGACTGTAGTTGGGGAGAGACTGGACAAGGGAAGAAAAAATAGAGTTGAGATAGGAAGAAATCAGTTACTTGGGGCAAGAATAGGCTGAAACAAAGGGTCTACCAGGTAGTCCTGTTTGTGGATCTTGGGAAGGAGATAGAAGCGGGCTGTGCAGGGAACTATGAGGTTGATGGCCGTGGAGAAAAGATCTCCAGAGGAGATGAGGTCAGTGATGGTCTGGGTAATGATGGCTTGATGTTGGATCATGGTCCAGGGAGATGTAGGAGGAGGTGCTGTGGGAAAGAAAAAAAACTTTAAAAAGCAAAAAAAGTAGGGGCAGAGTTATGGTTTGAAATTGTTGAACTCGATGTTGAGTCCCTACCTACACTCACGATTCTTCCGATGCTCTCCGCCACTTTAACACTGACCCCAACTTTTCACTGTGGATGTCCAATCCCTTTACACTTCCATCTCCCACCAGGATGACCAGAGGGCACTCCGCTTTTTCCTTGAGTGGAGGCCCAACCAGTCCCCATCCACTACCATCTCCTCCGTCTGGCAGAACTTGTTCTCACATTGAACAACTTCTCCTTTGACTCCACTCACTTCCTCAAAATTAACGGTGTTGCTGTGGGAACCTACATGGATCCTAGCTATTCCTGCCTTTTCATAGGATATGTGGAACAGTCTTTGTTCCAGTCCTACTCGTGGATGCGGGGTGGGGGGCGGTGGGCTGGTTCGGGATTACGGGGGCAGGGTTAGGCAGGGACCCTGAATCCAGGATGTAGGTAAAAGCCACTTACCTCCTGCATACAGCAGCTCCGCTTCGGTTTAACTGCCAGGTTTCACGATTTGTGTGAAACCCATCTATGTGCAGTTAAATTTAAAATGGAGGTTATAAAACCTCATTATAATATTGACGTACCAGCCCCTGGGTATGGGTTGGTTGCCCGCTCCCTGTCCCAACCTCGTCCCGCCGCCGTTGAAACTGGAAGTATACGGATTGGAGACGGGATCAGGTCGAGAATCCCATTTTTACCAATTTAACTGACTCCATACTCAAAACCCACCCATTTTTCCAGATTATGATTCTGTGGATGGTTGGCATAAGAACATAAGAACATACGAAATAGGAGCAGGAATAGGCCATTTGACCCTTCGAGCCTGCTCCGCCATTTAATTAGATCATGGCTGATCTGATCATGGACTCAGCTCCATTTCCCTGCCCGCTCCTCATAACCCTTTATTCCCTTATCGCTGAAAAATATCTCTATCTCCGCCTTCAATATACTCAATGACCCAGCCTCCACAGCTCTCTGGGGCAGAGAGTTCCAAAGATTTACAACCCTCTGAGAGAAAATAAATTCCTCCTCAACTGTTTTAAATGGGCAGCCCCTTATTCTGAGACTATGCCCCCGAGTTCTAGTTTCCACTATGCGTGGAAATATCCTCATTGCATCCATCTTTTCGAGCCTCCTCATTATCTTATATGTTTCGATAAGATCATCTCTCATTCTTCTGAACACCAATGAGAATAGGCCCAACCTACTCAACCTATCTTCATAAGTCAACCCCCTCATCTTCAGAATGAACCTAGTGAACCATCTCTGAACTGCCTCCAATGCTTTATCCTTTCTTAAGTACGGAGCAAAATTGTACGTAGTGCTACAGGTGTGGCCTAACCAATACCCTGTACAATTGTAACAGGACTTCTCTGCTTTTATACTCCATCCCCCTTGCAATAAAGGCCAACATGCCATTTGCCTTCCTAATTACTTGCTGTAGCTCCATACTAACTTTTTGTGTTTCATGCACAAGGTCACCGAGGTCCCTCTGTACTGCAGCACTTTGAAATTTTCTCCATTTAAAAAATAATTTGCTTTACTATTTTTTCTGCCAAAGTGGATAACCACACATTTTTTCACATTATCCCCCTCATCTGCCAACTTTTTGCCCACTCACTTAGCTTGTTTATATCCCTTTGCTGATTTTTTTTGTCCTCCTCACAATTTGCGTTCCCACCCATCTTTGTATCAAACTTGTCTACATTATACTCAGTCCCTTCAGCCAAGTCATTAATGTAGATTGTAAATAGTTGAGGCCCCAGCACCGATCCCTGCAGCACCCCACTAGTTATTGTTTGCCAAACGGAAAATGACCCATTTAACCTGACTCTGTTTTCTTTTAGTTAGCCAATCCTCTGTCGAAATCAAAATCGAGGAAGACTTGCTTCTACTCTAAAGGTGAATTCTCAGGTGACTGAACAGTCCAATACGGGAATTATAGTCTCTGTCACAGGTGGGACAGACAGTCGTTGTAGCAAAGGGTGGGTGAGGAGTCTGGTTTGCCGCACGTTCCTTCCGCTGCCTGGGCTTGTTTTCTGCATGCTCTCGAGGACGAGACTCGAGGTGTTCATCCACCTAGGGCGCTCTTTGGCCAGGGACTCCCAGGTGTCGGTGGGGATATTGCACTTTATCATGTTAATATATTACCCCCAACCCCGTGAACTTTTATCTTGTGCAGTAACCTTTTATGTGGAACCATATTGAATGCCTTCTGGAAATCCAAATACACCACATCCACTAGTTCCCCTTTATCCACCCTGCTTGTTACATCCTCAAACAACTCCAGAAAATTTGTCAAAACCTGATTTCCCTTTCATAAATCCATGCTGCATCTGCTTGATTGAAATATGCTTTTCTAAATGTCCTGCTACTGCTTCCTTAATAATGGATTCCAGCATTTTCCCAACAACAGATGTTAGGATAACTGGTCTTTAGCTTCCTGCTTTCTGTCTGCCTCCTTTTTAAAAAAGCGACATTACATTTGCTGTTTTACAATGCGCTGGGACCTCCACAGAATCCAAGAAATTTTGGTAAATTACAAGCAATGCACCCACTATCTCTGTAGTCACTTATTTTAAGACCCTAGGATGCAAGCCATCAAGGCCAGGGTACTTGTCCACCTTTTGTCCCATTATTTTGCTGAGTACTAATTCTTTAGTGATAGTGATTGTTTTAAGTTCCTCCCTCCCTATAGCCCCTTGATTATCCACTTTTGGGATGTTTTTAGTGTCTTCTACCGTGAAGACCGATACAAAATATTTGTTCAAAGTCTTTTCCATGTCCCTGTTCCCCATTATTAATTGCCCCGTCTCATCCTCTAAGGGACCTACATTTACTTTAGCCACTCTTTTCCTTTTTATATACTTGTAGAAACTCTTACTATCTGTTTTTATATTTTATGCTAGTTTACTTTCATAATCTATCTTTCCTTTCCTTATTATTTTTTTAGTCGTTGTTTGTTGGCTTTTAAAATTTTCCCAATCTTCTGGCCTCCCACTTGTTCTGGCCACTTTGTATGCCGTTGTTTTCAATTTGATACGCTCCTTTATTTCCTTAGTTAGCCACGGGTGGTTATCCCTTCTCTTACAGTCCTTCCTTCTCATTGGAATATATTTATGTTGAGAGGTATGAAATATCTCCTTAAATGTCCACCACTGCTCACCAACTGTTCCCCACTTTAATTTATTTTCCCAGTCCACTTTAGCCAACTCTGCCTTCATACCTTTGTAGTCTCCTTTATTTAAGCTTAGGACACTGGTTTGAGATCCAACTTTCTCACCCTCCAACTGAATTTGAAATTCAACCATGCTATAGTCACTCATTCCAAGAGGATCTTTTACTCAGAGATTATTTATTATTCCATTTTCTCATTGCACAGAGCCAGATCTTAGATAACCTGCTCCCTGGTTGGTATAGATGTATATACTTGGGATTCTACAAGTGGATAAATTATTGAAATTGTCTTTTTTTTTGCTGAAAGTGATGGTGGTCTCCATGTCTATTTAAATATTAATGAATGCAGCGTCTAAAATGACCTCTTCTGCACTGTCTTCTTCAATGACCAAGCCTGTGTTCAATTACCCAGGTGAGATGATAGACACTGCTACAAGGCATGAGAAATAAAGAACTTGCATTGTTACAGTGCCTTTGACATCTACAGGATGTCCCCAAGTGTTTCACAGTCCAAAAAAAATTAAAAATTGTAAATATTGTTGTTACACAGCCAATTTTCACACAGCATAGAGGAGATGAGATACATGTCCAATTAATTTGTTTTGGTGGTTGGTCAAGGGATAGATGGTGTCCAGGACAATGAAAGAATAGTGCCATGGAATCTTTTACCTCCATCTGGAGAAGTCGGGGCTATACTTTTGCAAAGGGGTATTAAAAGCTTAATTTTAATTCAGAATCTGTTTTTTCAATGTTAATTATGACTTTATCAACACTTCTTGGGAGAAGAAAAACAACGTTAAAAGATGAATTTGAAACTGTGACTTGTATATAAATCAATTTTGAGCAGTTTGAAATAAAGGCTCACGGCCTCACCAATTCCCCACGGAGGGGAAAACGCCCCCTCCCCCGACCTCCGCGACTCTCTTCCCCCCCCCGCGACTCTACCCCCCCCCCGCCCTGCGACTCTCCTCACCCGCCCGACCTCCGCGACTCTTCTCTCCCCCCGATCTCCGCGACCCCCCCCCCCCCCACCCGATCTCCTCGACCCCCCGGACCCGGACACGAGACCCAACGCCACCTACCTGTAAATCCAGCCCGAAGTCTTGGGCCCGGCCGTTCAGCCTCCTCCCCTCTCCCCCTCCCCTCCCCCTCCCCCTCCCCCGCTCTCTCTTCTCTCCCCCCTCTCTCTCGCCCCCTCTCTCTCTACCCCCCTCTCCCATCTCTCTCTCCCCCTCCCCACCCTCTCCCCCCCTCTCCCCTCTCCAACCTCCCCACCCACCTCCCCCCAACCCCCTCTACCCCCCGCCCCCACCCTCTACCTCCCTCCTCCTTCCTCCCCCACCCCCCTTCCCTTGCTGTCAAACACAGACACTGACAGACAGAGAGTGAGAGACACACACACAGACAGACAGATAGAGACACTGACAGAGACACACTGAGGGGGCTGTCCCAGCATGCTGTTGGAGGGCTCCCGGTGCTGCAGTCGGTAAGAAGAAAATGTTTTATTTATTGATTTTTATTTTTTTTTATTTTTTATTAATTTTTTTTGATTTATTGGTTGATTTATTGATGTATTTATCATTTATTATTGATGATGGCTCTTTATTTGTAAAACTGAAGTGTTTAATGTTTGTAAACTTCCCTTTAAACACCCCCCCCCATTCCCTACGCCTGATTTGTAACCTACGCCTGATTTTCTAAGTGTAGACAAGGTTTTTCTGAGCGTACAAAAATCTACACTTACTCCATTCTAAGTTAGTTTGGAGTATGTTTTCACTGCCTAAACTTTCAAAACGGGCGTAAGTGGCCGGACACGCCCCCTTTTTGAAAAAAAATCTGTTCCAAACTGAAACTGTTCTAACTGACTAGAACTGGAGCAAACTAAATGCCGAGAATTGCAATTTCTAAGATACTCCATTCTAAACCAGTTGCTCCAAAAAAACAGGAGCAACTCAGGCCGAAACTTGGCCCCATTATGTGGCACTTTGTCGAATGCCTTTTGGAAATCCATATACACCACGTCAACCACATTGCTCTCATCGACCCTTTCTGTTACCTCATCAAAAAACTCGATCAAGTTGGTTAAATACAATTTGCCTTTAACAAATCCATGTTGACTTTCCTTAATGAATTCAAACCTGTCCAAGTGACTGTTAATTTTGTCTCTGATTTATGGCCCCAAATTTCCCCAGTCGCTTAGAGCAGCATATTTTGATGTGGTGCGCCGACTTCCTGGGGGAAAAAAAGCGACAAAAATCTACCTTTTGAATTTGGCCACTCCCTCATCATCCGGATCCATCGGCGTCACGCAGCAGAGCCTGTGGGGGGGCGGCGGGGGGTGGCAGAGCTTCGGCCGTGCTTGCTTAGTGCGACCAGCAGGAGGGCAGGGCTTGGGCCCAGCATGTTGTGTGGTGCCGGCAGGGGCACGATGACCATTTGAGCGTGTGTGCATGCGCAATGGATGGTTCAGTTTCACACATGCGCAGCGTAACAGGAAGTTTGATAATCGGCCAATTAAAGGGAGAGCGTCCTCAGAATAATTGGTTATGGAGTATATATAAAGGTGAGATCTGAATATTGATTTTTGTGTGGCTGAAGGAGTGAAAAGGCATGCTGGATAGGTGTAAGTGTGATCTTTGAACATTACCTGCATTTGAGTCCAATAGACGAATGGTGCAAGAGCGTGCAAGATGAGCCAAGAAGTTCCTCCATGAGGAAGTGGAGAAATCAGTGACTGTAATTGAGGAGAAATGGCTGGAGCTGGATATCAGCAAAGTGGTCTGTCAAAAGTTTCACCCAAGGAAATGAGAAAAAAATGGAACCTCGTTGCAGAAGAATACTATGCTGGGGTCAACACCGCAAGATCTGGAAGCCAGTGCAAGAAGAAATGGCAGGACATCAGTCAAGTAGTGAGTGTAAGTAATAGCTTCATCTTTAAATTGAATTGCAGTGGAAAATGTGAGCTTCTGTATGTGTCCCACCCATCAAAAGTGTACCATGTCTAACAATTAATATTTTCATCTTTGCAGAAGAAATTGGCCCACAACAAGAGGGCGAGAACTAGAATAGGAGGAGGTCAGCCAAATCTGCACTAACTGACACCCCTGGAACAGAGGGTTGCTGCCTTGCTGACTCGCACCGGCAGAAAAAGAATCAGCTCTGCACAAACTAGACCCACTCGCGAGGGTGAGGGTAGTCAATAAAATGCATAGTGGCCCTTCAAATCAACCTGCTGACTGGCCTGCTATGCATGAGACTACTCATGCCATCCATCCTGCACCCTCCTGTGCTGCTAACCATTTGACTGTTGTGCTGTCTTTTGCAGAAGAAGAAGACACTCCTCAAGATCCTGAGGATCCAGATGCGTGCGCTCCAGACCAAGGCGGATGGGGAGAAGAGAGGTCCATGGAAATGTGTGTTCAGGAGAATGCTGACCGCAACATCGATCAGGATATATCACAGGGCATCACACTGCCAGAACCCTCCAATAGCTCCTCGGCAACCTTCCATGGGTTCACACCTTCCGAGTTCGCGGGTCTGAGTGGGGATCGGGAAATGCATCTTGGGACACCCAGTCCCCCACCGTCCCAGCCTGCGCCTCGCACTAGAGGGGTGCCACGAGGCAGACCCATGGCGAGGGGAAGGAGAAGCCAACCAGTCTCTCCTGAGAGGCAGCCCTCAGCAGAGGTTAATCAGGTTTTTTCATTGGGTGAGGCGACCAATGCCCTCACAAGATCACTCATGGCGGCTGTCAGTGGGGTGCGTGATGAGGTCGCGACACTGTCGGGTGAAATCTCTGCACTAAGGCGGGAAGTCAGGGCTGGCATTTCAGAGGGTGTGCAGACGATGACAGATGCCATGAGGGAGCTAGCTTCTGCAATAAGGGCACAAATGCCGGAGACTCAAATGCCACTCCCACTTCACTCCACGCACCAGCCATCGGTCAGACACAAGCCGGGCCCCCAAACCCCCTCCCACCCCACGACCATCACTGACCCTATAAGGAAGTGCACTTTCCTTGAGATGTGGGTGAGGGATGGGTGCAGACTTTCTTCCTGTTGTGGCTGTTGTTGTTGTTGTTGTTGGTATCGTTGAAGTGCACTGTAAATTCACAATAAAAGATATTTTGCATCAAAACTGAATCATCCTCCATGAGGATCACACAACATTTAGGGTCAACTGTAAAAAGTAAAAATCCCTCACCCCTACAGTCATGCGTGCCTGCCATCCCTAGCCCTGACGGGAGGGCTAGCCGGTGCGTTCTACAGTTGGCAAGGTAGGACTGCTCTATTTTCTGTAGCTGACTAATCTTTCATTTATTTGTGATGCTGTTGTGCAGCTGTTGTGCTGAAGATGTTGTAATGTCGTGCTGATGTTGTGAAGGTTTTTAGTGCTTTGAAATCCTCTAACTCACCTCCCCCCTGCCCACCCCACTATCTCTGGCTACCTGCGTTGATCTCTTAAAGGTAGGTAAGGTTTTTCTGTGCCTACAAAAGTGGCCACATACACTGGCCTCAGTTAGTTTGGAGTAACTTTCAGCTGGCTAAGTTTGATTCTATGGCCAGAAAAGATGTAAGTGGCTTGTCACGCCACCTTTTCGAGAGAACAAACTAAACTAGAAATAAACAAACTAACTGACTTACATTGGAGCAAGTTAAATGGGGAAATTTGCGAGTTTTAAGTTATTCCAAAAAAAGCTACTTACTCCAAAAAAACGGGGCAACTCTTGGGGAAATTTGGGCCCATGTTTCTAAAAGCTTCCCCACTACCGAGATTAAACTGACCAGCCTATAATTGCTGGGTTTATCTTCACACCCTTTTTTGAACAATGGTGTAACATTTACAATTTTCCAGTCCTTTGGCACCACCCCCGTTTCTAAGGGTATTGGAAGATTATGGCCAATACCTCCACAATTTCTTCTTTCACTTCCATCTAGGATGCATCCCATCTGGTCCTGGTGATTTATCTACTTTAAGTACAGACAGCCTTTCTAGTACCTCACCTTTATCAATTGTTATCCCATCCAGTATCTTCTCTACTTCCTCCTTTACTACGTCTATAGCAGCATCTTCTTCCTTGGTGAAGACAGATGCAAAATAATCATTTATTACCTCAGCATACCCAAAACTGAGCATCGGTGAGCAGGTTATTGGTGAGTAAGTGCTGCTTGATAACCCTGTCAACAACACAATCAATTAAATACTTTTAAATTGTTGTAACGTAGGCAAATACGGTAGCCAATTTTCACACAATGTTCCACAAATGGCAATGAGATAATTAACAGATAATCTATTTTATTGGTGTTGTATAAGGATGAATGTTGGCCAGAGCACTGAGAGAATCCTATTGGATAAGCACACTGTATTTAAGTACACCAATCGTTGTTCTTTTGAAGATGGGCCTCTAAGATATGGGTCCCTAATTCGTCAACTGAGGGCAATCATTTTTGCTCCCTCTGTGGAGAAATGGCACACTCCCTCTCAAATCCTTACTCTCACAAGTGCTTAGTGACTCATCCAGCGATAACCCGACTGACTGTCTAACTTACTTCTCACAAGTAAGAGTTGGTGAGAGTGTAGCAGCAGCTGCATCTAGAAGTGCTCAGGTGGTCAGTGGCTGGATGGCCTCTTCCTCCAAGGCAACCAAACCCTATGACGTGAAAGACAGAAGTGGACATTTAGCTGTGCGCATGACAGCATCTGTCCTTGACGAAAGAATAATTGATTGTAAAGGCATTGCAATAACTCAAGAAAGCAAAATAAGTTGAAATTATGCATGTTGAGCTTTATGCATTCTATCAACCTTCTGTTGCCAGTTTGCCTTCATTCTTACTCTCTCTTCTACAGGTGTATCTTTCCATCTCCCTAGAAAATGGTGGTGCTCCCCTGCTTGTCCATTTGTAGTTGTATGCACTTTTTTTTCTTCTGTGACATCCAGGTGCTGAGCGAGAAAGATTATGATCAGTACAGAAGTGTATCAAGCTGTAGAATTGGTACAGGATGTATATTAATGCCAGAATATTGACTTACCTTGGCCAACCATGTAAGATCATTGTACCTCTTTCTGTATTGTGTGGCAGTTCTTGGTGTAGCACTTACTGCCTCTGCCACCATCCTGCAGACAGCCTGCAAAATTCCTGTAGGGGGCCTCCTGCCCTCACATCCCATCAGACAACCTGCCTTGGCCCTCACTTCTGCCAGGAGCACCACCTGTGCCTCACTGGAAAATCTGAGGTTTCTACCAGATATTGACTATGCCTTCTAACATCCTGCTGAGAAGTGATGCAGCTCTTTAACTGAAGGCTGCAGCAGGGCTATATTCTCCTTTATTCCAGCAATAGTAGGCCAACAAAGGGCAATTTCCTGGTCTCCAAGCCTCACTGCAGGACTAATGAAGTAGCTGGGAAGAAATTGCATTTAGTTAGCATTGGCGGATGTTAGAACTGCTCCACCATGAACCTGTCAACAGAAAGGGAATTCAGGCCACTATTTCATAAATAAGATTGTACAGTTTAATAATAGAACTTATAATTACTATTTTGAGGGTTAATTAGTTGTAAATTGTATTAACATTCCATAATAGTCTGTAATGAGGCTTGAAGAAGGGTCCACCTTTGCAAATGCCGAAGTGCACTCATAGTTTCCCCAAGGTCCACTATACATAATACAGTCATTAACTGTGTAGAACAGGACTAACAAATACTTACAAATCTCTGTTTTACAAGGCTTATGAAGTGTTGCAACTAATTATATGCAATTTATAATTCTGTACAGAGTTATTCTCAACATCTATGAAGAATAGATGAGGAGCAATCAGTTAGTTTTAAATTAATTGAATTTTCAGAAATGTCACATTAGGACATGATAAAAAAATATTTCCTCAAGTTTAGGCTATCTCTAACAAAAAGTCTACTTAAGAACATAAGAACATAGGAACATAGAATTAGGAGTAGGAGTAGCCCATAGGCCCTTCAAGCCTGCTCTGCCATTTCATAAGATCATGGCTGATCTTCAACCTCAACTCCACTTTCCCACTGGATCCCCATATCCCTTGATTCCCCTTGTACCAGTTTCTGTCAGAGTGTAGCGTACGATGAGCGTAACTCTGATTCTCCAGCTAGCTTCAACACTGCACCAAGAAATATGAATAAAGGTCAGAGTTTCAGAATCCAAATCCTGTAATAATGCAATGTGAAAACAGTTGATAAAGAATAAAAGAAAGATGTAGAATTCTTGTAATACAACATTGCCAATCGAATAAAACCAGCAATAAAGAGAAGTTACTTATTTCTTACTGTACATCACATATAAATACAATAATTCCGGAAGGTTTGCAGAAGGCGAAGTTACTTACATAACTGTACATCTGGGAAGGTTTGCTGCGACAGAGGATTCATTTCTAATCAACAAAGTTACAAACAGTTCTAGCTAAAATGGTTGCTTGCTGCTTCTGGTTCTCTCTCCCTCTCTTTCTTTGTCTTCTTTGTCCAATGGGAAAATGCCACCCAGTGGTGGGAATACGTCATGACAACTATGTTGTCCATAGTCAAACAAAAAGCTCCAACCAATACACTCCCCGTCTAAAAATAACAAGGATTGAAATTTATACTAGTTAGCGTTCAGTGCCTCTTAGTTCGTGGGATGGCTTTGAGGCAGGCGTCGTCTGTATGAGTACAAGTTCCGATATCGGTCTCAGGTAACTGCGACGTTTGCCCTCGCTCCAGACCATAAGATCCATCTTGCGCACTCTTCCATCATCGTTGGGGTAAGACTTATTGACGCATGCGAGTGGCTAGTCTTTCCGGGGAAGTTCTTTCTGCCGGAGGAGAACGACATCTCCGACAGAGACATCAGGCTTAATCTTGTTCCACTTCTGTCGAGATTGCAAGCTCTGCAGGTGCTCCTTCCGCCATCGATCCCAGAATTGATCTGCGAGATACTGAGCCTGTCACCATTGTCGTCGTCCATACAGATCTTCCTGCACAAAATTACCAGGTGGTGCCTGGAGGGGCTGAGTTTTCAGGGTTAAGAGCATGGCAGGAGTGAGTGCCTGGGGGTCATTAGCAGCTGAAGAAATGGCTGTAATGGGTCGAGAGTTGACAACGGCACATGCTTCTGCCATAAAAGTCACAAGTACATTGTGAGTGAGTTGAAGTTTCCCAAGCTGGAAAAACATCGAATCTGGGACACGTTGGATGGTTCCTATCGGTCTTTCCAAAACTCCGCCGAAATGTGAAGCGTGCGGAGGGTTGAAAACCCACTCATAAGAATATAGAACATAAGAATTAGGAACAGGAGTAGGCCATCTAGCCCCTCGAGCCTGCTCCGCCATTCAACAATATCATGGCTGATCTGGCCGTGGACTCAGCTCCACTTACCCGCCCGCTCCCCGTAACCTTTAATTCCCTTATTGGTTAAAAATCTATCTATCTGTGACTTGAATACATTCAATGAGCTAGCCTCAACTGCTTCCTTGGGCAGAGAATTCCACAGATTCACAACCCTCTGGGAGAAGAAATTCCTTCTCAACTGGGTTTTAACTAGGCTCCCCTGTATTTTGAGGCTGTGCCCTCTCGTTCTAGTCTCCCTGACTAGTGGAAACAACCTCTCTGCCTCTATCTTGTCTATCCCTTTCATTATTTTAAATGTTTCTATAAAATCACCCCTCATCCTTCTGAACTCCAATGAGTAAAGACCCAGTCTACTCAATCTATCATCATAAGGTAACCCCCTCATCTCCGGAATCAGCCGAGTGCATCGTCTCTGTACCCCCTCCAAAGCTAGTATATCCTTCCTTAAGTAAGGTGACCAAAACTGCACGCAGTACTCCAGGTGCGGCCTCACTAATACCCTATACAGTTGCAGAAGGACCTCCCTGCTTTTGTACTCCATCCCTCTCGTAATGAAGGCCAACATTCCATTCACCTTCCTGATTACCTGCTGCACCTGCAAACTAACATTTTGGGATTCATGCACAAGGACCCCCAGGTCCCTCTGCACCGCAGCATGTTGTAATTTCTCCCCATTCAAATAATATTCCATTTTACTGCTTTTTTTCCCAAGGTGGATGACCTCACACTTTCCGACATTGTATTCCACTGCCAAACCTTCGCCCATTCACTTAACCTATCTAAATCTCGTTGCAGCCTCTCTGTGTCCTCTACACAACCCGCTTTCCCACTAATCTTTGTGCCATCTGCAAATTTTGTTACACTACACTCTGTCCCCTCTTCCAGGTCATCTATGTATATTGTAAACAGTTGTGGTCCCAGCACCGATCCCTGTGGCACACCACTAACCACCGATTTCCAACTCGAAAAGGACCCATTTATCCCGACTCTCTGCTTTCTGTTCGTCAGCCAATTCTCTATCCATGCAAACACATTTCCTCTGACTCCGCGTACCTTTATCTTCTTCAGTAACCTTTTGTGTGGCACCTTATCGAATGCTTTTTGAAAATCCAAATACACCACATCCATCGGTTCACCTCTATCCACCATGCTCGTTATATCCTCAAAGAGTGCCAGTAAATTAGTCAAACATGAATTCCCCTTCATGAATCCATGCTGCGTCTGCTTGATTGCACTATTCCTATCTAGATGTCCCGCTATTTCTTCCTTAATGATAGTTTCAAGCCTTTTCCCCACTACAGATGTTAAACTAACCGGCCTATAGTTACCTGTCTTTTGTCTGCCCTCTTTTTTAAACAGAGGCATTACATTTGCTGCTTTCCAATCCGCTGGTACCTCCCCAGAGTCCAGAGAATTTTGGTAGATTATAACGAATGCATCTGCTATAACTTCCGCCATCTCTTTTAATACCCTGGGATGCATTTCATCAGGACCAGGGGACTTGTCTACCTTGAGTCCCATTAGCCTGTCCAGCACTACCCCCCTAGTGATAGTGATTGTCTCAAGGTCCTCCCTTCCCACATTCCTGTGACCAGCAATTTTTGGCATGGTTTTTGTGTCTTCCACTGTGAAGACCGAAGCAAAATAATTGTTTAAGGTCTCAGCCATTTCCACATTTCCCATTATTAAATCCGCCTTCTGGGTAGCCAAGTATTTCCCGATTTGCTCTTGGTCCAGCTCACCTTTGGCACCTACAAAATTTGTGCCTCTGTCACATCTGAGCCTAATGACTGGCCCGCGGACTGCAATGAACCTTTGTAGTGCAGAGACGAATGCGGAAGTGTCCAGGGAGTCGATGACTTCGACGTGGACAGCTCTTATACAGAGGGAGATGAAAATCACGGCCCATCTTTTGGAATGTGCAGCAGCACCTCTGGTTTTCCTTGTCACAATGGTCCAAGGTCCAAACATGTCCATACCGACGTTGGTGAAGGGGAGAGTGGGTTGGAGTTGGTCTTCTGGTAAGTCCACCATAACTTGGGTGAGGAACTTGCCTCTCAGTCTTTTGCAGATGTTGCATTGGTTAATGACACTCCTGACGAGGTCATGGGCTTCGATGATCCATCTTCCTCCAGCCCATATGGCTGCAAAGGTCACATGCCGTCCTTGATGACGCACCTCCTGATGAAAGTGTTCTATGATCAGTTTGGAGACATGGCCGTCCTTGGGAAGGAGTACAGGATGACGGCCTCTATGATCAAGGTCGGCTCGTCGCAGTCTACCTCTGACTTGAATGATTCCGTCTTCGGTCAAGGAAAGGGCTTAGTTTGTAAAGGGAGTTTTTCTTCTTTATAGTGCCGATAGAGGCCTGGCCAAGCTTACGATCTGTTTCAAAGCTGGACACTTCTTCATTAAAAGCTTGGCTCTGTACAGCGTGGAAAATAATGCTTCAAGCTGTTATTTTGCTGTTGATGGTCTGAGGAACTTCGTCCTTGGGTGACTGTCTATTTGAGCGTAGTGTGCTTCTTTGCCATTATTTGACTTGAAGGTCTCAATGTTGTGACAGCTAGTTTGAGCGATGTCCAGCTTGAGAAATGTGAAAATCTCCTACAGCTGAGTTGCTGTCTGTCTCCAGGGTTTGCTGGGTTGTTCCAGTTATTAATGACATTCGTGACTCCGGTGTGGACCTGTTTTTTGACCTTCATATCATCCTCGTCAAGTGGGAGATGGAGCGGGTAAGTTTTAGGGGCCAGTGTCTTAGGGGGTTTTGGTTGGCAAAGGAACACTGGTCCTCTGAACCAATGGGTAATGTTCAGCTGGTTGGCTGGTACTGATCGTGTAGCGAAGTCCGCGGGATTCTTATCTGTGGGGATGTGATGCCATTGGTTGGGGTCTGATATAATACGTATCTTGTGTATCCTGTTTCAATTCATTCAAGATGTAGCCTAGGACCACCTGTGTCTGTGTAGTAGGTGATGCTGTCTGTGGGGACGGTCTGCGCTGACTCCATTCCAAGTACCGCGCCGCATAGTTCCAAGCGAGGCATCGAAACCATGTGTGAGGGTGTTACGTTTGCCTTGGCTAGTAGGAAGGAGACATGTAGCTGCTTGTCCTCATTGGTGATTTGTAAATATGTGACTGCCCCTAATGGCGAGATTGTTGGCATCTGAAAAGACGTGAATCTCTCTTCGTTTAATGGGGCCGAAGTCTGGTGGCTGGTAATACCTTTGAATGTGGATATCTTCAAAGTGATGTAGTGAGTTGTGTCAACATGTCCATCTCGGGAGATATTCCTCTGGGAGCAGCCTGTCCCAAAGATCTTGGGGAATTTTCAGCTCCTTCTTCATGGCCGTCATAAGCTCTCTTATGATGAACTCTCCTTCAATGGGGATCTGTGCGGCTAGGCCTACTGGGTCATAGATAGAGCTAGCTACTGACAGGACTCTCCACCATGAGAACGGTTTCTCTTGTAGATCAACCCGGAATGTGAAAGTGTCTTGCTCGAGAGACCAGTACATGCCAAGGGGCCTTTGGGTAGGTAGCTTGTCCCGGCTGAGGTGTAGACATTTCAGATCTTTGGATCGTTCATCTTGAGGGAGAGCGTTCATGACCTCCTTGCTGTTAGATATGATCTTGTGGAAGCATAGCTTCCTTGTGGCTAGGGCAGCTCTATTGCATCTGATGATACTTATCGTTGTTGTTGCATCTGGCCTGGTTGTGAGGCCGTCATCAACATAAAAGTCACGATGAATGAACTCTGTCACATTCTCTCCGTGAGTGGATCTACATTCATCTGCAACCATTCTAAGGTTGAATGTGCCGACCGCAGGGGATGAGATGTTGCCGAAGAGGTGAATATTCATCCTGTACTTGACAATGGGCTTCGTTGGATCATTGTCCTCGAACCACAAGAAGCGCAGAAAGTCACGGTGTTCCGGGTTGATGTAAAAGTTGTGGAACGTCTGCTTCAAGTCTCCCATCACAGCCACCTGCCCCAGCCGGAACCTGAGGAGAACCCCAAGCAGACTGTTCATTTGGTCTGGCCCTTGCAGAAGTGCTTTGTTGAGAGAAGTTCTGGCTGAACTCTGCACTGGCGTTGAAGACCACTCTGATGTCAGTCTTTTTCAGGTGGCATAATGTGAAGTGAGGAAGGTACAAAACCATTGCAGGTTGGGTAATTAGCTCATTCTCTGGCACAGGGGTGGCATGACTTCTGGTGAGAATCTTTCTGAAGAAGGTGACGTAGTCCGACATCATCCTCGGTTTACGCCGGAGCGGACTCAGGAGGCCTTTGAGTCTGTTTTGGGCCTGGGAAAAGTTGTTAGGAAGGGTCATCTGTTCCCTCTTTAAAGGTGGAGGGAACTCCAAGTTTCCTTCCAAGTTGCTGTGGGCACCCTCTGTCAAGATCTTGATGAATTGTTGGTCTTGAATGGACATGGCCTTCAGGTTATCTTCAGGACTCTCCTTTTATAATTAATTCATCATTTCGTCCCTGCCTGTTGTGGAGAGAAGTTCCTTCACACAAATGTGATTCTTGCAGACCTTTGGATCGTCTGATTGTGTACGGTTGATGGAGGCATGGAATTTCCCATGTAGACTGTCCAGCCTAGGTCAGTACGTTGCGCTCAGGGTGTGCCCCTCGGCCCGTTGAGAGACTCCCTGATCTTGAGGGATTCCGGGCAATTTCTTCCGATGAGGAGGATGATATTTGTATCTCTCTCAGCTCGGGAACTTTGTCGTCAATTGACCTGAGATGCGGAAACTTCTCACAGAAAACGGGATGTGGGATCTCGCTTCTGTCTCCAGGGATGTGGGCATTCTCGATGACGGTGGACAGCTGTTCGGTCTTTCATCTGCTGTTTCTACAACCAGACCACTCGCTCGCCTCCCTTCCATCGTGATTCGGTCTCCACTACAAACCTGGGCCTGGGATGTCTAGAACATCGAAGATTTCGGGGTCCCCAAAACAGGCATTAGACTGGTCGTCCAGCAGCACGTATACGAGGATACGTTTCGAGGGATGATCTCTGTGGTAGATCTGGCAGAGAACAATCTTGGAACAAGATCATGCGGCAGGGCATGTCATGTATCTGGTGCACTTTGCAATGGTCTCAACGGTCTTGAGCTCCTTTACTGGCTTCTGGCTCTCCCCACCATTCTGCTTCGGTGTCACGTGCATGAAGGTGGCATGTTCTATGCCCTTACATTTCTTGCATTGCACGCTGGGCTCGCAATTTTTTGTTCTGTGATAGTTGCCGTACTTGAAACACAGGCCTTCGGATTTGCAGAATTCTGTTCTCTCTTGAATAGGCTTTCGGCTGAAGATTAGAACTATTGAACTATTGCTAATGCAATAGTTAGGAAGGACATTAGCTTGGATGATGTGGAATCTATATGGGTCGAGCTGCAGAACACCAAAGGGCAAAAAACGTTAGTGGGAGTTCCAAACAGTAGTAGTGATGTTGGGGAGGGCATCAAACAGGAAATTAGGGGTGCATGCAATAAAGGTGCAGCAGTTATCATGGGTGACTTTAATATGCATATAGATTGGGCTAACCAAACTGGAAGCAATACGGTGGAGGAGGATTTCCTGGAGTGCATAAGGGATGGTTTTCTAGTCCAATATGTCGAGGAACCAACTAGGAGGGAGGCCATCTTAGACTGGGTGCTGTGTAATGAGAGAGGATTAATTATTAATCTTGTTGTGCGAGGCCCCTTGGGGCAGAGTGACCATAATATGGTAGAATTCTACATTAGGATGGAGAATGAAACAGTTAATTCAGAGACCATGGTCCAGAACTTAAAGAAGGGTAACTTTGAAGGTATGAGGCGTGAATTGGCTAGGATAGATTGGCGAATGATACTTAAGGGGTTGACAGTGGATGGGCAATGGCAGACATTTAGAGACCGCATGGATGAACTACAACAATTGTACATCCCTGTCTGGCGTAAAAATAAAAAAGGGAAGGTGGCTCAACCTTGGCTATCTAGGGAAATCAGGGATAGTATTAAAGCCAAGGAAGTGGCATACAAATTGGCCAGAAATAGCAGTGAACCCGGGGACTGGGAGAAATTTAGAACTCAGCAGAGGAGGACAAAGGGTTTGATTAGGGCAGGGAAAATAGAGTACGAGAGGAAGCTTGCAGGGAACATTAAGACGGACTGCAAAAGTTTCGATGGATATGTAAAGAGAAAAAGGTTAGTAAAGACAAACGTAGGTCCCCTGCAGTCAGAATCAGGGGAAGTTATAATGGGGAACAAAGAAATGGCAGACCAATTGAACAAGTACTTTGGTTTGGTATTCACTAAGGAGGACGCAAACAACCTTCCGGATATGTAAGGGGTCAGAGGGTCTAGTAAGAAGGAGGAACTGAGGGAAATCCTTATTAGTCGGGAAATTGTGTTGGGGAAATTGATGGGATTGAAGGCCGATAAATCCCCAGGGCCTGATGGACTGCATCCCAGAGTACTTAAGGAGGTGGCCTTGGAAATAGCGGATGCATTGACAGTCATTTTCCAACATTCCATAGACTCTGGTAAGTTCCTATCGAGTGGAGGGTAGCCAATGTATTACCTTGACTGTAATAAAACCAAAGTTCTTTGCATCAAACCAGCGTCCTCTGCACTTTTGTCACATCTCCCAAATAATTCCAGATTACAGAACCCAAGGGAGGGGAAGCGATTCGAAACCGCTCAATTTGGTCAGAAAGGAACCTGACCCCCTCATAGAGACCACAAACACACCCCACCCCCCCTCCCCCCCCACCTTACAGTGCCGCAGGGATCAGTGCTGGGACCCCAACTATTTAAAATCTATATTAACGACTTGGAAGAAGGGACTGAGTGTAACGTAGCCAAGTTTGCTGACGATACATAGATGGGAGGAAAAGCAATGTGTGAGGAGGACACAAAAAATCTGCAAAAGGACATAGACAGACTATGTGAGTGGGCAAAAATTTGGCAGATGGAGGTCATGCACTTTGGCAGAAAAAAATCAAAGAGGAAATTATTATTTAAATGGAGAAAGATTGCAAAGTGCCGAAGTACAGCGGGACATGGGGATACTTGTGCATGAAACACAAAAGGATAGTATGCAGGTATAGCAAGTGATCAGGAAGGCCAATGGTATCTTGGCCTTTATTGCAAAGGGCATGGAGTATAAAAGCAGGGAGGTCTTGCGGCAGCTATATAAGGTATTAGTGAGGCCACACCTGGAATACAGCGTGCAGTTTCGTTTTCCGTATTTACAAAAGGATATACTTGCTTTGGAGGCAGTTCAGAGAAAGTTCACTCGGTTGATTCTGGGATGAGGGGGTTGACTTATGAGGAAAGGTTGAGTAGGTTGGACCTCTACTCATTGGAATTCAGAAGAATGAGAAGTGATCTTATCGAAACGTAAAAGATTATGAGGGGGCTGCAGAGAGGATGTTTCCACTGACGGGGGAGACTAGAACTAGAGGGCATGAACTTAGAATAAGGGGCCACCCATTTGAAACAGAGATGAGGTGAAATTTCTTCTCTCAGAGGGTTGTAAATCTGTGGAGTTCACTGCCTAAGAGAGCTGAGGAAGCTGGGACACTGAATACATTTAAGACAGAAATAGACAGTTTCTTAAACGATAAGAGAATAAGGGGTTATGGGGAGTGGGCGGGGAAGTGGAGCTGAGTTCATGATCAGATCAGCCATGATCTTATTGAATGGCGGAGCAGGCTCGAGGGGCCACATGACCTACTCCTGTTCCTATTTCTTATGTTCTTATATTATTATGTTCATAAAACTATGCTGACTCTGCTTGATTGAATCATACTTTTCCAAATGTCCCGCTACCGCTTACTTAATAATGGACTCGAGCATTTTCCCAATGACAGAAATTAGGCTAACTGGTCTATAGTTTCCTGCTTTTTGTCTGCCTCCTTTTTTAAATAGGGGCTTAAATAGCGTTTGTTGCTACAGAAGATATGTTTCTCATCAACAAAGTTCCAGACAGTTCTTGTTAAAATGGTTGCTTGCTGCTTCTGATTCTCTCTCTCTCTTTCTTTGGGCTAGATTATACACTTTTGTGCAGATCGCCCAAAAATGATTGGTAGTTCCAGCGTGGGCAGTTAAAGTGGGATTTCAGATCGCTGGCTTGTCGCCCATTCTCAAAGCCCCGACTCTCCATTTTTGAAATTGGGAGTTACCACGAGCGATATGAAATGGGCAGTAGCGTTAAATATTTCTGACCTTCTGCCATAAAATGTCGCTGTCCTTAGCAATGGCATGGCAACGTTCATTTCCCGTGAATCAGGACGTCACGGGTCATCATTACATGCACAGAAGAGGAGACAAAGAGATAGGGAGCAGAGAGGCACTGAAAGCATGTGTGGCTGTGGTGTGTACTTGTTTGGCTGTTGTGGGAGGCATGAGGGAGATTCACCAGCAGCAAAAAGCCCACTAAGCACCAAGAACATAGTTGGCACCGAGTTTTTGTCCAACAAATAATACATAATATGGAAGGGATAGAGGTGGCCCTGGAGCTGGTAGCCAGGAACACTGCACCTCAAGGAATCGCACCCCCATTGCCAACGACACATGAGAGCCAGGAGCAACATCTTGCTTCTGGCTCGGAGCATGTTCCCACCTTGGGACTGTCCTCTCCCGTATTTGTCCAAGCAGCGGTTCAGCCATCATCCCCCCGCACCCCCCAATGAAGCATCACCTGAGGAGCTCCTCGGCCAGGTGGCTTGGAGTCAGGAGGGGAAGGAGAAGGGGTAGAGGTGGGGGGGAGGAGAAGAGGTGGGGGGGGAGAAGTATTGTTTTTTTACAGAAATACTGATGATTTCAGATAAATGTTCACTTTAAATGTTTTTTATTTAACAAAGCCTTGCTGTGCATTGGCTCAGATAGCTACACCGTTACACACTGGTGATTCCTTAACACCAGAGGGTATAATTACACTTAACTTCAATAAACCTAAACTTTAACTGTCACCAAGGTGATGCCCACCATTGATGTATGACCTGCACACCCAGCAATGTGTCAGCCTTGTAAATACTTTCAGTCTAAGCGCTCATTTATGAGCTCCTTACGTAAGAGTCTTGCAGCTATCATGCCACCACGGGCCCTTTCATGCGGTCTACAGGAGGGCGGGGGCATGGCTTCAGCATCAGCCTGATTGTCTGGCCTGATGTCAGCGTCCACCTCCTCCTCCTCTTCCTCTCTCTGATGAGGTGGACAGTCAGACTCATTAGGAAATTCTTGTCCCCTCCTGACAGCCAAGTTGTGCAGCATGGAGTTGAGCTACCTGCTCAGGGTAGTATTGGAGCGCACCTCCTGAGTGGTCTAGGCATCTAAAGCGCTGCTTAAGCACTCCAATGGTTTTCGGCACGATATTGCAAGTGGCTCTGTGGCTCTCGTTTTATCGCCTCTCGGCTTCGGTGTGGGAGTCACGCAGGGGGGTCATCAGCCAGGTGGCGTGGCCATATCCTTTGTCACCAAGCATCCAGCATTGACCTTGTAGCTGATTGTTAAACAAGTTAGATACAGTGCTCTCACGCAGGATGTGAGCATCATGGATGCTGCCCGGAAATTTAGCATTCACTGCCATAATAATTTGCTGGTGGTCGATAATGAGTTGCACATTCAGGGAGTGGAATCCCTTGAGGTTCCTGAAAACCTCTGCATTCTGAAAAGGTGACCATATCGCAATGTGCGTACAGTCCATTGCTCCCTGCACCTTGGGGAAGTTAGCAATTCAGTAGAATCCTAAAACCCTCTCAATCTGAGCCTCCCTGGTCATAGGGAAGCTGATAAAGTCCATCCTGCATACGTACAGGGCTTCAGTGACCTGTCTAATGCAACGATGTGTGGCATGCTGAGACGGACCACAAATGTCGCCAGTTGAGGCCTGAAAAGAATCCGACGCGTAGAATGACAGTGCCGCGGTGGCTTTGACCTCGATGGACAGTGCCGTACTGATGGCGCTGGCAGGCTGCAGATCTCCCCTTATGAGCTGGCATACCTCAGTGATAGCCTCTTTGTGGAAGCGCAGTCTCCGAAGGCAGGTGTTATGGTTCAAGTTGAGGTAAGACCGCTTCTCCCTGTACTTGTGGGGGTATACCGTCTGGTCCTCCGCATAAGTCTGGCATGTCTTACATTGGGCACATAATGCTGTGGAGCGTATCTTCTGCCATCTCGCGTCTGCAGCATGTAATTGTTCACCAAGAGAGGGTGAGAAAGAATGCCTCTGAATATTGGTCTAGTGATTGGAAATTTCGGATTTAACACAGGACAAGCTGTAGCAAAAGTGATAGCTGCACAGTGTGGAACTTTCTCCTGAAGTTCACCTGTTACTAACATGCAGTTGTAAGATTGATGCTTCTCACTATGGGCCAGAATAGTCCAACAGCACTAATCCATGTTGAAAATAAACCAGTGTTATTTTACTGAACGGTGGCTGCGACTGTAAAGAAAGAATAATAAATCATCAAAAGACAGTCCTATCAGTTGAATAAGATCACAAAGTCACTTTTTAAAAGGCATAAAAAGTTTGGCAAACCAACTGCACAGTAAAAGAAAGTCAGCTAAAAATTCCTTGTTATCTCATCAGCCTTAATAGAACATTGCAGTATATCTGGAATAACCTGGCTGCTTCCAATAACTATATCTGTCACTGACATCACCTCCGCATTAACAGCATTGCTGGATATTTCCAAACATAAGAATTCAAGGATAACCAAAGGTCATTTAGCCAACCGAGCCCACGGAAGCTGTTGTAAGGGTCTAGATATGCTCAGTGATTGCATCAAGCTGAACTATTTACTGTCATCACAGATCTCTGAGGCTATTGAAAAAATAGTTTACATTTTCTTTTTTTAATTCTAATTTATGACTGCAAACAAAATCGTTGGAATGTGCGATTTTGAAGGAAGCACAGCTGAGAATAATATTCAATTCTTGGTAACAAATCATAGGCAGTCCCTCAAAATCGAGGAAGACTTGCTTCCACTCTAAAAGTGAATTCTTAGGTGACTGAACAGTCCAATACTGGAATTACAGTCTCTGTCACAGGTGGGACAGACAGTCGTTGAAGGAAAGGGTGAGGGGTGGGACTGGTTTGCCACACACTCCTTCCGATCCCTGCGCTTGTTTTCTGCATGCTCTCGGCAAAAACTAGCAAACGTCAGTGGCAATGATCCTTAAATGGATCTCAAGTCGATAATGAGTCATTTAACCAGTATAAATGCTGGAATGTTCATTATTCCAGCAAGGGGGTACAGACATTTTGTGGTAGGTTGCCTTTAAGGCCCTGCATGTGCTCAAGTGTGTGGTTGCAGTAACCTTTCCTGCTCAAGAATGGCTTGAAACACAGTAGATATTGGTTTATTAAGACAAAGGTGTCATTACAGCTGAAAATCATTATTTTAATTCCTTCCAAGTTCTGTGTTATTCCTCCTTGCTTAAGTGTGAACAGCCTATTGTGGTACCACAAAGTCTCTCTTGTCCAAACGTCAGTCTCTTCAATCCTTTCAATTTTTAATACTAAAATTCTGCTAGTTCTTATATTATGATTTGGGAGAAGGCTCCTTGACATCTGTATATTGTGACTTATCATCAGCTCCCAGAGATATTCCTAACACCTCCTAGAACAGGGCTTAATTCATTTTAAATCTGAGAAAAAAATGGCCCGGATTTTGCAGTCAGTGGCGAAGTGATGGTGCACGCCGTTGACCTCGAAGAAAGTTGTCCACAAATATCTAGTGATCTCTGTGGCGCCGATTTCACATCTCCTCACATTAATTTGAATCTGACACCGAGCCTAAAGAATTGCCAACATCCACCCACAGTGATGTCATCAAGCTGGCTAAGCAACCAATCACATTGAAGAATTCTCACAGACAGCAAACCAGGAAGTTAAATGCACTGAATTTTCTTCACTTTTTTAATCATTTTACATAGAGTGAAATAATGATTGGGACATACAGATGGGATTAAGGTGAAAGCGGAAATAACATAAACAATTTTTTTTTTTTAATTACAAGAAACCCATGACATTTTTTTATCATAATCATCATAGGCAGTCCCTCGGAATCGAGGAAAACCTGTTTCCACTCCCAAAGTGAGTTCTCTGGTGGCTGAACAGTCCAATACGAGAGCCATAGACTCTGTCACAGGTAGGACAGACATTTGTCGAGGGAAGGGGTGGATGGGGCTGGTTTACTGCGCGTCCTTCCGCTGCCTGCGTCTGACCTCTTCGCGCACTTGAGACTTGAAGAATTCAACGCCCTCCCAGATGCACTTTCTCCACCTCAGGCAGTCTTCGGCCAGGGTCTCCTAGGTATCAGTGGTGATGTTACACTTTACCAGGGAGGCTTTGAGGGTGTCCTTGTAACGCTTCCGCTGCCCACCTTTGGCTTGCTTACCATGAAGGAGCTTCACATAAAACATCTGCTTAGGTAGTCTCATATCTGGCATGCACACGATGTGGCCTGCCCAGTGAAGCTAATCGAGTGTGGTCAGTGCTTCAATACTGGGGATGTTAGCCTGGACGAGGACACTGATGTTGGTGTGCCTGTCCTCCCAGGGGAATTGCAGGATCTTGCAGAGACATCGTTGATGATATATCTCCAGCGACTTGAGGTGCCTTCCAAACATCGTCCATGTCTCAGATCCATACAGGAGGGCGGGTATTACTACAGTCCTGTAGACCAGGAGCTTGGTGGTAGGTTGAGGGCTTGGTCTTCAAACACTCTTTTCCTCAGATGGCCGAAGGCTGCACTAACGCACTGGAGGCGGTGTTGAATCTCCGCATCATTGCCTGCCTTTGTTGATAAGAGGCTCCTGAGATATGGGAAATGGTACACGTTGTTGAGGGCTGCGCCATGAATCTTGATGATTAGGGGGCAGTGCTGTGCGGTGGGAACAGGCTGGTGGAGGACCTTTGTCTGACGGATGTTAAGCATAAGACCCATGCTTTCATATGCCTCAGTGAATATATCGACTATATCCTGGAGTTCAGCCTCAGAATGTGCACAGACGCAGGTGTCGTCCGCATACTGTAGCTCAAGGCCAGAGGTTGGCGTGATCTTGGACCTGACCTGGAGGCAGCGTAGGTTAAACAGTTTCCCACTGGTTCTGTAGTCTAGTTCCACTCCAGCTTGTTGTTTGTGAGGTAGAGCATGGCAGCGAGGAAGATTGAGAAGAGGGTTGGAGCGGTGATGCAGCCCTGTTTGACCCCGGTCCGGACGTGAATTGTGTCTGTAATGAATCCGTTGGTCAGGATCACGGCTTGTATGTCATCGTGAAGCAGGCAAAGGATGTTGACAAAAGGATGTTGACAAAAAGAAACACTTGACATTCCACAAAAATGAAATTCGTTTCTCAGGGCCAGAGAAGTTCTTCAGCAGTAATTATGACTTAGTACGCCATTATAAACTCAGTTATACCTCACTCAACAAAGATGAACTTTTTCAGGGATTTTTTAAATTACATTTAAGCATAAAAAGAGAAGTTCTCATCAGTTCAGCGATTTCAATTGATTGCCGGCTCTGGGGAGTTCAACAGTGTGGAGGAGCAGGGAATGACTGACAGCAACTTCTGGATTCCAGCAGTAACTGTGCATGTTCATACTCCAGTGCACCCCGTGCTTAACGCCCTCGGCCGGCGCGTAACCAGCGATGACATCATTACCGTGCAAACCAATCCCTCTCTGCCGATCGCTTAAAGCCCCGCTGGAGGGTGGAAATTGCCCCATGGGCCACAAGGCTGGTGTGGGTGGATGTCAACGCCAACTTTGCCGGTTGTGAAGCTGGCAGATATCCATTGCCAGAGTGCCCCTTAAAGGGGAGGCCTTTAGCGCCCTGGGCTGCCATCTTTATTTGTCGGATGACTCTTGGACTGTGCAGCGAAGGTTCACCAGACTGATTCTGGGATGGCTGGACTGACATATGAGGAGAAACTGGATCAACTGGGCCTTTATACATTGGAGTTTAGAAGGATGAGAGGGGATCTCATAGAAACGTATAATATTCTGACGGGACGGGACAGGTTAGATATGGGTAGAATACTCCCGATGTTGGGGAAGTCCAGAACCAGGGGACACAGTCTTAGGATAAGGGATAGGCCATTTAGGACTGAGATGAGGAGAAACTTCTTCACTGAAAGAGTTGTTAACCTGTGGCATTCCCTGCCGCAGAGAATTGTTGATACCAGTTCATTGGGTATATTCAAGAGGGAGTGAGATATGGTCCTTAAGGCTAAGGGGATCAAGGGTTATGAAGAGAAAGCAGGAAAGGGTACTAAGGGAATGATCAGCCATGATCTTATTGAATGGCGGTGCAGGCTCGAAGGGCCGAATGGCCTACTCCTGGACCTATTTTCTATGCTTCTATGTTTCTATGTTTGGGTCAGTCTCACAATGGTGGCCCTCGCATCGACTGGGCTGCCATCGTGCACCCCGACACTCCTTTTTGGGTGCCCTGCTGCTGGCCTGGTGGATCGCATAGCTGGTGGCACAGTGGTGACCACTAGAGGACCTGCAGAGTGTGCAGTGGCCTACCCCTTTAATTGACGTAGCGCTGGCCTGCTGGCCTGGACTCAGTATGCGGAAGACCCAGCCCTGGAATGGTTCCAGCCAAAAATCGGGGCGAGGGGAATTTTTATCCCCCAGGATATTTATTGAAAGCGGGAGAAATTGGTATGGTTTGCGCCTCCTATTAGTGCCTGTGTGGGGCGGTAGTGGGGTGCTAAGGGGTTAACGAACGGGCAGGGCAAAATCACCGACACCCGCAAACTTCCCTGGTGGTTTTATGCTAGCGCTAACACTTACCACCTCACTTTGCACCCTGGAGCTCATGACATCATCCTGTGCACAGCACCCTGTTACTACCCCGGATGTAATCTTCATTTCTGCCGGAGGTCTACAGCGGCAACTGCAGGAGGTGTTGTCACCTCGGCTCGCTGCTTGGGGAACGCTAATTAAAGTCTGTGGTGGTCAGGTAGGGAATAATGTATTTATGTCCCCATTTGCTGCCTCCTGATGTCTTCTTCCCCCAAGGTTGTGCGGCCCTTCGTGCTTGGGGTGCTATGTGCGTAGCACAGATGCCATCTTCCACCAGACACAGCTTGAAGATTTCCTCACGCAGCATTGGCCCTTCGCTTTAAGTGAGGGAACGAGCCTGTAAAGGCGCCAGTGCTGCCCCTAACATTGCTCAGTCTTCTTGGTCAAGAGCCCTTGAGCTCTCAAAGGGAAGTGGCAGCATTTGATTTAGTGCTTCACTTCCCTCTTGAAGCGCGAAAGCAGAACTTCCCGGCTGAAGCAAATCTTTCGCGCCCGATGTTATCTTTGCACTCCCTAAAAAGTTAACGCCCCAGTCATGGCGCTATGCAATCTCTAGCCCTTAAAGACTTTCCTTTTTTAAGGAAATTGTGTTCATTTTGGACTCAGGTGGGCAGATTTTGACTTGGTGTGCTAATGTAAAATGATAGTGAATTGGCAGCCGTTTACATCTCTTCCAATTATGATTTCCATTTGCAAAGTAGTTGAAAGTGGATCAATTTCTATTCCTGAAGGTACACCACACTTAGTGGGGTTATTGTCACTGTTATTGCCATGTAAGAAATGTGCGATGGCGAATCGGCTGTCCGTTTTACACCATGCCCGATTTGAAGGATTTCCTCTAATATTGGCACTTTCCCAGTAACTGTATACTTGTAGTATTGTGCCACTGCTTATGGTAAGCCAGAGGATACAGTCTCTCTCTCATCTGTTTCCCATGTTTTCATTGTTGCTTTTCTGTTTGCGTTTTCTTGACTTCTCTTTTTCTGTCATTCCTCTGTCTCATGTTCTGCTTGTTCCTTCATTTCTCTTCTCTAATGGTTTTTTGTGTATTTATATTCATTTCTACTCTTTCTTTTCTGTGCTCTCGGGGTTGTCTCTCTGTCTTCTCAGGTGGGAGGTGTTAGGTTTGGAAACACAAGTTACATTTTTACAAGCATGCTAGTTGCCCAGGACCCAGACAGGGACGAGGTGAGGAAGGTGTGAGGTGGGGATGCATTGGTCAGAAGTGAGGCTGCAAAGAGAAGAGGTGACCAAAGAGAGATCAGGTACTGGGAGCAATTAGGACAGAAAGAATGGCTCAAAGGAGACCAGCAGAGTAAAGGCAGGAACAGCCAGGTAAGGATGGGAGGGACTGGCAGAGGGAAGATTGGTAATTCACAGGTCTTCCACCACAATGATGTCTGATTCATGACAGGAGTGCACCAGAGTGCCAGCAGAATGTGCTAGAAGTGCCATGGAGTTCTGGAGCTGTAATCCTTTTCTCTTTCTGTGATTACTGTGGAGAAATAGAAGCCAATAATAGTCTAATCATTAACTCTGCACCTCAGGGAACCTTGATGAGAGTGGGTGAGCAAGAAAGCTGTCAAATTTAACTAGTTCCATACTATTTGCTTCCATCACTTCAAATATTTTTCACTTATTAAGTTCACTAACACCAGGCCTAAGCTGAAGCAAAATAGCTTCTTTTCAATTTAGCATTGCAGTTGAAGGAAATTGCACAATGTCTTCATTATTGAGCTGAACAAGGCCTTAACAGCACTTCCCACTAATGCTTATTAACCTACATTTGGAAGAGTTGGAATCCATCAATCAGTGTGAAACACACGTGATTAGTCCATTTTGCTTCCTGCTAGCTTCATGGTCCTTTTTATTTACATTACATTTCTTCCAAAATTATCAGGGCGAATATCTTCTTAAATAAAAAAGGAAAATTTTGAAAATATACAGCAGGCCATTCAGTAAAGAGAAAAGACAAGCTTAAATATAACAAGACAGTTCAGATGTGTAGCTTGCATCAGATCTACCCCCGACTTCACATTTGCCAGCAAGAAATTGAGAATACGATGATTGAGGTAGTAAGTCTGAAACTCCTGAACATTTGCAAATGATAGAAGTGAAAGTGAGATTCAGAGTGTAAACTCATCAGGATACTTCATTAAAGCAAATAACTGCAACACAAGGGACAATATAAATGATGCAATAAAATTAATAAATGTACAACCAAACTTTCTTACATGATTTCTATTGCAAAAAAACGGTGCAAAAGTACAGAACTGTTTTCAGAACTACCTGCAATAAATTGTGCAAGAAATAGGTAAAGAAAAATCAAACAGATATAATTGATCAAAGATCAGATAGGATGGAAAAACAAATACTTTCATGAAGCCACAGGAGAGGAATGAAAAATGAATGAGACAAGCTCCTTGCAGACTACTTCTGAAGGAAAATTGGCACATGTAACCTTTCAGTAAAAGCTTGGACAGTGTGCAACTATCCAAAAGGTTAAAAGATCTATAACTTTCTCTCATGTTAGCTTTTGCTTTGAATTGAGTAGAAAGCAGTGCAGTTTGTAAATAGTGCATTGTTTCTGGTGTTCATTGTTGCAATTGTTTTCTGATTGTCCACTAAACTTTTACATCGATTTTCCAGGGTTTTCACGGATCTTCCGCCAAAGTTACAGCAGAAGATCAGGTGACCCCACATGAAAATTCACCTCCTTGGACTTCCGTTACCAGTGAAAAATTAATGAAGCAGTTGGACTGAAATTAGATGAACATTAAGTAATATTAACATATCTTCAGCGAATTCGACTCACTCAATGTGACATCAACACCTCATCCACTAGCCTAAACATCCATCCCCTCGACCACCGGTGTACCCTGCTGCATTGTGTACTATCTAAGGAATGCATTGCAGCAACTCCCAAAGACTGTGCGGCAGCAGCTCCCAAACCTGCGACCTCTACCATTTAGGAGGACATGGGCTGGAGATGCATGGGAACATCATCACCTCCAATTCACACATCATTCTGACTTGGACATATATTGCTGTTCCTTCATTAAAATCCTGTGACTCTGCAACAGCATTGTGTGGGTATCTTCACGACATGGACGGAAGTGGTTTAAGAAGGCGGCCCACATACGTGCTCATGTTAAGGCTGTGGAGCGAGTGAGCACTCACTTGGTTCTTGTCAACCTAGCTATTAAGATCAGTGGCATATTGCTAGTTCCAAGTCAGTGACTGAGCACCCTGGCATCCCTGTGTAGAAACACCCAGACATGACCTTCCATTCCCTTTCTCCATGTCCTTAATCACAAAGTGATAACATTGACAATTGCTGAGCTATTTCCTTAATTTCCTGCTGTCACTATTCACTGCATACCTAATAAACCTGTTAACAATCCATGAGCTACACACTATGCCCCATCTATGGCATGGCGTGGCAGTGGGGGGGGGGTGTGGTGGTTGGGGGAGGGGGTGTGTAAGGTGAGGAACTTGGGCTGGGGTGGGGCAAGAACTTTAGCTGGAATGGGCAGCAACTTGGGCTGGGGTGACAGGAACATGGACAGGGTGGCAGGAACTTGGGCGGGTGTGGGGGGGGCAAGTAGTTGTGCTGGGATGGGGCAGGAACTTGGGCTGGGGATCAGGAACTTCGGGTGGAGACAGGAACATGGGCTGGGGGGCAGGAAGTTCAGCTGAGGGGGACAGGAATGTGCTGGAATAGGGCAGGAACTAGGGCTGGGGGGATCAGGAACTTGGGCTGGGGGTTCAAGAACTTGGGGTGGGATGGGGCAAGAACTTGGGCTGAGGGTTCAGGAACTTGGGCTGGGGGATGGGGCAGGAACTTGGAATGGAGGGAAGGTCTTAACCTGTGTGAGAGAGCTTTCTCCTGTCTGGAGTCAGCAGTCAGAATGGGTCAAATTACACTTTGCAAAGTCACTGATTACAAAGGTAGGGCTGTTCTAATTATGCATTCCAGAGAAACTGCTGGGTGTGTCTTATCCTCCAAGGGGACCAATCAGCAATCAGGTCATGTGATCAAGGGGACCCAATCAGAGCATTTTCTGTTGCAAATAAGCACGTCGTTAAAAAACTCCATGCATAAATCCCTTTTCTATCTTGTTTAATGATAGTTATCCCTGTTAAATGAATAAAATGTTTCAATGAGTTGCAAAAGTCTGGATTCATTCATTTACGTGTCGCACTGCCTCGCTAAGGTCCATTTTCTTTTTTCACCTCATTAGGTACTAGGGTTGAAGCACTTTTGAAAATCGGCATGACATGCTTTTGTTTAGGTATGTAAACCATCTCAACTGGTGATAATGCTCAAGGTTTGTGATACTTTTAACTTTACCCAGGTTTTAGCGCCACACAAACCACAAACTGCGACAGAAACTGTCTTTGTGAATAATGGAAACGCCACATGTAAAGCAGAATGTCCTTTCTCTTGCTGATCGCGTGATATTAATTGTGTTGCTGAATGGGACGAATGGTTACTTTTTCCAAGAGTGAAATCGCTACACAATTTGGTGTATACCGCCTTTTTAAAAAAGATTTGTTATGCTGCACTGTAATGTGTATATCGTGATAAAGAAAATGACATGAACACACTTTTGGTTATCTATAACAACTGTGTGAGCATTTTTGCAGCACTGTAATTGCAATCCAGTTTGCATTCCATTGTTAGCTTTTTGCAAAATTTTGGTACAGCAATTAAAACTGATTAAAAAAATAGAACGGTTAAGTGAATAAAATTACTTGGTTAAGTCATTATTCATTTAACAGTTTTCCTCTGTATATTAAAAGAAACAGCACTTATCTCATCCCAGCTTGTGAGCACACCAATTAAAAAGTTTTAAGCCCATTTCTCTAAAATTATCTTCGCTGCATCGTTATCCTTCAGAGCTAGATTGCCAAATTAACAAAATATTCTCACTTTCTTTACTTTCGGGAAGTTTTGTTTCTACTGTATCAATGTTACTAATACTTCATTCTCCATGAGTTGAAACAACTTCTCATCTCTGCCTATGTGAACTTGTTTAATATTTAATAATGTCAGGGCAGCTCCACTAGTTGTCGGTTGATCAAGCAAACAATAACAATGTTGCATTCTTTGTACGGTGTATATTGCATGACATCTCCAGAGAAATCTAAACAACTGATGTATTGCTAGAGAATTCTGAATGCATGTTCAATGGTTGCTCTGTGTCTCGTTGTACTGATGCTCCTCTGGGGTTAGAACACTGTACCAAGGTCTTAAACAATGTTAAATATTGTAACCGTGATGCCCAAGAGCCATCCATTTAATCAGTCACCTTGTTCAGAAACAGAAATTAATACAGATTGACTCAACATAAATTTCTCTCAAGTGGGCCGAAGTAATTTATTCACTAAAACAAAAGTAAAATACTGTGGATGCTGGAAATCTGAAATAAAAACAGAAAATGCTGGAAATCTCAGTAGGTCAGGCAGCATCTGTGGAGAGAAAAACAGAGTTAACGTTTCAGCTCGATGACCTTGCTTCAGAACTGGAAGAAATTTGATGATTTAAGAGTTTTTAAGCCACTACAGAGGAAGCGAAAGGGGGCAGGATGAGCGGGGAGGAAAGAACAAAGGTGAAGGTCTGTGATAGGATGGAAGGCAGGAGTGATTAAATGCCAAAAGGAATAATGGTGCAAGGCAAAAGAGGGTAGTAATGGGACAAGAAAATAAACAAAAGCTAGGTCTAGAAGGGCTGTAAATGGCAACAGCTGAACCATTATCAGCATAGAAAAAGTGGGAGCCGTGGTTATGATCTCATTATTGAAATTAATGTTGAGTCCGGAAGGTTGTAACATGCCTAATCAAAAGATAAGGTGCTGTTCCGTTGAGCTTCATTGGAACAGTGTAGGAGACCGAGGAAAGAGAGGTTAGAATAGAAGTGGGGCGGAAAATTAAAATGGCAAGTGACTAGAAGCTTAGGGTCACACTTGCAGACTAAAATAAGGTGTTCAGCAAAGCAATTACCCAATCTGTGTTTATTCTCCCCAATGTAGAGGAGACCGCATCTTGAGCAAACGAATACAGTATACTAAATTGAAAGAAGTACAAGTAAATCACTGTTTAACCTGGAAAGAATGTTTAGATTCCTGGGTGGTGGGAAGGGAGGATGTAAAAGGGCAGGTGTTGCATCTCCTGTGCTTGCACGGGTAGGTGCTGTGTGAAGGGGAGGGTGTGTTGCGGGTGATGGTAGAGTGGACCAGGATAAAATGGAGGGAATGATCCTTTTGGAATGCTAAAAAGGGAGGGGAGGTGAAGATGCGTTTGCTGGTGGCATCACGTTGGAGGTGACAGAAATGGCAGAGGATGATCCGTTAAATGTGGAGGCTGATCACGTGAAGGTGAGGACAACGGGGACTCCATTGCGGTTCTGGGAAGGAGGGGAAAGTATGAGGGCAGAAGTTCGGGAAATGGGAATGACACGGTCAATTATTTCTTGGCTCCCTTATCTCTGCAGAGTCAATGCGGGTAATTTTGGCTTAACGCCAATGGAAATAAAAATCAGGAGAGGTGTAAAATGGGCTGCCGATTTGCCACCAACCATTTTACACTATCACACCAAGTCAAAATTACCCCAAACACTCCTGCAAACTAGAATTGACATTAAAGTTTCTACTGTATGGCAGATATTGCTCTTGGGATTTTGGAAAATGAATGCATTTTCCTCTCCTCATGATAAGCCCATCCATCACCTCTGTAGACATGTCAACATTTTGGACTATGTACCACCAGTGTCATACTTTTCTGATGCTTAACAGGAATCTGCAGCACAAAGATTGATAGCTGCCATTACATTCACTGCTAAGCACGTGGTATTTGCTCTGGGGATTTCAGACAGTTGTTGAGATTATGGTAGATGTCAGAGAGCTATCTCTAGTTAGCCAAAACTATTGCACACATTGCTATCCTATTCAGGGTCAAGTCATTTGCTTTAGGGCACTCTCTATGATCTCATTCCTCTATCTTATCTGTGACAGATAGCATCAGCAACTAAGAATAATACCTCATACATTAGCCATCTAAAGGCAAGAGTGACATTTGGCTCAGTTTGTAACATTCTCGCTGCAATGTATGCATCTGTGAGTATGCTCACAGGTTTATAGAGTTGTTGAGTGCCCTTACTAAAAGAGGGCACTTGATTTAAAATTAGGCTCAAAATAATTGTAGAGTTGTTGAGTTGTGAGTGGCTTAGCCAGTTACGTGATGTTCACAAGACTCAATAAAGCCCCAGCCAGTTAGGTTCAGGGGATTCACAATGAGGCAGGTGGTTGTGAGCCTGGTAGATGAACTGGTAATCTGTCGTGTGATTGTTAAACCTTTGCTAATAAACTAACTAGTTATTAATAGCAATGTGTTGCTATGAATTCTTAAGCAACGAACTCATGAGACAAATACATTGCATTCGCCTGAGTCAGAAAGTCATGGGTTTGTTGCCCACTCCAGGACTTGCTCACATAATCTAGACTGTCATTACAGTACAGTACTAAGGGAGTGCTTTATGATTGTAAATAACAGAGATGTTGAATTGCCACCCCCTTACTACTAAGGTGGACAATGGAGACCACTTGGCCGAAATGGAAAAAAAAACAGCAGGGAGATCTCCAGGTGTCCTGACCAATATTTCTCCCTCAACCAAGACCACAAAAAGCAGATGTATTGATGATTCATTTAATTTGCCTTTCATGGGATCTTGCAGTGCATAAATTGGTTGCTGCATTTGCCTACACAACAAAGGTGACTGCACTTCAAAAGTAAATTACGGGATAGAAAATGAGTTGGGGCAACCTGCGGTCATGAAAAGGCATTATATAAATGCACACTCTCTCTTTCGGTGTCTCTTTCTTTCTTTAGTGTGCTTTGCAAAACAAAATCATTTACAGAGAACGATATTACGAGCACAGATAAAATCTTTCCCCTGGTAATTAAGCCTATTATTTCATGATGAAATGCTGTACAGGGAACATGAGTTTGTTTAATCAATAGAATACTTTCATTTTTTTGCTAACTTTAATCAGATCCATACACTAACAATTGCATTAATTGCCATATTAGGCAATGTATTGTATTCTTTTAAAGCCTGAAAAAATCTTGAATGGAACATGCAAAGTACTAGCAATTACTATGAATTTGGAGTCCCACCCCACCCTTAACAAGACGCTACAATCAGAGTTAAATGAACATTAACATCACAAGCAGGATGACTTGGATGAGGATCTCTACCAACGTTAATTAGTTTCACTCAATTATTAGGGTCGATTTTACAAATGCACAATGGTGATTTGTCACCCGCTGGAATTTTATTTTGGGAATTCACAAGGACACGTCACATTATTTTCTATCCCTTATGGATGCATGAGGAGTGTAGGGTGTTTTGTGTGCCCCGTGTCTCTATGACTCTCCCTTGAGTCGACCAGTGCTTTAAAACTCCTCGGTTCGGTTTCCTTTTGGATAGCAGGAGCTTTTGCCAATAGTTCCTGCCGAGCCCGTCGATTAGCAGGTAATCCCACACAGAGAGAGACCAAGGTTAGGTAGGTCTTCTCCTATGCCCGATGCACAGCGTCCCCAGCGGGATTACAGTGTTACCCGGCCGTGATCGGATGTCACCCGGATGTCTTCCGAATTATACCGCGAACCACAAGCCCCAGAACCCCCAAGTTCGGACCCAAGGAGTTAGTATGGATAGATTATAACTGACTCAGCCAAAACAAAATGGTTCAGGTTGGTCAAAGATCGATTCCTTTTATTACAGTCACAGAACGACAACTCCTACTCCTCTCACTTACGGCTTAAAGAGTAGGTGATTGTGGACACTAGCTTAAAAACCTTAGACTAAATACCTACCCTGTTGGTTACACCGAACCAACCCCCTTCCCAGAATCTAAGCCTAGATAATGGAAGCCATTTTAACTAAACCCCTCTCCCGGTTTGGTCAGAACCCACACTTGGAAGCCTCCTCACACACACGTACGTTTTAGCCTGTGTCTTGGACACTTGCAGTTCCTCAGCAGCTAAACACGCTGGTGGTCTTGGGGATCTCCAGAGGCGTATGCTCGATATAATTACCAGCCCTTGTTATTGGGTCCGTTCGACTCTAAAGACAAAACCGTGCCTAACAGTGGCATGTGATGAGGCCTAGAGAGTTACGTTCAGGCGGTACGGCGTGCACTCACTTCAGGCATTCCTGGAGAGTTGATGGACACGTACCCACAAACGTCCTCCGCCGCACAGCACTGTCCCCCAGTCATCAAGATTCACGGCGCGGCCCTCGTCAACGTGGACCATTTCCCATACCTCGGGAGCCTCTTATCAACAAGAGCAGACATTGATGCGGTGATTCAACACCGTCTCCAGTGCGCCAGTGCAGCCTTCGGCCGCCTGAGGAAAAGAGCGTTCGAAGACCAGGCCCTCAAATCTACCACCAAGCTCATGGTCTGCAGAGCTGTAGTAATACCCGCCCTCCTGTATGGATCAGAGGCATGGACGATGTACAGAAGACACCTCAAGTCGCTGGAGATATATCACCAACGATGTCTCCGCAAGATCCTGCAAATCCCCTGGGAGGACAGGCGCACTAACATCAGTGTCCTTGTCCAGGTTAACATCCCCAGCATTGAAGCACTGACCACACTCGATCAGCTTTGTTGGGCAGGCCACATAGTTCGCATGCCAGACACAAGACTCCCTAAGCAAAAGCTCTATGCGGAGCTCTTTCATGGCAAACGAGCCAAAGGTGGGCGGTGGAAACGTTACAAGGACACCCTCAAAGCCTCCCTGATAAAGTGCGACACCACTGACACTTGGGAGTCCTTGGCTGAGGACCGCCCTAGGTGGAGAAAGTGCATCCGGGATGGTGTTGAGCTCTTTGAATCTCAATGCCGAGAGCGTGGTCAAGTGCAGGCAGCGGAAGGAGCATGTGGAAAACCAGTCCCACACACCCCTTCCCTTGGCGAATATCTGTCCCACCTGTGACAGAGTCTGTAGCTCTCATATTGGATTGTTCAGCCACCAGAGAACTCACTTTGGGAGTGGAAGCAAGACTTCCTCGATTCCGAGGGACTGCCTGTGATGATGGTGGTGATGAGCCACACGGGGAACCTCGTTCCAGATGGTGAAGAAAAGTAAGTCACTGAATCCTCGAAATTTCAGCATTTTTGTAACCCGTATAATACACAAAACTGACTGGGCGATTCCTGGTTACCATGGTCGCAGAGATGCTAGATGGTCTTCCTGGTGATGCCTCTGTCCTGGATTGGTCAACTTGATGAAAACAATGGTTGTCCATTTCTGTAGATGAGCAGTTCTCGAAGTGCTAACTGTTTGTTGAGTTCTTGAGCTCCCTCATTGAAAGAGTCCAGTGGTATTACATTTGGCCTGCAAACCTCATTGTCCATCCAGACATCCCGACCCCATGGACAAATCACAGAAAGTTCGAAATGAAAAGGCCTTTGCCTTTCATGATGTCAGCATTGAGACTGGTCCCATGGCAACCCAAAAGACAGACAGTTCCTGCTATCAGTCCTTTTTAAAGTTCAAACTCCATTTTGAAACACAGCCCATGTGTGTCTCCATTTTAAAAGGGTACAGATCCATTTTAAAAGTCCAAAAATCCTTCAGGTCTATACATACACTGATGTTGGCACTGGCCAAATCCTACAGGAGCATGCCTGCAATTCTCTAAAATGCAATCCTGACAGACAAGGTCCCAAACTGGTGCTGTTTTTGGGAAATCGGTCTATCCAGCTATGTTCCACAATGATGCGTACCTCAAATGTTTAAAAAGTAGGAGGAAATAAAGAAGAATTTTTAAAGTAACCGTAATTCCTATAATTAAGTTACAAAAAGGGTGCTGATGATGATATTTCGGCTTTGAAATTCCTGTAGTTGCGTCCTACTTGTAGAAGTGCAGTAGGACAGAACATGGAGATAGATACTGACCCCCATCAGAATTTTGGATCAACTTTTGGAAATAGTTCTGGCTAGAAGTAGGATGTGAGTCCTACTAGCAATAGAGCAGCTCTGCCCAGCGAGGCACAGAAAATCCAAGGGAGGTCAGAGGAAGGCAGATCCTAAAGTCCCAAGCAAGCTTTAAAAAGCCTGACTGAGTTTAAAGGGGTGAGGCATCTGGAGGAGAAATAGAGATGATACCTACAAAAGGAGCAGACAGCAAGGCTGTTATCTTTACAGTGAGCGATGTGGAGATATAGCTGAGTGAAATTAGGCAAAAAAGAAAATCCATTCTTGGGGCTGGAGGCAAGAGATCTGCCAATGCACCATGTGATGTGAAAGGAGCTAGCAATAGCAATTAATGGCACCCCAATAACCCCAAGGATTGCTCAACAATGTAGGAATAACTTTAGTGACCTTACACATGCAGCAAAAGTAAGTGCCTGCCAACTAAGTGTCATGATTACTTGGTGAAGCCTCACAGAGAAGCTCTTAGTCTTTACACAGTGAAAATTTATTGTAAACATTGTAAGATAGGTTTACTTCCATTATTGGAATGGTTTATGTTGTGATTTTGTGATTTTCTTGAAACTAGTAAACAAACGTGATATTTCATAATGTCAATATAATGTTGGTTTTGTGTTTTTCAGTCATTGCTACATTTAGGGAGAAATGGAAGAGACTTCATATAAAAGCAGGTCGGGCAAGATACAGATTTTTTATTAAGAAAAATGTGCTTCTATAAACATTGGTTTATTTTTCATTGAAGGTGTTCTGAATGAGCCCCTGTCACAGTTCTATTGCTGCTTAACTGATTTCCTCTTTATGTGGCTGATATTCAGTGCCTCTCCCTTTCTCTCCCTTTCTCTCTGGCATGTCAACCCCAAGGCCTTTTTGGATAATGAAATTGTGAAGAACACAACAGGCTACCACACTCTGTAATACCATGCTAGAAGCATACTGAAGCCTTATACAGGCATTTAACCTATTAGCATTCCTATTTCATGCTCAACATAAATTCTTATTCTTATATGAGATTCATTGCATCTCTCTTTTGCTGCAATGGTAGCCCTGCAAATGGAAACAGAAGGTAGCCTTTGTCTCCACAAAGCTATCTTAACACTTGCCTTTGAAACAAGAAATGTTCAACCGCTGGAGTATAAGTGCACCATGGTGTTTGCCAGTATGCTTGGAATTTATGCAAAGGATCTATTATCTGGAGTCACGTACAAGTTGAACACTGAGTGAGTGAAATCCTTTTCTGTCAATGAAATGACTGGGATTGTCAATCGGGGCATGTAAAGCCACATGAGTTCAATCAATTACATTGATAGCCCTGCAAATACCTGTAGCACTGTAGAAATTGACAGCATGCACATTCATTTGCCTCTAACCAATATCAAATTTGATAAAGTTGGCAGTTTAGGTAAACGGAGCATGTATGACCTGCCTTATGCTAGCATGAACTAATAATTGACCAGAATTCACTAGCTTGCACCTTACAATAAGCCAGTAGAATAAAATTGACTTGCAGTGGTCACTTTCATCACCATTGTTCGTGCAGTCCCAGCTACAGATCTCTGCACCAGTGAGTTGGCTCCTCCAGAGCCTCAGGATTAAATCGTAGCTTCCTGTGATGTAACTCCAGAGAGAGGTTCATGAGCTGCATACCCTTTTGGCAGGGTATTGGAAGGATGGTCTGGTCTTTCATTGGTGCTGACTTATTCATTATATTTCCCATGCAGTCACTTCCTCTCCACCTCCTCTCTTTTTCCTCTAATATGTATATCAGAAATAATGAGATATTGGTGGATTTATGCCAAACTACCAAACAGAACTTGCATTTCAAGCTGAAGGCTTCAGATAAATAGGGAGAAAGGACATTTGAAAACACATGCAGCCAAAGAAAATTTATAGCCAAAAACATCTTCCTATCAAAAAGCTTCAATGTTTGCGATTAAAACTCCACTCCCTTTTTATCAGCTGGTCCTGACAATCAGCCCTGTTTTATACAGTCACAGAAAGGCAGAGTTGGGGCAGATATCATGGAAATTAATATGGGTGATGTCATTCCATTCTAAACCTATAATCTGCAGGCTTGAAAAGGTTATGGGGCTGGCGCATCTTCATTCTGCCCTTATGTCCGAAGGAATGTGGTACATATTGTTGCATCCTTAACTCTTAAACATAATCACACGAGGCACGTACTGCAGACACAGTCATTCTGTGACCTTCACCTTTATTACCTGGACCAAGGAGTGCTGGCCCTGTGAGGGACCTCTCCTTATATACCTGAATCTCCAGGTAAGGATTGTCTCCCACAAGTACACCCACTGTGGTCAAGGTGTGCATTTCTAGTAAGTATGTACAGTATGTAGTGGTTACATGAGGGTTACAATTATATAAGGGTTACAGTAGTATGCTGGTTACATACATGACATCACCTCCCCCCTCATGTCTTTTTGACTCAAAGGTTAAGTCTATCAGGTGGTCGACGCTCTCTCGTGGGGCGCCGCAGTTGAGGCTCTGGTGGCTGAGCCTTGGCATGCGTTTCTGTCACCTGAGGTGATTCCGGCCTGTCTGGACTGGCCGCAGGGACTGTGCATGCTGGTGATTGTCCTTGTTGCTCATCCACTGGCAGTGGTGTGGTTGACTTCTCATGCTCTTCTTCATGTCCATCGATGTCTATGCTGAACCTTTTCTTTACTTAGTCCAAGTGTTTGCGGCATATCTGCCCATTATTGAGTCTGACCACTATGACGCTGTTTCCCTCTTTACCAATTACGGTGCCCTCCAGCCACTTGGGTCTCAATGCATGGTTAAGTACAAATACCGGATCATCCATTTCTATACACCTCTCCCTTGAGTTCCGATCGTGGCACTCGGTTTGGGATTGGCGCTTGCCCTCAACAATGTCTGCCAGGGTTAGGTGGATGAGGGACAGCCGCGTTTTGAGCGTACATTTCATGAGGAGTGAACTCCCGTGAGCGAGTGCGGCCGGGACCTATAGGCTAGCAGGAGGCGCGATAGGCGGTAATTGCAGAGAGGGTCCTTGGATGCGGAGCATGCCTTGCTTTATGACTTGGACCACATGTTCCGCCTGGCCATTGGAAGCCGGCTTCAACGGCGCCGTCCGGACATGTTTTATGTCATTACCCGACATAAACTCCTGGAATTCATGGCTGGTGAAACACGGGCCATTGTCGCTGACCAGAATGTCCGGTAAGCCATGGGTCGCGACAACCGTGCGCAGGCTCTTCATGGTGATGGATGTCGTGCACGAGATTAATATGATGCACTTGATCCATTTCGAGTATGCATCGACAATTATCAAGAACATTTTTCCCATGAATGGGCCCGCATAGTCCACGTGAATGCGTGACCAAGGCTTGGTGGGCCAGGGCCACGGGCTGAGCGGGGCCTCCCTGGGGGCGTTGCCCAGCTGGGCACACGTTGTGCACCTGCGAACCCAGTGTTCCAGGTCTGAGTCAATCCCCGGCCACCATACATGTGACCGGGCAATGGCCTTCATTAACACGATGCCAGGGTGCTCGCTGTGGAGTTCCCTGATGAATGCTTCCCTCCCCTTCTGGGGCATGACCACTCGGCTGCCCCATAGCAAGCAGTCGGCTTGGATTGAGAGCTCATCCATCTGTCTCTGAAAACGGTCTGACCTCCTCGGGGCACATCCCGTGCATGGGCGCCCAATCCCCCGTCAGGACACATTTCTTTATCATGGATAGGAGGGGGTCCCTGTTGGTCCAGAGTTTGATCTAGCAGGCTGTGATGGGGGAGCCTGCGGTATCAAAAGCCTCAACGGCCATGACCATCTCAGCGCTTTGCTCTGCCGCCCCCTCGATGGTGGCTAGGGGAAGCTTGCTGAGCGCGTCAGCGCAGTTTTCGGTGCCTGGCCGGTGCCGTATGATGTAGTCATACGCAGCCAGCGTGAGAGCCCATCGCTGTATACGAGCTGACGCATTTGCATTGACCGCCTTGCTGTCTGACAACAGCGAAGTTAACGGCTTGTGGTCCGTTTCTAATTCGAACGGTCTGCCGAAAAGATATTGGTGCATTTTTTTCACACCATAAACGCAAGCGAGTGTTTCCTTTTCGACCATGCCGTACCCACGCTCTGCCTGGGAGAGCGACCTGGAGGCATAAGCCACCGGTTGGAGTTGTCCGTCTCCATTACCCTGCTGCAACACACACCCAACCCCGTATGATGATGCATCGCATGTTAAAACTAGTTTTTTACAGGGGTCATACAACGTTAACAGTTTGTTAGAACAAAGCAGGTTCCACGTCCTGTTGAAAGCCCGTTCTTGACAGTCTCCCCAAAACCATTCGCAACCCTTAGGCAGGAGCATGTGTAACGACTCCAACAATGTGCTTAAGTTCGGCAGGAAGTTCCCAAAATCGTTCAAAAGTCCCAGGAACGATCGCAACTCCAATGTGTTGCCGGGCCGGGGCGCACGACGGATCACCTCCGTTTTGGATTCGGTGGGCCGGATCCTGTCTGCGGCAACCCTTCTGCCCAAAAACTCAACCTCTGGGGCCAAAAACACACTTGGCCTTCTTCAGCTGCAGGCCAACCCGGTCCAGTCGGCGTAGCACCTTCTCCAGGTTGTGGAGGTGTTCCTCGGTGTCGCGGCCCGTTATTAGGATGTCGTCCTGGAATACGATTGTGCCGGGAATGGATTTCAGCAAGCTTTCCATGTTTCTCTGAAAGATGGCGGCCACTGAACGGATGCCAAAAGGACACCTGTTGCAGATGAATAATCCCTTGTGCGTCGTGATGGTGGTCAGAAGCTTGGACTCCAGCCAGTTCCTGAGTCATGTAGGCCAAAGTGAGGTCCAATTGAGTGAACAGCTTGCCACCTGTCAACGTGGCATAAAGGTCCTCCGCCCTCGGGAGCGGGTATTGGTCCTGCAGGGATACCCGGTTGATGGTGGCTTTGTAGTCACCGCAGATCCTAACCGAGCCGTCCGCTTTAAGGACAGGAACAATGGGACTTGCCCAGTCACTGAATTCAACGGGCGAAATTATGCCCTCTCTGAGCAGCCTGTCCAGTTAACTTTCAATTTTCTCACGCATCACGTACGGCACCGCTCTGGCTTTGTGATGCACTGGCCTGGTGTCCGGGGTGATATGTATAACTACTTTTGTGCCCTTGAACGTTCCGACACCGGGTTGAAACAGTGACCCGAATTTTTGTAGTACCTGTGAGCATGAGCTTCGCTCCACAGATGAAATAGTGTGCACATCCCCCCATTTCCACTTCATTTCAGCTAGCCAGCTCCTTCCCAAAAGCGCGGGGCCATTTCCCGGAACAATCCAGAGTGGCAGCCGGTTCTGTGACCCATTGTGTGTTACCACCACCTTTGCACTGCCTAGTACAGGGATGATCTCTTGGGTGTACGTTCGTAGCTGCGCATTAATTCGTTCCAGTTTGGGCCTGCTAGCTCTGTGTGGCCATAGTTTCTCAAATTGTTGTGCACTCATGAGGGACTGGCTAGCTCCCGTGTCCAGCTCCATGCGCACTGGAATGCCATTCAATAAAACTTTCATCATCATGGGTGGCGTTTTGGAGTATGAGCTGTGGACGTCAGCCACATGATCCCGCTGAACTTCAGCATCCATGGCTTTACCCCAGACATTGTCCTGCACTGCAAGCCCCTCGCCTGATTCCTCTGTTTCATAGATTAGCCTCGCTACCGGCTGTTTGAAACTCTAGCCAAATGTCCTCTGGCATTACAATTCCGACAGACGAACTGCTGAAATTTGCAGCTTTTCGCACAATGTCTGTCTCCGCATCTCCAGCATTGGCTGAGATTGTTGTTCACAAAAGGACTGAGAGCAGGCATTCCTCCCTGATTGTTCCCTTGGTTGTTTCTAAACATTCTGATGGTGGGTGTTAATGGTCCCCTTGATGGCGTGAATTGCCGCTCCCCTCTCCATTGTCCCTGTCGGGGGCCCACCTCAGAGTCGGTTTCAGCTTGGGCAGTTACAAAATGCCTTTGCCTGACTGCGAGATCTTGAGCCGCGTTTATCATGTTAATTCCTTGGTACATTGCCAGGTTGGACCTTGGACTACTTGCGTAAATTAGCTTGGTCTCTTCGCCCCCTGCAATGAATGTTTGAGCTATCAATGCTGCCCCTTCTAGAGTTGAATCCTCGGTCTCTATGAGCTTCCTGAAGATCCCGGCATGGCTAATACCCTTAATGAAAAAATCCCTTAACATCTCCCTCCTGCAGGCGTCTGAGAACTTACAGAGGCTAGCCAAGCGCCGCAAGTCTGCCACGAAGTCCGAGATGTTTTGCCCTTCCCGACGTCGGTGTGTGTAGAACCGGTGCCGGGCCATGTGTACACTGCTCGCCGGTTTTAAGTGTTCACTGATCAGCTGGCTGTGCTCTTCAAAAGACTTGTTGGCTGGTTTGTGGGGTGCGAGCAGGTCCTTCATCAGCGCATACATTTTTGTCCCGCAACTTGTTAGTAGATGCGCCCTCCGCTTGTCAGCCGCATCCTCTCCCAGCCAGTCCTTCGTGACAAAGGTCTGCTGGAGTCTCTCCTCAAAATCGTCCCAGTCTTCACCCACACAGTAACGTTCCTCAGAGCTACCGGTGGCCATCCTCTGGGTTCAGTGATTCCCGTTTCCCGTCGCCAGGTGTTGAGTCCTTAACTCTTAAACATAATCACACGAGGCATGTACTGCAGACACAGTCACTCTGTGACCTCCACCTTTATTACCTGGACCAAGGAATGCTGGCCCTGCGAGGGACCTCCCCTTATATACCTGAATCTCCAGGTAAGGAGTGTCTCCAACAAGTACACCCCCCTGTGGTCAAGGTGTGCATTTCTAGTAAGTATGCACAGTATGTAGTGGTTACATGAGGATTACAATTGTATAAGGGTTACAGTAGTATGCTGGTTACATACATGACACATATTTTAATCACAACTGAAACCCAGCGAATGCATGTCGCACCTCAAATTCTTGCCTCTCTGTGTTAGAAGCACCACCCTGGTGCCTTCGTCTACCCGAGGGATATAGGGCCTCACTCTTTAAATACATTACTGGAACTCTAACCTGTGTAGTTCCTTACCATCATCAGCGTTCTCCTACTCTTACAAATTATAAGCTTTGAAAACCCAAACTAAGCATCATCTAACCACCATTTCTTGATTCATCTTATCTTTTCTATTCATTTTTGTAAACTTTGTAGAGTCATTTACTGTATGCCTTGACACTTTACCTCAGTGTAATTTTTTGGCAGACTTCCTTAAATGTGTTCCTAAGTATAAGAACATAAGAACATAAGAAATAAGAGCTGAAGTAGGCCATTTTGTCTTTCAAGCCTGCTCCGCCATTCAACAAGAGCTGATAAAAGGTTACTGCACAAGATAAAAGTTCACAGAGTTGGAGGTAATATATTAGCATGGATAGAGGATTGGCTAATTAACAGAGAACAGAGAGTCGGGTAAATGGTTCATTCTCTGGTTGGCAACCAGTAACTAGTGGGGTGCCGCAGGGATCAGTGCTGGGACCCCAACTATTTACAATCTATATTAACGACTTGGAAGAAGGGACTGAGCCAAGTTTGCTGATGATACAAAGATGGGAGGAAAAGCAATGTATGAGGAGGATACAAAAAATCTGCAAAATGACATGGAAAGGCTCAGTGAGTGGGCAAAAATTTGGCAGATGGAGTATAATGTTGGAAAGTGTGAGGTCATGCACTTTGGCGAAAAAATCGAAGAGCAAGTTACTATTTAAATGGAGAAAGATTGCAAAGTGCTGCAGTACAGTGGGACCTGGGGGTACTTGTGCATGAAACACAAAAGGATAGTATGCAGATTCAGCAAGTGATCAGGAAGGCCAATGGAATCTTGGCCTTTATTGCAAAGGGGATGGAATATAAAAGCAGGGAAGTCCTACTACAGCTATATAATGTATTGGTAAGGCCACACCTGGAATACTGCGTGCAGTTTTGGTTTCCATATTTACGAAAGGATATACTTGCTTTGGAGGCAGTTCAGAGAATGTTCACGTTGATTCCAGAGATGGAGGGGCTTGACTTATGATGAAAGGTTGAGTAGGTTGGGCCTCTACTCATTGGAATTCAGAAGAATGAGAGGTGATCTTTTCGAAATGTATAAGATGATGAGGGGGCTTGACAAAGTGGATGCAGAGAGGATGTTTCCACCGATGGGGGAGACTAGAATTAGAGGGCATGATTTTAGAATAAGGGGCTGCCGATTTAAACAGAGATGAGGAGAAATTTCTTCTCTCAGAAGGTTGTAAATCTATGGAATTCTCTGCCTCAGAGAGCTGTGGAAGCTGGGACATTGAGTAAATTTAAGACAGAAATAGACAGTTTCTTAACGATAAGAGGATAAAGGGTTTTGGGGAGCGGGTGGGGAAGTGGAGTTGAGTCCATAATCAGATCAGCCATGATCTTATTGAATGGCGGAGCAGGCTCGAGGGGCCGTATGGCCTACTCCTATTCCTATTTCTTATGTTCTTATGTTCTTATCTTCTACCTCAACTCCACTATCCCCATATCCCTTAATTCCCTTTGTTCCCAAAAATATATCCACCTTTGTCTTGAATACACTCAATGACTGAGCATCCACAGCTCTTTGGGGTAGAGAATTCCAAAGATTCACAACCCTTTGAGTGATGACATTTCTCCTCATCTCAGTCCTAAATGTTCGATCCTTTATTTTGAGACTGTAACATCGTATTTTTGATTCCCCAACCAAAGTAAAAACATCTTCTCAGCATTAACCCTGTCAAACCCCTTAAGAATTTTATATGTTTCAATTAGATCACCTCTCATTCTTCTAAACTCTAGGTAATATAGGCCTAACCTACACAATCTTTCCTCATCGGGTGATCCCCTCATCCCAGGAACCAATCTAGTGAACCCTCATTAAACTTCCTCTAAGGCAAGTATGTCTTTCCTTCGGTAAGGAGACCAGGGGGCCGAGATTCAGGGTCTCAAAGAGACCCGTTAATGCCCGTTTACGGCGGCCATTCCTAAAAATCGAATGGCCGTCACTTTGGGATCAACAGGCCGACCCGACCTAAGTTCAGATCGGGGATTTTTCAGCCTGGTCCCCATCCCGCCCGAGTGGTTGCACCACCAATAAAAACAATAAAAAAGCAATAAAAATACTTACCCATCGATATTCAGCTCCATCCATCGATCCCCCACCGTGCGGTGCCCCCGACAGGTTTTTCTGCTCATGCACCCCCTGCAGAGTGAGTGCGGCCTGGCAGCGCAGCTGCCCTTAAAGAGGAGAGCCCACTGCCGCGGCTGCAATGCAAAAATCTTTGCCGGCCAACTTGCCGATCGGCCAGCAAAATACTGCCCCCAGGTTCGGCTGGGCCGCCAACAGGCAATCTGGCACCCACTCTTGGGTGCCAAGCCGTTGGCCCAGCCAAAACCCTCTCTGGTGGCCCAGTGGCCATAGTTAAAAAAATGATCACATCTTTCCCCTTTAACAGAGGAGGGAGAGAGCATGATGAAGCACACACGCTGTGATGTCACCACGACTCCACTGCTGATTGACAGTGGCAGAAGCCCCAACTGACCCATTTTCAGCCAGTCAGCCTGGCTTTGAATCTAAGGCCCACCCCCATTATGATCCATTTCAAAGTCCTGAAAATGGATCTACTTACTGTACCAGGAGTTCTAGCGGTAAGTACCATTTCAAAACTCATAGGTGCGCCAGCTTTCTGGTGCACCTGAATTTCGGCCCCCAGAACTGTCCACAGTATGACAACCATCAGGAATTACACCTTTAATTTTTCTCTGAATTATGTTCTCTGTTTACTATTAAGAAGAACAACAATTTGTGTCAATATAGCACCATTAACGTAGTAAAACCCCGCAAGGCGCATCACAGGAGAGTTAACAAGACAAAATTTGACACTGAGCCATATATTAGGGCAGAGAGGTAGGTTTTAAGGAGCTTCTTCAAGGAAGAAAGAGAGGCGGAGAGATTTAGGGAGTAAATTCCTGAACTTCGGGCCTCGGTAGCTGAAGGCACAGCTGCCATTGGTGGAGCAATTAAAATTGGGGATGCGCAAGAGACAAGAACTGGAGGAGCACAGGGATAGGGTGGAGTAAGGCTTTGAAAATAAGGATGAGAATTTTTAAATTGAGGCTTTGCTCAACTGGGTGCCAATGTAGGTCAACAAGCACAAGGGTGATGGGTGAACGGGACACCCTCAAAATGCATTCCTCGTGGATCAGCAATGGTGGATGGCCATGTCCCTAAAACCATAAGAAATGGATTATGTAACTATGAGTATATTTGTACAAAAGGGAAGGAGCTGGGTTTGCTGCATTTTCCAGTATATCCTAATTTCAAAACAATATTTTCAGACAGATAGTGCACTGAAAGTCTAACATCTGAATTGGATGTAAGTGTTCACTTCCTGCCTATTGTTTGGTTTAATTAAGTTTCTGGTTCTGAGCTATAGTTGCTATTGCAGAAGCATGTGTACTCATGGCTTTCAAAAGTCTAATTTGCAGTTGAAGGCAGATATGGTCATGACCTTCAAGTGAACAGATGTGACTGTGGCCTAAATTACATACATTTTCTTCAGGGTGCCTTTCATTCTAATTGCATTTATTATTAATGTCAGATTCACCAAATCTCTTTTTTTGGGTCATACTAGCATTTCTGTGTCAAAATCAAATGCAGATATAAAATAGTAGATAGATAGGGAGAAATAAGGCCACTTTTGATCATAAAACTCTAGGGAAGGGGAAGGTTTTTTTGAAGTGGGAATCGACATGAGATTAAATTACAGAACTATAATGCTTTCATATATTTGATATTTAATGTTTCTCTTAATATTACCACTGTGCTGTGTGGCACTACCACCGTGCTAAATAGAATATATTAAGAGTAGACCTATCAGCTGAAAAATGGACATCTATGGACGCGGTATAATTCAGTTGACAGCAGTTGCTGTGCACCTTCCCTTTAAGAGGTATAGGTTGCCCATTTTACCCCACCCCGCGCCCCCTAAATCGTTGAGCCGACAATGAACAGTGTGTATGGTGCTGACGATTCATAAATCATGTTAAAATGAGGCACGTGGCCCAGATTTGTACGCGCCTCATGCTTACGTCATTGGGCACACGTTCTGAACGCAGCACCCATTTCCTACCGGTTTCAGGCGCCATTCGAATTTCTCGACATTAAATTGAGGATTAGCAGGTTTGATCCAAAAGATGGCAGCAGATGTCAAGATATTCAATTATCATGCTGTTATTATCAATTGCTTGTGGCAGTCGAAATAATTTTATGTTCTTGTTATGTGACTACAGTTTTAGTTAATACCTTTTTAATTTTTTTTGCACTGTGGTTTTCAAAGCTCACTAGTACGGCGCAAACATTATCAAATAACTCTCCATTACTTTGAACAGATTAAAGAGAACGATTGTTTGACAGAGGAGGGAGGATTTTCTCTGTTCATCTGTGTGATAACAAAATTGTAAAAGCATTCTTCATATATATTTTTATTTCCCCTTTAGTGAATAGTTACAACATCTTATCAGAAATAACTTTAATTGGACGTGAATGTCCTCAGCCTAAATAGAAGCAGAAACTGCTGGAAACACACAACTGATCCAGCATCAACTGTAAAGAGAAAGGGCAAGTTAATGCTTCACATGTAAACCTTTTGCTAGCACGATCATCAGTTCTATGAATTTCTTGTGACAAACTGGATTTTTACCTGGGTTTCCTGAGTTTAATTTTTATCCTATAATTGTTTTGGAATGTTAGATTCAGCATATAATCATGAATCTAAAGAGTTGTAATCTGCAGGGTTATGGACCTAGTGCTGGAAGGTGGGATTAGGCTGGGTAGCTCTTTTTTAACCGATGGGCCAAATGGCCTCCTTTTGTGTCATAATTTTTCTATGATTCCATGATAACCCGAGAGTCTACACACTACGAGGCAGGTTTCTAACATGGCGCCTGGGTGTAAAACTAGCACTGGAGATTAGCCACCCATTGAAATCAGTGGAAGTTTTCCTTTAATGTTTAACTGACCCACAACACCAGTTTTACACAACAAGGCAGAAAATCTAACCTTATGTTTTTTTCTCAACAATAAACCAGCAGCCTGAAATTAGTTTGACTACAATAATGATTTGAAATGTTAATCAGTTATACAGATGGAAGGTCAATATGTAAAAGCTTGACAATCTCGTGTCATGGTGAAAAGGTGGCTTCTTGTGACACCTGATATTCCAGGGTGCCATTCTACTCTACTTTCACAATGGGGAGTAGGGTTCTCTGTTGCTATCTCTGGGTCATGCTATTGTTTAATAGATATTGGACAGAAAAGGGTGCACTCCAGATTATAAGGGACATGCCAAATAATGTCATATTTATGACATTGATTAGTGATCCTGAACTCAAGAGAATATCTAGTGTAAAAGCTCCAGAGCTGCAACAATCTAAATCTGAAAAACAAATCAATCTTTTTTTTTAGATGTTGACAGACCTCCTTTGTATTTCCAGCACTTGAATCTACAAAGTTCAGCCAGTCGTAACATTACACGCTCAAACCGTTGTAATAGAATTGCAACTGTAAGTAGAAATAAAAGAAGCCTGTCATATTATGTAGCTGAGATGTGATTTCAAACATTCTTACTTTCTGTTTGATAGATTATTATTATCCTCTTATGAAACATCATTTTGTTTCCCTTCGAACTGACAATTATGTAAAATAATAATCACAGCTCTTTCCTAATGTAATTGCAAGCCTTTCTTCTGAATTTTTGCAGCGCACTGAGAGTACTGAGAGGAATAACATGGTGAAAAACCTTCCACATAACAGCTTCATTATCACCATATTTTAAGGCCTAGTATGAAAGAAAATGTCCATATGCAATGAATTAACCTTGTAAGCTTAGACGCAGTTGCAGACATGGTGAGAAAGTAAATGACTAAGTGTATTTATAGTCTGTTACTTGAAAGTAAATCATTTTTCCGGCAATAACATTTTATGGCAGGTGTAGGCCAAAGGGTTAGGAGGGTGGATTCATGTGTTATCCATTAATGTGACTGTGAAGTCCAAGTAGAGGATTATAAAGATTATTCTGAGTCTGTCAGTCATGGAATTTCAGGGCAAGTGGAGAGCATACTTGTCATTAACCATCCTCAACATGTTACATATATATGAGATATAGCACAAAAACTGAGTGAAAACTTGCATCTGCCTCACATAACAACACTTTGAAAATGCATACTACTGATGCAGAGCTTCAACTGTGGATCAGGAATTTAGGCATTGAGGTCTGCAGTTCCTGAAGGACTTTTCTGCCCAAACTGGGCAGAGGTTCTCCCCTTAAGTCCACTCTGCATTGGAGCATAGCAACATAGGAACAGGAATAGGCCATTTAGCCCCTCGAGCCTGTACCGTCATTCAATGAGATCATGGCTGATCTGCGACCTAACTCCATATACCCACCTTTGGCCCTTATCCCTAATAACTTTGGTGAACAAAAATCTATCAATCTCATTGATGTAAAGGGTGCATTGTGGCTGGAGCAGCTGCTGGGAGTCATGGTTGAAGAGATTCTGAACTGGGAAAAAGCGAGGAATAGCACAACAGGGGAGAGAGCGGGCTCCAAGGTTTTTGGATGCTGTGCTGGAGGTCTTGGTGGAGGAGGTGGAAAGGAGGAGAGAGGTCCTGTATCTGCAGGGGGAAAGGAGGCCCTCCAGACACACTGTCAAATGGCAGTGGGAGCAAATAGCCTTGGCAGTTAATGCTAGGTGTTTTGCCCTGAGGACATGGATCCAGTGCCGCAAGAGGTGCAATGACCTCATACGAGTGGTCAAGGTCAGTGAACGCATCATGAAATGCCATATAATACCAACTGCTGAAGTAGTCTCAGCCACGACACAAATCAGCACACTCTCAATCACTCTATCATTATTGAGGATGGGAATATTCAGGGAGCTTCCTCCTCCCATCAGTTGTTTAATGGTCCAGCACCATTCCCGATTGGATGTGGCAGAACTGCTTTGATCTGATCTGTTGGTTGTGCGATTGCTTAGCTCTGTCTATAGCATGCTGCTTTTGCTGTTTAGCATGCATGTAATCCTGTGTTGCAGCCTCCCTAGCTTGGCACCTCGTTTTTAGGTATGCCTGGTGCTGTTCCTGGCATGCTCTTCTCCACTCCTCATTGAACCAGGGTTGGTTGCCTAGCTTGCTGCTAATGGTAGAGCGCATGATATGTTGGGCCAGATTGTGGTGGAATACAATTCTGCTGCTGCTGATGGCCCCCAGCGCCTCATGGATGCCCAGTTTTGAGCTGCTTGATCTGTTCTGAATCTATCCCATTTAGCACATAGTGCCACACAACACAATGGAGAGTGTCCTCAGTGTGAAGACGGGACTTTGTCTCCACAAGGACTGTTCTGTGATCACTGCTACCAATACTGTCATGGACAGATGCATCTGTGACAGGTAGATTGGTGAGAATGAGGTCAAGTAGGTTTTTCCCTCATATTGGTTCTCTCACCACCTGCTGCAGGCCCAGTCTGGCAGCTATATCCTCAGGATTTGGCAGCTCGGTCAGTAGTGATGCTATCAAGTCAGTGTACAGAATGTACTCTGGGTAGGGGACTTACCTTGCTACCCTCAGTGCTTCTTCCAAGTGGTGTTCAACATGGAGGAGTACTGATTTATCAGCTGAGGGAGGGCAGTAGATGGTAATCAGGAGGAGGTTTCCTTCCCATATTTGACTTGCTGCCATTAGACTTCATGGGGTCCAGATTCAATGTTGAGGACTCCCAGGGCCACTTCCTCCCAACTGTATACCCAGGGATGGTGAAGGAGAAGTCTGGGACATTGACTGAATGGTATGATTTTGTATATATAAGTTGACTAGTCTGTGTGACAGCTCTCCCAATTTTGGCACAAGTCCCCAGATGTTAGTGAGGAGGACTTTGCATGGTTGACTGGGCTGGGTGTGCCATTCTCGTTTCTGAAGCCAGTGGCGAGGTCGAGGTTGATGCCAGGTGGTCCGTTTGATTTTATTCTTATTATTGCTTCTTGGAGTATTTTGTTAGGCCCTTTCAGAAGATATTTAAGAGTCAACCACATTGTTGTGGGTCTGGAGTCACATATAAGCCAGACCAGGCAGATTTCCTTCCCTAACAGGGATTTGTGAAGCAGATGGGTTTCTGCGATAGTCTCCCGGTCACCATTACTGATATTAACTTTTTATTCCAGATATATTTAATTAACTGAATTAACAGCTGCTGTGGTGGGATTTTAACTCACATACCCAGATTATTAGTCCAGGTGTCGGATTACTAGTTCATTAACGTAATCACTATGCTACCGTTCCCTTGACATAGGTACCAGTGATAGTTTTTTTGTGGTCTTAAATTATCAGGATTTAATGACAAGTACTAGCAATGGCTAGAGTAATGTAAGATTTCTGTTATTAATTAGAGATAAAGGGACAGAAGAAATGAAGTGGTTAACTTGCTTGTCACATATTTTCTTTATCACAGGTTTAAGGGCCAGTGTTGATAGCCACTTATATCTGTCAACAGTGGACTATGTGATTTAGCTTACTGTCTGTTCCAGCCAATCCAATTTTGCACTGTTAGCATCAATTTACAACAAAACTTTGCAATCCTCTAGTGCTCACGATGTACAAACATGCCTCGGGGCACTTTACAGGCTAGCAGAGAGCTGGGAGCAAGGGAAATCATTTTTCTTCCTACTTTTGGATCAGATTTTGCTGTAAGCCCAAATCTTTTAGAAGTACGCTGAGCCAATGCAGCAAGTCATTTTACTTGTAAAATGATATCAGGATAAGGCTACTGCAAAGCCTTCTGCCTAATTTAGCCGATGATTGATTGATGACTTACTCCTTACCCAGTGGATTTTACACTTTCCCATGTCGGTATCCTGCAAGTATTGACACACTCCTGGAGATCCTCTGCAAATATTGATATACTGCCAAGGATCCCTGTCTGAACTTTCAAAAGACATTTTATAAAGGACGACAGTGCTCTCATTGCAGCAAATGCTTTTTTTGCAACTATACCCATGTGCTAGTAAGTCAAAAAATTAGGAACAGTAGAAAAATCTAGAGGCCCGAGTTTTAGCTGGGGTGGGTTGGAGATTCTCGGCATGAGGCCTGGGAAATTTTGACTCCCTGGCCTCATTTAACTCTGTCTTCGCTGTCTCCCGCCTGAAGCTGGTGGGAATGATGTTCAGAGCCGACGGGCGGGAGCGGGAAATTCGACGGGAGGTCAATGCATCCTGGGAACCGAGAGAACTGTCCCCAGCATAAGGTGAGTGCTACAATGGGAGGGGTCTCCAAAGGGTTGTCAGTGGTGGGAGGGAGATGGATGGCCAGAGCTGGGGAGGCCAAAGGATTCTTTGCAGGGCCCTACTACTCCTGGCCCAGAAGGAATCCACATGCAATTTAATTTTATTTTTAAAGTCACGTATACCTTGGCCTCATTTGGCCACTCTCCTGCCTCCTGCCAGATTTCACTGGTGGCTATGGCACAGTGCCAGCTTCCTGTGATCTAAGTTAAAATCGAATTAGAATCATAGAGCTTTACAGCACAAAAGGAGGCCATTTGGCCCATTGTGTCTGTGCTGGGCGAAAAGAGCTATCCAGCCTAAACCCACTTTCCAGCTCTTGGTCCGTAGCCTTGTAGGTTGCAGCATTTCAAGTGCATATCCAAGTATTTTTTAAATGTGATGACGTTTTCTGTCAATACCACCCATTCAGGCAGTGGGTGCCATCCCCTATTATCCTCTGTGTGAAAATTATTTTCTTCAGCTCTCCTCTAAAGCTTCTACCAATTCTTTAAATCTATGCCCCCTGGTTATTGAGCTCTCTGTGAAGGGAAATAGCTTCTTCCTATCCACTCCATCTAGGCCTCTCATAATTTTATACACTTCAATCAAGTCTCCCCTCAGCCTCTTGGAACAAAGAAAACAAATCCAGCCTTTCCAATCATTCCTCATAGCTAAAATTCTCCATTCCTGGCAACATCTTTGTAAATCTTCTCTGTACCCTCTCTACTGCGATCACATCCTTCCTTTAATGTTGCGACCAGAACTGAACGCAGTACTCCAGCTGCGGTTAACTAGTGTTTTACACAGTTCAAGCATAACCTCCCTGACTCAGCTAATAAAGGAAGTATCCCGTATGGCTTCTTAACCACCTTATCTACCTGTCCTGTTACATTCAGGGATCTGTGCACATGCATTCCAAGGTCGATCTGTTCCTCTACACTTCTCAGTAACCTACCATTTATTACGCATTCCCTTGCCTTGTACCCAAATGCATTAGCTCACACTTCTTTGGATTGAATTCCATTTCCCATGTTTCTGCCCACCTGACCAGTCCATTGATATTTTCCTGCAGACTACAGCTTTCACCCTCACTATCAACTACACAGCCAATTATTGTATCATTAGCCAATTTTTATCAAGAGGCCGACACTTTTATCCTTTTAATTAGGCTCCCACTTGCCTGTAGTGTGCAGCTTCCATAGGGATTGGGGTTTGGTGGTGGCAACACTGTGGAAATACAGAGCTTTCCACTTGACCGCCATTTGGACCGCCAGGGGAATGGGGTTAAAATCTGGGCTCTAATGTGAGAAAAACCTTGTGGACTCCCCGAGATCCCCTATTGGACCCTTTCCACTCTGGCCATAGCTATTTTACATTTATGCGCATAATTTTATCTGGGCCTGTTTTGGGGCTAGGAATTGGGGCTGCACAGGGATCCCTAACTGGGAGGATCAATCCCAGGCCGAAATCTGGCTTCAGGCTTCATTGCAACTACTTAGGCGAGCTGCCAGCAGCTGTCATGCCTCCACTTCTAGTTCACCCATTACAGCACATGAATTTCGGTCTCCTTGTCTCGCTGCCAGCAGCCCTCAGCTAAGTGCCAGGGAGGGAAACAGCAGAAGGGATGTTGTTGAGCTGGGAGTCCGATGGGGGCAGCATATGGGGCGGCAGAGAACATCCAGGACACAGGAGGCCCAAGGTTTCCTTGTGGGGCTAGGAGAAGCTCTCCTACTCTTCCCAGTCCATAAGGAAACCTTTAAAAAAATGTTTTAAAAAATATTGACCTGGGCTTCTTTTGGCCCTGGATCCCAGTTAAGATCACATCGGGGTATGAATGATGTCATTGTACCCCGACACTTCAGCATTAATAAATTCCCAACTGCCTGCGGCGGGTAGCCTTGGTTTGCCCAAAAATCCAGGAGTTAAAATGGTGCCATCGGCGTGAACGTGGCAGGAACACAGCAGGTTAGAGCCTGACCGCCATTTTAATTCCTCGACCCACACTGTTCCCAGCGGGCGGGCAGGTTTAAATCGGGGCTGGTGTTTCTGACGGTTATAGTTTATACTGTGGAACTGAAGCCTCATCAATAAAAAAAGATCCAGATGAAAACTGATTTTTTACATTTTCATTTCAGCGATCTTATCCTTAAATCATTTCTACACCATTGATTTCTATAGCAAGCTAACAGGAATTAATGTGTGTGAACAAAAGAAAAATATTAATCCTCAATAGACAGACCTAAGCTAAAGCATACTCTCATATTCTGTAAATTACTGTAAAACAATTACTTTTGCCTCTAAATGCTCCAAGTTAAATGTGGCGCATGTAAGTGCTCAAGCACCTAATGAATTGAAAGCATGTTGGTTGCTATTAGTAACAAATGTATAATGCATTCATATGAAATTTCTCTGATTGTTGTTTTAATAAATGCATCAACGCATTTATTTTCAATCAGCTAACACCTTGCTAAAATAACAAACAGAGAGGATTTCATCTGAACAGCTTTGTGCAATGCATTAAAGATTTGGTGCTGGATTCTAAGATTGATAGCAAGAATGGTGTGTGAGAATCTCTGTGGAGCCTGTGTGTGGGGGAAGATAAAGGGAAGAATCGATTAAAAAAATAATTTACTTCTGTGCTTTATTCCATGTTTCTCTCAGACTTCTGTAGCAACTTGTAGAGATAAGATAGCATGATGGTACAGAATGCATTCTTTATCCTCCACCCTTCCCAAATAAACAATTATTTTATTTTAAAAAGAAGTTGAAGTAATGATGAATTGAGCCAGGGAGAAAGGGGCCACTCATGGGACAATAGACCATCCTCTGATGTTGGATGAATCTCTTACATGTCTCTCTTACGGAATATATCCATAAAGAAAATATTTTTCCAGTGCATTTACTGGGAGAAACTGAAAGTAAATTTAAAAAACAAAATATTCTTTCATATCAGAATTTAATCACTTCGAGAGATCAAATTGGATGCCCTTTACCCAAATCTATAGAACAAATATGGGTCTCTGAGGAGTAAAAAGGTAAAGCATCTCTCCAGCCTGGTGAACTAACCTGAGAACAGGCCCCATTTACCCTTTAACTATTTGGGAACTGCTCACTTCTCCCCTTTTCATTACTAATACAGCCAGCATTAATGCATTAGTTTGGCAAAGGGAGAACTCAGGTCTGGCTCTCAAGCCCAGCTACTGTTAATTTCCGAGGTAAAAAAGAGAGAAGCTTGCAGTCTGCAAGGCAGGAAAGACTGCTTGCATTATTGCTATCGGTGGCCCTCGCCCTTTGACTAATCTGCCCATGTAATGAATAACTTAGCAAATCTAGAATCTGGCTCAGAGGGAGAATAAATATTTGTGCGTGGTGCAAGTGTAGCTTTGCTTGGTTTGCATGGGACTGGAATTCCAAAGCAGCATTGTGTGTAATCGGAAAAGATAGGCACCGTAGGGAGAGGCAGATTCATTGAGTATAAACTACTTATGTTTCCAACCACTGCTTCCAACACGGTCTGTTATTTGAACCTTGGTCTTACACAACTCTGCTCCATAAACTAAGCTTCCCAGAGGAGTTCTATGTTACATCCCCTGCGGGTCTAAGTGTTTCCAACAGTAGTTTCATCCTGCTGAAAGACATATCGCCACACAGTAAATTTTATTTAACCTTACTTAGAGGTTTTCCTTTTTCGACAGCTTTCAAGATATCACTAATTTGTTTGGGAATGATGTCTGTAGTATGTATAGCATACTCATGTGATATTCATGTAATTATTCGACAATTGAGAGACTAATTCATGGTCAAGTCCAATAATGACCCATTCTGGAGCACTCCTTACAAAAGCAAAACACCTTGTTCTATTTTATTGCTATCCTTAATTTACTTATTTAGTTTTCAGACACTGCACTTAAACACGGGTAGTCTTCGAAAAGGAACATAGCCTGGACAGAATTGGAGCACTCGATTTTGCTGCTTTAATATTCTGTCTAATGTTACCAATTCTGTGTCTATCCATTACAATTGTTAGGAATGCACCTACTTATGTATTGTATGAAAATAGCAACCCTAATTGACAGAGGTAATTAAAAAAAATGGTTATTATGATGACTTTACAAGTACAATAATTAAAAGAAAATACAGGCCTGGATTTCCGGAGCATATAATCGTGCGTAAGTACCCCACAAGCTCTGGGTTTCCGCATGCGCTGCGCATGTGCAAAAACACAGAACTTGCGATCTGTCAAGATTCAGCTTGACAGATCCACCACATCCTCGGGAAATGGACATTTGCTGGTGGAGCGCCCAATGAATACCCGTGGAACTCAAACGCCTGGTAAAAGCAACTGTAGGGCCTTTATCTCCCAGTATAAGAGTTTGAATAAAAATATTAAAGTATATTTTTTTAATCATTTAAACATTAAAAAAAACCTTTAAAATTAGTTATAGGTTATTTTTAGCCCCTTTAAAACATATAAAATTATTTTTTTAAACTATTTTTTTCTTTTAAAACTTACTTCAATTACCTTTGAACATGTAATGATTTATTTTTATTTAACTGGTGTGTAATTGTGTTTTATAGGTGATTCCTATTCATGATTATAGAGATTCTGTATGTAAATGAAATCCCCATAAGTATAATGGGGATTTAACTTTTTGATTGGTTGGCCTGGCCCATGTGATCCCAGGGGCAGTTGCGAACTGTATGTGCCCCCGGGATACATGGGCCTTTATGCATATGTACGCGTATGTGATATATTCACAGAGCACAGCACACACAGCTCCTAACATGGCAGGCAGCTCTCTCGGAAGCCTCCGGAAATCTGCCTGGTTCTGTTTAATTATTAACTGTGCAATTGCAGTACACAATACGTCCACATCCATACTGTGGTGCTACAAACATTACAAGCTTACAGACATTACACTTCTCCCTCCTTAATGAAGAAGTTATTATAACAAACATCATGCATAACTTCCATGTTTATACATAACACAGGATATAAACTTATTTTTTTCCATATTTATAAATTTAACTTTACCAATTGTTTTCTGTTTTGAAGAGGATACGTTCGCTCTCGAACAGAACCTTCCAAACATGGTATAGAATATAAACTCATTCGAGGCTCATCCTGAGAAACGTTTTCGTCCACGGAATTTCCTTGATTTTCATTTGAACTCACTCTAACTTAAGGAGGTGGCCCTAGAAATAGTGGATGCATTGGTGATCATTTTCAAACAGTCTATCGACGTTGGATCAGTTCCTATGGACTTGAGGGTAGCAAATGCAACGGCACTTTTTAAAAAAGGAGGAAGCGAGAAAACGGGTAATTATCGACCAGTTAGTCTGTCATCAGCAGTGGGGAGAATGTTGGAATCAATTATTAAGGATGAAATAGCAGCGCATTTAGAAAGCAGTGACAGGATCGGTCCAAGTCAGCATGGATTTGTGAAAGGGAAATCATGCTTGACAAATCTTCTGGAATTTTTTTAGGATGTAACTAGTAGAGTGGACAAGGGAGAACGAGTGGATGTGGTGTATTTGGACTTTCAAAAAGGCCTTTGACAAGGTCCCACATAAGAGATTGGTGTGCAAAATCAAAGCACATAGTATTGGGGGTAATGTACTGGCGTGGATAGAGAATTGGTTGGCAGATAGGAAGCAGAGAGTTGGGATAAACGGGTCCTTTTCGGAATGGGAGGCAGTGACTAGTGGAGTGCCGCAGGGCTCAATGCTGGGACCCCAGCTCTTTACATTATACATTAATGATTTGGATGATGGAATTGAGTGTAATATCTCCAAGTTTGCAGATGACACTAGACTGGGTGGTGGTGTGAGCTGTGAGGAGGATGCTAAGAGGCTGCAGGGTGATTTGGACAGGTTATGTGAGTGGGTGTAAGGGGAAAATGGGAAGGCTTCTTTTCCCACGAACGGAATATTAATGAATTGATAACTTCTGGAGCCTTGGTACAAGACCGAAGAGAGGCCTTTTACCTCCTTATGGGCCAGTGCAGGAACCAACACTTTAACCCTTGTCCCGCTGGTACCCTAATGCCAAATTTTCCTCTTACAGTGGGCAAATGCATGGCAGATCCAGTATAATGTGGATAAATGTGAGGTTATCCACTTTGGTGTCAAAAACACAAAGGCAGAATATTATCTGAATGGTGGCAGATTAGGAAAAGGGGAGGTGCAACGAGACGTGGGTGTCATGGTTCATCAGTCATTGAAAGTTGGCATGCAGGTACAGCAGGCGGTGAAGAAGGCAAATGGCATGTTGGCCTTCATAGCTAGGCGATTTGAATATAGGAGCAGGGAGGTCTTACTGCAATTGTAAAGAGCCTTGGTGAGGCCTCACCTGGAATATTGGGTTCAGTTTTGGTCTCCTAATCTGAGGAAAGACGTTCTTGCTATTGAGGGAGTGCAGCGAAGGTTTACCAGACTGGTTCCAGGGATGGCTGGACTGACATATGAGGAGAGACTGGATCAACTGGGCCTTTATACATTGGAGTTTAGAAGGATGAGAGGGGATCTCATAGAAACGTATAATATTCTGACGGGATGGGACAGGTTAGATGTGGGAAGAATGTCCCCGATGTTGTGGAAGTCCAGAACCAGGGGACACAGTCTTAGGATAATGGGTAGGCCATTTAGGACTGAGATGAGGAGGAACTTCTTCACTCAGAGAGTTGTTAACCTGTGGAATTCCATGCCACAGAGAGTTGTTGATGCCAGTTCATTGGATATATTCAAGAAGGAGTTAGATATGACTCTTACGGCTAAAGGGATCAAGGGGTATGGAGAGAAAGCGGGAAAGGGGTACTGAGGTGAATGATCCGCCATGATCATATTGAATGGTGGTGCAGGCTCGAAGGGCCGAATGGCCTACTCCTGCACCTATTTTCTATGTTTCTATGTTTCAGGCTATTTGTTTTCCTGACTTGGACTCAGACTTTCATTCTGATTCTCTCCTGGATTTGTTTCCAGTACATTGGATTTAGGATTTGCTACTGGTGTATCAAAACTATCTGTTGAGTCAGAAACAATTGAATCATTCCCACCTTCAACTCTTTCCATGTCTGTCGGTAAAATATGATCAATATGAACAAACCTAACCTGTCCATTATCAAACATCTTTACCAAATATGTGCGAGGACCACATATATTCACCACTCTTCCTGGAAACCATTTTAACCATTTATGGTGAGGGTTCTTCACTCTCACCTTCTGGTTTAATTTCACACTTCTCTCTTTTACTCTAGCTCTATCATGATTTGCTTTCTGTCTTAATTGTGTCTCTTTGACGGACTGTGCCAAATTTGGCTTCAACAACGAGAATCTGCTTCGTGGCTGTCGCTTGAGAAACAACTCTGCTGGTGTTCTACCAGTAGTTGTATGAGGAGTATTTCGATATGTAATCAAAAAATTAGCCAATTTGTGATCCAATGACAACTGTCATTTCCTTGGATTTGGATCTAACATTTGTTTTATGAGGGCACGTTTTACAATTTGTACAGTGCGCTCTTCTGTACCATTCGAAGCAGGGTGGTATGGTAGAACCTTGGTATGTTTCACACCATTTTTGCTCGTGAATTGTGCAAATTCTTCTGAATGAAATTGTGGTCCATTGTCCGAAACAATTTCTTCAAGGAGGCCAAATGAAGAAAATAATTTTCGCAAAATGTCCAATGTTTTGCTTGTTATTTTCCACATTGCAAACACCTCAACCCACTTCGAATGGCTATCAATCACAATGAACAATTGTTGTCCTTCTAACTCAGCAAAATTGATATGTAGCCTTTGCCACACTCTGGGAGGCCATTTCCATGGCTGTAATGGTACTGATGGTGGTTGCTTGTTTACCGACTGACATGTCGTATACTGATTCACGATGTACTCTATATCTTTATCAAGACCTGGCCACCATAAATAACTGCGTGCAAAACTCTTGGTCAAGCACATTACCAGGTGCTGGTCATGGAGGTCTCCTAATAATTTGGACGTGAAGTTATTTGGTATAACCACTCTTGCACCCCACATGATGCAATCTTTATCGACTGATAATTCATTCCTACGAATAAAGAATGGATGTGTATCTTTATCTGTTACGTGGTTTGGCCATCCATTTGCAATATAATCATACATCTTTGACATCACTGGGTCACGTTTGGTTGCTCTACCAATCTCTTCAGCTGTGACAGGTAGTTCATTAATGTATGAAAAATAAAACACTTCTTCCCTATCGGGTGTAACTTGTGATGGGGAACGCAATCTAGACATTGCATCAGCATTACTGTGACCAGCTGATCGTCTGTATTCAATATCATATGTATAGGCTGACAAAATCAAAGCTCATCTTGCATTCAAGCTGCAGCTAATGTTGGAACTGGGGACTTTGGATGGAAGATTGCTGTGAGGGGCTTATGGTCCATAACGATGGTAATGTTATGACCATACAAGTATTTGTGAAGCTTCTTGACCCCAAAAATTAATGCCAAAGCTTCCCTTTCAATTTGCGCATAATTACTCTCACTGGCACTGAGAGTGCGTGAAGCAAAAGCAATTGGTCTCTCCTCCCCACTACGTAATATATGAGAGATTACTGCCCCAACTCCATACAGAGAGGCATCACATGCTAGCTTAATCTCCTTAGATATGTCATAGTGAACTAACATGGTGCTCTCTACCAATTTACTTTTACACTCCTTGAATGCTGTATCGCATTCTTTTGACCACTTCCAATGGACCTGTTTTTTTCAAAAGTTCATTCAGTGGATGTAATACTGTAGCCAAATTTGGTAGGAACTTCCCATAATAGTTCAAAAGACCCAAGTATGAACGAAGTTCAGTTACATTCCTGGGTGTGTGTGCGTTTCTGATCGCATCCATTTTTTCCATGGTTGGATGTAAACTATCTTTGTCTACTCTGTACCCTAAGTACTCCACGGAGTTTTAAAATAACTCACACTTACGAGCAGACACTTGTACTCTGTGCTTCTCTAGCCGTTTGAGGACTTCATTCAATATGTTATTATGAATTTGCCTATATGGTGCTGAAATTAGTATGTCATCCAAATAACATACTACCCATTCAATACCTTGCAAAATCTGGTTCATCACCCCTTGGAATATGGCAGGGGCGGAAGACACTCCAAATGGTAGCCTTTTAAATTGATATAGGCCTAGATGAGTATTTATAGTCAAACATGACTTGGACTCCTCATCTAGTTCAAACTGTAAGTAGGCATTCGTAAGATCCAGTTTTGAGAAGATCTGACCACCTGTCAGTTTTGTGAACAAATCTTCTATATTCAGCAATGTATTGGGGATATTACCCTCTAGAACCTGGTTTACGGTTACTTTATAATCACCACACAATCTTACCTTACCATTGGACTTAGGTACAACAACAATGGGTATAGCTCAATTACATCGATCTATCTTACAAATAATGTTCTCAGTCTCTCGTCTTTTGAGTTATTGCTCAACTTTCTCCTTGAGTGCATATGGTATGGAACGTGGCTTGTAGTAAACCGATCTAGCGTCTTTCTGTACCCTGACACTCGCCTTGAAGCCTTGGATCAGACTGCCCATTCCGCAGAACACCTTCGGATACTTCTTGATAACCTCATCCGTTGATGAAAATCTCGATTCCACACAGAAAATCTTACTCCAATCCAGCTTCAGTGAGCTCAACCAATTTCTTCCTAGTAAGGCAGACTGGTCTTCTTTCACTACTATTTGAGGCAAGTTCTGAAATTGATCTTTATATTTCACTGGTACGGTGATACCACAGGAATTTTCTCTCCCGAGTAGCCTCGCAGCTCTATCTTGGATTTCTCCAGTTGAAAATCATGCAATTTGTTGCGGTATAGGGCCTCCGGTACTACTCTCACGGATGCACCCATGTCAATTTCCATTGGTATCTTGAATCCCGCAACATCTATGTGGATTTTGATGCTTTCCGAATTGCTGTCCGTTAACCTCGTGCTACTGATGACGTGTAACTCTAACATCTTCTCGTCCTGTTGTTGTTCTTCCATGCTATGTCGTCTCTTAGGATTTCTACTCATAGCTTTCAACGCTGGACTCATAGCTTTAAAAGCTGGTTTATCCTTCAGTCTGCATGCCTTCGCAAGATGCCCAGTCTTTCTGCAGAAGAAACACTCACGTATGGACAACTTTGAGCAATGTGTTGTCCCAGGCACCTATGGCACGACTTCGACACTCTGTTAGAATTTCCAGTTTCTGAGACTTTGGGCCCCAACCATCTTTTACTTTGAACCTGCAGGTGATTTACCTCGGTTGACTGACGAACATAATCATTATTTAATTCTCGGGAATATTGTTCGGCTATGCCCATCGACCTCGCTGTCTGACAAGCAATCTCAAAAGTCAAGTCATCCATCGTCAATAACTTCCTTCTGATCGCATCATTTTTCACCCCACAAACAAAACAATCCCGTAATGCTCGCTTTTGAAAGTTTCCAACATTACAGTGAATCGATAGCTTTTTTTAATGCTACGATGTAGTCACTGATACTTACATCAGCCTTTTGATTCCGAATCCAGAAACTATAGCTTTCAGCAATTTCTAATGGTTTGGGGTTATAGTGCTGCTCCAGCTTCGTTAAAATCTCTTTAAGCGTTGTGTCCTTTGGCTCGTCAGGCACAAGCAGATTTACAAGGGTTTCGTACAATACCGGACCCACCTCCAATAAGAAGATCGCTTTCTTACGTGCCAACACAGCCTGGTTCTGGACTGCATTGTCTGGAACTACGATTATATTATTTGCAGTGAAATACATTTCTAGCCGATCCACATATGCTTTAAAATGTTCCAGGTCATGTCTATATTCCCCCAAATGTTCGATTACACCTGCCATTTTAATTTCTAGCTGTTCACACCGTGAGCTGTATTTTACCTCGGATTTTGTAGCTTTTTTCCAAAGACAGAAACTTCCAAAGTCTCTCTGTTGACTGGCTGAATCCTTCCCCAACAAGATTTAAGCTTTAAATCATCCGAAAAATCTCATCTCGCCGCCAAATGCAATATATTCACAGTGTACAGCACACACAGCTCCTAACATGGCAGGCAGCTCTCTTGGAAGCCTCTGGATATCTGCCTGGTACTGTTTAATTATTAACTCTGCAATTGCAGGACACAATACGTCCACATCCATAGTGTGGAGCTACAAACATTACAAGCTTACAGACATTACAGCATAGAAGCCCAGGAGTGCGAGTCTACGAACCTCCTGGACTATCGGGTAGGGTTGTACTTTTCTTGCAGTTCAGTTGCCCGCTGGAAGCCTCCAACTGCAAATTTTGGCTTATATTGCTTTTAAATTATCAATGCTGTAGGATAAAGCCTTTCTAGATGCTTGACATATTGCTTCAAGTTATATTGTAATGTTCATCTGGGCAACTATTAAAATTAGGTTCAGAGGAGTCGAAAATCATATTTCTTTGAGAAACAGAAGTGTGTTTATTTGTTTTATGGAAGGAAATCCTTTGGTGATGCACTTCACAGTGATGATATTAGAATTAAAGCTTTAGTGTTCTAAAAATATTTATGTTGTCATGGCCAATGCTTCCGATTGGAGGACTGAAAAATAAATGGAATAAGTCTGGAGGTGAGTAGTAGTTTGCTTGTTGAATGAGTGGACATCTTTGGTGTCAGAATTCATCTACCATCTATAATTAAATAGTGAAATATGTGCCTATTGTTGTAACAGTTTTACAGTTGTCAGGATTGGTATTATCTCGGCTATTCAGCTTCCACAATATGCCATCCTAATGACCAACACGAAAATCAGGGGGAACCTTGGTTTGTACACCAACTCTGACTGAAGTGCTCTTTGGATTGCTTCATGTCTTCCATACATAACAAAGCAGTGCAGATCATTCAAGCAATATTTTAATGGGCAGTTCAACAGATGAAAAGAAAGTGGAAGGCAACAAGAATGAACTGGATGAGTTGAAACCTGAATGTACAACCTGTACTCTCCATTTAATAAATATGAGGCTATAAATTTTAGAGTCGAATGATGGATTCATTGCTCTAAGGTAAGTGATTTGTAGTGTATTGTGGCACTTGAATACTGCCCTTATATTTATTAAGATTAAAATAACAATGCAATAAATGCATGTAAAAGTTATATGCCTAGAAACATAGAAACATAGACAATAGGTGCAGGAATAGGCCATTCGGCCCTTCGAGCCTTCACCACCATTCAATAAGATCATGGCTGATCATTCCCTCAGTATCCTTTTCCTGCTTTCTCTCCATACCCCTTGATCCCTTTAGCCGTAAGGGCCATATCTAACTCCCTCTTTAATATATCCAATGAACTGGCATCAACAACTCACTGCGGTAGGGAATTCCACAGGTTAACAACTCTCTGAGAGAGGAAGTTTCTCCTCATCTCAGTCCTAAATGGCCTACCCCTTATCCTGCGACTGTGTCTCCTGGTTCTGGACTTCCCCAACATCGGAAACATTCTTCCCCTATCAAAACTGTCTAGTCTCATCAGAATCTTATATGTTTCTATGAGATCTCCTCTCATCCTTCTAAACTCCAGTGTATGAAGGCCCAGTCAATCCAGTCTCTCCTCATATGTCAGTCCTGCCATCCCGGGAATCAGTCTGGTAAACCTTCGCTGCACTCCCTCAATAGCAAGAACATCCTTCCTCAGATTAGGAGACCAAAACTGAACACAATATTCCAGGTGAGGCCTCATCAAGGCCCTGTACAGCTGCAGTAAGACCTCCATGCTCCTATACTCAAATCCCTAGCTATGAAGGCCAACGTACCATTTGCCTTCTTCACCGCCTGTTGTACCTGTATGCCAACTTTCAATCACTGATGAACTATGACATCCAGATCCTGTTGCACCTCCAATTTTCCTAATCTGCCGCCATTCAGATAATATTCTGCCTTCGTGTTTTTGACACCAAAGTGGATAACCTCACATTTATCCACATTATACTGCATCTGCCATGCATTTGCCCACTCATCTAACCTGTCCAAGTCAACCTGCAACCTCTTAGCATCCTCCTCACAGCTCACACCACCACTCAATTTAGTGTCATCTGAAAACTTGGAGATATTACATTCAATTCCTTTATCTAAATCATTAATGTATATTGTAAAGAGCTAGGATCTCAGTACTGAGCCCTGTGGCACCTCACTAGTCACTGCCTGCCATTCTGAAAAGGACCCATTTATCCCGACTCTCTGCTTCCTGTCTGCCAACCAGTTCAGTTCTCTATCCACATCAACACATTACCCCCAATACCATGTGCTTTGATTTTGCAGAACAATCTCTTGTGTGGGACCTTGTCAAAAGCCTTTTGAAAGTCCAAATACACCACATCCATTGGTTCTCCCTTGTCCACTCTACTAGTTACATCCTCAAAAAATTCCAGAAGTTTTGTCAAGCATGATTTCCCTTTCATAAATCAATGCTGACTTGGACCGATCATGTCACTGCATTCCAAATGCGCTGCTATTTCATCTTTAATAAGTGATTCCAACATTTTCTCCACTACTGATATCAGGCTAACCAGTTTATAATTACCCATTTTCTTCTCCCTCCTTTTTAAAAAAGTGGTGTTACGTTAGCTACCCTCCAGTCCATAGGAACTGATCCAAAGTCGATAGACTGTTAGAAAATGATCATAAATGCATTCACTATTTCTATGGCCACTTCCTTAATTACTCTGGGATGCAGACTATCAGGTCCCGGGGATTTATCGGCCTTCAATCCCATCAATTTCCCTAACACAATTTCCCGCCTAATAAGGATATCCTTCAGTTCCTCTTTCTCACTGGACCCTCGGTCTCTCATACTTCCGGAAGGTTATTTGTGTCTCCTTCGTGAAGACAGAACCAAAGTATTTGTTCAACTGGTCTGCCATTCCTTTTTTCCCCATTATAAATTCACGTTAATCTGCCTGCAAGGGTTTTACATTTGTCTTCACTAATCTTTTTCTCTTCACATATCTAAAGAAGTTTTTGAAGTCAGTTTTTATGTTGCCGGCAAGGTTCCTCTCATACTCTATTTTGCCCCTCCTAATTAAACCCTTTTTCCTCCTCTGCTGAATTCTAAATTTCTCCCAGTCCTTAGTTTGCTGCTTTTTCTGGCCAATTTATATGCCTCTTCCTTGGCTTTAACACTATCATTAATTTCCCTTGTTAGCCACGGTTGAGTCACCTTCTACGTTTTATTTTTACTCTAGACAGGGATGTGCAATTATTGAAGTTCATCCATGTGATCTATAAATGTTTGCCATTGCCTATCCACTGTCAACCCTTTAAGTATCATTTGCCAGTCTATTCTAGCCAATTCATGTCTCATACCATCGAAGTTACCTTTCCTTAAGAATGTGTAATTTCCCTTCAAACACAAGTAACCTGTTGTATAAGAGCATAAGAGCATAAGAAATAGGAGCAGGAGTAGGCCATTTGGCCCCTTGAGCCTGCTCAGCCATTCAATAAGATCATGGCTGATCTGATCATGGACTCAGCTCCACTTCCCTGCTCGATCCCTATAACCCTTTATTCCCTTATCGCTCAAAAATCTGTCCATCTCTGCCTTATTCAATGACCCAGTCTCCAAAGCTCTCTGGGGCAGGGAATTCCATAGATTTACAACCCTCTGAGAGAAGAAATTTCTCCTCATCTCAATTTTAATTGGGCGGCCCCTTATTCTAGACTATGTCCCCGGTTTTAGTTTCCCCTATGAGTGGAAATATCCTCCCTGCATCCACCTTGTCAAGCCTCCTCATTATCTTATAAGTTTCAATAAAATCACCTCTCATTCTTCTGAACTCCAATGTGTAGAGGCCCAACCTACTCAACCTTTCCTCATAAGTCAAACCCCTCATCTCCGGAATCAATCTCTGAACAGCCTCCAATGTAAGTATATTCTACGCAATACCCCAGGTGTGGCCTCACCAATACCCTGTACAGTTGTAGCAGGACATCTCTACTTTTATACTCTGTCCCCCTTGAAATAAAGGAAAACATTCCATTTGCTTTTCTGATTAGTTGCCTCGAAATTGGGCACTTCAAATGCAAACATACAAATAGTTAAAGAGATTGATTTCAGGATAACCTACATCTAAAAATAGGACAGGACAGAATAACAGCCTGACAGGGGAATATCAAAGTCCACATAGAACACTAGGATCTCAGAGTGTCACCAGCCACTCTTAAACAGCTGTTATACTTTTACTGTTCAATAACAAAATGAGAACATGGAATGCAAAATTTGTTTTGTTTTTAATTAAAGTATAAATCAACTTCAAGCTGTTTTCCTCTAACACTTGGGGAATACTTACTTTGAAATATTGAATTTCTGCCTGCATAATAAGATTATGGTGTTGCCACAGTTTTATAGAATTACTGGAACTTCAGCGCAGAAGGAAGCCATATTCTAGCCTATGTCCCCTAGTTTTAGTTTCCCCTATGAGTGGAAATATCCTCTCTGCATCTACTTTGTCAAGCCCCCTCATTATCTTATAAGTTTCAATAAGTCTCATTCTTCTGAACTCCAATTTGTATAGGCCCAACCTACCCAAACTTTCCTCATAAGTCAACCCCCTCGTCTCTGGAATTAATCTCTGAACAGCCTCCAATGCAAGTATATCCTACGCAATACTCCAGGTGTGGCCTCACCAATACCCTGTACAGTTGTAGCAGGACTGCTCTGCTTTTATACTCTATCCCCCTTTTCCTCTTTGTGAAATCATGGTCTAATGTTTTGGTAGGTGCAGAAACAAAGATCTCAGAAATGACAAGGTGGTGAAATTCTTTTGCGGCCCGTTTGGGGCTGTAACATCCGGGAAGCGGAAGTCCCGCCCCAATCGAAAAATTTGGGTCAAAAGAATGCACTTCACTTCCTTTTGGGGCAGTAAGCGGGGCACAGCACTATGCACTGGACCGCGTAGCACTGCCACATAGGAGGGGCTCTTTCCTTCTTCCCCTATATATGTACTGCCCCTTGAGCGTCCTGTTATCTGGTTCACATCCCCTGAAGCTGTCGTTGGCATCAGCCGGTGCAGCTTTAGGGGGCGATACCCAAGTTAGTGTCCAGGGCGATAACGGGGCACAATGGATAACCGCTGCGACTAAGCTCCCTTGGAATTTTGCAGGCATTGTTAGCGGCGCCGCTCATGGGCGAAAAGTTGTTAGCGCCTGGGGGCATTAACGGGAGGAGCATACGACCCCCATTGCTCGGCTGAAAAAAAGTTAATGTCCTTTTTAGCCACATGAAGTTTTTAACTTTTGCCAGGAATGCAAATATCATGAACTGCCAGGCCAGGTAAAGCACATATTTCATGCAGATCAAAGCGCCTTTTATTCTGCCCCAACACAAAAAAAAAATTCTCCCAGTTGTAAGTGTGAATTTTCTATTTATCTAATAATCTTTACAGATTCTCTAACTGACTTTATCCCAAATGGTTGTGAATTAAGTGAAGCTTTGCGTTAGGGTTCATGGCCACTCAGGGCTGGTTTGAGTTTAGCTAACTGACCATTAGCTCCCCTTTCAACTGAGAGAAAAGACTTTCCACCATTCAGTTGTACCAAATCCAAGGCTGAAAGGTACCTAATTTACTTTTAGATTTTTCATTTTGTTTTTTTCTTTTAAATAAAGAAAATCAAACTACAAAATGACTGAATTACCCTGTTCTATTTCTGTTACTGTCTGCAGCTAATAGTACAATCTGACAACTAGCAGTGTCAGGGATAAAGCCATGTAAACATAAATATTAAATTAGGCTCTAAGAGATTCCCACGGAGTAAAATACTAACATATAGTAGTGACATAATAGTACTACTGACACTTGTGTAAGAGCTCCACGTCTTAATTCACTGGTAATAAGAGTAACAATGAGTTACTGGGATTCTCTCAATAGGTGTCGGTCACATTCTACTGATTTTTATGCCTTTTGGAAGCTAAGTCTGGTGCATTGCTTTGCCTTTTGAATGCCTGCATATCAACTCCCTATTTAAGATGCACTTCATATAGGGAGTAATTTCACAGTCTGTTCTGCTGGTGGATGATTCCTCTGCCAGCAGCACAAATTGGAAATTCGGGCATGTACTGCCCACAACCTTCCAACCATTAAATTTGATGGTCAGAAAATTGTGCGCAGCAAACATCATAATTTCTGATATGTACTGACAGCAGGATAGGCTCTGTGTGGACTGGTACAATTACCATATAGTGTACATCATTTTATACCTCTTGCTCGGATTTAAAAATCACTATTAAACTCCTTTAGCTGTTCTTTGTGAAAATGGAAGATTTTACCTCTGTCAGTTTTTCCTTCCTTTTTGTTCTCTTGAGCCTGTACTAACAACCTTCAGAAGGAGTTTCTCCAGGCTGGTTGTTTCTTGTCCGTCTGAAGAATCATGCAGGAAATATGAACAGGGCATATCTTTGTCTTTACCACATGGGGAGGTAATCTGGCAGAGTAGATTGTACACCCATTTTAGAACCGGCCCCGAAATTCACTCCATTCGGAATAAAAATCAGACGGGTTCTATAATGAATGGGTGATCTGCTTCAGCAGATCTATGTGATGAGGTTGAAAATTTGCCCCACGTTGTCTTCATTTTTCACATGCTGACCAACTTGTGGTACATTTAAAAGATCGTCCGCTTTTATTTTAGATTTCCAGCATTCATGGTTTTATTTTTGTCTCTAATAATAACTGCTGCTTGGATTTCTATTCCAATAGCCTTTAGCACACATGAAATTGGTTTATGATCGAGTGGTTTCTGAGCCAAAAAGCAGCAGGAGTGTGATTATTATCAATTAAATGTAAAATCAGCCCAATGCATGTGTCAATATGAAGTGGAATCCAATAGCATGTAACATAAATGATGCATAAGAACTGGCAAATCTGGTGTGGAACAACTATATAGCAGAGCATATAATAATGACATGAAGTTCTTTCTGATCAGCTTCAATGGTTTATAAAATATGAATTGAATTGTAGCAATAATGTAAGAACATTAAAAGTGCAGTTACTGCCATGTTAAGTGCTGTTAAAGTTTTATTATAAGCTTGTTCATAGTCCCTTAAGTTAAGTTAATGTGTTACTCAAGTCGAGTTGTTATGATCTGGAATGTGCTGCCTGAAAGGGTGGTATAAGCAAATTCACTAGTAACATGCAAAAGGGACTTGGACATATACTTGAAAAAGAAAACGATTGCAGGGCTATGGGGAAAGAGTGGGGAAGTGGAACTAATTGGATAGCTCTTCCAAAGAGCCAGCACAGGCACAATGGGCCCAATGGCCTCCTTCTGTGCTATATGACTCTAGGATTCTAGAGTTCCTCTGAATGTAGGTGATCCTGATGTTCTTTTCCATGTATTTCAACCTCCAAAGCACCTTCAGCCGCTTTGCCAACAATGTCCAAGATCATGCTTTATTATGGCAAAGTTGTGTAGAGCAAAGCAGGCATGCATGCATGCATGACACATGATCTGAAGCCGACCATAGAACTCCTCCCAAACTGCCTAGGCAGAGGAAACATACTTTTAAGACTCCAGTAGTCCACTTGATGATCAATTGTGTAGAGGCATATGCCTTGATGTAGTACTCTTCTTCTACTGTTCAGGTAAATTTTAGTGTGATTTTCCTCCCTGAACGGGTCAGGGAGAGTTAAATGTCAAAGCACGAATGAATCATAACAACTTCCTGCATAGAGGACCCTTTGCATGTTGCCACACATAGTGGCCCATATTTTCGTCTTTAGTGCCTGGGCATTAAGCTTTGCCATGGCAGAACAAAGAAAGGAGAATCTGACAGGGAAAATCACATAATGGTAACAGATCCCAGAATATTTTCTTTCCAGTGAAATTAATGGCAAGAAAATTTGTCGGGTTCTGTTCGAAGCGTGAGAACCTTCTTTTCCTTTCTGTACTCTGCCCAGGCAATGCGTGACACCCAGACAGAAAAAAGAAAATCTACCCTTAACTGTACTGTTTTACTAGTTGAGGGAGGTGTACTGTGGGAGATTGCAAAGCAATCTGAAAGCCACTTATTGCAACCTGGACCTTGGGACAACAAAACCTTGTAACAATGTTTGTTAACCAGTATCTACATACATAATAAAGATATCAGTCCAGAAATACATAAGAACTTATGAAATAGGAGCAGGAGCAGGCCACCTGGCCCCTAGAGCCTGCTCTGCCAATTAATAAGATCATGGCTGATCTGACCATGAACTCAGCGCCACTTCCTTGCACAATCCCCATAACCCTTTATTCCCTTACCGCTCAAAAATCTGTCTATCTCCGCCTTAAATATATTCAATGACCCAGCCTCCACAGCTCTCCAGGGCAGAGAATTCTATAGATTTACAACCCTCAGAGAAGAAATTCCTCCTCATCTCAGTTTTAAATGGGCGGCCCCTTATTCTGAGACGATGTCCCCTGGTTTTAGTTTCCCCTATGAGTGGAAATATCCTCTCTACATCCATCTTATCGAGCCTCTTCATTATCTTATATGTTTCGATAAGGTCACCTCTCATTCTTCTGAACTCCAATGTGTATAGGCCCAACCTACTCAACTTATCTTCATAAATCAACCCCTTTATCTCCGGAATCCACCAAGTGAATCTTCTCTGAACAGCCTCCAATGCAAGTACCTTCCTTAAATACGGAGACCAAAACTGTACGTAGTACTCTAGATGTGGCCTCACCAATACCCTATACAGTTGTAGCAGGACTTCTCTGCTTTTATACTCCATCCCCCTTGCAAGAAAGGCCAACATTCCATTTGCCTTCCTGATTACTTGCTGTATCTGCATACTAACTTTTTGTCTTTCATGTACAAGGAGCCCCAAGTCCCGCTGTATTGCCGCACTTCGCAATTTTTCTCCAGTTAAATTATAATTTGCTTTTCTATCTTTTCTGCCAAAGTGGATAACCTCACATTTTCCCACATTATACTCCATCTGCCAAATTCTTGCCCACTCACTTAGCCTGTCTATATCTCTTTGCAGATGTTTTGTGTCCTCCTCAAAATTTGCTTTCCTACCCATCTTTATATTATCAGCAAACTTGGCTACATTACACTCGGTCCCTTCATCCAAATCATTCATATAGATTATAAATAGTTGAGGCCCCAGCACCGATCCCTGCGGCATCCCACTAGTCACTGTTTGCCAACCGAAAAATTACCCATTTATCCCATCTCTCTGTTTTCTGTTAGCTAAACCATCCTCTATCCTTGCTAATATATTACCCCCAACCCCGTGAACTTTTATCTTGTGCAGTAACCTTTTATGTGGCACCTTATCAAATGTCTTCTGGAAATCCAAATATACCACATCCATTGGTTCCCCCTTATCCATCCTGCTCGTTGCATCTTCAAAGAACTCCAATAAATTTGTCAAACATAATTTCCCTTTCATAAAACCATGTCGACTCTGCTTGATTGAATTATGCTTTTCCAAATGTCCCGCTACCGCTAATGGACTCCAGCATTTTCCCAATGACAGATTGTAGGCTAACTGGTCTATAGTTTCCTGTTTTTTGTCTGCCTCCTTTTTTACTTATTGGCATTACATTTCTGGTTTTCCAATCTGCCCCAGAATCCAGGGAATTTTGGTAGATTACAAACAATGCATCCACAATCTCTGCAGCTACTTCTTTTAAGACCCCAGGATGTAAGCCATCACGTCTAGGGGACTTGTCCGCCTTTCGTCCAAATATTTTAGAGTACTTTAGTGAAAGTGATTGTATTCTCCCTCCCTCCCTATAGCCCCTTGATTATTCACTATTGGGATGTTTTTCGTGTCTTATACTGTAAAGACCGATACAAAGTATTTGTTCAATGTCTCTGCCATATCTCTGTTCTCCATTATTAATTCCCCAGTCTCATCCTCTAGGACACCAATACTTTACTTTAGCCACTCTTTTCCTTTCTATGTACCTGTAGAAACTCTTACTCTCTGTTTTTATATTTCGTGCTAGTTTACTTTCATAATCTATCTTCTCTCTCTTTATCATTTTTTTAGTCGTTCTTTGCTGGCTTTTAAAAGTTTCCTAATCTTTTGGCCTCCCACTAGTCTTGGCCACATTGTATGCCCTTGTTTTCAATTTGATACCGCCCCTTATTTCTTTACTTAACCACGGATGGTTATCCCTTCTCTTACAGTCTTTCCTTCTCATTGGGATATATTTTTGTTGCGATTTATGAAATATCTCCTTAAATGTCTGCCACTGCTCATCAACCGTCCCATACTTTAATCTATTTTCCCGTCCACTTTAGCCAACTCTGCCTTCATACTTTTGTAGTCTCCTTTATTTAAGCTTAGGACACTGGTTTGAGAACCAACTTTCTCACCCTCCAACTGAATTTGAAATTCAATCATGTTATGGTCACTCATTCCTTGAGGATACTATACTCCAAGATCATTTATTAATCGTGTCTCATTACACAGTACTAGATCTAAGATAGCCTGCTCCCTGGTTGGTTCCACAACGTACTGTTAAAGGAGACTATCCCCGATACACTCTATAAACCCTTCCTCAAGGCTACGCTGGCCAATTTGCTTTGTCCAATCAATATGAAGGTTAAAATCGCCTATGATTATTGCCATTCCTTTATTACAAGCCTCCATTATTTCTTGATTTATACTCCGTCCAGCAGTGTAGCTACTGTTAGGGGGCCTGTAGACTACACCCACCAGTGACTCTTCCCCCTTATTATTCCTTATCTCCACCCAAACTGATTCAACATCTTGATCTTCTGAGCCAATATCGTTTCTCACTAATGCACTGATCTCATCCTTTATTAACAATGCTACTCCACCTCCTTTTCCTTTCTGTCTGTTCACTTCCTTATGGCAATAGAAAATAAGTTATGGCTGCTGATTGTCTGGAGAGGTATTTGCAAGAGATATTCCTTGGTCAGCTCATTTACCTATCCATTGAAGTAGTGATTGGTGTAAAAGGCATGTAAAATAAGATAAAATGGGAAAATCTGATGGGGTGCATAGAAATTAGAATGCTGCCTCTGAAAAGCCAGTTCTGGCTTTAAATTGATACAGCAGCAGCCCTATAGCTAAGCAAGAAGAAGTTTACTGTCAGCTACCTGACTGTTTTGGTGCCCCTTCTGAAGAATGTCTGCCACAGGAACAGCTGACAGAAGTAACCAAATAAGAGACAAAGGCATGGTACAGAGATAAAGAAGATGTCACAATTTGATGCAAACAGATCTGCATATACTCCTGGATAAAATTGAGCTCAGGTTCTCAGGTAAGAAGAGATTGCTTTTACAGGAGATGGGTGGCCTGTTAGTAGCTCTTTTAACCAGAATGCATTCTGATGCTTTAGTTGAGTGCTGCTAATTTTAGTGAGTGAAGGATGTGTTGGTGTCCAAGGAAGGAATAGGAGACAGACTGTCTGCGGCAGGAAACCTGCCAACAATGTCATTCATAGCATGTGAAGGGACGTGGCACTGAGTGTCAACTCTCTCACCCCATGACTTTAGACCAATGCCGCAAGACGTTCAGTTACCTGACCAGAAACGGCATGGTAACTCTCCCATTCCTTCCTTGGAGATAGGTGCGGTAGGGAAGGGATGAAATTGAAGTTCAGCGGTGACGCAGAATGGACAATAGCAGATTGACTTCCCATTATGCAGTCCTCCCTAAATATCCCCCATTTCATCATTAGTTTACCCATTCCCACACACCAGCTCTGATACTTTCACACGGTAAGAATTAGATAGTTTTAGTGTGGATATGACACTGGAGAATTCACAGAATATGAAGGAGCTGGAGGAGTGGGAGGGGTGGAGGTTGTGCCGCCTTCCCAGTGGCGGCAGCTGAGGAGTCATAAATCCCAAAACTCATGGGTATTTGCTGGAAAGGAAGGATGTATCAGGAACATCATATCTATGTGTAGACTGTGAGGTCGCTCTCCAAGGATGTGCAGCAATTGACAGGTGTTTAATCTGCAGCTCTCATTTGCGGCAACATCAGGGAAGTCTTTGCGCATTGCAGGCATCATTGGAGCCTGAGGCAGCAGGCCCACACCTAAAAGTAGCCAAGAAAAAGGCCAGGGACTAGTCAGTGCCTCCATCTCCACTGAAGCACAAACTGTGCTCTGGTGGCAATAGGGCAGGGAACAAACAGTACTTTATACACCGGTTTCCAGAACATAGGGGGAGTGATACAGTTAAGAGAAGCACTCATAAAAAGTACAGCATGATTCATCACCTAGGGAAAGTGTAGTGTGAGGAAAGAGTAGGTTGGCTTATGGACACTTTTGTATTTCTTTTATTGAAGGATAATGTGCATTTACTTTGCAATGTATTATTCATGGAGATTATAGCTAAACTGGAAAAGTAACACTTATTTTGCACTAGCTTACTCAATCAGATCATTTAAGACTTATATGGTCATTTAGGGCCAAAGAAGTTTGCTTGATGTGATATTATACAATGGTACAGGATTAAAGGATCTGTTCATTTGAAAGTGAGATAAAATAAGTTATGGCATTGGCGACAAAGGTAGACTGTATTAAACAAATGAGAACACTTCATTGATAAGTATGTTCTGATGCCCCGAGTAGCTGTCATTGAGGAGTCCTATGAATGACAGCCATCTATAGGCTTGGGTGGCAAGCTGCATCTATGCCATGATCTCATTGAATGGCGGAACAGGCTCGAAGGCTGAATGGCCTACTCCTGTTCCTATCTTCCTATGTTAGTATGCGGGTTACTCAATCTCACTCAGCGTCCAGTTCTCTGCCAGCTCCAAAATGAGCCTGGAAAGTGGACACTGCTGGCGTAACGAGTCTTGTCCCTGTGCTCTGTCCATGACAATGTTCACCTTGTAAGAGGTGGACGGAGTTGGATTTTCCTCAGGGTTCTGCTGACTGTTGGGGATTCCACCAGGAATCCTCCATAAATACATTGCGGATGTATTTCCACAGGGTTTCTCCCGATCATACACTCTAATGTTGGCCAAAGAGCTGCAGAAACAATTTGACCCCGAGCTGAGTTCCTGGCCCCATAGCTTCTCTGTCACTTCCACCTCTGTGACATCACCAGCCTTCACCACCACCTCAGCTCAACTGTTGCTGAAGCCCTCATTCATGACTTTGTCACCTCCAGATTTGAGTAATCCAATGTTCTGCTGGCTAGCCTCCTACCTGCATTTTAAAGGATATTGCAATCTGCTATATCTGCTATACCAGGTATAGCTGTAAGGAAATATATTGAGCTGCATAATTTTATATCATGTTTTTAAATGTTAAAGGATCAACATCAAATTATTCATATGTTGCATTTGACACCAAATTATAGTAATTTACAATTAGCCAATATTTCACAACAAATGAATCATTTTATATGCTGGATGGCTTAGGAGAAGCATTAGTGACAAGATTAGATACCTTTGATAAGTTATAGGAAATAACTTTTGGAGCAAAACTCATTGACATGAAATACTTGCAGCACGTCAGATGGAGGAGATTATGGTATACATTTAAAGATGTTCATTTCATAGGCCTACAGTCAGCATTCTGAATACCAGTATCACCTTGTACTCTAATTAACCAAGTAAGTTTCAAAGCTCTTGCCCAGCCTACAAGGCTAGATGCCTTATCTCTGAGGAAATTCATCTTGTAAACCAAGGAATGTGATGTTGGGGTGGTGGAGGCTTTTTGAGCAGGGTGATTGTCATGCTAAAATTATAGAATGATTTCTTTCTCTCTACATAGCCAGATGCAAACTAAATCACCTTTCAGATTGACATATGTTCAGATTTTTCAGCTTAATAGTTTACATTGTAACATTGTTTACATGTTAACATAACATAACATAAGAATTAGGAGCAGGAGTAGCCCATTCAGCCCCTCGAGCCTGCTCCACCATTCAATGAGATCATGGCTGATCTTCTAGCTCAACTCCACTTTCCTGCACTATCACCATATCCCTTGATTCTCTTAATATCCAAAAATCTATCAATCTCTGTCTTGAATATACTCAAAGATTGAGCCTCCACAGCTCTCTGGGGTAGAGAATTCAAGACATTCACCACACTCTGAGTGAAGATGATTATCCTCATTGCAATCCGAAATGACGAACCCCTTATTCTGAGACTGTGACCCCTGGTTTTAGATTCCTCAGCCAGAGGAAACATCCTCCCTGCATCTATCCTGTCAAGCCCTGTAAGAATTTTGTATGAAATCACCTCTCATTCTTCTAAACGCGAGAGAATATAGGCCTAGTCTATTCAATCGCTCCTCATAGGACAATCCCCCCATTCCAGGGATCAGTCTGGTGAACATTCATGGTAAATATATACTTCCTCAGGCAAGGAGACCCAGGTGCCGAAATTCACCGTCCCCGAAGGGACGGCTACCACGGGGTTTGGGCGGCTGATTCAATAAATTGATCGGCTGCCGCGGTCGGGTGTTTTTCCCTTCCCGGGGGGGATTTGAGCGGTGCGCACTTCCGCCGGAAATGGCGTGGTGAAGCCGCGGTAAAGGAAGATTTGCAGTGGTGAGCTCAGCAGCGTGCGGGCCGCTGAAAAGTGGCCATGACAGCAAAATTCAACGATTAAAAAGGTAAGATTTTTCCCCGCAGTGCCCCCGCGAGGTTTTCCAGTCGGTGCAGTTTCGCAGCACCGCTGGAGTTTTGCCGCGATTGAGTCCATTTGATAGGGAAATAGTTTTATATTGGGCCCAAGTTTCCACATGATTTGTGCCTCATTTTTAGGAGCAACTGGTGGAGAACGGACTATCTTAGAAATCGCAATTCTCCACATTTTTTTTCTGCAGTTCTAGTCAGGTAGAACAGTTCCACTTTGGAACAGAATTTTTTCTTCAAAAGGGGGCGTGTCCGGCCACTGATGCCTGATTTCAAAGTTTCCACAGTGAAAACGTACTCCAAACTAAGTTAGAATGGAGCAAGTGAAGATTTTTGTAGAACTGAAAAAACCTGTTCTACACATTAAAAAACAGGCGCAGGTTACAAATTAGGCGTAGGGAACGAGGGGGGGAGGGGGGGGGAAGGGAAGTCATTAAATTCTACAATAAATCCTTAGTTATACTTATACAAATATTATACAAATAAATCCAACCTGAATAAAAATTTATAAGCAAAGAAAAGATTAAATAAACCATGTTCCTACCTGTGTGAAAGTTCTTCAGGCAGGCCTTTAGGAAGCGGTTTGCCGTCGGGACCGAAGGCTGAACGGGCCGGGCCCGAGATTTCGGGCAGGGCCCGTCCCCAGCACCAGAGGTAGGTGGCGTTGGGTCGGGTTGGGGAGAGAGGTTCGGTTCGGGTCGGCGGGGGGGGGGGGGTGGGGGAGAGGGAGAGGGAGGGGGAGGGGGGGAGAGGGAGGGGGAGAGGGAGGGGGAGGGGGAGGGGGGAGAGGGAGGGGGAGTGGGGGAGAGGGAGGGAGGGAGGTCAGGTTGGGGAGGGAGGTCAGGTCGGGGAGGGGGGGGGGAGTCGGGGAGGGGGGGGAGGTCGGGGAGGGGGAGGTCAGGTCGGATCCAGTCCGGGGGCGGGGGCGGGAGTAGAGTCGGGTCGAGTCGGGTGGGAGCGGGAGCGGCAGTGGCAGATACAGACGGGTCGAGTCGGGTCCGGTCCGGGGGGGGTGCGGGAAGCAGGAGCGGCAGTGACAGGTGGGTCGAGTCGGGTAGTCGGGTCCGGTCCTGGGGGTGGGGGGGGGGAAAGCAGGAGTGGGAGTCGGCAGGAAGCAGGAGCTGGCCGTGGGAGGAGCCTTAATCACGCAGCCCCAGTGAGGCCATTCGGCCAGGGCTAGGGGCTGCGTGCTTCGGGCCCCTCCCATGCAGTTTCGGGCACCTGGAGCTACTGCACTTACGTGCCCACTGTAGCGCGCATGTGCAGAGGTCCCGGCACTGTTTTCAGCGCAGGGACCTGGCTCCGCCCCCCTACAGCTCCTGCTGCGCCGCGCCGAGGGATAGAGGACCTGCAGGGAGGTGGAGAATATGGAGGGTTTTTTTAGGCGCACTTTGTGGCGCGAAAAACGGGCGCCCAGCTCGGAGGGGCGCCCGTTTTTTATCGTGTGGAAACTTGGGCCCGTTATGTTAGTGTTTTTATTTCAGATTCCAGCATCTGCAGTATTTTGCTTTTGAAATAGTTTTATTCATTGTTTTGGCTCCATTCAGCCTGCTGAGTGCTGCTCAGAGGTTTGTACATACTTTTGTACAGCTTTCAGATCTGACTCTTTAGTGGAGTCCTGTGGGCTGCAGAGACCGACTTAGCAGGGTTCACCCTGAGGATGGGAGGAGTGTTGGGAGGGTGACACCTGGTACACCTGGTCAGAAGCAGGACGGCATGCAGGAGAAGGCATCACTGTCAGTACCTTGCAGAGAGGCAGCGGGCAAGGGAGGCAGCAGCCATGATTCGTTCATTCTGTGCCAGACCAGTGTGCCTGCCACCTTCACCGGCCTGAATCAGGATTGCGGTTGGCTGCTTGGGGACGAGGGATATCCCCTGTCCACTTGACTGCTCACTACACTTCGGAAGCCCAGGACAGCGCCAGAGCATGAATACAACGACACTGATTGTACCACCAGGTGCATCATCGAGCAGTGCATAGGCATCCTTAAGCAGAGGTTCCGGTGCCTGGATCACTCTGGTGGCACCTTGCAGTACTCTCCTCAATGGGTCTCCATAATCATTGTGGTCTGCTGCATGCTGCACAACCTGGCCATCATGAGGGGACAGCCGCTGGAGATGGAGCCAGCAGTACCACCTGAGGAGGAGCAGGAGGAGGAGGAGGAGGAGGAAAAGGAAAAGGATCCCCCTCGCCCCAGAACTATGAGGTGTCGACCCATCACAACCCTGGAAGGGAGGTGCAGCTGCGTCTCATAGTTGCTCACTTCAGATAATCCCATCCATGCATGATCCTTTAGGTCCCACTTTCAATGGCCATTGCAATGAGTGCCTATCGCAGAATTGCCCACTCCCATATATGTGCCAAAAATAAAAATTCATCAAGTTATCCAAATCACTGCAAAAACAGGCATAAAGAACAATATTATACCACAGTAATCACTTTTTACCCCTGTGCATCACACTATTACGCATGACTACCTTAACACTATGCCTAACTGTCATCCCTGTAGGTGCATCATGGGTCTGGGAAGGTTGCTGTGGTTGTTGTCTGGGACCTGCAGCTGTCCTTTTAGGATGCCCTGAAACACCTCTGGGCCTGGAAAAGCCGGATGTAGACTTGCCAGCACCCTCCTGGGAGAGTGCGGCCTCACATATATGGAGGTAGCTGTCACCTCCCCTGCAATCTCCCTCCAATTAACAATTATCACAATCACAATCACTAAGGAGGTGGTACTCAGTAAGATGATGGCACTAAAGGCCGATAAATCCCCTGGACCTGATGGCTTGCATCCTTGGGGCAGGGATTGTGGATGCATTGGTTGTAATTTACCAAAATTCTCTGGATTTTGGGGAGGTCCCAGCAGATTGGAAAACTGCAAATGTAACGCCCCTATTTAAAAAAGGAGGCAGACAAAAAACAGGAAACTATAGACCAGTTAGCCTAACATCTGTGGTTGGGAAAATGTTGGAGTCCATTATTAAAGAAGCAGTAGCAGGCCATTTGGAAAAGCATAATTCAGTCAGCCAGAGTCAGCATGGATTTATGAAGGGGAAGTCATGTTTGAAAAATTTGCTGGAGTTCTTTGAGGATGTAACGAACAGGGTGGCTAAAGGGGAACCAGTGGATGTGGTGTATTTGGTCTTCCAGAAGGCATTTGACATGGTGCCACATAAAAGGTTACTGCACAAGATAAAAGTTCACGGAGTTGGAGGTAATATATTAGCATGGATAGAGGATTGGCTAATGAACAGAAAACAGAGAGTCAGGATAAATGGTTCATTCTCTGGTTGGCAACCAGTAACTAGTGGGGTGCCGCAGGGATCAGTGCCAACTATTTACAATCTATATCAACGACTTGGAAGAAGGGACTGAGTATAATGTAGCCAAGTTTGCTGAGGATACAAAGATGGGAGGAAAAGCAATGTGTGAGGAGGACACAAAAAATCTGCAAAAGGACATAGACAGCTAAGTGAGTGGACAACAATTTGACAGATGGAGTATAATGTTGGAAAATATGAGGTAATGCACTTTGGCACAAAAAAAATCGAAGAGCAAGTTATTATTTAAATGGAGAAAGATTGCAAAGTGCCGCAGTACAGCAGCATCTGGGGGCACTCATGCATGAAACACAAAAAGATAGTATGCAGGTACAGCAAACGATCAGGAAGGCCAATGGTATCTTGGCCTTTATTGCAAAGGAGATGGAGTATAAAAGCAGGGAAGTCTTGCTGCAGCTATATAAGGCATTGGTGAGGCCACACCTGGAATACTGCGTGCAGTTTTGGTTTCCATACTTACGAAATGATATACTTGCTTTGGAGGCAGTTGAGAGAAGGTTCACTAGGTTGATTCCGGGGATAAGGGGGTTGACTTATGAGGAAAGGTTGAGTAGGTTGGACCTCTACTCATTGGAATTCAGAAGAATGAAAGGTGATCTTATCGAAACTTACAAGATTATGAGGGGGCTTGACAAGGTGGATGCAGAGAGGATGTTTCCACTGATGGGGGAGACTAGAACTAGAGGGCATGATCTTAGAATAAGGGGCCATCCATTTAAAACAGAGAGGAGGAGGAATTTTTTCTCAGAGGATTGTAAATCTGTGGAATTCACTGCCTCAGAGAGCTGTGGAAGCTGGGACATTGAATACATTTAAGACAGAAATAGACAGTTTCTTAAACGATAAGGGGATAAGGGATTATGGGGAGTGGGCGGTGAAGTGGACCTGAGTCCATGATTAGATCAGCTATTATCTTATTGAATGGTGGAGCAGGCTTGAGGGGCTGTATGGCCTACTCCTGGTCCTATTTCTTATGTTCTTATGTTCTTATGTCATACCGCTCAAATTTCAGACAGCCACACCGCTGAAAAATCTACTTTGGAAGGGGTCATTAATGCTGCAACCAATTTTTTCAGTTTTGGAGCTGTATATGGGGTGGCCCAGCCATGAAATATTGTTGGCGCTAATGGCCCCAAAAAGGTGGGCGGAGCTCCAGCTTTCCAGCAGTACTGAATTTCAGACCCCAACACTATACAGAATACTCCAGGTGCAAGGCCCTAAATAATTGCAGTAAGATGTCTTTACTTTTATACTCATATCCTCTTGTAATAAAGGCCAATATACCATTTGTGTTCTTAATTGCTTGCTGTACCTGCATGTTAACTTTCAGTGATTGGTGTACAAGGACACCCAGGTCCCTCTGAACACCAACATTTCTCAATCTCTCCCCATTTAAAAATACTCTGCTTTTCTATTTTTCCTACCAAAGTGGATAACTTCACATTTCTCCACATTATATTCCATTTGCCATGTTCTTTCCCACTCACTTAACCTGTCTATATCCCCTTGAAGTCTCGTTGCATCCTCCTCACAACTTACATTCCCACCTAGCTTTGTATCATCAACAAACTTGGATATATTACATTTGGTCCCATCATCCAAATCATTGATATAGATTGCGACTTGCTGGGGCCCAAGCACCGATCCCTCCAGCACCCCACTAATTACAACCTGCCAACCCAAAAATTGCGCATTTATTCTCTGTTTTCTGTGCGTTAACCAATCCTCAATCCATGCTAGTATATTACACCCAATCCCATGAGTCCTAATTTTGTTCAATAACCACTTGGGTCGCACCTTATTGAATGCCTTCTGAAAATCCATATACAGCACATCCACTGGTACCCCCCCCTTATCTATTCTATTAGTTACAACCTCAAATAATTCTAACCGATTTGTCAAACTTGATTTCCCTTTCATAAATCCATGTTGACTCTGTCCAATCTTATTATTATGTTCTAAGTGCCCTGTTACCACATCCTTAATAATAGATTCTAGCATTTTCCCCACTACTGATGTTAGCCAGCCTTAAGTCAAGAAATAGCTCCTCTTAATAGTGGAGGATAGAACAGGAAGGGCATTAAAGAACCCACATTGTAACTATCCATTATTCCAAGAGGCAACAAAGGTTATGGAGAGGGGTGGCGTTTAAAACATAAGAAAAATGCAGGATACATAATGGTCGAACCATCAGATATATCAGTGTACATTTGTCTAATAGACTTCTCATCGCCAAGCACCACCCATTTGTTCCCCCTTGGAAATGCTGGCACACCCGATGTGAGATGGGAGGAAATGGATTGGTACTTGTGCTTGGGATGGGGACCCTCCGTAGGAACATCGTGCTGGTGAGGGGCTTGCATTCTTGGTGTCAAGCTGTTTTTATCTTCTAGACTCCTGCACTGCTGAAGGCTGCTCCATTTGGCCAGTAATTCATGCTTCCTTCTGGTCCTGGAGACTTATCTACTTTAAATACAGCCAGCCTTTCTAGTACGTCCTCTTTATCAATTGTTATCTCATCCAGTATCTCAACTACCTCCTCTTTTAGTATGAGGATCTTCTTCCCTGGAAAAGACAGATGCAAAGCAATGATTTATTACCTCAGCCAAAGCCTCTTCCTCCATGTGTAGGTCTCCGTTTTGGCCCCTAATTGGCCCCACCCCTCCTCTTACTAAGCGTTTACTAGTTATAGACCTACAGAAGACTTTTTGATTCCCTTTTATGTTAACTGCCAATCTACTCTAATACTCTCCCTTTGCCCCTCTTATTTGTTTTTCACTTCGCTTCTGAACTTTCTATATTCAGCCTGATTCTCACTTGTATTCTGAACCTGACATCTGTCATACGCCACCTTTTCCTGCTTCATCTTACTCTATCTCTTTCCTCATCCAGGGAGCTCTGACTTTGGTTGCCCTGCCTTTTCCCCTCATGGGAATGTACCTAGAATGTACCCAAACCATCTTCTCTTTAAAGGCAGCCCATTGTTCGATTACAGTTTTGCTTGCCAATCTTTGATTCCAATTTACCTGGGCCAAATCCATTTTAAGCCTACTGAAATCGGCCTTCCTCCAATTAAGTATTTTTTACACTAGATTACCCCCTGTCCTTTTCCATAACTAATCTAACCTAAGAATACTATGATCACTGTTCCCTAAATGTTCCCCTACTGATACTTGCTCCACTTGACCCACCTCATTCCTCAGAACCAGATCCAGCAATGCCTCCTTCCTCGTTGGGCTGGAAACATACTGATCAAGAATATACTTCAGAAATTCTTCCCCCTCTCTGCCCTTTACACTTTTACTATCCCAGTCTATATTAGATTAGTTGAAGCCCCCCATTATCATTACTCTATAGTTCTTCTACCTCTCTGTAATTTCCCTGAAAATGTGCTCCTCTATATCCTTCCCACTAGTTGGTGTCCTATATAATACAACAAGTAGTGTAATGGCACCTCTATTGTTTCTTAGCTCTAGCGATATAGATTCTGTCCTTGACCCCCTCCAGGACATCCTCTTTCTCTAGCACTGTAATATTCTCCTCAATCAATACTGCCACACTGCCTCCGTTCCTTCATTCCCTATCGTTCCTGTACACCTTACATCCAGGTATATTTAGTACCCAATCCTGCCCTTTTCTGAGCCAAGTCTCTGTTATCACCACAACATCATATTCCCTTGTGACTATTTGCACCTGCAGCTCACCAACATTATTTACCACGCTTTGTGCGTTTACACACATGTGCTATAAACCTATCTTAGACATTCTTGTATTCTCACTTAGTCTGACCCCACCTAATACTGTACTATTTCTTAATCTCTTTGTTCTGTTGTTTTTTAAGTGCTTTCCATCTTTAATATCATCCAGTTCAGCTAAAGGATCCACACCTGAAATATTAACTTGTCTGTTCTACGAATAGATGCAAACTGACTTGCTGAGTGTTTCCAGCAGTTGAAACCAAGGAGGAAGCATAGCTCCAGGCTTTCCTATAAAGCTGAATCAGACCTCTGAAGAAAAATGATGTTGAAGGTTTTGAAAGGTAGAAAAAAGTAACTGTTCAGTTAAGGTTAAACAAATCGCAAAGCATGCAACTACTTATGTTTCGGTCCTGTTAGAAACCTTGGGCCCCAATTTTCACAGGTCTTCCTGTTCACTCCTGTCCTAAGTTGAATGGGAGTGTAATGGAAGATCCTCATATTAGGCGCTGGAATTCAGATACGCCAGGTCCAAAACTTTCACCCTGAGTTTCTGCAGGGCCATATTTATGAGATACTCTGTATGCCCCAAACATGTCCACCACCATCACTTCCCCCACGTCCCCTTCCCCCCGGCTCCCCCCCTCACCCCCATCACAGGGACATGGCCAGAGGTAGGGGACTGTTAGGTCAGGGTCCAGTACCTCAGGTGTAAAGAGATAAGTACCGGCCTCCTGGTTGGTGGAAGTAGGGACTATCTGGGAACCCATACCTCAGATTGAAAGTCGGGTATCTTATTCTGAGCCCTGGATATTTATGTTTTTGAGAAAGAAAAATGGTAAGTAAAATATTCTAAGAAAAAGAAAACTTTTTGAATGATTTTCTGCTCTTAAAATTTGTATATTTCTATCAATGTTCATAACTACTCGGATTAATTTTTAGTTTATAAATACAACATTTGAGCCAGTTAATTATAAATATGACTTAAATATATGAATTATGACTTGTATATCAGAAGCATGACATCGGAGGTGCAACGCAGGAATGTGACTCCTGAAATGTGATGGATAGAAAATGTGCATGTGTATTCTTTTTATAATATTAGCAATTCATTGCTCAGGGTCAGCCAGAGGTTATGCTTTTCAGGGGGTGGAGAATGCTGGAAGTGCTGTTCATCTTGTGAAAGAATTTGCAAAGGACTTTCGAGGACTTCTGTTAGAGACAGTGAAGCAAGTATTTTTTTAAATTTATTCCTGGAAAATAAATAATTAGGTCAACCTTTACTCACTGCAGCTGCATAAATAAATCTTTCTGTTAGCAATCATTGTTTTTGAATTCCCAATATAAACAAAATAAAATATCTCAGCTGAAAATTGGTTTGCACCTGAAAACGGGCACGGGGATTGCAATGTGGGATCAACTTGTGCCCATTCAAAGTAATGCAGGCAACATGCTAACTTTGTGCTGCCTGCTGATTAACATGATGTGGCGTTCAGCCCAGCATTGAATCCTTTGGTAAGTGGCTGAACGTTCAGCAGGGAGCCCAAGTTCATGGGAGGCTAGCACAAATTAAAGCTAGACTGCACTTCTTAAAGGCAGCCTGCACCTCTTAAAGGGGAGGTGCATTCTGCCTGCAACAAGTGACTGAACTGGCTGTGGGAGAGATTCAGAGCAGCAAATAAATTTACTGATGTCACAACAGGGGAGAGAGCATGCTCCAAGGATCTCCAATGCAACACTTGAGGCTTTAGTGCAGGAGGTGAACACAAGGAGAGAGGTCCTGTTTCCACAGGGGACCAGGAGGCGCTCCAGGCAAATGCACAAAAGACATTGAGAGCAGATGGCCGCCATGGTAAATGCCAGCAATGTAACCCCGATGACCTGTATGCAGTGCAGAAAGAAGTTTAATGATACCACACGAGTGGTCAAGGTCAGTGAATTCATCTTCAAATGCTATATCCTACCATCTGCACCACTAGCCCCACACACTGGTCAATGCACTACACCCCCATTACTCACCTCTCCACAATCTCTACCAAACACACCTCAGACCTCACATTCATAGCTTCACCTCAGCCTCAAATATTTACCAATGCTGCAAGCCTCACACCCAATTGAAATTAGTTGACTTTGTTATGAAATATTGGATGGATTGATGTATAAAGTTGGATTGGAATGTTTTTTTTGTGGTGGCTTTTGTTTCAGCAATATGGCCAAGAGGATGCTGTGATGGTCAGTAACAGAGGAAAGTAATGTGTGGGATTATTGTTGAATGGGGAATTGGGGTTAGGTTCACTGCTATCGCAGTTGGAAGAGTTAATCACAGTCAGCCCAGCCAGAAAGAGGCTTTCTGGTTTGCCTCTTCCTTTCCGCTTCCTCCTTTTCTGCTTCCTCCTCTTCCTCCTTCTTCTCTTCCACTTCCTTCTCCTCCTCAGCTGGTTGCCATACGTCTGGTGGCAAGGGTTGTGCCCTCATGATGGTGGGGTTGTGGAGCATGCAGCAGACCACGACAAATCTTGAGACATGTTCTGATAAATACTGCAGAGCTCCTCCAGAGCGGTCCAGGCAGAGGAAACATTGTTTAAGGTTGCCAATGGTCTGCTCTATCAGATTCCGTGTGACAACATGGCTTTCATTATATACATGCTGCCCATGTGTGGTTGGGTTACGCAGTGGATTCTTGAGCCAGGTGGTCAGCGGATAGCGCTGAAAAATCTGGCACTAGGGAGCTAAATTTCTAGCCAAGATATTTTAATAATCCAATCTGTTTGTCTCTATCCATCTGACTTTCCGAGCTAGCAACTGTCTTTGAAGTAAAGATCCATTTAGCAATAGTTTTCCTATGAAATTTTATCAGGCAAAAACATTTTAAATTTATTTTGCAGTTTGTTTTCAAATCATTTGGAAAGATAAACCCACGGTTATATTTCAACTTTCTAGCAATTTACCTGAGAGCAGCTGAGGAATCCTTTAAATGTCACTGGAAATGGCGACCTTCCGACTTGTATCACCCATGGTTTGTGGCAGGAGCAGGAACTGGCAGTAGCAATATGGGCAGAGTCAAAAACTTGCATTGGTACTCAAAAAACCACCCTTTAATTATGATTATGATTTATTAATGAGGCTCTCACCTGTTTTCAGTAGGAGCTCTGGCCACCTAGATGGAGGTTCGCCACAACATCAGGATGGACGGAAAACAAGCAGAAGATCAGTGCTTGAGCCAGATGCTCTATTTTGGTCCCATTGCCAACAATTTTGAAGTGTAAAATGGATGGTGGGAACTGAATTCCCCCCCTCCTCTCTCTCAGCAGCCTTTCTCACTCTGAAGTAAACAACGTTGACACTTCAAAATAGTTTTTCTTGAAAGCTGACTTCGAAATTTATCAAGTATACCTCTCCCGGTGGTCTTTGTTACTCATTTGTTTGCTTATACTTACTCTATGAAGTAAACAAAATAAATTAATAGCTTTTGTATGAAATGTTAACTCAAGGAAAGTCTTAAATTCATCTCAGTTTTATTTTCAATTCACAGTTATTCAGTGAGCAAGAATATGATTTGACTTTCCCCTGAGATAAATAGATACATTCTCTATTAACAATGATTGTTTTGCATTCTAAATATATCCCCCCAAAAAATTAGCGTTCAAATCATCTATCTGTGTCTTTAATTCTGTACCTGGCTCTGGGCTAGAATTTGCCGCCCGGCTTCTTCCCTCAGAGAGTTGTTAACCTGTGGAATTCCCTGCCGCAGAGAGTTGTTGATGCCAGTTCATTAGATATATTCAAGAGGGAGTTAGATATGGCCCTTACGGCTAAAGGGATCAAGGGGTATGGAGAGAAAGCAGGAAAGGGGTACTGAGGTGAATGATTAGCCATGATCTTATTGAATGGCGGTGCAGGCTCGAAGGGCTGAATGGCCTACTCCTGCACCTATTTTCTATGTTTCTATGTTTCTATGTTTCTAATAAACTAGTATCTCCCTTGGCAGGTCTTCATTAATTCATAAAATTAAAACAGGATCAGGATTCAAACTTGTCAAAAATCATCAAGTAATGCAATGAAGAAAGTAATGATTTTTCACACTCATAATGAAGAATATAATAGCCTAAGTTACCGGGCTCAATTTTCCACAGCGATTTACACTGTTTTTTTGGCGTGCGCCGCTTTTTTTGGCATAAGTTAAAAAATTAAAGTTTCCCCAAGGAATATGCAGCAGTGTAACTCAGTTGGTTACAATCTTTTTAGGGGTTTTTTGCATCATGGAGGGCATAAACTGATGTCTGCGCCAGTTTTTTATCAATAATGGAAGTTTGCCCCCCCAAAAATTCTCCTAGGTTGGCCTATGTGACCACTGCTGAAAAACCTTCTGGTGAGTTAAGAAAAAGCAGCACACATTGAAAAATCGGTGCAGAAAGACGCCATTGTTTTTCAGCGAAGTTTTGGAGGGAGTCAAGAAGACTTAAATATGCATAATAAAGATTACATTTTATTACCTTATAACGCAGTAAATGGAAGTTTGATGGAATTCAGTAAGTTTTCATATTTTATTAACTCACACGCCACCACTGAACGTGCAAACAGGGCTGGAGGGTCGGAACATCGGCCAGAAGAATCGGGCCCGCCTGGACACAAGGACTCGGGGTTCGGCTGAGAAAGAAGCCGGGGGTGCGTGGGGGGGGATGGTAGATGGGAGACTGTGGAAGGCGAGCGGAAGGCATCAGAAGTCTGTACTATGCATCAAATCAAGCCCGGCTGGGTGGGGGGCTGTGGGAGGTGATCGGAAGGCATCAGATGACTACACTATGCACCAATGTAGCCCGAGTAGGTGGGGGGGCTGTAGAAGGCAAAAGAAAGGCATCACAAGACTGCACTATGCATCAAATGTAGCCCGGGGGGGTTTGGGGGGCACGGGTTCACGATCACTGCACCTGCTCAGACCTGGGTGTGGTCCAAACCTGTGGGGAGAGAGAATAAGAAACATTTTCCGGACTGCTTGCCATTTTGCGCTTCTTGCAAAGGTCAAATTTAAGCATGGGGGCAATACTGACAATCGCATACCTTGTGCAAGCCTTATGCATGCTGGTGCTGCGGAGGAGTCAATTGATTAGACGTCATCGCATGAGGAACCTCAGAGCTCATAGAGTGATGGGCAGAAAGCCTTACCCACATCGGGTATATCAAGACAGGCGTTCATACCTGCACCTGAGTGATGCAGATTGTGTCAGAAGGCTGCGTTTCCGCAAAGAAGTTGTAACTGAGATCTGTGAGTTGGTAAAAGCAGTTCTGCAACCTAGAAGCATCAGGAGGACTGCTTTGTCAGTTGAAGTGAAGGTTACAGCTGAACTTTCATTCTATGCATCTGGATCGTTACAAGCTACAACTGGGGTTGTGTGCTCCATTTCTCAACATGCAACACATGTCTGTATTCGGCAGGTGACTGCTGCACTATATGCCAGGAGGAATACAGTTCTCCATGACCTCCCAGGCAATGAGTGACAGGGCTGTGGGCTTCTCCAGGATTGCTGGCTTCTCAAAGATACAGGGCTGCATTGATTGTACCCACATCGCCTTGCAAGCACCTTTGGAGGATTCCGAGATGTACAGGAACAGAAAAGGCTTCCAGTCCATTAATGTGCAGCTCATATGTAGACATGCATCGCATCATGTCGGTTGATGCAAGATCCCCTGGGAGCACCCAAGATGCGTTGATCCTACATGAGAGCTTTATATCTGCCATGTTTCAGCAGCAGCCAGAAGGGCAGAGTGGCTACTGGGAGATAAAGGCTACGGCTTCGCCACCTGACTCACGACGCCCCTACTCGTAACTCGGACGAAAGCTGACTGGGAATAAAACATGTCGCACATTGCGATGCACAGCTTAATAAAGAGGACCATTGGCATCTTGAAACAGCGTTTGCAATGCCTACACCATTCTGGAGGCTACTTGCTATACTCCCCTGAGATTGTCGGTCAGTTCACTGTTGTGTGCTGCATGCTGCATAACTTAGTCATCATGAGGCTACAGCTGCTGACAGTAGAAGACTCACCTGAGAGTGGCTGATGATGATGATGAGGAAGATGCAGATGATGAGGAGGAGGAGGATGACGAGGATGAGGAAGCCATGACAGTGGAGGAGGGTGGGCCATCGTGCCTCTTTAACGATTGCTCGAGCCTTGCGCCAGCAGCTCATCAGTGAACACTTTGCTGCCTGAAGGCTCAGCGGCAACTATTCCACATGGACCATGTTTAATGTTTACTGCTTGTACCTGTTCTGGAATGTTTTGTTGTGTTAACGGAACAAATGATGGAAATGATTCCTGTTTACTTCAAAAGTTGTGTTAATAATCGAACAAATAATGTAAATGATTCAGTTATAATTTAAAATATATTTTATTCAATAGTTTAGCAAATATTTGTTTGTAATTAAATTAACTTTAATAAATATATTCTTGTATCAAACGTTAAAGTTTTCACTTAAGATCACTTACAAACTTCAAGATCACTTAGCAACTTTTAAACTTATATATTTACATAACATACAAAAAACTTTAAATTTGACAACAGTTACAACAGTAACAACAACAATAACAACAACAACAGCAGCAAAGAAAGGCTGCACCCATCTCTCCTCCACTTTATTCTAAGACCGCCCGCTGCGCTTGGCCTTGGTGACTTCACCCCTGCCCACAGGCGGTGACGCAGCGTTTCTCGGGTTGGTACCAAGCTTATTCTTTTGAACATCTCGGGTGATGCGCGCTTCTTGATGGGGGGCGTAGGCAGGCAGTAATGTGGAGGGCCCAGCTTGCGCCTCTTCAGAGGCTGGTCTGGGGATTGCAGTGGGAGTGACAGTTGAATGTCAATGGGCACGGGATCTGGGCGTGTTCCCTTATTGCAGCAGCTACCTTCAAAATTCCCTCCCTCATGTGCCCTGACAGTATCTCAACTACCTCCAACATTCCCTCCCTCATGTTTGCCGCCAGTGTCTCAGCTACCTGTGACATGCACTCTCTCATATTCACCAACAGTGTCTCAACTATCTGAAACATTCCCTCCCTCATGTTCACTGACAGCGCTTCAGCTACCTGCAACATTCCCTCTCTCATGTGCACCGTCATGGTTTCAGCTGACTGAGATATTCTCTCCCTCATGTTCCCGGACAACTTTCCCATTTCTCGTGAGAGTGTGGATATTTCTCCCGACAGACCCGATACCTCATCACCCACCCCACTGATGGTGTCCAGAAGTGATCGAGTAAGGTCAATGCTCTCCACACTCATTGCCATTATCTGAACCACATCTGTTCGATCCTGCAATCAGGAGAGCGCGGTCGAGTTCTCCTTCCCCTCCTCCCCATGGGTGTGGCTCGCACCCCAACACTGGGACCCGCAGCCTCGGACGATAGGGCCTTGGGTGTGTCTCACTGCATCCCACTGGGACTGCAGCCTCGAGTAGTGGGGCCCTGGGTGTGCCTCGCTGCACCCCACTGGAATCCCCCGCCTCTGAAGGTGGGAAACCATGGAATGTCCCACCAACACTCAATCCACTACTCAGGGAAGGGGCTGGCACCTCAATGGATGGCAGCTGCACCTTGTCCAAAGTGATTAGAATAGTGGGGACTTCATCCATCCCCTTGTCCTCTCCCTCCCCCTCACCCCCATGCTCTTGGTCTGGAAGGTGGGATTGGAAGATGTTCTCCTCTTCAGGCTCGTCCTCGTCTGAATCTTCTTCTGCATCATCAGGGTTGGCCTCAAGTTCTGCAAAATGTAACAGAACAGGCAAATGTATAGCAACAGAGGAGGGAGCAGGGTGGGTGGCATGAGTAGGCTCACATAGCACAGGCAGCAGGCTGATTTGAAGGATCATGATGAATTGCATCAACTGAAGCGTAGCTGAGGGAGACATCCCCATGAACCGAAGCACGGCTAGCTCGCGCAGTACTTAACATTTAGGAAAGCCAGACTGTGGAATTTGCAGGACTTACCCTCTCCCTCGAGTGTGGGCCCAGCTTGTGCAGTGGTGCTTGCTTTTCTCCAGGCAGGACCCATCAAAGCAGCGACCCTGTCTTCCAAGGGTGTCAGTGGGTGCAGATTTGCCAGGCCTCCTCCTGTTTGAGTTCTTTCTTGTTTGTTGTGTACCACTTTCCTCGGCAAAGATGAAAATATAACTTTTTAGAGAGGGTGTCTTTCTGTTGGGAAGGACATGTACAAACATGGTCATATTTACAGTTGCAATTCCATTGTAAAATGAAAATATTACTTACATTAACTACTTGACCAGGGTCCTGCCACTTCTTTTTGCACTGGCCTCCAGACCTCGTGGTGCTCACCATTGCACAGTAATCTTGTGCAAGTTGGTTCCAGCGTTTCTTCATTTCTTTGGGTGGAACTTTTATGTGATCTTTGCTGGTGTCCAGCTCCTACTATCTGCCCTAAATCACAGTAACTTCATCCTGTAAGAAATTTTTGGTCCTTGCGCCGCGATGCATCTTGTATTGCAGCTCCGATTTTTCCCATGATAATTAAAGTTCTCACACAGCACTCAAATTTCTCTCACACACAACTGTCTCTTTAAAAATAGTCAATTGCAGACCGGAAGCTGTACAGCGCCTGCGTGCCCATAGGAATCACGTCAAAAACATACTCTTTTTTCCGCGCATGCGCAGAAGGAGCGGCATTGTTTTTTTCGGCGCAGATAGTTGGCTCCACCCCCTGAGACTACAAGACAGGCTTCATGGCGCCAATTTTGAAAAATAGAGCGGGGAAACTTGGCATATTTAATTTTGGAGTAGCTCTGGCCTAGAAAAATGGGCGTAGCTCTGTCAATACGCCAAAAAGCGGCTTTGGGCAAAATTGAGCCTTTACTACCGAATTATTTTATTAATGAAACTTCATCACAGACTTTTTACGCCTCTGAATTTAATTTAGAAATAATTTAAATGGACACATTTTCACTTGTTAAAACATTCTTATGCAACTCAAAGTGTATTCAAAGTCTATCGGGTGCCTCCATATAAGAAATGGAAGTCATGTAGCAAAAAGCTTTCCGAGGTGTTTAAGTTTAAGATAAAGATTCACTGCTTTAGTTAACCCATGGTGTGCAAGACTGATATGTCAGGTACGAGAAAATAACATTATTTTGCCAGGAAGAGACAAACGGCTGACAAATAAAATGAAAGGGTGAATGTGGAGGCGGTAACCTTCCGGGGCGGGGATATTTATCACACTCAGAACTCAGACCTTCCGCCCCTCAATGTTCATGGGGGGGTTCTCCCGGGGCGGTAAAATGATGTCAATCCAGTGCCACGTTCCAGAGCCCAGCCCTGAAGTCCCGCCCCCGACCACTGTGCACTACTTCCTTTGAGGGGCAGTCCCAGGACGGTAGCACGCCATTGAGTCCAGCACCATGTGGAGGAAGCCAATTAAAAGGGAGGGCCATTGCGCGTTCTGCAGTCCCTTTGGCGGCCGCCACTGGGCCACCAGGGACGCCCTCGACTGGGCCAACAGTCCGGCACACATACCGGTGTGCAGGACTGCAGGATGGTGGCCCGGTCAAGGTAAGGGTCGCCATTGTCGGGCCGACAGAAGAGTCGGCCGACAGAAAAATATGGCGGCTCACAGTGCAAAAGGCTTCCCCTTTAAGGGGCAGCCCGATGGCGGATGTCTGCCAGTTTCGCGACCCGCACCAGCGAATCTGGCGGTGACATTGGCCGGTGCCATACTCGCTGCCCGCGTGGCAATCCACCCACAGGCTTCAAAGGGGTTGGCGTTCAAGCAATGATGTCCTTGCCATTCGTGTGCCAGTCTGTGGGGCAAATCATGGGGTGCAGTTCTAACGGCACAACGTCCCTCAAACTTCCAGGGCAAATTCTCCAGAGGTGCTATTGATCCCTTTCCCCGGGCAATAACCTCATTGCGTCCCCAATGGGGATATAAAAATGGAAAATTTTGCCCCTCAAATTTGTAATCAATCTGAGACAGAGTCTAATCCCACCACCATTATTAGAAATCATCTAATTTTAATTTACTTAAAATTGATTTTTTTTAATGGCATTTGTCAGTTGGATGTGGTGGAAATAAAAGAGTATGATATCAAAGAGTATGGATAACAATCAGCGAACGTATGACATGCTCAATGTTATCTTAGAAAGTAATGTCAAAAGTACCAGGAACTCAATGCATTCTGAGTAAATCCCTCGTACATAAAGAAAATGCAGTCTTTGGTGATTGATGTACATATGTTGTGTCAAATACAAAATATGCTGTACTGTGGATGAAAAAAAACAGAAAATGCTGGAACTACTCAGCAGGTCAGGCAGCATCTGTGGAGACAGAAACAGTACCCATGCTGTCTGACCTGCTGAGTATTTCTACATATACTGTGTGGTGCTTATATTGATCATATTATTTGAAATACTTTAAAAATCAATTAAAAATGTAATTAATTTAATATTAAGTTCAAATGCAAGTCCTTTAACATATGTCAAACTATAATTGTGTTTAAGCTATGAAATTAATAAAAGCTCTGTGCATGTTATTCAACGACTTTAATCATCAATGCCAAATTTGAACTTACATTAATATCAACATAAAGGGCCCAAGTTTCCACACGATAAAAAACGGGTGCCCCTCCGAGCTGGGCGTCCGTTTTTCGCGCCACAAAGTGCGCCTAAAAAAAACCTCGCGATTCTGGAGCGCCCTGCAGCTCCTTGTCTGCCTGGCGCGGTGCCCAGGGGGGCGGAGCCTACACTCGCGCCGATTTTGTAAGTGGGAGGGGGCGTGTACTATTTAAATTCGTTTTTTTCCTGCCGGCAACGCTGTGCATACGTGTTGGAGCGTTCGCGCACGCGCAGTGCGAAAAAAACATTGGCACTCGGCCATTTTTGTAGTTCTTTGTAGCTGTTTAATTTTTGAACATTTTTTTAATAAAAGCACATTGCCATCAGTACATCAGCACTTGCAGCCTTCTCACTGTCTCCTCCACCCCCCCCCCCGCCGCGGGAAGAACAGGCGCCTCCCCCCACCCCCGCGGGAAGAACGGGCGCCTCCTTCCCCCCCCTGCGGGAAAGAACGGGTGCCTCCTCCTCCGCCCCCCCCGCGGGAAGAACGGGCGCCTCAGGCTGACTGCAGCATTCTCCGTGCCTTCACACAGATAGGAAGATGGTTTATTTAATCTTTTCTTTGCTTATAAATGTTTATTCAGGTTGGATTTATTTGTATAATATTTGTAGAAGTATAAATAAGGATTTATTGTAGAATTTAATGACTTCCCTCCTCCCCCACCTCGTTCTGGACGCCTAATTTGTAGCCTGCGCCTGATTTTTTAATGTGTAGAACAGGTTTTTTCAGTTCTACAAAAATCTTCACTTGCTCCATTCTAACTTAGTTTGGAGTACGTTTTCACTGTGGAAACTTTGAAATCAGGCGTCAGTGGCCGGACACGCCCCCTTTTGAAGAAAAAATTCTGTTCCAAAGTAGAACTGTTCTACCTGACTAGAACTGCAGAAAAAAAAATGTGGAGAATTGCGATTTCTAAGATAGTCCGTTCTCCACCAGTTGCTCCTAAAAATCAGGCGCAAATCATGTGGAAACTTGGGCCCAAACAGTTTAAGTAAGAAAATATAATGAGAAGTAATTACCAAAAGTATACAGCAGGTCATCAGCAATTAAAAAGAAAAGATAGGTTCATTTTCAGAGAGACAACTTTCATCAGCACTTTCTTTTCATGCTCATTGAAAATGGTAATCTCTCTCCAGATCTCTTGCATTGCCCTCACCATTTTTAATAAACCCCCTTTCCTAAAATCCCAATGAGATGTTATCTAACTAAACACTAACCTCTCCCATTATTCCCTGTTTGTAACCTTCCAATTCATTTTCCTCTTTGTCCAAAACTCAAGACCACTCCAAAGACATCAATGATATCTTGTGCAACTGTGACAGAGGCTCACTGCCTCTTTACATCCTCTTTGATTTCCTCGCTATCTCTACTGTCATCGACACTGTTGACCAATCTATTCATCGCCACCTATTGAGGGTCCATTTTCATGAGTTGACGGCACAAATAGAAATAAATGATTGCCATTACAGAGACATGGTTGCAAAGTGACCAAGGCTGGGGGGTATTTGCCATTTTGTAAGGATAGGCAGAAAGGCAAAGGAGATGGGGTAGCTCTGTTAATAAGGGATTAGATCAGTGCAGTAGTGAGAAATGATATTGGCTCAGAAGATCAAGATGTAGAATCAGTTTGGGTGGAGATAAGAAATAATAAGGGAAAGACGTCACTGGTGGGAGTGGTCTACAGGCCCCCAAACAATAACCACACTGTAGGACAGAGTATAAATCAAGAAGTAATGGAGGCTTGTAAGAAAGGTACGGCAATAATCATGGGTGATTTTAATCTTCATATTTATTGGACAAATCAAATTAGCAAAGGTAGCCTTGAGGAGGAGTTCATAGAGTATATGCAGGATGGTTTCTTGGAACAATATATTGTGGAACCAACCAGGGAACAGAATATTTTAGATCTGGCAACGTGTAACAAGTTTGGATTAATTGATGATTGCGCAGTGAAGGAACCTCTTGGGAAGAGTGATCATAGCATGTAGAATTTCAAATTCAGTTTGAGGTTGAGAAAGCTAGGTCTCAAACTAGTGTCCTGAACTTAAATAAAGATAATTACAAAGGTATGAAGGCAGAGTTGGTTAAAGCGGACTGGAAAAATATGTTAAAGGGTAAGACTGTAGAAAAGCAATGGCAAACATTTCAGGAGATATTTCATAACTCTCAACAATGATATATTCCAATCAGAAACAAAGACTCTGAGAGAAGGATGAAGCATCCCTTCCTAACTAAGGAAGTAAAGGATGGCATCAAATTGAAAAAAAGGCATACAATGTTGCGAAGAATTGTGGAAGGCCAGGGGATTGGGACATTTTTAGAAACCGGCAAAGGACGACTAAAAATTGATAGAGGCAGAGAAGGTAGCATATGAGAATAAACTAGTGAGAAATATAAAAACAGACAGTAAGAGCTTCTACAGGTATATAAATAGGAAATGAGTAGTTAAAATGGTGTTCCCTTAGAGGATGAGATTGGCAAATTAGTAATGGGGAACAGGAAAATGGCAGAGACTTTGAACACATATTTTGCATCGGTCTTCACAGTAGAAGACACTAAAAACATCCCAATAATTGATAATCAAGGAGCTATTGGGGTGGGGAACTTAAAATAATCACTATGACTAGAGATAAAGTACTAGGCAAACTAATAGGACTAAAGGTGGACAAGTCCCCTGGAACTGATGGCCTGCATCCTAGGGTCTTAAAAGAAATGGCTGCAGAAATAGTGGATGCATTGGTTGTGATCTACCAAAATTCCCTGGATTCTGGAGATGTCCCAGCGGAATGGAAAACCACAAATGTAGAAACATAGAAACATAGAAAATAGGAGCAGTAGTAGGCCATTCAGCCCTTTGAGTCTACACCGCCATTCAATATGATCATAGCTGATCCTCTATCTCAACACTATATTCCCGTTTTTCCACATACCCCTTGATGGCTTTTGTGTCTAAAAATCTATCGATCTTCCTCTTAAATATATTCAGTGGCTTGGCCTCCACAGCCTTCTGTGGTAGAGAATTCCACAGGTTCTCCACCGTCTGAGTGAAAAAATTTCTCCATCTCGGTCCTAAATTTCCTACCCCATATCCTGAGACTGTGACCCCTTGTTCTAAACTTCCCAGCCAGGAAAACATCCTCCCCACATCCAGTCTATCCAAACCTGTCAGAAATCCCCCTCATTCTTCTAAACTCTAGTGAATACAGGCCTAGTCGACCCAATCTCTCCTCATACGACAGTCCTGCCATCCAGGAATCAGTCTGGTGAACCTTCGCTGCACTCCCTCTGTGGCAAGTATATCCTTTCTTAGGTAAGGAGACTAAAACTTCACACAATACTCCAGGTGTGGTCTCACCAAGGCCTTGTATAACTGTAGTAAGACATCCTTGCTCCTGTACTCAAATCCTCTTGCAATGAAGGCCAACATACCATTTGCCTTCCTAACTACTTGCTGCTCCTGCATGTTTGCTTTCAATGACTGGTGTACAAGGACACCCAGGCCCCTCTGTACATCGACAGTTCCCAAGCCATCACCATTTAAATAATACTTTGTCCTTATGTTTCTCCTACCAACATGGACAACTTCACATTTATCCACGTTATACTGCACCTGCCATGTGTTTGCCCACTCACTCAACCTATCTAAATCGCTTTGCAGCATTTTTTGCATCCTCCTCACAACTCACAATCCCAGCTAGTTTTGTGTCGTCAGCAAACTTGGAAATATTACATTTGGTTCCCTCATCCAAATCATTTATATATATTGTGAATAGCTGGGGCCCAAGCACTGATCCTTGTGCACCCCACTAGTCACTACCCACTACCCCGAAAAAGACCTGTTTATTCCTACTCTCTGTTTCCTGTCAGGTAACCAATTTTCAATCCATGCTAGTACATTATTCCCAATCCGGTGTGCTTTAAATTTACACACTAACCTCTTATGTGGGACTTTATCAAGGACCTTTTGAAAATCCAAATACACCACATCCACTGGTTCTCCCTTATCTATTCTATCAGTTACATCCTCAGAAAACTCCAGTAGATTTGTCAAACATGATTTTCCTTTCATAAATCCATGTTGACTTTGTCTAATCCCATTGATATTATCTAAGTGTGCGGTTATCACATTCTTTATAATAGACCCTAGCATTTTCCCTACTACTGATGTTAGGCTAACCGGTCTGTAGTTCCCCGTTTTCTCTCTCCATCCTTTTTTAAATAGTGAGGATATATTTGCCACCCTCCAATCTGCAGGAACTTTCCATAAACTATAGAATTTTGGAAGATGACAACCAATGCATCTATTATTTCCATAGCTACCTCTTTTAGTACTCTGGGATTTATCGGCCTTCAGTCCCATTAGTTTCTCCAGCACTATTTTCTTCCCAATAATCATTTCTTTCAATTCCTCTTGTTCCCTAGCATTTCTGGGACGTTATTTGTGTCCTCTTCTGTGAAGTCAGAACTGAAGTATTTATTTAATTGTTCTGCCATTTCCTTGTTCCCCATTATAAATTCTCCCCATTTCTGTCTGTGAAGGACCTACATTTGTCTTCACTAATCTTTTTCTTTTTACGTACTTGTAGAAACTTTTGCAGTCATTTTTTATGTTCCTTGCAAGTTTACTCTCAACTCTATTATTCCCCCCTTAATTAATCTCTTGGTCCTTTTTTGCTAATTTCTAAACTGCTCCCAATCCTCAGGCTTGCTACTTTTTCTATTTGTATAACTCCTCTTTAAATCTAATACTACCCGTAATTTATTTTGTTAGCCATGGTTGGTCCACTATTCCTTTTGTGTTTTTATGCCAGAAAGGAATGTATAACTGTTGCAATTCATGCATTCGTTCCTTAAATGTTAGCCATTGCCTATCCACCATCATGTCTTTTAATGAATATTCCCAATCTATCATAGCCAATTCATTCCTCATACCTTCATAGTTTCCTTTGTTTGGATTTAGGACCCTAGTTTGTAACACCCGTATTTAAGAAAGGAGGGAGACAGAAAGCAGGAAACTATAGACCACTTAGCCTAACATCTGTCATTGGGAAAATGCTGGAGTCCATCATTAAGGAAGTAGTAGCAAGACATTTAGAAAATCATAATGCAGTCAAGTAGAGTCAGCATGGTTTTATGAAAGGGAAATCATGTTTGACAAATTTTCTGGAGTTCTTTGAAGATGTATTGAGCAGGGTGGATAAAGGGGAACCAGTTGATGTCATAAGAACCTAAGAATATAAGAAATAGGAGCAGGAGTAGGCCATATGGCCCTTCGAGCCTGCTCCGCCATTTAATACGATCATGGCTGATCCGATCATGGACTCAGGTCCACTTCCCTGCCCGTTCTCCATAATTCCTTATTCCCTTATTGTTTAAGAAACTGTCTATTTCGGTTTTAAATTTATTCAATGTCCCAGCTTCCACAGTTCTCTGAGGCAGTGAATTCCACAGATCCACAACCTTCTGAGAGAATAAATTTCTCCTCATCTCAGTTTTAAATGAGCAGCCCCTTATTCTAAGATTGCACCCTCTAGTTCTAGTCTCCCCTATCAGAGGAAACATCCTCTCTGTATCCACCTTGTCAAGCCCCCTCATAATCTTATACGTTTCGATAAGATCATCTCTCATTCTTCTGAATTCCAATGAGTAGAGGCCCAAACTACTCAACCTTTCGTCATGTCAAACCCCTCATCTCTGGAATCAACCTTGTAAACCTTCTTTGAACTGCCTCCAAAGCAAGTATATCCTTTTGTAAATATGGAAACCAAAACTGCACGCAGTATTCCAGGTGTGGCCTCACCAATACCCTGTACAACTGTAGCAAGACTTCCCTGCTTTTATACTCCATCCCCTTTGCAATAAAGGCCAAGATTCCATTGGCCTTCCTGATCATTTGCTGTACCAGCATATTAACCTTTTGCGTTTCATGCACAAGTACCCCAGGTCCCGCTGTACTGCAGCACTTTGCAATCTTTCTCCATTTAAATAATAACTTGCTCTTTGATTTTTTCTGCTGAAGTGCATGACCTCACATTTTCCAACATTATACTCCATCTGCCAAATTTTTTCCCACTCACTTAGCCTGTCTATGTCCTTTTGCAGATGTTTTGTGTCCTCTTCACACATTGCTTTTCCTCCCATCTTTGTATCGTCAGCAAACTTGGCTACGTTACACTTGGTCTCTTCTTCCAAGTCATTAATATAGATTGTAAATAATTGGGGTCCCAGCACTGATCCCTGCAGCACCCCACTAGTTACTGGTTGCCAACCAGAGAATGAACCATTTATCCCGACTCTCTGTTCTCTGTTAGTTAGCCAATCCTCTATCCATGCTAATATATTACTCCAACCCCGTGAACTTTTATCTTGTGCAGTAACCTTTTATGTGGCACCTTGTCAAATGCCTTCTGGAAGTCCAAATACACTACATCCACTGGTTCCTCTTTATCCACCCTGTTCGTTACATCCTCAAAGAATTCCAGCAAATTTGTCAAACATGACTTCCCCTTCATAAATCCATGTTGACTCTGCCTGACAGAATTTTGCTTTTCCAAATGTCCTGCTAATGCTTCTTTAATAATGGACTCCAACATCTTCCCAACCACAGATGTTAGGCTAACTGGTCTATAGTTCCTGCTTTTTATCTGCCTTCTTTTTTTGCAGTTTTCCAATCTGCTGGGACCTCCGCAGAATCCAAGGACTTTTGATAAATTACAACCAATGCATGCACAATCCCTGCTGCTACTTCTCTTAAGACCCTAGGATGCAAGCCATCAGGTCCAGGGGATTTATTCGCCTTTAGTCCCATTAACTTACTGAGTACCACCTCCTCGTGATTGTGATTGTGTTAAGTTCCTCCCCCGCTATAGCCCCTTGACTATCCACTGTTTTTGGAATTCCAGAAAGTATTCGATAAGGTGCCACATAAAAGGTTATTGCACAAGATAAGAGCTCACGGGGTTAGGGGTAATATATTAGCATGGATAGAGGATTGGCTAACTAACAGAAAACAGAGAGTCGTGATAAATGGGTAATTTTCAGGTTGGTAAACTGTAACTAGTGGGGTGCCACAGGGATCAGAGCTGGGTCCTCAACTATTTACAATTTATCAATAACTTGGATGAACAGACCAAGTGTAACATAGCCAAATTTGCTGATGAAACAAAGATAGGTGGGAAAGCTGGTTGTGAGGGGAATGCAAAGAATATACAAAGGGATATAGATAGGCTCATTGAGTGGGAAAATATTTGGCAGATGGAGTATAATGTGGGAAAATGTGAGGTTATCCACTTTCGTCAGAAAAATGAAAAAGCGAATTATAATTTAAATGTGGAGAGATTACAAAATGCTGCAGTACAGAGGGATCTAGGGGTTCTTGTACATGAAACACAAAAAGTTAGCTTGTAGGTACAGCAAGTAAACAGGAAGGCAAATGGAATGTTGACCTTTATAGCAAGGGGGATGGAGTATAAAAGCAGGGAAGTCCTGCTCCAACTGTACAGGGCGTTGGTATGACCACACTTGGACTACTGCATACAATTTTGGTCTCCTTATTTGAGGAAGGATATACTTGCATTGGACGTAGTTCAGAGAAGGTTCACCAGGTTGATTCCTGAGATGAAGGGGTTGTCATATGACGAAAGAGTGAGCAAGTTGGGCCTATAATTATTGGAGTTTAGAAGAATGAGAGGTGATTTTATTGAAACACATAATAATGAGGGCTCTTGATTAGGTAGATGCAGAGAGGATGTTTCCCCTCATGAGGGAATCTAGAACTAGGAGGCATAGTTTCAGAATAAAGAGTCGCCTCTTTAAGACAGGAATGAGGAGGAATTTCTTCTCTCAGAGGGTCGTGAATCTTTGGAATTCTCTACCTCAGGGAGCTGTGGAGGCTGGGTCTTTGAATATATTTAAGGTGGAGATAGACAAATTTTTGAATGATAAGAAAATCAAGGGTTATGGGGAGTGGGCGGGGAAGTGGAGTTGAAGCAAGGATCAGATCAGCCATGATCTTATTTAATGGCGGAGCAGGCTCAAAGGGCCAAATGGCCTACTCCTGCTCCTATTTCTTATGTTCTTATGTACTGTGCAGCATCAGGTGATTGTGGAGAAGGTTGGTGTTGTTGTTGGTGATGATGGTGTGTTTAGTGATGTTGGTATTCGCCATCTCCAGGCCAGATCCAAGACCATCTCAACCTCTGTCGTCGAGTTACAGTACATGGATGATGCTTGCATCTGTGCATACAGAGGCTGAACTCCAGGACATAGCCGATGTATTTACTGAGGCGGACGAAAGCATGGGCCTTACGCTGAAGAGATCGCAAAGTTTCTGTTTAAAGAACGGACTCAGCCGAGAATATTTTGTGGATTTTATGGGGTCACCCTGCGCAGATATGTGAAGAAGTTGGTTTTGTTAAAACTCCAAAGACCGCGTGGCAGTTAGCTGTGACAAAAGAACTGTCAGTCATCCATTGATATAAGAGCTGTCGGCCAGGAAGGGGGGCCATTGACAAAGCCACTCTAATATGCAAAAGCACTTCTCAGAAGGAAAAACAGAACAATGAACCCATTAGCCTGGCCAGCCAAGGAGAAGCCTGGTGTTTCTGAACACAAAGACTGAGAGAGATGCCCAGATTAAGGGCCATCAGCCCAATATACATGGGTTGGATGGCCCATCACTGACTAAGTACCTGTGCTTAGAAACAAAGGGATTTTAAAGATTGGCGGGAAAGATGGGGGTCGCAAGACTCCCATAAAGACAGGGTCTTTTCCACTTTATTTATTAGCTTGGAGTGAAGCTTGGAGCTTGGAGTGAAGCTTGGAGCTTGAAGCTCGCAGCTTGTATCTAGAGAGAGCTCTCTCTCCCTCTCACTCTCGCTCCACCAAGATCGATGTACCAGGTGGAAGCCGCAGTTCCGCAAAAGAAGCCCCCGAGACTGAAAAGCAGGCAATGACTTCCCACAGCTGAGCTGAGCAAGGAAACCAACTGTGTATGAAGTGGTGAGCATGATCGCGAGTGTCCCAAGCTGATGAGGCTAAAGGCTCAGGGTTTTCTCAGAAGTGAAGCTTTTCAGGGCTATTCTGGGGAGGAAGCTTCGACTGGGTAATCCACCAGGGAATTACTGCATGTTACTAGGTCTCACTTCTGTACTGTATGTATGTTGTTTGTAATCTGGATTTTGTTCTCCACAGAGACAGTGATTTCATTTAGTAGTACATCTTTTAGCCGGTGTATGTTAGACCAAATAAATATAAGTACTATTTTTCATCGAAGCATTCCTGTCCGCGACTCATTTAATTTACACTCTGAATAATAATTCCCGTGTCTAGAACTTTCGTAATGCAGGGGCAATTCGAACTGTCCGTCTAGCAATTAGGCTAGTATCAAAACCACTTACAACGCTAAACATCAGTAAGAAAAAGGTCCTCCACCAGCCTGTCCTCACCGCACAGCACTGCCCCCCAGACATCAAGATCCACGGCGCGGTCCTGGACAACGTGGATCATTTCCCTTATCTCGGGAGCCTCCTATCAACAAGAGCAGGAATTGATGACGAGATCCAACACCGCCTCCAGTGCACCAGTTCAGCCTTCAGCTGCTTGAGGAAAAGAGTGTTTGAAGACCAGTCCCTCAAAACTGTCGCCAAGCTCATGGTCTACAGGGCTGTAGTAATACCCGTCCTCCTGTATGGCTCAGAGACATGGACCATGTACACTAGACACCTCAAGTCGCTGGAAAATTGATATGTCACCAATGATGTCTCCGCAAGATCCTACAAATCCCCTGGAAGGACAGACGCACCAACGTTAGCGTCCTCGACCAGGCCAACATCCCCAGCATTGAAGCACTGACCACACTTGTTCAACTCCGCTGGGCAGGCCACATAGTTCGCATGCCAGACAGAAGACTCCCAAAACAAGCGCTTTACTCGGAACTCCTTCACGGCAAATGAGCCAAATGTGGACAGCGGAAACGTTACAAGAACACCTCAAAGCCTCCCTGATAAAGTGCAATATCCCCATTGACACCTGGGAGTCCCTGGCCAAAGACTGCCCTAAGTGGAGGAAGTGCATCCGGGAGGGCGCTGAGCTCCTCGAGTCTCATTGGCGAATGCATGCAGAAATCAAGCGCAGGCAGCGAAAAGAGCGTGCGGCAAACCAGTCCCACCCACCCTTTCCCTCAACGCCTGTCTGTCCCACCTGTGACAGAGACTGTGGTTTTCGTATTGGACTGCACAGCCACCTAAGAAATCATGTTAAGAATGGAAGCAAGCCTATGTTGGTTCTGAGGGACAGCCTAAGATGATGATGATGATGATGTCGGGGCTGATCGTGGTGGGATTCTGAGGACCAAAGTGAGACTTTATAAACGGCACTGCTGCTGCTGGAATAGATGGCAGCTGATGTAGAGATGACAAAAATGGTGAGAAAGGTTGCCCCAAGGAGGTGACAGTAGATAGAGAGTTCACTGCACACTTCTCCAACCTGCATACAGCTCAAAAGTGTCTTCCAAATCCTGAAGGCTTTAGCTTCTGAGATTGTAAAGTGATAAGCTATGAAATGAGCTTTCATACCACTTCTGCAGCTGCCAACTGTTCAAAGCAATGGAGAGTCATTGAAAACTTGACCTGACGTGTTCCCTGAGGGATGTGAAACATAAAAAACTTGGAAAAATGATAAGTACCTGGTAAAATTATTTTTAAATACCTTTAAAGTACATCTTAATTATGTTAATTGGCTTGCCCACCGCTTGTTGACGGGCCTGTGAACCGCAGCCAGACATGGCACTTTGGAAACTTACAAGGAGGTGGGTTCAGAACTGCCAATCACGGCCATTTTGACAGAGGGCCCGCCTCCAAACCTGCAGTCGCAGGGCTGTTAAGATTCTAGCCCAAGTTCTCACATCCTCTTGTCCCCTAACTCTAATGGCCAGCATGGACATGATGGGCTGAAATGGCCTCCTTCCGTGTTGGAAACTTCTACGATTCTATGGAACTCCATATCATCGAGTCCTTTTGCTCCACTTTTGGAGGGCCATCTTTCATTCACTATGCTCCTGCCCTCTGGAATTCTCTCTCAAAAACACTTTGCATGATAATGTCCTGTTCTTCAAAAGCCTCCTAAAAAACTTTAGTCATGCTTTTGGTCTTCACCTCAAACTCCTAGAGGGTGAAATTTGGTAGCTCCCCATTTGGACAAGAATTTTTTTACTTTTGAGAAAATTTAGCGCTCAGAGAGACGCTTGCTAAATTATGGAAAATTGGACGTTTTTGCCCCAGGAGTGAAGGGCGCTGATGGCCTCAGCTGGGTGCTGCAGGGGCACTATTCACAGACAGTTATGTCCTTGGAGATGGAGCATGCGGTGTCCACTGGTACGCTCGTGGCCTTCCGCGAGAGGTGGACACCGGAGGGACTGGAGTGCATCATCACGCCCGGCAACCAAATTTTAATTTGATTTTACGTTTTAAAGTTTAATTTGTTTTAGTGTCCCCCTCCCCTTTTATAGGGGGCACTGGAAAAAATGTGATTTTAGCGCCCAAAAAAAAAAAAAAAGAAAAACACAAAAAAAAACACAAAAAAGAAAAAAGGGCCTTGTAAATGTCTGCTGTGTCATCCAGAGCGGGTGGCACGGTTTAATGTTTTTTGTTTTAAAGGTAGACTCTAAAAGAGTTTCACATACAGTTACCCAACTTCAGCTGATTCCATTCAGCAATCAGCCTTCAATCCTTGACTCCAGCTTGATCGTCAAGGGAGAGGGCGATAAGATTCAACGATGTGGCTCTGGACCATTGGTTGGGGCACTGGGGACCAGGAGGGAGTGCCTGTTCCCTTCATCGGGAAGGAGGCCACCTCCGCAGGTTTTTCGTGCCATGTGCAAGAGGTGGTCCAGGAGGTGTCGTCCAGCACTGTGGTGCAGAGAAGCCTCAGCCCGTGCCACAAAACGTTCAACGACCTACAAGTTTCCACACCACCTCCATACCAGTCTCTCAACCTCTGTCTGCACACACGGTGTGCAAACCACCATTTCCACACCACTCAACCACCAAGTGTCTACAGATACACTCATATCCTCATCTCACACCTTGCCTACATTCACAGCTATTCAACCACAGAAGGCATATCTTCCAAGTATATAGCTGGACTCTTACTCACATGAGTTGCTTTCTTTCGCAGGCCAAGATGGCACATAATAGATGGGAGCAGCAGTGTACTGGAGATTGGGAACCTAAACTGCAGCCCCTCTCTGATCTTGAGGAGCAAATGCTGGGGCTCATTGGCCCACAGGTCGTGGGCGCCATGGTCAGCGGAGACGTCGACCACGCTGGGGGCAACAACAGTATCTTTATTCCCTCTCCTTTTCTCATACAATTTCCTCCCCACACCAGAAGGCTTTATCACTTTCCAGCTCCTGATACTGTCTGCATTCCTTCCTCCATTCCTGCCCCACTGCCCTCACCATAATGTGAGTCTTGTGCCATTTATGCTTTCAGATAATCAGGCAGAAGCTGTCCATCCTGCACTTGAGCACCCCCACCGAAACATTCTGGAGGGAGAGGAAGAGGAGGAAGAGCAGGAGGAAGAGGTACCGAGTACTATGTCATTGCTTCTCTCACTCGCAGGCACCAGCTCAGAGACTGGCACTACGCATTCCTTAGAGGTTAGTGTTAAGTATGAATAAAGAGTCTGACTGGATACTGTGAGCTCAAAGTAAAGCGTGACCGTAATCTTTTATTGCAGGTCTCCAGAGTGCCTCTTCAGCCTGTGAGGCCTCCTTAAGTACAGGTGCTCCCAAGGGATTGTGGGATACCTTGGGACTCCAGCGGATGAGCCCTCTTGTGGCTACACAAGTTATATACAGGTTTACATATATAACAACACTCCCCCCCGCCAAAGTCGATAGTGTAACTATTTACAAGGTTAGTCAATCTGGGGCCTTTCTTTCCCTGGTTGATCGTCTCGGTGTAAATGCTGGTTTTGGTGAATCGTTTGTTGGACCCTCGCTGGGCTGCTGTGCAACTGGCCTTGCTGGGCTGCTGTGGGTGATGGGTTCTGCTTCGTGGCCAATCACGGTGTCGGTTTCCAATGGTGTGTATGTTGGGGGGGTCAAAGAAGGTAGGGTCCAATGTAGGTTGCTCTGGATAGTCCGTGAGTTTAAGTTTGATTTGGTCCAAGTGTTTCTGGTGAATGAGTCCATTTGAAAGTTTGACCCGAAACACCCAGCTCCCCTCTTTGGCCACAACAGTGCCGGGAAGCCACCTGGGACCTTGTCCATAGTTCAACATAAATACAGGATCGTTGATTTCAATTTCGCGTGACACATTTGCGCTATCACGGTATGCACTTTGTTGAAGCCGCCTGCTCTCTACTTATTCATGTAGATCAGGGTGGACTATCGAGAGCCTTGTCTTAAGTGCCCTTTTCATGAGCAGTTCAGCGGGTGGAATCCCAGTGAGTGACTGGGGTCTCATGTGGTAGCTAAGCAGGACTCGGGATAGGCGAACCTGCAGTGAGCCTTCGGTTACCCTCTTCAAGCTCTGTTTGATGGTTTGCAGTGCTCTCTCTGCCTGACCATTGAATGCTGGTTTGAACAGGTCAGATGTAACATGTTTGATCCCATTATGGATCATGAACTCTTTGAACTCATCACTGGTGAAACATGGCCTGTTGTCGCTCACAAGGACATCAGGCAGGTCGTGCGTAGCAAACATGGCCCACAGACTTTCAGTAGTGGCAGTGGTCATGCTTGCCGACATTATCTCACATTCAATCCATTTGGAGTATGCATCTACAACCATGAGGAACATTTTACCCCAAAACGGGCCTGCATAGTCGACATGGACCCTGGACTTAGTGGCGCCTCCCTGGGTGCATTGCTTAACTGCGAGCATGTGTTACATTTGTGCACGCAGGGCTCTAAGTCCACATCGATACCGGGCCACCACATGTGGGATCTGGCTATCGCTTTCATCATTACAATGCCTGGGTGTGTGCTGTGGAGATCACTGATGAAAGTATCCCTGCCCTTCTTGGAGACCACTACCCGATTACCCCACAGAAGGCAGTCTGCCTGTATAGACATTTCATCTTTGCGCTGTGGTACAGCTTTATCTCTTCCTGCATTTCCACTGGGACACTGGACCAACTCCCGTGAAGCACACAATTTTTTACTTGGGCCAGTAAGGGGTCCTGGCTCATCCAGGTTCGAATCTGTTGGGCTGTGATGGGTGATTGCTCACTCTCGAATGCTTCCATCACCATGACTAAACCGTACAACGACACATCACATGCTAGTACCAAAAGCTTTCATGGATCATACAACACAAGCAATTTGTTTGAGCATAACAATTTTCTAGCTTTTACAAAGGCATTTTCTTGGCTTTTGCCCCTCACCCATTCGTCTCCTGTATGCAGTAAGGTGTGCAGTGGTTCTACCACTGTGCTGAGACCCAATAAGATGTTACCAAAGTAGTTCAGGAGTCCTAGAAACGACCGCAGCTCCGTCACGTTCTGTGGCCTCGGTGCGTTCTCGATTGCCTCCGTCTTCGAATCGGTGGGTCTGATGCCGTCTGCCGCGATTCTTCTCCCCAGGAACTCCACTTCAGGCACCAGGAAAATGCACTTTGAGCGTTTTAACCTGAGCCCCACATGGTTGAATCGACTAAGAACCTCCTCCAGGTTCTGCAGATGCTCGACTGTGTCCCGACCTGTAACCAAGATATCGTTCTGAAAGATTACTATGCGTGGGACCGACTTCAGTAAGCTTTCCATGTTTCTCTGGAATATTGTCACAGCTGATCGAATCCCAAACGGGCATCTGTTTTAAATGAAGAGACCTTTGTGCGAGTTGCTGCAGATGAGGCCCTTCGATGATTCCTCCAGCTCCTTCATCATGTAGGCCGAGGTCAAGTCCAGCTTCGTGAACATCTTTCCTCCCACCAGCGTCGCAAAAAGATATCAGCTTTCGGTAGTGGGTATTGATCCTGCAGGGAGAAACAATTGATAGTCACTTTGTAATCACTACAGATTCTGATAGTGCCATCTCCCTTGAGGACTGGAACAATAGGACTGGCCCACTTGTTGAATTCAATCGGCGAAATGATGCCCTCTTGTTGCAGCCGGTCCAGCTCGATCTCCACCCTCTCTCTCATCATGTACAGTACTGCTCTCGTCTTGTGATGGAAGGGTCGCACCCCCGGAATTAGGTGGATCTGCACTTTTACTCCTTGGAATTTCCTGATGCCTGGTTTGAACAGCGAGGGGAACTTGTTTAAGACCTGGGCACACGAAGTGTTGTCAGCGGACGAGAATGCTCGGACGTCGTCCAGTTCCAGCATATCTTTCCCAGTCAGCTCCTGCCGAGCAGCATGGGACCATCGCCCGGTGCCACCCAGAGTGGTAGCTTGTGCACTGCTCCATTATAGGACACCTTTACAGTAGCACTGCCGATTACGGGAATCAGTTCCTTTGTGTAAGTTCTCAGTTTCGTGCGAATGGGAGTCAGGACTGGCCTTGAGGCCTTGCTGCACCACAATTTATCAAAAGTCTTTTTGCTCATAATGGACTGGCTCATGCTCGTGTCCAGCTCCATTGACCGGGAATCCATTTAATTCAACCTTCAGCTTTCGGGGGACACTTTGTGGTAAATGGTAAATATACCTCTGCCTCCTCGGTCTGAGGATCTGGTTCGTCGTGATCTGCCGTGGATCTGTTCTCCTCTGCAACATGGTGGTTTGTAGGATTAGCAGGGTTTACTGCTCGCCTGCACATACGTTGGAGGTGTTTCATTGTTTCACAGCCCTTGCAAACATACCCTTTGCAGAGGCATGAATGGAAACGATGATCATCCCCGTGGCGACAACAAGGTGTTAATGGCCTTGCATTAATCATCTTTGATGGTGGACTCTGAGACATCTGCGGACATGCAGCTGTAGGCATGTGGAGCCTGCCCTGTACGTTGCGATTTGAAAACAGCATCACTTTGTTCACAGTACTTGTAGCAGCACTCGAGTACTGAGAGATTTGCTTAGTATTGTCGCTGGTGGCAATGAATGCCTCTCCAGCCTGTGAGGCCTCCTTGAGTACAGGTGCTCCCAAGGGATTGTGGGATCCCTTGGGACTCCAGGGGATGAGCCCTCTACACAAGGTATATACAGGTTTATATATGTAACATTTATCTTAGCAGAGGACTTTGCACTGGGTGATGCATAGGGGTGTAGCAGGCCACAGCAAGGCCAAGGGGAAAGGGAACCTCGAGAGCCATCTCCCCGGAGGGTGAGTTTGTGCGGGAGTTCTGCTCCACAGGACTTAGATGAGGACCTTAATGGGGAGGCATTCACACAAAGGGTGATAGCCATGCACTCTGACATTATAGGTGCAATGACAAGGGTGTCCGAGAGCCTCTTGGCAGTAGTACAGAGCGTGGAGCAGTTCGCCTCCAACATTGCAGAGAGCTTTGTGCACACCATGGATCCCATTATTTCCAGTCTGAAGACGATGGTGGACTCCCAGGGACCCTAAGCAGATCCAGACCTCATGACGCATGTCATGGGAGATGTGGCAGTTACCATTGCAGCACAGGCAGAAGCAACTCAATGTCTTTGTGCTGTAATGCAGACAACGATTGGTGGCATCGAACCTCCAACTGTTCTCATGCAGTCTCAAGTTGACGTGACGCAACGCCTTGGTGCTGTCTTGCAGTCAGTGAGTGCTTGCATTGAGTCTCGGACTGCTCTCACGCAGACACAGCTTAATGTCACGCATGTTCTGACTGGTGTCAGGCAGTCAATGACTGCTCGTATCCAGTCTCAGACTGCTCTCATGCACTCCAAGCTGGATGCCACGTGTGCTCTGACTGCTGCCATTGCCACTGGGTCCACTACAGTCCACCAGAGATCTCACGGTGTCACAGCAGGCCACCGAACTGTGCTCCAGCAGATTGGTGGGAATACTGAGGTGCTGCTCCCAGGTGTGGCAATGGGTCAGTGGAGCAGGAACCTGCTGACCTCTCTCAGGATGACAGCATTCCTGGTCCCACCACTGCCACTCCGCCAATGCACTTGTCGCTGCCTGTCACTCAGCCAGTCCAGACTGCCACTCTCCAGACTGAGGTGGTGCAGCCAACAGCCGGGCCTTCCAGTCCCAGAGCTGGTCGAGGGCATCCTGCAAGGCCATCTGTCGTCTCTGGCCCTGACACACAGCAGCCTTCCACCAGCCCTGCTGCAGCCACAGGGGACACACTGTGGAGGAGCACTAAAATTATTTAAAGCAAAGAGGGGATATAAGGATGATTAGTAAATACATTATGTATGTGTTTTTTGTTCTGATATAAATTTGGATTGGAATGTTTATTTTTTGCTGTTGTCTCTCAGCTCTGTTTTGGGGCTTTGGTATGGAAGGGCAAATTCATGTGGTGATGGAGACATCCAGAGGAACCAGAAAGTGGGATGGAATTCACTGGAACCGAACTCTGATGAGACAGTCACAGACCTCCCTTGCAGAATCGCGATGGACTCACTGCCTCCTCCATTGCTGTTGTTACTGCTCCTGCTCCTCTTCCTCCTCCTTCTGCTTCTTTTCCTCATGATGGCCATGTTGTGCAGCATACAGCAGATGATGACGAATAGGGACACCCGCTCAGGTGATGACTGCAGGACTCCTCCAGAGCAGTCAAGGCAGCGGAACCATTGCTTGAGCACTTCGATAGTCTGCTCAATGATGTACCTGGTCCGAGTGCTGAGCAGGAGTGGTGGGGTTGTGGAGGGGAGACATGAGCCAGGTAGAGAGCGGATAACCCTTGTCTCCTAGCAGCCAAATGCGAGCTGTACGTGGTGGAACAGAGCTGGCACTATGATCTGGCACAGGATGGAGGCATCGTGGCTGCTGCTAGGATAGTGGGCATTGATGGTGAGGATTCTGCATGTGTGGTTGCAGACCAGCTGCACAATCAGTGAGTTCTATCTTTGCAGTTACGGAATACCTCAGGATTGCGATGTGGTACCTCGCAAAGCGACGTGGGTGCAGTCAATGGCACTCTGCACCATGGGGAAGCCCGCTATCCAACGGAAGCCACATGCATGCTCATGCTGTTTCTCTCTGGTTATGGGTGTAAAGTCCTTACACAATACCACAAATCCACACGAGGCACATTCTATGGACAAGGTCACTCCATGATCTGCACCTTTATTCACAGGACCAAGAAGTGATGACCCTGCATGGGAACTCCCTTTATATACCTGGGTGACGAGGTGAGGAGTATCTCCCACAAGTTCACCCCCTGTGGTCAAGGTGTGCATTTCTTATGTATATACAGTATTGCAGTGTTGTTACATAAAGGTTACATACATGACATCACCTCCCACTCAAAATCTTATTGGGATCATAGGTTAAGTCTCTCGGGTGGTCTACGCTCTCTCGTGGAATGCCGCAGTTGAGGCTCTGGCTGTTGAGCCTTGGTATGTGTGTCTGTCACCTGTGGTGATTCTGGCCTGTCCGGGCTGACCGCAGGGACTGTGCATGCTGCTGAATGTTCTTGTTGCTCATTCACTGGCGGTGGTGTGAATACCATCTCATGATCTTCCTCAGGTTCCTTAGTGTCCATACTGAACCTTTTTTTTACTTGGTCCAGATACTTGTGGCATATCTGCCCATTGTTAAGTTTAACCACTATGACCCTATTCCCCTCTTTATCTATTACAGTATCCACAAACCATTTGGGCCCCAAGGCCTGATTGGGAACAAATGCAGGGTCATCAATTTCTATACATCTCCCCCTTGAATTTCGGTCATGGTACTCGTTTTGGGACTGGCGCTTGCCCTCAACAATGTCGGACAGGACTGGATGAATGAGGGATAGCCGAGTTTTCAGTGTTCGTTTCATGAGTAACTCCGCGGGCAGGACCCCTGTGAGCGAGTGCGGTCGGGATCTATAGGCCAACAGGAGGCGCGATAGGCGGAATTGAAGGGAGGGTCCTTGAATCCGGAGCATGCCTTGCTTTATGATTTGGACCACACGTTCCGGCTGGCCATTGGAGGCTGGCTTGAATGGTGCTGTCCTGACATGGTTAATGCCATTACCCGACATGAACTCCCGGAATTCGTAGCTTGTGAAACATGGGCCATTATCACTAACAAGGATGTCCGGCAAGCCGTGGGTCACAAAGACCGCGCGCAGACTCTCCACAGTGGTGGATGTCGTACACGAATTCAAAATGATGCACTCGATCCATTTCGATCAACCACAATGAGAAACATTTTTCCCATGAACGGGCCCGCATAGTCTACGTGAATACGTGACCATGGCCTGGTGGGCTAGGGCCACGGACTGAGCGGGGCCTCCCTGGGGGCATTGCCCAGCTGGGCACATGTCATGCACCTGCGAAGTGTTCCAGGACTGAATCAATTCCCGGCCACCACACATGTGACCGGGCAATGGCCTTCATCAGCACGATGCCTGGTGCTCACTGTGGAGTTCTCTGATGAATGCCTCCCTGCCCCTCTGGAGCATGACTACTTGGCTGCCCCATAGTAGGCAGTCGGTTTGGATGGAGAGCTTAACGGTCTGACCTCCTCAGGGCATGCTCCGTGTGCGGGCACCCAATCCCCAGTCAGGACACATTTCGTAATCAAGGATAGGAGGGGATCTCTGTTGATCCAGATTTTGATCTGGCGGGCTGTGATGGGGGAGCCTACGCTGTCAAAGGCATCAACGGCCATGACCATCTCAGTGCTTTGCTCCGCTGCCCCCTCGGTGGTGGCCAGTGGAAGCCTGCTGAGCTTGTCAGCGCAATTTTCGGTGCCGGGCCAGAGCCGTATGGTGTAGTCATACGCAGCCAGCGTGAGAGCCCATCGCTGTATGCGAGCTGACGCATTGGCATTGACGGCCTTGCTGTCTGACAGCAGGGATGTTAACGGCTTGTGGTCTGTTTCTAATTCGAACCTCCTGCCAAAAAGGTACTGATGCATCTTTTTCACCCCATCGACACATGCGAGTGCTTCCTTCTCAACCATCCCATAACCCCGTTCAGCTTGAGAGAGCGACCTGGAGGCATAAGCCACAGGTTGTAGTTGGCCCTCAGCATTACCCTGCTGCAACACGCACCCAACCACATAGGACGATGCATCACATGTCAGAACCAATTTCTTACGGGGGTCGTACAGGGTCAACAACTTATTTGAACAAAGTAGGTTCCACGCCCGATTGAAAGCCCGTTCCTGACAGTCCCCCACAAAACCAATCACAACCCTTACACAGGAGCACGTGTAGCGGCTCCAACAATGTGCTTAAGTTCGGCAGGAAGTTCCCGAAATAGTTCAAGAGTCCCAGAAATGAACACAACTCCGATGTGTTGCAGGGCCTGGGCGCTCGTCGAATCACCTCTGTTTTGGATTCGGTAGGCCGAATCCCGTCTGCAGCAACCCTCCTGCCCAGAAACTCGACCTCGGGAGCCAAAAAACACACACTTAGACTTCTTGAGTAGCAGGCCTACCCAGTCCAGTCGGCGTAGCACCTCCTCCAGGTTGTGGAGGTGTTCTTCGATGTCACGACCGGTGATGAGGATGTCGTCTTAAAATACGATTGTTCCAGGAATGGATTTGAGCAGGCATTCCATGTTTCTTTGAAAAATCGCGGCCGCTGATCGAATGCCAAACGGACACCTGTTGTAAACAAACAGTCCCTTGTGCGAGGTGATGGTGGTCAGTAGTTTAGATTCGTCGGCCAGTTCTTGGGTCATGTAGGCTGAAGTGAGGTCCAACTTGGTGAACAGCTTGCCGCCTGCCAGCGTGGCAAAAAGCTCCTCTGCTCTTGGGAGCGGGTATTGGTCTTGTCGGGACACCCGGTTGATAGTGGCCTTGTAGTCGCCACAGATCCTGACCGAGCCATCCGCTTTTAGGACGGGAACAATGAGGCTTGCCCAGTCACTGAATTCAACGGGCAAAATTATGCCCTCTCTCGGCAACCGGTCCAACTCACTCTCAATTTTCTCCCGTATCACATACGGCTTTGTGGTGCACTGGTCTGGCGTCTGGGATGGTGTGTATCACTACTTTGGTACCTTTGAAAGTCCCGACGCCAGGTTGAAATAGTGATTCAAATTGCTGTAAGACCTGTGAGCATGAACTTCGCTCCACAGATGACATGGCATGCACATCCCCCCATTTCCAGTTCATCTCAGCTAACCAGCTCCTCCCCAACAGTGCGGGACCATTGCCCGAGACAATCCAGAGTGGCAGCCGGTTCACTGATCCATTGTGTGTGACAGCCAACATTGCACTGCCCAGCACTGGAATGATTTCTTTGGTGTACGTCCGTAATTGCGTCTCAATGCGTTCTAGTTTGGGTCTGCTGGCTTTGAATGGCCACAGCTTTTTGAATTGTTGAACACACACGAGTGACTGGCTGGCCCATGTGTCCAGCTCCATGTGTACAGGGATGCCGTTTAATAGGACTTTCATCATCATTGGTGACATTTTGGTATATGAGCTGTGAATGTTTGCCACATGAACCCGCTGAACTTCAGCGTCCATTGATTTGCCCCAAGCGTCATCCTGCCTCGCAGACCCCCCATCTGGTTCATCCGCCTCGTATATTCGCCTGGTTACAGGCTTTCTGCACATTCTGGCTAAATGGCCACTGAGGTTACAATTTCTACAGAAAAACTGTTGAAACCTGCAAGTCCTGGCAGCATGTCTGCCCCCACACCTCCAGCATGAACTGAGATTCCCATTGTTGTGCACAAAAGAGCTGTTGCAAGGCATTCCTCGCTGATTGTCTCTTTGACTGCTCTTGAGCACCCTGTTAGTGGGTGTCAATGGCCCCATCCCGGGCCGCATTGTCCACTGCGGGGTTGTAAATGTCCGATCAGCCTGCCATTGTCTCTGTTGGAGACTTACTCTTGGGTCTATTGCTGCCTGTTGTGTATCGAACTGCCCTTGCCTGCCTGCGGGGCTCTGTGTCGCGATGATATTGACTCCCTGATCCATCGCCACGTTGGAGGCAGAATTGCGCGCGTATATTATCTTGGTTTCCTCCTCCCCCGCCTTAAAAGTCTGAGCCATCAACGCCGCCGCTTCCAAGGTCAAGTTCTTGATCTCAATTAGCTTTCTGAAAATTCCAGCATGACCGATGCCCTCAATAAAGAAATCCCTTAGCATCTCCCCCCTGCAGGCATCTGTCAACTTGCAGAGGCTGGCCAAGTGGCGGAGGTCCGCAACAAAATCCGGTATGCTCCATCCTTCCCGACATCGGTGTGTATGGAATCTGTGTCGGGCCACGTGTATGCTGCTCGCCGGTTTGAGGTGCTCACCGATTTGCTTGCTTAGCTCTTCGAAGGTTTTGTCCGCCAGCTTCTCGGGTGCTAGCAGGTCTTTCATGAGCGCGTAAGTCTTAGGTCCACAGCTGGTCAGCAGATGAGCCCTTCGCTTGTCGGCTGTTGCGTCTCCCAGCCAGTCCTTCGTGACAAAACTCTGCTGTCGCCTCTCAATGAAATCGTCCCAGTCCTCACCAACACAGTACCGTTCATCTCTGCTGCCGGTGGCCATTCTTGTGGGTCGTTGATTCCCGTTTCTCGTCGCCAATGTAAAGTCCTTACACAATACCACAAATCCAAATGAGGCACATTCTATGGACAAGGTCACTCCATGATCTGAACCTTTATTCACAGGACTAAGAAGTGATGAGCCTGCGTGGGATCTCCCTTTATATACCTGGGTGACCAGGTGAGGAGTGTCTCCCACAAGTTCACCCCCTGTGGTCATTTCTTACGTATATACAGTATTGTAGTGTTGTTACATAAAGGTTACATACATGAAAATGGGGAAGGGGATGTAGTAACTCCTCCATCTGTACAGAGCTTCTGTGACCTCGCGGATGGAGCTATGAATGGCAAACTGGGAGATGTTGGAGATGTCCCCTGTTGCTCCCTGGGAGAATCCTTTGGCATAGAAATTGAGCACGATGGTGACCTTGACTGCCACTGAGAGAGCAGTCATCACCCTGGTCTGAGGCTCAAGGTTTGGTTGCAGCAGATGGCACAGCTCTGTGACCACGCCCTTGCTGAAGCGCAGCCTTCGAACACACTGTTCCTCAGTGAAATTGATGTAGGAGAACTGCTGCCTGGAAGGGTGAGGTCTACTGTTGACAGGCCTGTTGGGCCTTCTCCCTCTGGCCACAATTTGCTGCCTTTCCTCACTGTGCCTCTCCCTGTGCCTCTCCCTGTCTTGCCCCATGTCCTTCTGCCTGCCTTTCTCTCTGCCTTTCTCTCTGCTGTTGTCTCTGCTGTTGTCTCTGCTGTTGTCTCCACTTTTATCTTCGCTTAAGCGGCCTCCGACGGTGACATTGGAGCAGGAGGTTGAGTGCCAACACAGCCCCCATGAAATGAGATAAATGTTGTGATTTGAAATCTGTCCTGAATGATACAGGAGAATAGATAGGAGGCAGTCCTTGAAGTCAAAATTGATGTGTTCTGTCCACCAGCCACTCTGCCTATGTGTTAGCAAGCCTCAAAGAGTAATGTCCGACAGAATTGTTTTTCAAAATGGTGTCTTTAAATAGTGCTGCTCCAACCGACTCCTGACTCCAACGAGACAGCTGAGCCTGTCGTTGTCACCGGCGGGAGGTAAGTGAGGGTGCAGGGATGAATTTCACTTCTGGGGCAGTCGTGGAGCGCTGTGCACGGCGATGACGTCATTATCGCCGCGCACAGGAGAGCGGGACTCCTCTGGCAGGAATGAGGTGCTACCTCGTACCGCCTTCAAAACCCCTGCCCAATTCAGCGGGGCACACAGTTATCGCAAAAAACATTTTGCTCTCTGCTAGCGCCACCCGGAGGCACTAACAGCAGGTGCACAAGCGGCATATTTCTGCCCCCTATTTTCTTCCTTTTCTGTTTAGCGTTCTCCGAGTTAAGAATCCACATTATTAATTTTGGAGGGGGAGCACTATAAACATACGGGGGGCTGAAATTGCCCAATGCTGGAAATGGGGCACACCTACCGTGTTTCATCTGTTTTTACTGCCGCGGTTGTTACGGTGGCCTCTTGAACGAAATTCCGCTCTTTGGCATTTCTTTTTCAGCAGATGGCCATAATGGGGGCGGATGTGCGATGGTGAATGGAAGTTCGTGCACTAGAGGCACGGCGGGTGGAGTTTATGCCGCTGTCAGTCATCAGCGCAGCGTGTATGATGTCATCAAGGTGCCACGTCACTACGGCTCTCTCCTTCACTTTAAGGGGAGATCGATGCAATTCTTAAGTTTGGTCCACTGGGCCACCAGGAAGGGTTTCGGCCAGGCCAGCGGCCTGGTACGCAAGAGGGGGTTGCAGGCTGCCTGTTGGCGGCCCGGCCGAACCCGGGGGCATAATTGTTGGCCCGACATGGCAGTCAGCTGACAAAAGAAAACATGCCGGCCTCGGCAGTAGGCCTTCCCCTTTAATGGCAGCTGCGCCGCCATTTTAGAAGCACTGCAAACGCAGTGCGCCGGCAGAAAAAGCTGCTGAAGGCACCAAGCAGCGGCCGCAAGATTTTCTCGGTGGAATTTCGCGATCGGGGTTGGGAACATCGTCGGTGCACATGCTGATGATGCACTTAGGATGGATCGGCAGCAGTGGAGCGATAGTGGGGGGAAAGCTGGTCACCGCCGGGATACCACAGGAACGGAATTTTCAAAATGGCGGACATTCCACGAAAAATCGGCGGCCATTGCAGTCCGCAACGTGGCTGCTGATTTCCGGCGGTAACGGGCCTTAAGGGAAGGGGTAATTTCGGTAAGTTTTTAAGTTTTGATGAAGGGTCTCCAGCCAAAATATTAACCAATCTTTTCTGATGCTGACAGACCTCTTCGTGTAGTTCCAGCATTTTCTGTTTTTGTTTCAGATTTTCAGCTTTTTCAGTTTTATTTGTTTGTCTCTAAAGGATTTTCAAGTTGGTGTTATTACTTTATTTCTGTAATTTTCCAGCTTGTCAAGGCATAAAACTTTGAAGATTCTGTAATAAATTAATAACAGGAGATAGTTTTCTCAGTTGTCATAGTTTTCATACTTTTCATTTGAGTATGGATGCTTCACAAATGTTTACTTACTTACATATGTAGCTGCCTACAGGTATCTGTATGTTGGCAGTCAAATAGCAGCATGTAGTAATTTTGGAAAATGTAATTGCATTTATAAATGGATTTAGCAATTTCTACTCAGATCAGCTTCTATATCCAGATACTATTCAACAATCTGTACAGTGTGAAGTTATTTCCCTCTTCCAATTAAATACAGGGAAGAAAACCCTTCGGGCTGATTTTGCAGGGGGTCAGTGGGTGAAATCCGTGGCGGGTCAGGAGGGAAAGTGTTTTTTTTCCCCAGCTGGTTGGGACCCCACTGTCAACCTACCACCTCGCTCCTTTCCCCATGTCGGGACTGTCAGCGCAGAGCAGACCTGACACTCAGCGGTGGGTTCATAGCGGGGCACCCAACCCAGGTAATTAATGGCTTTTGTACAGCCACTTTAGAATGAAGTTCAGTTCACCTTCTGGATTTGATAGCTCACCCACAGGATTCCATCATCATCATCATCATCATAGCAGTCCCTTGGAATTGAGGAAGACTTACTTCCACTTTTAACATGAGTTCTTAGGTGGCTGAACAGTCCAATACAAGAACCACAGTCTCTGTCACAGGTGGGACAGACAGTGGTTGAAGGGAAGGGGTGGGTGGGACTGATTTGCCGCACGCTCCTTCCGCTGCCTGTGCTTGATTTCTGCATGCTCTCGGCGATGATACTCGAGGAGCTCAGCGCCCTCCCAGATGCACTTCCTCCACTTAGGGAGGTCTTTGGCCAGGGACTCCCAGGTGTCAGTGGGGATGTCGCACTTTATCAGGGAGGCTTTGAGTGTGTCCTTGTAACGTTTCCTCTGCCCACCTTTGGCTCGTTTGCTGTGAATGAGTTCCAGGTAGAGCGCTTGCTTTGGGAGTTTCGTGTCTGGTATGCGGACTATGTGGCCTGCCCAGCGGAACTGATCAAGTGTGGTCAGTGCTTCAATGCCGGGGATGTTGGCCTGGTCGAGGACACTAAGGTTGGTGCGTCTGTCCTCCTAGGGGATTTGTAGGATCTTGCGCAGACATAGCTGGTGGTATTTCTCCAGTGACTTGAGTGTCTACTGTACATGGTCCACATCTCTGAGCCATACAGGAGGGCAGGTATTACGACGGCCCTGTAGACCATGAGCTTGGTGACAGTTTTGACCGCCTAGTCTTCAAACACTCTTTTCCTCAGGCAGCCGAAGACTGCACTGGTGCACTGGAGGCGGTGTTGGATCTAGTCTCCAATGCCTGTTCTTGTTGATAGGAGGCTCCCGAGATAAGGGAAGTGGTCCACGTTGTTGAGCGCCGCGCCGTGGATCTTGATGACAGGGGGCGCAATGCTGTGCGGCGAGGACAGTCTGGTGGAGGACCTTTGTCTTACTGATGTTTACCGTGGTCATGGTCCATATCTGTCAAGTTGAGGTGGGAGTTCAGTGACCATTGAATGAACTGTTGAGTTGATAGCTTCAAATGTACAATAAAAGCTCCCGCCATACAGAGATATGTTCCCTCAGCCATAAACGCTTCCTCACTATATTTCCACAGCAGATTCACCATGCTTCAAGTCTTTACACAAACCTCCATCCAGTCTAACTTCATTACCTCTCTCACCATTGACAGATCACTTCCATCATCTCTACTTCATCTGCCATCTATTCCATCAGCATGGGTGCACTTTGTACTCTCTCACCTTGGCTCAGAATCCCACCACAATCAGCCCAAACACCAGCAGCACCAGGCACACCAGCAACACCAACAACAACACCACCAACCTTCTCTGCAATCACCTGATGCTGCACAGGACAGAGGGCATCAACACCCGACCACATTGCTGCCCAGGGCGCTAGGAATGCCCTCGTCATGGCCAGATTTTGTTAACTTTACGCTGTACACTCTGGCTGCCACATGATGCGCCAAATTGGCACCATCCCACACCAACACCATAAAGTATCCCTATAATGTCCAAGCCATTCATTTCACACTCATCACCATTGCGGGAGGGTACCATTATGTCTCACCTTTCACTGTGACTCACTAAGCCACTTCCAAAGGTGCACAAAAATCTGTCCAAGCACGCAAAGTGTTGAAAATAAAGATTTTAATGTTTGACAGCACATTAACAGAAAGTTTACCTGAACATTGCATAAAACATCCAAGTGCCTACCCTTTTGTGTTGTTAGTTGGTAGGATTGCATTACGATGGGGGTGAGAGTGAGGGGTGGCTACTTAGATGGGGATGTAATAATGTAAATAGAGAGAGAGGGATGGCTGGAGGTGCAAGGTAAGTTGGTGTGAATAAGGATGTGCAGGGGTAGGGTAAGGAAGGCAGAGTGATGGGGATGTGACAAGAGGCACAGCAGGATGAAATTGAGTGTGGCTTTGTACTAATGTTTTGTGATCTACTGAGATAGTTAAAATGTTTGCGGCACTGCACCCAGGTCCTCCAAACCACATCCCTACTTGTGCCCTCCTCTACAATGTGCAACCAGGCTGCGTTGGTGTCCTGGGGAGGCCTCTTCCACCCATTGGAAGAGAAGAGAACCTTGCTGCGTACTGTGACTCCCTCCATAAGTATCTGGAGGGAGTCATGGCATTGCCTGGGTGCAGCCCTGCACCTCAGTGCAGAAATTGTCAATGTTTGCAGCAGCTCAATGCTGTAGAACACTGACAGCACAAATGTCAAAATTAATTTGGCCATGGTCCCTTTAAGGAAACCGGCTGGTGACACGTCATCAATTGACGTCACCAGACCCGCGTCCTCTAATTGGCTGGCAAATGTGCTGGGCGGGCTTAATAAGCTCAATCAAATCATTTCAGAGGTCGGGATGGAGACAGCAGTGGGGTTGGGACTCACCACCGACGTCGGCCATCATGGAACTGCCAAAATCGCGACCTTCATATTGACAAGGCAACTTTCTGCAATTTAGAATTACATAGTGGTAAACAAGAAAACATATTCATTTTTAATTCGCTTTTCTCTGAAACGATCTTAAAACACATATTTTAAATACTTTGGTCTCAATTTTAATCCCCGCCCCAAGGGGTTAAAATATTAGGATTGGGCAAGATGACCCCATTGCCGCCCTTTTAAATTTTAAAGTGCATAATTCAGGGCATTGACGAGGCTCCCACAAAAGGCAGGCGGGGGCCTAATTAACATCCCAACGTCGTGGCCGGGCCTAATTAACATCCCAACATCATGGCCGGATGACATGATAAACACAGCAAATTAAATTTAACAGAAAGGAAGGGGTTGCAAAACCGAGGCAGCAGTGCCAGATCCCCAGGTAAGTGGCTTTATATAGCACTCAGTGCAGGCCAGGAGGAGCAGGAGTACTCCCCCTAGATCCCACAAAGAAGCCATTGGCCTCCCCCAAACTCTTCCTGCCTCCCCATTAATATGGGGGCCTCCTATATCAGCAGACAACAAAGGCCAATATAATGACAACCTTTAACAACCAACCTCTTGCAAAATATATTAGGAAATCACTTTCATCAAACCTACTTATTTGTCTGCATCACTTAAAATGGCACATTTATTCTCAACATTCACTCAAGGAACTTAGGAATAAATCTCAATGCTCTTCATATTTGCCTATAAGCTGTAAGCAATTACGTTATTTATCCATCAGCTTTGCCAGTAAAACAGTAAAACAATAGGATGTATTTCTTATCTCCCTTGGAAATAGTACCTGACTCTTTTGATAAGCGGTTATTTCATCTTTCCATTTAACTCCATTGAAGTGCATTCTGATATCTATAGTGAAAATTTTTCCTGTTGTAAGTGAAGATAAATTTGGTGATAAACTGGCAAGGGGAAGGTAATGCTCTTATTCCTTGAAAATATTTAAAGAATTAAATATCCAGAGAATGTACTGGGGAAGATATGTTAACATTTTTGAAATATCTAAGCAATATTTGCTTATGAATATATCTAATTTATAATATTTTTATGAAACCAAAAATGATGTAATTCAGATCGATTGCATTAGCACTAACAGGCCAGTGTACTTGTGAACACTAAATAATACACTGTTTTTCAATGTAACGTACATTCAGAAAGTACTTTAGAAAGCACTAAATGTCAGGGCTCAACTATTTGAAAATATACTGTATAAAATGATGCTGCTATGCAAAATAACAAACAGTACATGAGAATCGATGGTAATTACTTATGATGAATTACAGAATAAATCATATCTAGAGCACTCTCTTCACAAAATAATTAAAATGATGAAGGATTTATAAAACTATCACCAATTAATTTCTTGGCCCTGTGCGAAGGTGATATCATATAATCCCATTGTCTAGAATTGCACTAATCAATTAATCTAAATTACCCATTAAATTATATTCATTTACATATGTCATCTATTTTGTTGCCTAATTATTTAATCCCAAATTATTTATTTTCAGCATAGAACTTAATTACAGAATATCTCACTATCCAGCATACACATAATGCTAAGTAACACTTAATTCATAGGAATAAGGGCAATGCTCGATGAAAAAAGATCAAGGTCCATCTAGTTCTCCTTCTACCATTCTGGTACATGATAGAACGAGAAAAAGAGTTGTTGAATAATCATAGCAATCGATCTCTACCAATTAGTCTACAACAGAACCAGACATGAGGCAAGGACAAGTCCAGTGAGAGAAAGATTTGGGAGCCATAGATCCAAAGCCAGCTGTTCCCGCACCCCCAACCCCCCCGCCCTCCCCCCCCCCCCACCCCACAAATTCAGTTGCGAAGCAGGCAGATTGACCAGAATAGACTGTTTGGGGTAGAATTTCCACAGGAGTTTTTTCTGATCATCCACTGTAACTTCAAAAAGAAACTCCAGATAAATGGTGGAAATAGCCATTTTTGGACCTTTGCCCTGTTTCTCCGGAGGTTTCACCAATCTTCTGCCGAATTTACATAGAATATATAACACAGAAACAGCCCATTCGGCCCAAGCAATCTATGCTGGCGTTTATGTTTCACGCCTCCTCCCATCCTTCCTCAGCTAACTATCAGCATAACCTTCTATTCCCTTCTGCCTCATTTTCTTATCTAGCCTCCCCTTAAAAGCATCTATACTATTCGCTTCAACCATTCCCTGCGGTAACGAGTTCCACATTCTCACCACTCTTTGAGAAAAGAGATTTCTTCTGAATTCCCAATTTGATTTCTTGGTGACTAGCTTATATTGACAGCCTCTTGTTTTTCTCTTCCCCACAAGTGTGTCTACCCTATCAAAACCTTTCATAATTTTAAAGACCTCTATTAGGTCACTCCTCAGTCTTCTCTTAGCAAGAGAAAAGAAACCCAATCCTGTTCATCATTTTCTGATAGGTATAACCTTGCAGTTCTGCTATTATCCTCGTAAATCTTTTTTAAACCCTCTCCAGTGCATCTTTATCCTTTTTAAAGTATGGTGACCGGCGACTAGAACTTTACATATTGGCTTAGAAATTGCAGTCGGATGCCTCTGACCTGAAAAATTTCTCCGAATCTACCTGGTGGCCTGGCTGATTCGGAGACTTGTGGTTCTGGGCCTCTATGCGAAGGCCTGCATAGAGACCCACATATTCCAGGGACCTAAGCGCTTTGCATGCATCCCTGGGATCACGTGGGCTGGCCCAACCAATCAAAGTAGGGGGATTCCCATTCATACTTGTGGTGATTCCTTAAGTATGAATGGGAATACCCTCCAAAACACACAAACACTTCAAATAAAGTTTTTTTTAAATCACATATTTAAAATTAATCAAAATGGAATTTAATTAATTATTTAAAACAAAAGATAACATTTTTGAAAAATAAATTTACATGTTTTAAAGGGTCTAAAAATATTGAGCAGGATTTTAAATGTTTAAATGATTGAAAAAAAATTATTTTTCTGTCCTTTAAATGTCTTATGCTGGTAAATAGCAAATAGCCCAACTCTTCGCCCATTAATATAAATTGGGTATAATATTGGTCCCAGCACTAATCCTTGTGTGACCCCACGTTTCACCTTCTGCCACTCTGAATAGCTATCCCTTTACCCCTACTCTCTGCTTTCTGTGTCTTCTGAAATCAGGTGATATAGCAGCAGAAATGAAGGGAAATGGGGTAGACAACTCTACCGACATGAATAAAGTTCAACCCCCAATCTCTATATCAATTAGCTTGTTCTGTCATATGTAGCCGACTTCATGTGTTCAAGAATATCCAGTTGATGATAAAATAACACCCTATTCTATGATTTAACCAGAGCAGCAAAAAGTGGGAGATAACAAGGGAAATAATTCATAAAAATGTGTCTTCCTGTGGCTGAAGGTTCTTATGTCTACATATATAATGCCGTGTTGAGAACTTGGCCCAAACTTCCTCCTCAGCCACTGTTGCAGCATTAATTGGGAAGTAGGTTTCTGCACGATGGCTAGTTAGAATGCAAATGAATCCAGACAATTTTCTAGGTTTAGCACATTAGCATGCATTGGCACTTCCCCAGGCACAGGCACACTCCTGAAAATTAACATACATCCCAGACCGAGAGAAGAAGCCGGAGGAGCACAGCTTTGTTGATCTGCCAGACATTCACTAAGAAGCTATACAGAAAAAATAAACGCTGACTTCTCTCCATTATGCACCCTGAGTATACCAATTTTCCAGGTGCAAGGTACAGGAAAAAAATGTGGAGACCTATTGCACTAGTTCTCTGCTATGGGGACTTCTGGCCACTGTGCAGAGGTGGGAGGAGATTGTTGGCATCTCTTTCTCCGATCCTCCAATCTGAGGGGATGGCCACACACTCTAAAGGCTCAACTTTGCCCAACCCCTTTTGTCGGCGCACTTATCTTATGTGCGCCGACTTTGCGCGCTGGAAACGGTGCCGGAAAAAAGTTGCCTTATCCTGGCCACTCTTCCGAGTCCCCGGAGTCCCAGCGTGGCGTCCATTCTGAAGTGGGGTGGCGGAGCAACAGGCCAGCGCCGAAAACAGTGCCGGCACCTGCGCGCATGTACAGTGAAGTCTGCGTGCATGCTCCTGCCCTCCCAGCGTGTCCTGCGGGCTGTGAGCAGGACCCGATGCTCGCAGCCCCTATCCTCGGCCGAAGGGATGCCCCACTCTCGCCACACCCTATCCCCGACCGAGTGGCTTCCTGCACTGGCCGGCCGGCCCGCTGAATTCCTGGGCCGAGGTAGGACTTCAGTTTTATTTGTTATTCATTGATGGTTGTGCTTGAGAGTTTTGTTTGGGGGTGGGGGGGGCAGGGAGGAGGAGAGTTTTGGGGGTGGGGAGAAAGAGTGTTTTGGAGGTGGGGGGTGGAGAAAGAGTGTTTTGTATACCAGAATCTCTCTCTCTCTCTCCCTCTCTCTCTGGCTACCCCTCCCCGGTGACATCGCGGCCAGCATTTCTCTCTCTCTCTCACTACCCGCCCCCTGCACCCCCCTCCTCCCCCGGCCAGGTGACATTGCGGCCAGCAGCTCGCATTTCTCCGATTGCTCTGGACTCCCGGTGCGCGTCTTCCCTACCCTATCCCAGGCCAAATGGCCTCACGCACAGGCCGGCCCGTTGCCTTCCCAGGCCAATTTCAAAGATTAAGGTAGGATTTACTTCATTGTTATTAGTGTTTTAATGGTTTGAGCTTTTCCTTGCAATATTTGGTGTTTGGTTGTTGAGGTCCTCTCCAGTTCCCTTCCCTCCCCTATCCCTGCCCTAATGTCTGCCGAATGTGCGCTGCTTTTTCTTCACTGCCCACAAGATTTTTCAGAGTTGGCCACATGTGCTGACCTAAGTCGATTTGGAGTAAATGGCAAAACTGGCGTAAGTGTGGGAACAGCCCCTTTTGAAAAAAAAACTGACCTAAAAAAAAATCATACCTAACTGACTTACTCTGGAGCAAATTTTGGCGGGGAAATGGCATTTTTTTTACATATACCAGAAAAAACAACTTACTCCAAAATAATTGATGCAAGTCATGGCCAAAGTTGAGCCCTAAATCCCAGGGGATTGATGCGGGCGCATCCTGGAATCACTCCTGCATTATTCACCTTTGATTCAAATATTCTTGCCTACTTCAGCTGGGAGCTCACCCCCACAACCAGAGGCTACCCCAGAGGTATGCGAAGTGCACAAAGAGGATGGAGATATGGTGTAATAGGTCACGACCCATTCTCCTTTGCTTTGCACCTGGGAATAGACATACCTAAAGAAACTCAGATTTTCTTTGTTCTACACAATGTGCCACATTCAGTCAATGTGCCGCATTCTGCATCATGGGAATTTAATATTGCTTTATATAATTCTCTCTAGATTGGAGATGACAAAGAAATGCTCTTGAATATGAAATTGGAAAAATTAGGAAACATTTTTATTTTGCGTTGGAAAACAGGTTTTGTTTATACATTTTACCCAAATTTATTTAAGAATGTTGGAGCAGAAATTGTGGTTGGAGATGTCCCATGAGCGGATGCCTCCAACCTGCACAAAATCTATGAACTTACTTGAAGGTCCAGGAGGTTTGGAGAGTTGTGGTCCTTGGCTTCTCCGGGTAGTGGCCCACGTATCCCAGAGGCACATACAGTTCGCAAACGCCTCTGGGATCACGTGGATCGGTCCAACTAATGAAAAAAGGGGGATCCCCAATTCATACGTACGGTGATTCCGTATGTTCGGAAACTCCATAAGTATGAATGGAAATATCCACCAAAATACACGGACACTTAAAATAAATGTAAAAATCATTGCATATTTAAAATTAATCAAAATGGCATTTAATTAAATATTTAAAACGAAAACTTAATTTACGAAAATTAAAAATGAACTTACCTTATTTAACAGGTTTTTAAATGTATAAATTATCGAAAAAAAATATTTTTATGTCCTTTAAAACTCTTACACTGGTAAAAGCAGGCCTTATGCCTTCTTTTATCAGCTATAAGGAGGAAGTCCTAACTGGAACAAGGAGAGCATGCCAGGAGATCTCAGAGATGCCATAATCGTGATCATTTTCAAAAAAGGGGACAAGTCCAACTGCAGCAACTACAGAAGAATTTCCCTGCTGTCGGCCACTGGGAAAGTTATCGCAAGAATTCTCCTTAACCGTTTTCTCCCTGTGGCTGAAGAGCTCCTCCCAGAGTCACAATGCGGAGTCCATCCACTAAGGGGTAGAACGAACATGATCTTCACCACGCAACAACTATAAGAGAAATGCAGAGAACAGCACCAACCCTTGTATATGGCTTTCTTTGACCTCACAAAGTCCTTTGACGCTGTCAACCTTGAGGGACTATGGAGCATCTTCCTCCGTTTCGGCTGCACCCAAAAGTTTGTCACCTGCTCTGTGACGACATGCTATAAGGGGTGGTCCCGGGGGTCAGGTTCACCTCTGATCTACTTGAGCGGGTCTAATCACTCCCACTCCCTTGAGTTCTAGACTCTAGGTTTATTTGGGGGGTGTGATAAAGTGCAAAGGACAACTGGTTTGATGCAAAAGAACTTTGGCTTTATTGCAGACAAGAAAATACAATGTTAAACATAATCACTCTATTAAAGAACAATACATTATACATTCAAAGGGGGTTACAGTAAGAATTACACCTCCTACCTCCCAATAACTAATCCTAGCTAGGTTAGACTCCAGTACAGGCAGGGACTATGCTTACCAATCCTTTCTGGCCAGTTAGCAGTAGTTCACGATTTCGGGGTTCGTTGAATTCTGTAGGTACTGCTTGGCATACCCCGAACATCGGAGAAGACTTCTTACTGCGCAATCTTCAATTGGGTTGAGTCCGCTGATGCGGTAAGACGTGTTTTGGATCTAGGGGTAAGTACCTGGTTTTGTTCATTAGAAATAGGTTCAAAGTCTCTTTAGGTAATGTTTTCACCTGTTGGTAGTCAGGCCTTAGATTGTAGAGTGGAAACTTTCGATTCTTCGGTTTCTTCCTGTTGAAGTTTTGTTTCGATTTTGGTTGATCGTGGTGGTTTTTCGTTGGTACCACGTTGACTGTGGTTGGTTGCTGCCGCATGATGTCCTTCCTTCCTTCAGGACTTCAGGGCTGGAGAAGTTAGTTTTCAACTGTCGCATTGGTCTCTCTCCCTTCTTGATGGAATACTTGCAGTATAGCACCTGGTGTAGTATGGCATACCCTCTATTAAAACAGGGGGCCAGTTATATGGTTTGAATTGTTCTAATCTTCGTGCCAAATCAGTCTCGAATTCTTTGTTTAAATTTGGCGGGCTTGACTTTTCTTTGCAATATTTTGGAGGGCTTGTTAAAAGTTAATATGTCTTGGGTGGGTTGCATTTCTAAAACTGTTTCCTGATGGAAATATTAGCTTGGTAATCGCAATGTCCTTTTGTGCATAGTTTTTCGCATACAGGCTGCAATGGGCCCTTTGTTCTTATTCATGTTGAAGATGGCTTTTCTCAGTTTGGTTTGATGGCTGGCCATCTCTGAGTTATTGTTGTAATGTAAATGTCTCTTGTGGAGAAGGGTTTTCGAATGTCCATTCCTCCAGACAATTTAACTTAGTCCCAACACCCAGACAGTTCCAATAATCAAGCTGACTTCTTTAGTTTCTTAGGCCTGCCCACAGGCTTGAATTTGACTTGTAAAAGTCCAAAATTCGATTACAGTTCGTAGTTTCTTCCATAAGCACTTCAGGATTTCAAAGTTTCCAGTAGGTAGTCGCAAATTAAATTTCCTTTCGAACAAGCCCAAACACTGGGGGGAGTTCTCGTGAATTTTGCACCCTCCAGTCCTTCCTGTTGACACTCTTCATTCTTGAGTGTCAAACAAGGTAAGCAAAATTCCTGATCCCGAGAGTCAAACACCCCTGCTTTTATACCAGCTAAATATTAACGTGCATCCCCCATTGAAATGCAATGCAATTTACAGGCGAATATAATCACTAAAATTCGGTTACAGAATAGAGGGGGTACGATGCCCCTCTTTTACTCCGTTTTCACAGTAAAATAACGGTATACAGTCAAACACCACTGTAAGTTCAGTAAAATAAAGGTACATAGCCAAATATATTTTAAGTTCAGTAAAAATAAAGGTACATACTCAAACACATTTTAAGTAACACCCTTACAGCACCCAATATATTGCGGTTTACAGCAGGTATAATCAAACACTTATTAAACATGGCAGTATGGTGTCACCCCTGTAGGGGGTTTCCCGTGGATTTTCGAACCTTACACTCCTCCCTGCGTGATTCCCAAGTTCGGCCAAGGGGCGTACAGCACCCTTTGGTGCCTGACCTGACGGCCTCTGCGTTTCACTCGGCAAGTGAGACACCATAAGTAAAGAATAATCAATCGCGAGTTGACAGATAACTAAAGTATGGGAAGCGATTCGAATCCAGACTGGGACCTCTATATTTCTGAAAAGGTCCTACCAAGGTGGAATTGTGATCTCGAGAATCTTTTTCCCTATCTCAATTGTTTTCTGTTCTAGAGTGTCGAAGTGTTTTTGTGAGATAATTCCAGCTTTTAGCAAAGCGGTAAGATGTTCGGGTAGAGGAGGAATTGCATAGCCAAAATGTACAACATAATCCTGCAGGTTTGTAATGTTTTCCTTCACAGTGCGGTGGACAGTGGAGGGTTCAGGAATGGAGACAATCCGTTCATGGGCCACTTGAACTGATGCCACAGGTTTAAAGCAAAAAGTGCTGTCACTCACCAGACACCAGAAGTGTCCATGTTGGTAGTGGAGCGCACTGGTGGTGACACAATATGTTGCACCCGCTGTGTATGCTACCTGTGGAGGGACGTGGTCTTGTGTCATTACCTCCATGGTGCAGTTAATAGACTGTGCGGCAGCAGCTTTAAACCCACACTGTTACTTTGAATGGGCACTCCAGTACTGGGGACACAATATTACGTGTGCACCCCGGCTCCAGCACCGGGAGAGGTCAGTACCCGTTACAGCGTGCTCCCACTTTATGACATAGGGTGGGACCACTGTGAAACGAATGCATGCACCTCCCTGAATAATTCCAATGTTCTCCACCCGGTGTACCAGTGCGGGTCGGGCTGTCCCACCCATGACCGACGTCCTTCGTACTATCCCCATAATGGTGTGGTTAGATTTCCCACAGTCTACTGGACAGGGTAGGCTTCAGAGGCTAGGTGGAGCTGGCATGGGCTTAGTGAATTGCTGTACGGGTGGAGGGCTGCGAGGTGATTGTTCCTGATCCAGGAGGGGATGACACCTTGTTTTAAATCCTCCAGGTTGTTGCGGCCCTCACCCAACAACCATGCCCCATATAGTACGCACACCTCGTTCTGTGCAGCCTGGTCCTCGTGTAGTTCTGAACCTACTTCTCTGTTCTCTTGTTTCAGGATTTTCCTCAATTGGTTCTTTAAACTGTTTATCTGTGTTTGTAGTGCTATGTCATCTAGGCTATTTATTACAGAGAATCCTGTATTGTAGGCAGTGAATACGCCGTTTATGATTCCCCTTCTAGTCTCCCCGAGCCCATAATGTCCCTAGCATTTAGGGTGTATAGGTCTGCTTTGTCTACATTTCCGAAATCTAATTCATAAAATTTCTTGAACGTATCTCTAAGTAGGGCCTGGTATAGCAGCTCTGTTTCCTTCGGGCACCATGCAGGTAGGTGTATCTCAGTAAGGTTTAAAATTACTGAAGCTACCGCATAATGTATCTACTGGTATAACACATTTTCGGTCGGTACCAATACTAATCCATTTCCAGGTCCCTTGATGGTGGTAGGACACCTTTCTATTACTGTACGTATTGGCGGGGTCGTGCGCAAGGGTTTCTTAATGTGTGCGTGAATTGGGAGTGGGGAGTGTGGGACCGCGCCCCCATGTAGGCTAGAATCCCACCCCATCCCTTCCCCTTCATCTTGCCATTGCCTGGCGAAGGCGATCGATATGTCTGCGGAACAAATATTCTCTGATCCCCACATGCAAACGTAAATTCCTTGTTCGGATTCCCACCATTTGTCCCAACACACTTTTAATCCTCACCGTGTCCCTGTGATGGTGCAGTACGTATCATTACCGAGTCTTTCCCAGTCCGATTCCTGGTCCCATGTGTCCTTGCTGAGTTTTCTGAGCCACCACCATCTTCCCAGGGGAATCTTTCCTTTGCAAGTCAAACATACAGGTTTTCCCTCTGTAACACTGATTCAGGCAGCGATGATCCGTATCCGAGGGCATGGAACTGAGGCCTCCCCGTAGGTAAAACCTTCCTCGCTGGAATAGCGGGTAGAGTTAGATCCCAGCCACCCTGGCCATCTTCCCTCGTGGGCATAAACGACGAGTTCTTCCACACCTGGGGTGCCACCCCCAGCGATTACGATCGGTGCTCTCCCTCCTGAACACTCGTAAATGAGGGATTCTTCCACGTCTCCTCGGTCGCCGCTGCTCATCCTTATCAGGGCGAGCAGGAATAGGATCCTTCTCATGTTGTTCTCCTTCCTGTAGAGGCACATAAAACAGATTGTCTAGTCCTGAGAAAGCTCTCTGGCTTGACAAAGATGGCCGAGTTCCAAATTAGGCTCTCTTCCTTTCAGACACAGTATAGTCTTTAATCGACTGGCTGTCTTATTCAGTTCCTTGTAGACTGATGTCTGCTTCTAACTTTTGCTCTTATCTTACCGGTGCTTCCTTAATAGCTATACCGGTGGATTCTTTCTACTCCCGGGTATTACCAGGCCTGTGCCTCTTTTAACAGCTACACAGGTAGATTCTTTTCCTTACCTCAGTAACTAATACATATATACTTATCATTACACAGATAATCTTACACTACTCTAAATTACTCACTAGCCATTCTTAAATTCACATTGTCCTATATATGTACATCTGCCACCTGTCTCAGGGTGGCCAGGTTAATTCCTGCCTTCTTTCTTTTTTCTTTTGCCTCTGGGTGTCCAGCAGGGCTGGTAGTAAGTCGGCCTGCACCGCCGGACACCGAGTGCCCTGACTGGACATGGGTCTAAGTCCCACACTATCAGGGGGACGTCCCCTCCGGGGCTACAGCACATCGCTCCTTTGAGGGTGGCTGCCTGGTTCATTTCTTCCCCTGGGGGTTCTGCCTGGTCGAGGGCGATGGGCTGGGGACTCTCATTTGGAGGCGGGTCCACCGCTATCTCTTCTGGGGGTCCCTAGTTGCCCGAGGCTACTGGATGGGTGTCCCTGCTCACGGGCTGGTCCCTGACCGTAGGTGCCCTTTTGCAGTTGGTCCCTGTCCTGGGGCTGAACCATTCAAATTGTAGCGCTGGTGACCACGGTGCCTTTGGCCGTGGTGTGCGGGGAGTCCTTCTAAAGGCTTCAGCTGCTGGGGGTGTGTCCGAGTCCCAAATGATTGGGGGGACTGCTTCTCCAGTAACACAGTTCACCGCCCCTCTAGGTGCAGTCTGAGGGTCTGCCATGTCCCCTGTGGGAATTCTACAGTCAGGGGTCGTTGGCTGGGGGTCCCTGCCTTTAGTACGATTTGTCGCTTTTGGCTGTCCCTTACGTTTAGCTGCTGCCCTTGGGTTGAAAAGTTTGCACTGATTTATGTGGAACCACTTTGTACGGCGGGGCAGTTTTATGGCATAGACCATGGGGCTTGCCTTGTTGCCAATGTGGTACGGTCCCATGGACAGTGCCTCAAAGACCCCTACTCTAGCGTAGTTCCTTACCATAACCTGCTCCCATATCTCCCATTTGTGGTGTTTGCAGGATTCTAATCGCAGTCGATTGCTCCGATGCTGTTTTCCATTATTGTTAGCAGCCTGCCAGTGAATCTGTTTAAGGTGTTCAAACAGATTCCTGACAAAGCTGTCCCGGTTTGCTTCCTTAAGCTGACTTTCCGTGAGTACCGGGGCTAACACATGGGTGGGGGTTCGCATGGCTCTGCCGGTCATGAGCTCATACGGGGAGTACCCGGTGTTCTTTGACTGACTGGCCTGGATCCCCATGAGGACCAGCGGTCGGACCTCTACCCACCCTTTGGGTGAGATCCCTGTCTCTTTGCGCAGCCTTTCTTTGATGGTGCGGCTTAAATGCTCCACAGGCCCGGATGACTGCGCGTTGTGGGCGACATGCCATTTTCCTTTGATGCCAAGTACCTTAAGGGTCTCCTGCATCACCTGCCCGGTGAAGTGACTCCCTTGGTCGCACTCCACGTATTGTGGTAGTCTCCAGCGGGAGAACACCTCTCTGACCAGGATCCTGGCTGTTCCCAGGGCAGTGGCTGTTCGACATAGGAAGGCTTCCACCCATTCGATGAATACATCCACCAATACTAGGCAGTATTGTAGCCTCCCTGGAAATTGGGTAGGGGTCTGATGTAATTGATTTGGATCGACTGCCAGGGTCCCTCTACCCTCCTGATATGTCCCATCGATAGTGTTCTTTTCTGTGTGTCGGGGTTGTTGGCCGCGTACACCAGACAGCTGGCACAGAACTTGCGGATGTCTTCCCTGAGTCCTGACCACCATCCTGCCTGTTCCACTCGTTGCCAAGTGGTCTCAGGTCTGGGGTGTCCTGCTCCTGGACCCTCGTGGGCCAGCTGGAGGAATTCTCTCCAGTGTTGTTGCGGTACTACCCATTGCTCCTCCCTGAACAGCATGCCTTCTTTAATGGCAATTGCTACGGTGCCGTATGGGCCGTCTATCCTTTCCCCTTTAGCTAGCGTGTTCAGGACAGTTTTGAGGACAGGGTCTTGGGTCTGGACCATTTTTAGGTCCAGGGGCAAAGCTATCCCTGCCTTCCCTGCCGTCCCTATCCTGCCCCTGACTGCTGCGATGGGTCCTGGGTTGTATGGATCCCAGAGCTTGCCCATGCGGGCACCTTGCTTAGCCAACATGTCAACCTGATAGTTTCCCTCGCTATGGGGTTCGGTGGTGGAATGTGCCTTCACCTTATGTATATAGATATTCTCTTCCTCCCCTAAGGCTTTCATAATCTTTTCCAGTAGGGGCTTAATTGCCAGGGGTCTCCCGTCTGCAGATGTGTATCCGCGGCGGGACCAAATAGCCAGGTACTCCGTACATGAATTCCGCGTGAACATACTATCCGAGCAAATCGTGTATGGGATAGGGAATTCTTTGGGGTGTGTGACTATATACACCATCGCAGACAGTTCAGCGTGCTTGGCGCTCATAGTACTGGGGACTTTAATCGCCAGGACAATGCCTGCCTCGGTGTCATAAACTCCGCAACCGGTGAGTCATTAACCCGCAGATACCATGCTTGAACCGTCCACATAGATCTCTCGGCATGTGGGGTGTAACCCAGCCCGAAAGCCTATGTTAATTTCCCATACCCCTTCTACAGAACACCGGTGGGCTGTCCCTGGATAAATCATGTTGGCTGCGAGTCTTGGCTCGCAGAGACCCTTTACTCTTAGGTCCATTTGAGAGAGGAGCAAGGTCCAGCGAGCAATGTGGGCTGTCCTGTCCTTGATTCTCCCATCCCATTTGGGTGGGCGTATGGTGGGTCAGGAGTGTAAGAGGGGACCCCCCTGTGAAGATCAATGATCTTTTCACAGCCCAGTGAGTGGCTAGGAGGTGCCCCTCACAGTTGGAGTATCCCTTCTCCACATCCGTGAGTATCCTGGAGGAGTAGATCACTGGTCTCAGCCGGCCGTGCCGCTCTTGGGGCAGTACTGTGCTCAGGCTGTCCCCACTGGCTGCTACCTCCAGGAAAAACTCTTTATCCCTAGAGCTCGCGCGGTCTGAAGGTCTTTCTTGAGTTGGATAAATGCTGCCTCGCAACCTTTATCCCATTCCCACTCCACTCCCTTGCGTAGGAGTCAGAGCAGAGGGGCTGCGGTGGCTGCATAACCCTCAATGAAATCTCTGCAGTATCCGGTTAGCCCTAGAAAAGATCTTACTCCTGTTACTGTGTTGGGGGCGGGTAACTTCTGCACTGCTTCCCTTCAAGCTTTGTCCGTGGCTCTTTCCCCAGCACGCACAGCCAGTCCCAGGAATTTTACTTTCTTCAGGCCGATCTGTGCCTTCTTGGGGTTTACTTTATACCCTTCTTCTTTCACAGCTCCAACAGTTCAGCCAGCAGTGGGCCATGCTCCTCCCCCTCAGAGAAATATAGAAACATAGAAACATAGAAAATAGGTGCAAGAGTAGGCCATTCGGCCCTTCGAGCCTGCACCGCCATTCAACAAGATCAGGCTGATCACCCACCCCAGCACCTCCCCCCCACTCCCCTCCACACCCCCTGACCGCCCCCAGCCGCAAGGACCACATCCAACTCCCTCCCGAACACATCCAATGAACTGGCATCAACAACTCTCCGTGGCAGGGAACCCCAAAGGCCAACAACTCCCCGAGTGAAGAAGTCTCTCCCAAACCCAGCCCCAAACAGCCCACCCGCCATCCCAAGAGCGTGCCCCCCACCTGCTCCGGACCCACCCAACACCGGGAACACTCCCCCCGCACCCAACCCGCCCCGTCCCGTCAGAATCCTTCCCAAATGCCGAACACCCCCGGATGTCAAGCCCCCAGCCCCGGCCACCCCGGAGCCACGCCCCCGCGATGCCAACCACACCACATCCATCAACCGCCATCTGCACAGTCAACCCGTCCACCCCACTCTGAACACTCCCCGCACCGAGGCACAGAGCCCCCAGGCCCAACCCTCCAACACACTTCACGCCCCCAGACCTCCGCTGCAATGTGGCCCCTCCTGTCCCCCTCCCTGGGTTTCTCTACCCCCCACCTCCACCACTCTCCCCTCCATCCCCCGCCCCCGCCTCCCCTCATCTCCTCATCTTCCCTCTGCCTCCCCGCACAGGCTCCTATTTTGGGGGCGGTAACCTTCTGGGGCAGGGAATTTCAGCCCCCAGCGTGGAAGTCCTGCTCCCGCCGCAGAATTGGCCTTACCGCCCCTCAATGAAAGCGGAATGCAATTTCCCACACTCCACTTCCTTTGGGGGCAGTTACCGGGGCACGACTGGATGCTCCTGTAACAGTGGGAACTGGTGCTCTCCACTCTCCCGTCCTGTGACAGTTTGAACTGGTGCTCTCCACTCTCTGTCCTGTGACAGTTGGAACTGGTGCTCTCCACTCTCTGTCCTGTGACAGTTTGAACTGGTGCTCTCCACTCTCTGTCCTGTGACAGTTGGAACTGGTGCTCTCCACTCTCCCGTCCTGTGACAGTTGGAACTTGTGCTCTCCACTCTCTGTCCTGTGACAGTTTGAACTGGTGCTCTCCACTCTCCCGTCCTGTGACAGTTGGAACTGGTGCTCTCCACTCTCTGTCCTGTGACAGTTGGAACTGGTGCTCTCCACTCTCCCGTCCTGTGACAGTTGGAACTGGTGCTCTCCACTCTCTGTCCTGTGACAGTTGGAACTGGTGCTCTCCACTCTCCCGTCCTGTGACAGTTGGAACTGGTGCTCTCCACTCTCTGTCCTGTGACAGTTGGAACTGGTGCTCTCCACTCTCTGTCCTGTGACAGTTGGAACTGGTGCTCTCCACCCTCCCGTCCTGTGACAGTTTGAACTGGTGCTCTCCACTCTCTGTTCTGTGACAGTTTGAACTGGTGCTCTCCACCCTCCTGTCCTGTGACAGTTTGAACTGGTGCTCTCCACTCTCTGTCCTGTGACATTTTGAACTGGTGCTCTCCACTCTCTGTCCTGTGACAGTTGGAACTGGTGCTCTCCACTCTCTGTCCTATGACAGTTGGAACTTGTGCTCTCCACTCTCTGTCCTGTGACAGTTTGAACTGGTGCTCTCCACTCTCTGTTCTGTGACTGTTTGAACTGGTGCTCTCCACTCTCTGTCCTGTGACATTTTGAACTGGTGCTCTCCACTCTCTGTCCTGTGACAGTTTGAACTGGTGCTCTCCACTCTCTGTCCTGTGACAGTTGGAACTGGTGCTCTCCACCCTCCCGTCCTGTGACAGTTTGAACTGGTGCTCTCCACTCTCTGTTCTGTGACAGTTTGAACTGGTGCTCTCCACCCTCCTGTCCTGTGACAGTTTGAACTGGTGCTCTCCACTCTCTGTCCTGTGACATTTTGAACTGGTGCTCTCCACTCTCTGTCCTGTGACAGTTGGAACTGGTGCTCTCCACTCTCTGTCCTATGACAGTTGGAACTTGTGCTCTCCACTCTCTGTCCTGTGACAGTTTGAACTGGTGCTCTCCACTCTCTGTTCTGTGACTGTTTGAACTGGTGCTCTCCACTCTCTGTCCTGTGACATTTTGAACTGGTGCTCTCCACTCTCTGTCCTGTGACAGTTGGAACTGGTGCTCTCCACTCTCTGTCCTGTGACAGTTTGAACTGGTGCTCTCCACCCTCCTGTCCTGTGACAGTTTGAACTGGTGCTCTCCACCCTCCCGTCCTGTGACAGTTTGAACTGGTGCTCTCCACTCTCTGTCCTGTGACAGTTTGAACTGGTGCTCTCCACCCTCCTGTCCTGTGACAGTTGGAACTGGTGCTCTCCACTCTCCCATCCTGTTACAGTTTGAACTGGTGCTCTCCACCCTCCTGTCCTGTGACAGTTGGAACTGGTGCTCTCCACTCTCCCGTCCTGTGACAGTTGGAACTGGTGCTCTCCACCCTCCCGTCCTGTGACTGTTTGAACTGGTGCTCTCCACTCTCTGTCCTGTGACAGTTTGAACTGGTGCTCTCCACCCTCCTGTCCTGTGACAGTTTGAACTGGTGCTCTCCACCCTCCTGTCCTGTGACAGTTTGAACTGGTGCTCTCCACCCTCCCATCCTGTGACTGTTTGAACTGGTGCTCTCCACTCTCTGTCCTGTGACAGTTTGAACTGGTGCTCTCCACTCTCTGTCCTGTGACAGTTTGAACTGGTGCTCTCCACCCTCCTGTCCTGTGACAGTTTGAACTGGTGCTCTCCACTCTCCCGTCCTGTGACAGTTGGAACTGGTGCTCTCCACTCTCCCGTCCTGTGACTGTTTGAACTGGTGCTCTCCACTCTCTGTCCTGTGACAGTTGGAACTGGTGCTCTCCACTCTCATCGGTGAACAGTAGCAGGTCATCCACATATTGTACGAGCTGCTGGGGTCTGCTGAAGCTCTTTAAACAGTTGGCCATACACTGATGGAAAATACTGGGGCTGTTGTGGAAGCCCTGAGGGAGACAGTTCCAAGTGTGTTGCTGTCCTTTAAAGGTAAAAGCAAACTTGTACTGATCTTCCCTTCTTAAAGGTATTGACCAGAACCCGTTGGAAATATCCAGCAGCGTGAAGGTGGTTGCGGAGGCTGGGATACTTCCAATGAGGTCGGCGACAGCAGCAATGGTGGGTGCACAGGCGGGGATGTTAAGGTTGAGTGCTCGATAGTCAACCGTGGCTCTCCAGGAGTTGTCCGGTATCTTAACCGGCCACAATGGAGAGTTCACATGGGTAGCTATTGGTCTCAATACCCCCTGTTTAACTAAAGAACCCAAGGCTGTTTCCATGTCTGCCTCCGCCTCCCTGGGGAAGTTGTACTGTTTCTGTGATCGGGTCATGGGTTCCCCATCTATGCTAACCTCAACCCCGTTTATTCTCCCAGTCGTGTTTGTGAGTGGCAAAAGCTGCAAGGTTTTTCCTCGTATATTCTTGGTACTCTTTTGGAGTGTTGCTGACCAGTGATTCAAGGTCGTAACCCTCCTTTGGCTTCATGGTGCACACCGTCCCTTTACCCTGTTTTCCCGGGATAACCATGACCTCACTCTCCTGTCTCATAGAGACTGATCCCCACAGGCAGTGGTTTCTTAAATCCACTAGGATCCCGTGGCCAAGATGAAGTCAACCCCCAGGGTCCCTTTCTCTTCCTGTTCCCACTTCATCAGGACACCAGTCCACTTAGTGTGGAGTGTACCTAAATGAATGGAGAGCTGAACGGAGAATGAGCCAGTCTGTTCAGTGTCTGTGAAACCCACCAACTGTAGGGGACCCAGTTGGACAGAAGTGAGGCGACGGTGTCCAGCAGGTAAGTTCCTTTCACCTTTGCACCTCCATCTGTACGGTCGGTCTCCCCCACACATCATACTCGAGGGCACACAGGTGGACAGGCTGCGCCTGTCCTAGTCATGGTTTTGGTTTGGAGGGGGTAGATGGGATTTCGGTACCGATGGCGGTGGCTATCTTCCCAGGGCCATCTAACATGGTTCGGAGTGCGTTCAGAAAGGTATAGAAACATAGAAAATAGGTGCAGGAGTAGGCCATTCGACCCTTCTAGCCTGCACCGCCATTCAATGAGTTCATGGATCAACATGCAACTTCAGTACACCATTCCTGCTTTCTCACCATACCCCTTGATCCCCTTAGTAGTAAGGACTCCATCTAATTATTTTTTGAATATATTTAGTGAATTGGCCTCAACAACTTTCTGTGGTAGAAAATTCCACAGGTTCATCACTCTCTGGGTGAAGAAGTTCCTCCTCATCTCGGTCCTAAATGGCTTACCCCTTATCCTTAGACTGTGACCCCTGGTTCTGGACTTCCCCAACATTGGGAACATTCTTCCTGCATCTAACCTGTCTAAACCCATCAGAATTTTAAATGTTTCTATGAGGTCCCCTCTCATTCTTCTGAACTCCAGTGAATACAAGCCCAGTTGATCCAGTCTTTCTTGATAGGTCAGTCCCGCCATCCCGGGAATCAGTCTGGTGAACCTTTGCTGCACTCCCTCAATAGCGAGAATGTCCTTCCTCAGGTTAGGAGACCAAAACTGTACACAATACTCCAGGTGTGGCCTCACCAATGCCCTGTACAACTGTAGCAACACCTCCCTGCCCCTGTACTCAAATCCCCTTGCTATGAAGGCCAACATGCCATTTGCTTTCTTAACCGCCTGCTGTACCTGCATGCCAACCTTTAATGACTGATGTACCATGACACCCAGGTCTCGTTGCACCTCCCCTTTTCCTAATCTGTCACCATTCAGATAATAGTCTGTCTCTCTGTTTTTACCACCAAAGTGGATAACCTCACATTTATCCATGCATTTGCCCACTCAGCTAACCTATCCAAGTCGCTCTGCAGCCTCATAGCATCCTCCTCGCAGCTCACACTGCCACCTAACTTAGTGTCATCTGCAAATTTGGAGATACTACATTTAATCCCCTCGTCTAAATCATTAATGTACAGTGTAAACAGCTGGGGACCCAGCACAGAGCCTTGCAGTACCCCACTAGTTACCGCCTGCCATTCTGAAAAGTACCCATTTACTCCTACTCTTTGCTTCCTGTCTGGCAACCAGTTCTCAATCCATGTCAGCACACTACCCCCAATCCCATGTGCTTTAACTTTGCACATTAATCTCTTGTGTGGGACCTTGTCGAAAGCCTTCTGAAAGTCCAAATATACCACATCAACTGGTTCTCCCTTGTCCACTCTACTGGAATCATCCTCAAAAAATTCTAGAAGATTTGTCAAGCATGATTTCCCTTTCACAAATCCATGCTGACTTGGACCTATCATGTCACCGCTTTCCAAATGCGCTGCTATGACATCCTTAATAATTGATTCCATCATCTTACCCACTACCGATGTCAGGCTTACCGGTCTATAATTCCCTGTTTTCTCTCTCCCTCCTTTTTTAAAAAGTGGGGTTACATTGGCTACCCTCCACTCCATAGGAACTGATCCAGAATCAATGGAATGTTGGAAAATGACTGTCAATGCATCCACTATTTCCAAGGCCACCTCCTTAAGTACTCTGGGATGCAGTCCATCAGGCCCTGGAGATTTATCGGCCTTCAATCCCATTAATTTCCCCAACACAATTTCCCGACTACTAAGGATTTCCCTCAGTTCCTCCTCCTTACTAGACCTTCTGACCCCCCTTATATCCGGAAGGTTATTAGTGTCCTCCTTAGTGAATACCGAACCAAAGTACTTGTTCAATTGGTCCGCCATTTCTTTGTTCCCCGTTATGACTTCCCCTGATTCTGTCTGCAGGGGACCTACGTTTGTCTTTACTAACCTTTTTCTCTTTACCTATCTATAGAAATGTTTGCAATCCGTCTTAATGTTCCCTGCAAGCTTCTTCTCGTACTCCATTTTCCCTGCCCTAATCAAACTCTTTGTCCTCCTCTGCTGAGTTCTAAATTTCTCCCAGTCCCCAGGTTCATTGCTATTTCTGGCCAATTTGTATGCCACTTCCTTGGCTTTAATACTATCCCTGATTTCCCTTGATAGCCACGGTTGATCCACCTTCCCTTTTTTATTTTTCCGACAGACAGGAATGTACAATTGTTGTAGTTCATCCATGCGGTCTCTAAATGTCTGCCATTGCCCATCCACAGTCAACCCCTTAAGTATCATTCGCCAATCAATCCTAGCTAATTCATGCCTCATACCTTCAAAGTTACCCTTCTTTAAGTTCTGGACCATGGTCTCTGAATTAACTGTTTCATTCTCCATCCTAATGTAGAATTCCATCATATTATGGTCACTCTTCCCCAAGGGGCCTCGCACAACGGTATTGCTAATGAATCCTCTCTCATTACACAACACCCAGTCTAAGATGCCTCCCCCCTTGTTGGTTCCTCGACATATTGGTCTAGAAAACCATCCCTTATGCACTCCAGGAAATCCTCCTCCACCGTATTGCTTCCAGTTTGGTTAGCCCAATCTATGTGCATATTAAAGTCACCCATTATAACTGCTGCACCCTTATTGCATGCACCCCTAATTTCCTGTTTGATGCCCTCCCCAACATTACTACTACTGTTTGGACGTCTGTACACAACTCCCACTAACGTTTTTTGCCCTTTGGAATGAGTGGGGGGGGGGATTGGCTTACCTGTCTCGGCCCTTTTGGCCGGGGCTGGAGAACTATTTCCTGCGCTACTCTTCCAAGGATTTCGACAATCCTTTCTCCAGTGCCCATTTTTTCCGCACCCGAAGCAGGTACGTATTGTATCAGAGGGGTTGTCCCCCTTGTGGCGCCATTCCCTCTTATCTTGGCTAGGTCGAATTTCGTGGACCTTTCCCTTTTGTGGGAACTCTTCCGTCTCTCTGCCATTCCTGTAAGCTAGGATCAGCTGCCTAATCACGCCCTGTTCTGTGGCTTGGGGATCTCTTGGGTCAAACCAGGACTCAGCCTTGGCTCTTATTCGAGGTAAACTGTTAGCTCCTAGGCTCCGAAGCCAGTGTGCTAACTCGTCCGGGCTTAAGTTATCTCGGTCGATATCCCCACTACAGGCGCCCTGGTACACAGGCCACAGTCGGTCTGCAAACGCCTGTGGGGTTTTCCCTGTGAGCTGCACCGTTTTCTCTACTCTGGAGAAGGGACACCCGTCATTGCAGCTCATGGCTTCTAAAATGTATTTCTGGACAGCAGCAAGTGTTCTCCGTCCCCTTTTGGCTCTCAGTAGAGAGGGACTGGTACAGTTTGCTGTCCAGGGATAGGAGGAGCATCTTTGTCATTTCTGCATCATCGCGCCCATTAATATCCGCTGCCTGTTCCACCTCCATAAAGTGAACCGAGGGGTCTCCCTTTGGAGTTAGCTTTCCCAGGTGGCTTATCATAGCCTCTGTTGGGGAGTGTGGGGGAACACAAACTGACTTTCCAGGGGCTCTGGACCCCCGCCACTGGTGGGCAGGCCAAACGTCTGTTGCCGGACCGGCACATTGACCCTGGTTCTGGCTCTCCGTGTTCTTGCTCGCCTATACCTCCTCCCTGCTGCCATGCCGAGCTGAAACTCAGCACCGCAGGTGGTGGTGGTTCACTATCCCTGTCTGCCTCACAGCTCGTTCGCCCCTCCTGCTGCTGCCCCAGTGTAGTCACCGGTGCCACGGGTGGTGGCTGAACACTTTCTTCCTTCTCTTCCAGGCTTACCTGGGGCGTACCCAGGTTTATTAGGCATACCATGCCTTTTGCCTTGGACAGAGCAAGGTTTAGACTTTTAATTTTTTGCTGGCAGGGACCGTGGTCTCCTGATTCAAACCCATTAGTGCTAGCTACTTTTACGCTGTCTGCACAACTTTTAATTTTTCCTGGGGCTCTTTTACCTGTAGGGTGAGGCGAGTGCTTTCCTCCCTCATTATTTTTGGCCTCGGTAACCTGACAATGAAAATAGTCCTCACTGTTTTTAAACCTTTCCATTATCTGGGCCCTTTCCTGTTTTAGCTTACGGAGTTCTCCCCATAACCTTTCTTCTGCCATAACCCTTTCCTGATAGTTCTCTGCTCATTCCCATAACTCTGCCTGTAGTGTCTCATTGGTTTTATCTAGGAGCTGGACCTGTCGCTGTAGACAGACCAATCAAATTGCTTTCCCTACTGCTTCTTTGTGATCCTTGCTTGCTGTCCACTGGGCTGCAGCATCAGCTGGACGCTCAGCGCGCAACAGATGAAGCACCCATTCTTTAGTGACATTGACCTTCTTATACACATATGAGGAAATCCTCTCTTCCATCTTGGTTTTTTGTCCCAAACCAGCACTCTCCGCATCACACCCCTTGTATCAGAGTCCTGCTGCGGTTGTCATTTTGTAAGGGGTGGTCCCGAGGATCAGGTTCACCTCTGACCTACTTGAGCAGTTCGAATCGCTCCCACTCCCTTGGGTTCTAGACTCTGGGTTTATTTGGGGGTGTAATAAAGTGCAAAGGACAACTGGTTTGATGCAAAATAACTTTCACTTTATTGCAGACAAGAAAAATACAATGTCAGACTTATAATCACTCTAATAAAGAACAATACATTACACATTCAAAGGGGGTTACAGTAAAATTACACCTCGCACCTCCCAATACCTAATTCTAGCTAGGTTAGACTCCAGGACGGGCAGGGAGTATGCTTACCAATCCTTTCAGGTCAGTTAGCGGTAGTTCATGATTTCGGGCTTCGTTGAATTCTGTAGGTTCTGCTTGCCTTACCCCGAATGTTGGAGAAGACTTCCTACTGCGCAATCTTCAGTTGGGTTGAGTCCGCTGATGTGGTAAGGCGCGTTTTGGATCTATGGGGTAAGTACCCGGTTTTCTTCGTTAGAAATAGGTTCAAAGTCTCTTTAGGTAATGTTTTCACCTGTTGGTAGTCAGGCCTTAGATTGTAGAGTGGAAACTTTCGGTTCTTCAGTTTCTTCCTGTTGAAGTTTTGTTTTGCGTTTGGTCGATCGTGGTGGTTTTTCGTTGGTATCACGTTGGCTGTGGTTGGTTGCTGCTGCAATGGTGATGTTCTTCCTTCCTTCAGGACTTCGAGGCTGGAGAAGTTAGTTTTCAACTGTTGTGTTGGTCTCTCTCCCTTCTTGATGGCATACTCACAGTATAGCACCTGGTGTCGTATGGCATACCCTCTGTTAAAACAGGGGGCCAGTTATACGGTGTGAATTGTTCTAATCTTCGCACCAAATCAGTCCAGAATTCTTTGTTTAAATTTGGCTCGCTTGACTTTTCTTTGTAATATTTTGGTGGGCTTGTTAAAAGTTAATATGTCTTGGGTGGGTTGCATTTCTAAAACTGTTTCCTGATGGAAGTATTAGCTTGATAATTGCAATGTCCTTTTGTGCTTAGTTTTTTGCATACAGGCTGCAGTGGGCCCTTTGTTCTTATTCATGTTTTCTCAGTTTGGTTTGGTGGCTGGTCATCTTTGATTTATTGTTGTAATGTAAATGTCTCTTTTGGATTTACGAATGTCCATTCCTCCAGACAATTTAACTTTGTCCCAACACCCAGACAGTTCCAATTATCAAGTTGACTTCTTTAGTTCCTTAGGCCCGCCCAAAGGCTTGAATTTGTCTTGTAAAAGTCCAAAATTCGATTAAAGTTCGTAGTTTCTTCCATAAGCACTTTAGGATTTCAAACTTTGCGGTAGATAGTCCCAAATTAAATTTCCTTTCGAATGAGCCCAAACACTGGGGGGGGGGTGGTTCTCAACAATTTTGCACCCTTCAATGCAAGCCGTGATCCTAATCAACGGATCCACCGCAGACCCAATCCATATCCGGACCGGGGTCAAGCTGGGCTGCGTCATCTCACAAACGTTCTTCTCGATCTTCCTTGTTGCAATGCTCCATCTCACTATCACCAAACTCCCCGCTAGAGTGGAACTAAATTATAGATGCAATGGGAACCTGTTCAACCTTCGTCACCTCCAGGCTAGATCCAAGGTCGTTCCATTCTCTGTCATTGAACTACAGTACGCAGATGTACGCACACTCAGAGTCCAAACTCCAAGCCATCGTCAACACCTTCACTGAGGATTATGAAGGCAGGGGCCTTATGCTAAACATCTGTAAGACAAAGATCCTCCACCAACCTGACCCCATCACACAGCACTGCCCCCAGGTCACCAAATCCACAGCTCGGCCTTGGACAACATGGACCATTTTCCATACCTCGGGAGTCTACTACCAGCAAGGGCAGACATTGATTATGAGGTCCAACACCACCTCCAGTGTGCCAGTGCAGCCTTCGGTCACTGAGGAAGAGAGTGTTTGAAGACCAGGACCTCAAATCTGGCACCAAGCTTATGGTCTATAGGGCAATAGTGATACTTGCCCTCCTATATGGCTCAGAGACGTGGACTATATACAGCAGACACATCAAAGTGCTGGAGAAGTACAACCAGCGCTGCCTCTGCAAGATCCTGCAAATCCACTGGGAGGACAGATGCACCAACGTCAATGATCTCACTCAGGTCAACATCCCCAGCATCGAAGCACTGACCACACTCGACCAGCTCCATTGGGCGGGCCTCATCGCCTGCATGCCCGACACGAGCTTTCCTAAGCAAGTGTTCTACTCGGAACTCCTCCATGGCAAGCAAACCCCAGGTGGGCAGAGGAAATGCTTCAAGGACACCCTCAAAGCCTCCTTGATAAAATGCAATATCCCCACCGGCACCTGGGAATCCCTGGCTCCAGACCACCTGAAGTGGAGGAAGAGCATCTGGGAAGGCGTTGAGCATCTCAAGTCTCGTCGCCAAGAGCATGCAGAAACCAAGCGCAGGCACTGGGAGGAGCGTGCGGCAAACCAGTCTCCCCATCCACCCTTTCCTTCAACCACTGTCTGTCCCACCTGTTACAGAGACTGTAATTCGCGCATTAGACTGTACAGCCACCTGAGAACTAACTTTCATAGTGGAACCAAATCTTCCTCGATTTCGAGGGACTGCCTATGATAATGATGATGATAAGAATTTCACAGGTTTTTGCTGGGCAGAAGTTCTCTGCCCGTGGAGGCGTTTTTCCTGGGGATGCGTGCGATCTGTCAAGAAGATTTTAGCGCATGCGCTTTGCAGCTCGTATGCGCCCGTAGGGGTCGCAAGTTACGGCCCGTTATATTCCACATGATGCATTTGCTTACTTTCTGGAAGAATTGGGCATAGTATCTTTGTTTATTTGACCATATTTAATCAGGATACATTAATGCCACATCTTATTAACAGTGTAATCCTAATATAGCAGAAGATCATTGAAAAAAAAAATCCCATAATCCATAGCATTGATTAAAGTTGAAGTTAAACAGAGTGAGATCAAAGAAGTTTCAGATGTGCAATGTGAGAGCTCATAAGATTATCAAGTAAAAATACATACTGTGTGTGGCTAGAAAGAGGATTGCTGGAATATACAGGCCATTCCAGCACATTGCAGCATAATGCAAACCATTATAATCTCTATGGATTTGTGGCAGTTAGTAGTTATCATTACCCATTAACAGCTAATCTGGTGTTATACTTATGAAGTGACTGAAAACTCCGAGAACTTTTAAATAATTAGGCAGAAAATGTATTCTTGCTACAGTAATGAATAAACCCAGCTAGGCAATTCTACAATCCAGCAGCAGGAGCCAGCCAAGTCTAGAATACAGTTCTAAATGAAGGTGTGAAAACTGTCTTTCAAGGGAGAATTTGGAACTCTGTTAAATATATTGACTGATTCAATCCCTGTTCTACTCTACATTCGACCATAGTGATCCAATGGGATATGGGCCTCAAGTATGCTATAAAATCCACTGCATTTAATCATTTTTGGCAGCAAGATTTGATATTTCCTTTATTTTATAACAACTATTTTATTTTGAAGCTACTGTTTGCTAGTTCTATACATGTTCATCATTTTTAAAGTCCAATTATTCTACTGTTCTAGCTAAGTATATTATAAAAGGGTGATTCAGTTTTATTTTACTATTCTGTAGCTTGTGCAAATGGCGTAGTCCAACTCTTTGCTCTCCTGTATTCATCATTTATTTTTCCAAAGCAAGGAGTACAACAGCATAGTCTTCTCTCAGTATCTCACATTTATCTAGAAGCTGCAGGATTGAAATAGCAGCTTTTTGTTGGCGATTAAATAACTCAATATCCAGTTGTTGGGTTACTCAACAATAATTTCACCTTTCAAAATATTGAAGTGCACCAAAAACAACTGACTACAAAAGTATAATATTCGAACAGCTTCTTTTATTTCTACAAAAGCAAAATACTGCAAATGCTGAAAATCTAAAATAAAAACAGAAAATGCTGCAAACATTCAGCAGGTCAACAGGCCCTGAGGAAAAGTTACCAACCGAAATGTTGGCCGTGATTTCGCTTGCCTTGGCGGATCCGGTGTGGCCAGGGTTGATGGTGGGCCCCAAACTCACTGCTGGCTCCAGCCCGCTGTGCAGAAATGATTTTCCATTGAAAGGGCTTATTAAGCCTGCCCTGTGAGGTTCCCTGGCCAATTAGAGGACACGGGTCTGGTGATGTCATTTGATGACGTGTCATCAGCCGGTTTCCTTAAAGGGCCTGTGGCCAAATTGGTTTTGACAGTTGTGCTGTCAGTGTTCTACAGCATTGAGGTGCTGCAAACACTAACAAGGACTGCACAGAGGTGCAGGGCTGCACCTCAACCATGACTCCCTCCATATGCTTATAGAAGGAGTTACAGCATGCAGGGAGATTCTCTTCCTTTCCAATGGTGGAAGAGACCTCCCCAGGAGACAAAAGCAGCCTGTTTGCACAATACCCAGGAGGGCACAAGCAGGGATGTCATCAGGAGGACCAGGCTGAAGTGGCACAAACCTTTCAATCATCTCAGTAGATCACGAAACGTTACTGCAGAGCCAGACTCAACCTCATCCTGTTGTGCCACTCATCACATCCCCATTATTCTGCCTTCCTTACCTTACACCAACTTACCTTGCACCTCCACCCATCCCTCTCTATCTACATTATTACTTCCACATCTCACTAGCCACCCCTCACACTCACTCTCATCCTAGTCCAATCATACCAACTAACAACACACAAGGGTAGGCACTTGGGTGTTTTAACTAATGTTCATGTAAAGTTTCTGTTACTGTGCTGTCAAATATTGAAATCTTTATTTTCAACACTTTGCGTTCTTGGACAGATTTGTATGAACCTTTGGAAGAGGCTTAGTGAGTTGCAGTGAATGGTGAGACATAACGGTACTCCCAGCAATGACGATGAGTGTGAAAGGAATAGCTTGGGCATTGCAAGGATGGTTTATGGTGTTTGTGTGGGGTGGTCCCAACCCGGAACATCATGTGGCAGCCAGGGTGTACAGCGTTAAGTGAAGTCAATCTGACCATGGTGAGGTCATTCCTGACATAGAGAGATTACTCCAAACACTTGCAACCTGCACAAAGCTCAAGCTGCCTTCCAAATGCAGTAAGCAACAGCTTTTGAACTTGGAAAGTGAACAACTGTGAGATTGGAGCTTTTACAGCACAATTACAGCTATAAAGTAAAGAAATGAATTCATGGTCACACAATGCCCGACGTCCGAACCTGACGTGATCCCCGAGCAGCACAAACCTCGCAGACAACCTGTTAAAATGGTAAGTTAAGCCCAAAATTATTTTTAATAGGCTCTGAACAAGGTCATAATAATCTAAATTGCCTCCCCTGCCACTGCGTGTTGGGTCTGTTCAGCGTTGACAGACCCGACATCTGGAGAGGTAGCATGGCGTCGGGTTGCCAGCGGGGTCCTGACCCGTTGTCAATTATTTTAACAGCTGATCCGCAACCCATCCCGTCCTTTGTGCGTCGGCAGTATTCCAGCCGTTATCTCTGTTTCTCTCTCTGCACGTGCTGCCTGACCTGCTGAATGTTTGCAGCATTTTCTGTTTTTATTTCTGTTATTTGCACCTGTCACTTAAATGAACTACTTATTGCAGATTCTACGCATTTCAAAAGAGAATGTGAATAAATAATTCGGTCTGGGCATTCCATCAGGCAATATACTATATGTATCATTATTGAATTTTCCCAAATGATTTACTGTCCCAAAGAAAGCAAATAATAAAAGGTAAAGGGCTGGATTTTCACCTGATTTGCACCACATTTAGTGCTGGGGTGGGGCACAAAACTATTTTTTTGGCATGCAAAAATGGTGCACAAGATTTTGGGCCCAGGTGAAATTTTCAGCAATGGTATTTTAACTGTTTGGATGATATAAATCATGGTGCATCGCTACACTAGCACCCCTGGCATAACTTTCGAGCATATCGCCTGATTTAGCAACCACCCAGGACCCCGCCAGCAAAAAGTAGTTGGACCCAGGGTACACCAAGTGCTAACGGCGCCATCTTGCATATGGAGGCGAAAGTCAGAGTTCTGGGTGATTAAAAGCATTGGGAGAGAACGCTGCGTTAGTGCATACTTTTGATTGTGAAGTTTATGTGAGTTTATAGTTTGTTTTAAAGGACATTTAAGGACATTTTAAATGATGGGGGCCATGCTATGTCAGCCAGTAATCCTGGCTGCTATATTTACAGGGCATCGAGCTGGAAGAAGACTTATTGATGATCATTTTCAATGTAATGGAAGAGGTCGCATATGTTATGGGGCAGAGGTCTTACCCCCCCACAAGTTTACAAGGAACATCGCTCATACCTGCAGCTCTCTGAGCCACAGTGCGTTAAAAGGCTACGCTTCTGAAAAGAGGTAGTCACAGAGATATGCCAGCTCCTACAGGCAGACCTACAGCCTACCAGTCGCAACAGGACTGCACTGCCTGCCGAGGTGAAGGTGACTGTGGCACATGCTTTCTCTCCAGCACCTTTCAGGCATCAGTGGGGGACATATGCTCCATCTCGCAGTATGCTACATATTGCTGCAATCGCCAGGTGACTACTGCACATGCAGGATGGACTTCATAAACTTCCCAGTGACCAAGGAGACCCAAAATGAGAGGGCTGTAGGTTTTGGATGATTTGCTGGCTTCCCCAAATTTCAGGAGGTCCTTGACTGTACACACATCGCCCTGTAAGCACCTTTACAGAATCCAGAAGTTTACCAAAACTGAAAGGGATTCCACTCCATGAACATACAGATCATCTGCGACCATACTCAGCGCATCATGGCAGTCAATGCCCAATATCCAGGAAGCATCCATGATGCTTTCATCTTGCGTGAGAGCAGTGTCTCAGGCATGTTCAAGCATCAACCACAAAGCCAGAGCTGGATGCTGGGGAACAAAAGTTACGGCTTCCCCACCTGGCTCATGACCCCACCTTGCACATGACCCCACCTTCCGAACCCTCAGACAGAAGCTGAGCATTGCTATAATGAGAGCCATGCAGCCACATGCAACATCATCGAACAGACAATTGGAGTGCTCAAGTGCGCATCCGATGCCTGGGCCACTCTGGAGGCTGCCTGCAGTACTCCCCTCAGCAGTTCATTGCAGTGTGCTGCATGCTACACAACTTAACCATCATGAGGGGACAGGATTTGCCAATGAGGAATGCAGGGCCACCTCAAGAGAGAAGGAAAGAGGGGGAGGAGGAGCAGGAAGATGAGGAAGAGAAGCCTGGCGAGGAACCCATGCCTCCATCACTCCTATCACAACCACAGGGGAGGCATTGCAGAAATGTTGCCGTTACAAAAGCCTTATGTCGGAAGCTAATAATTGAATGCTTGAAGAGTGAACGTCAAGTTTGAGCGTTGCCTGGCCACTCTATCCCACCATGTTGACTAGTCCCCCTCTTATTCTGCAAATGAGACACTACACAGGAATGGTTAAGGTGAACAAAATAATTTATTAAACATTGTAAACTTTGTCAACATTAATAAAATAACATATATTAGCTGCATCCAGCAGTGTGATAATTCAACAACAACAACAACAACATTATGAACAAGATAAATCAGAACATAATAATAAAACATAAAACATAGGATGCATCCAACATCAACAACATAAATGCAGCAATGCCCCCTATCTTTTACCACTGTCTTTTCCCCCTCTTACCCATACCCCACTCCCTTGCCTGCTGTTCCTAACCCAAGTAGTACGAAGATGGCATGCAGCAACGTTGTCAGAGTGCTGCTGTGTTGGGGGGAGAGGCAATGGAGATGCTGTCTGGGGACACACTGGACCTGCTCGTGGCGTGGAAAGCACGTTTTTGATTGGCGAACCTCTTTGTCGGCGTCGACAGTCACAGGTGGTTGGGGTTTGGGTGTGACAGTGGGGAACGCAGAGAGTATGGTTGAAGGGTTTATGGACTACATCCCCTGCCCAAGCTGAAACAGAGCTTGTGCCGATGCGCCATATTCCGCAAGGCTTCACGCCACAATCTCTGGGACTCCACTGTCACTGCTGGAGGCCACCAACCTCGTGTGGGCACTGATGGCCTCGCAGGTTTCACGGCTCGCACCGACAATTTGCGTCCCTACCTCTGTAATGGTCGCAGTGAGAGTTTCGATGATCGCGGGAATCCTACCCAAGACATCAAGGAACTTACGGGTGAGGTGGATGCTCTTCCTGGACAGTCCCACCATGTCCATTTCTACATTTGCCTGTCTGTCAGCAGACTGACTTTGCCAACTCACCCTCTAGAAGATGGCATACAGGATAGTCCCAGGAGCCTCAGAGTTGTCGAACCCTAAGAAAGTTACGTCATTGTCCTCAGACCGAGGTGAGTGTCAGTGGTAAAAGAGGGGTAGATTGCATCTGCCCTGGAGTCAGCTGATCTGTGAGTGTTGCTTTGAGGGATGATGCGGCTGAGGCTGGTCATCTGGAAGTAGAAAGCAACAGACGAGGGGGCACCAGGGGAGGGGGCAGGGTGACATGAGGAAGGTCGCATAACACAGGCTCATTTGAAGGACTACCGCCACTCCATTATATCTAGTCAACGGACACTGAATGACATTGCCTCAACCCTAGTCCACAGACATTGCATGACATTGCCCCAACCCAACCCAGGGAGTTTGCAATTCTTACGCTCAGTATCCAAGCGGGGGTCAGCGCCCCCAGTGACAGTTGCCCAACCTGAGATGCCAATAAGGCCTGCCACTCTCTCCTCGATGTCGGTGAGTGGCAGGGTCTGTGGCGGAACGCCGCCTGTCCGCACCTGTTCATGGCGATTGTGTGACTTCTTTGCCTGCAAAGATGAAAATGGGAATACTTACAAGAGGGCATACACAGATAGCCACCAAAGCATTTATAGCATACTGTGTGAATGTAATACAGTCCTCTGTATCATGGCCTTGGAAGTTGTATGTAGTTTATCAGGAGGATATCGAAGTGCGGAGACATCTTATGAGATCTCAGAAAGCAATCTTAATAATAAGTAAAGGTCATTCATGACAAATAGGGTGCCAAACAAAGCCTACCTATGTCATGTATTTTAGGAGGCAACCCTCACAGTGCTGAGAGACAGCAACGCATGAGAACACCCACAGACTGCTGACAGGCACCAACAGCATGAGAACAAATAGTGTGTCAGATTTATAATTGAAGTAATGAAGGATTGCATGAATAAAAATTGTACTCATTCTAATTACCCTCGAAAGATCATTGAACTTTTTTCAGCACTGTTTGCCACTCCTGACCACTGTGTCTGAGGCAGAGACCTCCTCAGCGATTTTCCTCCATATGCCATTAAAAATGGATGGCAGGGGTCTTGATCCACCACTCCGATGTAACTCCTGCCATCTTCTCTCCAAGCCCCCACTAGAGCTGTTAGCCTCGTGGCTAAATCGTCTGGCATGCTGTCTCAACTCCTTATCCTCCATCATCAAAATCCAATTTTAAAAAGGCTGATTTAGCCCCGGGTGTTCTGTGCATGCGGCCGGATTCTGCATTTGCGGTAGTGATCGGACAGCAGATCAGAAGCGCGGGAAGAAAAAAAAAAATTTGTGCCGGAACATTCCGCTCCGGCGCACAAATTGTGTGGTGCAACGCTGGCGTTAGCACTAATGCTCCTTGTGAACTTTCATTTGGCGAAGGTTGCGCTCTGGCACTTATGCTAACCCAGCGCTAAATTTTTGATTTTGCTGTGATTTGCACTTTGGCCTATCCCTTTCTCCCTTCTTAAACCAGGGTACCACATTAGCAGTCCTCCAGTCCTCTGGCAGCATGCCTAAATCCAAAGAGGATTGGAAAATGATGGTCAAGGCCTCTGCTATTTCCTCTTTTGCTTTGCTCAACAGCCTGGGATGCATTTCATCTGGGCCTGGGGACTTTTCCACTTTCAAATGTGCTAAACCCCTTAATATCTCCTCTCTCACTATGTTTATTTCATCCAGAATTTCACACTCCTCCTCGATAGCAGTATCTGCCCCTTTCCTTTGTGAAAACAGATGCAAATTATTCTTAAAGAACCTTACCCACATCCACCTCCCCACACAGATTACCATCATGGTCTCTAATAGGCCCTACCATTTCTTTAGTTATACTCTTGCTCTTAATATATTTATAGAACAACTTTGGGTTTTCCTTGATTTTACTTGCCAAGAATTTTTCATGCTCTCTCTTAGCATTCCTAATATCTGTTATATATGTAACCCTTGACAACCTGCATCACACCACCACCAGAGGACCTACCTGTTGGAGTCCCAAGGGATCCCAGCATCCCTTGGGTACACAGTGTATAAGCAGGCCTCCCATGCTGTACCTGCACTCTGGAGATCAATTAAAGGAGCTAAGGGCACACTTACTCATTGCATTGCAATACTCAGTTTCATCCTTTATTATGAGCATAATAATTGGTGACGAGGTAACGAACAACTGCGTGAAAATGCAAAGAATAGTTGGTATCCTGGAGAAGTTCTCAGAAGGGGACAATTGGGAGGCCTACGCAGAGAGACTCAACCAATACTTCGTGGCCAATGAGCTGGAAGCGTTCGAGAACGCTGCCAAACGAAGGGCGATCTTCCTCACCGTCTGTGGGGCAACAACCTATGCCCTCATGAAGAATCTTTTAGCTCCAGTGAAACCAACAATCAAATCCTATAAAGAATTGTGTACGCTGGTCCGGGAGCATCTAAATCCAAAGGAAAGCATTTTAATGGCGAGGTATCGGTTCTACACGTGTCAACGGTCGGAAGGCCAGGAAGTGGCGAGCTACGTCACCGAACTAAGGCGCCTTGCAGGACATTGCGAATTCGACGGATTCTTTGAACAAATGCTAAGAGACTTTTTTGTGCTTGGCATTGGCCATGAGGTTATCCTTCGCAAACAATTGACTGTTGAAACACCGAATCTGAGCAAAGCTATAACAATAACCAAAGCATTTATGCCCACCAGCAATAACACCAAACAAATTTCACAGCATAAAGAGGTTTTGGCTAGTACTGTGCACAAAGTAATATCGTTTTCAAGCAGGAATGCATATGGCAGGATGTACAGGGCAGCTGTTGCACGACCTCAGATGACCCAGATTCCGCCATCAATCGTTAATGTGAGGCAGTTAACACCTTGTTGGTGTTGTGGAGGTGATCATCGGGCCCATCAATGCCGCTTCAAGCACTATGCGTGCAAAGGCTGCAGAACAATGGGACACTTCCAGCGAATGTGCAGGCGAGCTGCAAACCCTGCAAACCACCACATTGCAGAGGAAGATCGGTCCATGGTGGATCAGGCTGAACTAGAGGAGGCAAAAGTGTACGGGGTAAACACCTTCACCACGAAATGTCCACTGATTATGTTAAAAGTTGAACTGAACGGAATTCCAGTATCCATGGAACTGGACATGGGTGCGAGTCAGTCTATAATGAGCAAAAATGCCTTCAACAGGCTGTGGTGCAACAAGGCACACAGGCCCAAGCTTAGCCCCATTCACACCAAGCTAAGAACTTACACCTAAGAGCTGATCCCTGTAATTGGCAGCGCAGAAGTAAAAGTCTTCTATGATGGAGCAGTGCATGAACTCCCACTATGGATCATGCCAGGGGATGGCCCCACACTGTTCGACAGAAGCTGGCTGGGAAAAATCCGCTAGAACTGGGACGACAACCGAGCGCTTTCGTCCGTCAACGATGCCTCATGTGCCCAGGTTCTGAGCAGATTCTCATCATTGTTTGAACCAGGCATTGGAAGTTTCTCAGGGGCGAAGGTGCAGATCCATTTGGTTCCCTGTACACGACCCATCCACCACAAGGCACGGGCGGTACCCTATATGATTCTAGAGAAAGTGGAAATTGAGCTTGACAGGCTGCAGTGAGAAGGCATCATTGTGCCAGTGGAATTCAACGAGTGGGCCAATCTGATTGTCCCGATACTCAAAGGTGATGGCACGGTCAGAATTTGTGGGGACTATAAAGTAACGATTAACTGTTTTTCGCTACAGGACCAGAACCCGCTATCCAAAGCAGATGACCTATTTGTGACCCTGGCTAGAGGAAAGACATTCACCAAGTTGAACCTGACCTCGGCCTACATGACGCAGGAGCTGGAGGAACCTTCGAAAGGCCTCACCTGCATCAACACGCACAAAGGTTTGTTCATCTATAACAGATGCCCGTTTGGGATTCGTTCGGCCGTGGCAATTTTCCAGCGGAACATGGAGAGCCTGCTAAAGTCGGTTCCATGCACCGTGGTTTTCCAGGACTACATACTGGTCACAGGTTGGGACACCATCGAACATTTTAAGAACCTGGAAGAGGTTCTAAGTCAGCTAGATCGCATGGGACTCAGGTTGAAATGCTCAAAGTGTGTTTTCCTGGTGTCAGAGGTTGAGTTCTTCGGAAGAAGAATCGCAACAGACGGCATCAGACCCACCGACGCCAAGATGGAGGCCATCAAGAGCGCGCTGAGACCACGGAATGGGACGGAGCTGCTGGGACTCCTCAACTATTTTGATAGTTTCCTACCCGGGTTAAGCACCTTGCTAGAACCCCTACATGCGCTATTACGCAAGAGAGACGACTGGGTATGGAGGAATTCACAAAAGGTTGCCTTTGAGAAAGCCAGAAATCTATTATGTTCAAACAAACTGCTTGTTCTGGTTAACTCATGTAAACGATTAGTGCTAGCTTGCGATGCGTCATCATACGGGGTCTGGTGTGTGTCACAACAGGCTGACGAATCGAGGGTTTTGCAACCAGTCACCTATGCGTCCAGGAGTCTGTCCAAGGCCGAAAGGGCCTACAGTATGGTGGAAAAAGAAGCTCTGATGTATGTTTATGGGGTGAAAGAAATGCACCAGTATTTGTTTGGTCTCAAGTTTGAGCTAGAAACTGACCATAAGCTGCTCATATCGCTATTCTCAGAGAGCAAAGGGATTAACACCAATGTCTCTGTCCGCATCCAAAGATGGGCGCTCATGCTGTTGGCATACAACGATGTAATCCACCACAGACCCACAGAGAACTGCGCTGAGGCTCTCAGTTGGCTACCATTGCCCACCACCGGGGTGGAAATGGCACAGCCTGCAGACTTGCTCTTGGTGATGATGCATTCGAGTATGAGAAGTCCCCCGTTACAGCCCGCCAGATCAGGACCTGGACCAGCCAAGATCCTTTAATGTCCGTGGTAAAAAACTGTGTCCTCCATAGGAGCTGGTCCAGTGTCCCAGTGGAGATGCAGGAAGAGATTAAGCCATTCTACAGGCGCAAAAACGAAATATCCTTACAGGCGGACTGTCTGTTGTGGGGTAATCGCATGGTCTTGCCCAAGGAAGGCAGAGAAACGTTCATATGCGAACTACACAGCATCCACCCAGACACAGTAATGATGAAAGCCATAGCCAGATCCCATGTGTGGTGGCCCGGCATCAGATTTAGAGTCATGCGTGCACCAGTGCAACATTTGCTCTCAGCTGAGCAATGCACCCAGAGAGGCACCGCTAAGTTTGTGGTCGTGGCCTTCCAAACCATGATCTAGGATCCACATTGACTTTGCGGGCCCATTTCTAGTCAAAATGTTCTTGGTAGCTGTGGATGCTTATTCAAAATGGATTGAATGTGTAATAATGTCTGTAAGCACGTCCACTGCCACCATCGAAAGCCTACGAGCCATGTTTGCTACACACGTCCTGCCTGATGTCCTAGTCAGCGACAATGGGCTGTGCTTCACCAGTGCTGAATTCAAGGAATTCATGACCTGCAATGGGATCAAGCACGTCATATCTGCCCCGTTCAAGCCCGCATCCAACGGCCAGGCAGAACGGACAGTTCAAACCATCAAGCAAAGCTTGAAAGACATGTCGGAAGGCTCCCTGCAGACCCGACTGTCCCGAGTTCTGCTCAGCTACCGCACCAAGCCCCACTCGCTCACCGGGGTTCCCCCAGCCGAGCTGCTCATGAAAAGGTCGCTCAAAACAAGGCTCTCTCTTGTCCACCCTGATCTCCATGATAACGTCGAGGGCAGGTGGCATCAACAAACCATGTACCATGATCGCGCAAACTTGTCATGCGATTTTGAGGTCAATGACCCCGTGTTTGTACTCAATTATGGACATGGCCCCAAATGGCTTGCTGGCATAGTCATAGCCAAAGAAGGGAGTGGGGTGTTTCAGGTCAAATTGGCCTATGGACTAACGTGCAGAAACATTTGGACCAAATCAAATTGCGGTTCACTAACAGCTACGAGCAGCCTGAAGAGGACACCACCAACTTCAACCCTACTACACACACACAAGTGGCAACCGACATCATGTTTGACCATGAAGCCGAACTCACCATCCCCAGCAGCCCGGCAAGGCCGGCTGCCCAGCAGCCCAGTGAAGAACCAACCAACTCACCCACACCTGCATTTGTACCAAGACGATCAACAAGGGAGCGTAAAGCCCCAGATCGCCTAATCCTGTAAATAAGTATACCATTGACTTTACGAGGGAGTGATGTTATGTATGTAACCCTTGTCAAACTGTATCACACCACCACCACAGGGCCTACCTGTTGGAGTCCCAAGGGATCCCAGCATCCCTTGGGAGCACTGTATATAAGCAGGCTTCCCACGCTGTACCAGCACTCTGGAGTTCAATTAAAGGAGCTAAGGTCACACTTACTCGTTGCATACACTACTCAGTTTCTTCCTTTATTAAGAGCATAATAGTATCCTTTTTAATTTCACTGCTGACCTTGCTATATTCCTCCAGAGATTCTACAGTATTTAGCTGTCAGTATATGACATAAGCTCCCTTTTTTTCTTTATCCTCCCCTGTGTCCCTAAACATTCAGGGAGCTCTAGAATTGTTATTCCCACCCTTTCTCTTTAAGGGCACGTTTGACCTGAGCCCTCTGGATCTCCTCCTTGAATGCCGCCCACTGTTCTGACAATTATTTACCTTCAAGTAGCTGTTTCCAGTCCACTGTGGCCAAATCACTTCTCAACTTAGCAAAGTTAGCTTTTCCCCAATTTGGGACTATTATTCCTGGTCTATTCTTGTCCTTATCCATAACTACCTTGAATCTGACTGAATTATGGTCACTGGCACCCAAGCATTTTCCCACTGATACCCCTTCCATCTGCCCAGCTTCATTCCCCAAAACTAAATCCAGAACCACACCCTCCCATGTTGGGCTTGCTACATACTGACTAAAAAAGTTCTCTTGAATGCATTTTAAGAATTCCGCACCCTCTATACCCTTCACACTATATTTGTCCCAATCAATATTAAGATAGTTGAAATCCCATACTATTACTGCCCTATAGTTTTTGGAATTCACAGAAATTTGCCTACATATTTGCTCCTCTATCTCCTCCCACTGTTTGGGGGTCTATAATACATGCCCAGCAGTGTGATTGCCCTTTTTTTTTTTCAGTTCGACCCATATGGCCTCAGTTGATGAACTCTCTAACATCCCTCCTCGCATCTATAATAGGTTCTTTCATCAATACCACGACCCCCCTCCCGCTCCTTTTTACCCCCTCTTTTTCCTGTCCACAAATCCTGTAACCAGGAATATTGAGCTGCCAAACCTGTCCCTCTTTCAGCCATGTCTCTTTAATGGCTATAATGTCATACTCCCAAGTGTCTCTTGTGCTCTCAGCTCAGCCACCTTGTTCGCTATACTCCTTGCATTGAAGTATATATCATTTAGCACAAACAACCTCCTTGATTACTACTTACTTATCCTTGTTTCCTCTGTCTTACAGATTCACTCCCTAAGTTCTTGCTTTCCAATTTCAGCTTTACTTCCTTCCCTATTGAATTTGTTCTCAAGTTCCCATCCCCCTGTCAAGCTAGGTTAAACTCTCCCCAACAGCACTAGCAAAACTCCCCACGAGGATATTGGTCCCGGCGCTGTTGACGTGCAACCTGTCTGGTTTGTACAAGTCCCATCTCCTCCAGCAGCAGTCCCCATGCCTCAGGAATTTAAAGCCCTCCATTCTGCACCAACTCTCCAGCCATACTTTCATCCTCACTATCCTTCTGTTCTTGTACTCATTAGCACGTGGCACCAGTAGTAACCCGGAGATTACTTCCTTTGATCTCCTAACAATTTGGACCCGAACTTCTTTGGAATAACTAATCTTGCACCCTACATGATACAATCTTTATCCACTGATAATTCATTCCTACGAATGAAATATGGATGAATATCTTTCTCTGACACTTGGTTTGGACAGCCATTTGCTATGTAATCATACATCTTTGACATAACTGGGTCACGTTTGCTTACTCCACCAATCTCTTCAGCTGTGACTGGCAGTTCATTAATGTATGAAAAACAGAACACTTCTTCTACTGTAGAGATAATGTTCTCAGTTCTAGTCTTGTGAGTTCTTGCTCAGCTTTTTCCTTGAGTGCGTATGATATGGGATGAGGCTTGCAGTAGACTGGTCTAGTGTTCTTCTGTACTCTGACACTCATCTTGAAGCCTTGGATTGGACTGCCTGTTTTGCGGAATACCTTCGGATATTGCTTGATGACATCATCTTTTGATGCAAATTTAGTTTCTCCCCGAAAAATCTCATTCCAATCCAGCTTCAGTGATCTGAACCAATTTCTACCTATCAAGGCAGGCTTGTCTACTGACACTACGAAGAGAGACAAGCTCTGAAACTGATCCTTGTATTTCACCGGTACAGTGATACGTCCTACCACAGGGATTTGCTCTCCTGAGTAGCCTCGCAGCTCTATCTTCGACTTCTCCAGTGGAAAATCACTCACCTTCCGGTAATATACTCATGGATGCACCAGTGTAGATTTCCATGGATATCCCGGTTCCTACAACATCTACTTGGATGACATTATATCGTGAATCGTTGTTAGGTACCCTTGTGCTCCTGATGATGTGTATCTCCAAAACCTCCTCATCCTGTTGCTTCTCTTCAATGCTATGTAGTCTCTGCCGATTTTTACTTCGAGCATTGAACATCAATTTATTCTTCAGTCAGCATGCCTTCACAAGATGCTCAATTGTCTTTCAGAAGAAACACTCTGCCTTCACATATAGACGGCTTTGAACAATGTGTTGTCCCAGACACAGATAGCACAACTTCAATTTACTGTTACCTTGGCCAGTTTCAGAGGCCTTGGGAGGCCCAACTGCCTTTTACTTTTAACCTGCAGGCAATTCACCTCAGTTGTCTGACGACTGGAAATGACGCGGAATTCTCGGGAGTATTGGTCGGCCATATCCATCGACATAGCTGTCTGACAAGCTAAATCAAAAGTCAAGTTAGGATTGTCAACAACTTTAATCTGATGACTTCATTTTTCATCCCACAAACAAAACAGTCACGTAATGCGCGGTCCTGAAAGTTTCCAAAATTACTCTGAATGGATAGTTTTTTTAATGGTACAATGTACTCACTGATACTTTCATCAGTTAATTGACTTTGTATTCTAAAATGATAACTTTCAGCAATTTCCAGATGCTCAGGATTAGAGTGCTGGAATCACCGTCAGTGGTGTGTCATTCAACTTGATGGGAACAAGCACATTTTTCAGGGTGTCACACACCTCGGGGCCTGCTTCAGTCAAGAAAATAGCCCTTTTCCTTTCTAACACCACCCAAGTACAGTTTTCATCGGGGACTTCAACGATACTATTTGCTGTGAAAAACATTTCTAGCCACTCCACATATGGTCCGAAAGTCTCTCAGTCATGATGAAACTCATCCAAGTGCCCTATTATTCGCATAGGCACAGCCATCTGGACTCTGGAAGTATCAACAAGTGTGCTTAAAAGTTAACTTGGAGTTTTAGCTGTGCTGCAAAACAAAGAACCTTTCAAGGTCTCGTTGTTGTTTGGCTGACACATTCATCAACAAAAATTTCAGCTAGGGAATCCAGAAATCGGATCCTACGTCACCATATGTGATGTATTCTTACCGCGTTACCATCAAACACACTTTATACGATACATCATGTGGCTTTTATTGTATTTACATCAGGAGTTGCATTACTACAGTAGTCCACTAGATGGAGCAGTAGTCCACTAGGTGGAGCTCTATATTACCGCTGAACTGTCTGGTGATCGTGCACAGCCCATTAAGAGGACCGCAAACATCCTCCCAAAAAAGTAGGGGAACCTTAAAATAAAAACAGACAGTACTGGAAATACACTGCTGGTCAAGCAACATTTGCAGAGAGAGAAACAGAGTTAATGTTTCAGGTCAATGACCGTTTGTTAGAACAGTTCTGATGAAAGGTCATCGACCTGAAACATTGGCTGGAATTTTGCCGACCTCGGCAGGTCCGGTGTGGGCGACCCCACTGCTGGCTCCATCCCACTGTTGAAAACGAACTTGCATTAATAGGGCCGCTTAAACCCGTCCAGTGCGTTACGTGGCCCAATTAAATGTTGCGGGTCTGGTGACGTCATTGATGTCGCGTTTTCGGCCGGGATCTTTAAAGGGACCAAGGCCACATTAGATTTGAGATTTAATCTAATGCAGTGTTGTCAGTGTTCCACGGCATTGGAGTGCTGCAAACACAGACAATGACTGCGCAGAGGCAGAGGACAGCACTTAGGTTCTCCGATGGAACGCAGGGAAGGATATAGGATACTTGACTTTAATAATAGAGGTATACAGTACAAAAGCAAGAAAGTTATGGTAAACCTTTATAACACACTGGTTAGGACTCAGTTGAACCATTGTGTCCAGTCCTGGGCATCATACTTTAGGAAGGATGTCAAGGTCTTGAAGAGGGTGCAGAAGAAATTTACTAGAATAGTATCAGAGATGTGGGACTTCAGTTATAAGAACATAAGAACATAAGAAATAGGAACAGGAATAGGCCATACGGCCCCTCGAGCCTACTCCGCCATTCAATAAGATCATGGCTAATTTGATCATGGACTCAGCTCCACTTCCCCACCCGCTCCCCATAACCCCTTAACCCCTTATTGTTTAAGAAACTGTCTATTTCTGTCTTAAATTTATTCAATGTCCCAGCTTCCACAGTTCTCTGAGGCAAAGAATTCCACAGATTTACAACCCACTGAGAGAAGAAATTTCTCCTCATCTCTGTTTTAAATGGGCGGCCCCTTACTCTAAGATCATGCCCTCTAGTTCTAGTCTCCCCCATCAGTGGAAACATCCCTCTGCATCCATCTGCAACACTGTGAGCTCAAAGTAAAGTGTGACCGTAGTATTTTATTGAAGCCCTCCAGACTGCCTTTCCAACCTGTGAAGCCTCCTTAAATACCTGTGCTCTCAAGGGATTATGGGATCCCTTGGGATTCCAGGGTGTGAGCCCTCTGGTGGCTATACAGAGCATATACAAGTATACATATATAACAACGCTCCCCCGCAAAGTCAATACTGCAACTATTTACAATGTGAGTCGATCTAGGGCCCTTCTTGCCTTGGTTGAACATCTCGGTGTGAAAGCTGGTGTTGTTGAATCATTTGTTGGGCCCTCGCTGGGCTGCTGTGCAGCTGGCCTTGCTGGGCTGCCTGGTGTGTTGGGCCTTGCTGGGCTGCTGTGGATGATGGGTTCTGCTTCATGGTCAACCGTGGTGCCGGTTGCCACTGGTGTGTATGTTAGGGTCCAAGGTGGGTTGCTCAGGGTAGTCCATAAATCTGAGTTTGATTTGGTCCAAGTGTTTCCAGTGAATGAGTCCATTTGAAAGTTTGACCCGAAACACCCTGCTCCCCTCTTTGGCCATGACAGTGCCGGGAAGCCACTTGGGACCTTGTCCATAATTTAATACAAATACAGGATCATTGATTTCAATCTCGTGTGACACATTTGCACTATCATGGTATGCACTTTGTTCAAGCCGCCTGCTCTCTACCTGTTCATGTAGATCAGGGTGAACTAACGAGAGCCTTGTCTTAAGTGCTCTTTTCATGAGCAGTTCAGCAGGTGGGATAGAAACATAGAAACATAGAAAATAGGTGCAGGAGTAGGCCATTCGGCCCTTCTAGCCTGCACCGCCATTCAATGAGTTCATGGCTGAACATGCAACTTCAGTACCCCATTCCTGCTTTCTCACCATACCCCTTGATTCCCCTAGTAGTAAGGACTTCATCTAACTCCTTTTTGAATATATTTAGTGAATTGGCCTCAACAACTTTCTGTGGTAGAGAATTCCACAGGTTCACCACTCTCTGGGTGAAGAAATTCCTCCTCATCTCAGTCCTAAATGGCTTCCCCCTTATCCTTAGACTGTGTCCCCTGGTTCTGGACTTCCCCAACATTGGGAACATTCTTCCTGCATCTAACCTGTCTAACCCCGTCAGAATTTTAAACGTTTCTATGAGGTCCCCTCTCATTCTTCTGAACTCCAGTGAATACAAGCCCAGTTGATCCAGTCTTTCTTGATAGGTCAGTCCCGCCATCCCGGGAATCAGTCTGGTGAACCTTCGCTGCACTCCCTCAATAGCAAGAATGTCCTTCCTCAGGTTAGGAGACCAAAACTGTACACAATACTCCAGGTGTGGCCTCACCAAGGCCCTGTACAATTGTAGCAACACCTCCCTGCCCTTGTACTCAAATCCCCTCGCTATGAAGGCCAACATGCCATTTGCTTTCTTAACCGCCTGCTGTACCTGCATGCCAACCTTCAATGACTGATGTACCATGACACCCAGGTCTCGTTGCACCTCTCCTTTTCCTAATCTGTCACCATTCAGATAATAGTCTGTCTCTCTGTTTTTACCACCAAAGTGGATAACCTCACATTTATCCACATTATACTTCATCTGTCATGCATTTGCCCACTCACCTAACCTATCCAAGTCGCTCTGCAGCCTCATAGAATCCTCCTTGCAGCTCACACTGCCACCCAACTTAGTGTCATCCGCAAATTTGGAGATACTACATTTAATCCCCTCGTCTAAATCATTAATGTGCAGTGTAAACAGCTGGGGCCCCAGCACAGAACCTTGCGGTACCCCACTAGTCACTGCCTGCCATTCTGAAAAGTCCCCATTTACTCCTACTCTTTGCTTCCTGTCTGACAACCAGTTCTCAATCCATGTCAGCACACTACCCCCAATCCCATGTGCTTTAACTTTGCACATTAATCTCTTGTGTGGGACCTTGTCGAAAGCCTTCTGAAAGTCCAAATATACCACATCGACTGGTTCTCCCTTGTCCACTCTACTGGAAACATCCTCAAAAAATTCCAGAAGATTTGTCAAGCATGATTTCCCTTTCACAAATCCATGCTGACTTGGACCTATCATATTACCTCTTTCCAATGCACTGCGATCACATCCTTAATAATTGATTCCATCATTTTACCCACTACCGATGTCAGGCTGACCGGTCTGTAATTCCCTGTTTTCTCTCTCCCTCCTTTTTTAAAAAGTGGAGTTACATTGGCTACCCTCCACTCCATAGGAACTGATCCAGAGTCAATGGAATGTTGGAAAATGACTGTCAATGCATCCACTATTTCCAAGGCCACCTCCTTAAGTACTCTGGGATGCAGTCCATCAGGCCCTGGGGATTTATCGGCCTTCAATCCCATCAATTTCCCCAACACAATTTCCCGACTAATAAGGATTTCCCTCAGTTCCTCCTCCTTACTAGACCCTCCGACCCCTTTTATATCCGGAAGGTTGTTTGTGTCCTCCTCAGTGAATACCGAACCAAAGTACTTGTTCAATTGGTCCGCCATTTCTTTGTTCCCCGTTATGACTTCCCCTGATTCTGACTGCAGGGGACCTACGTTTGTCTTTACTAACCTTTTTCTCTTTACATATCTATAGAAACTTTTGCAATCCGTCTTAATGTTCCCTGCAAGCTTCTTCTCGTACTCCATTTTCCCTGCCCTAATCAAACCCTTTGTCCTCCTCTGCTGAGTTCTAAATTTCTCCCAGTCCCCGGGTTCTCTGCTATTTCTGGCCAATTTGTATGCCACTTCCTTGGCTTTAATGCTATCCCTGATTTCCCTTGATAGCCACGGTTGAGCCACCTTCCCTTTTTTATTTTTACGACAGATAGGAATGTACAATTGTTGTAGTTCATCCATGCGGTCTCTAAATGTCTGCCATTGCCCATCCACAGTCAACCCCTTCAGTATCATTCGCCAATCTATCCTAGCCAATTCACGCCTCATACCTTCAAAGTTACCCTTCTTTAAGTTCTGGACCATGGTCTCTGAATTAACTGTTTCATTCTCCATCCTAATGCAGAATTCCACCATATTATGGTCACTCTTCCCCAAGGGGCCTCGCACAACGAGATTGCTAATTAATCCTCTCTCATTACACAACACCCAGTCTAAGATGGCCTCCCCCCTAGTTGGTTCCTCGACATATTGGTCTAAAAAACCATCCCTTATGCACTCCAGGAAATCCTCCTCTACCGTATTGCTTCCAGTTTGGTTAACCCAATCTATGTGCATATTAAAGTCACCCATTATAACTGCTGCACCTTTATTGCACGCACCCCTAATTTCATGTTTGATGCCCTCCCCAACATCACTACTACTGTTTGGAGGTCTGTACACAACTCCCACTAACGTTTTTTGTCCTTTGGTATTCTGCAGCTCTACCCATATAGATTCCACATCATCCAAGCTAATGTCCTTCCGAACTATTGCCTTAATTTGCTCCTTAACCAGCAATGCTACCCCACCTCCTTTTCCTTTTATTCTATCTTTCCTGAATGTTGAATACCCCTGGATGTTGAGTTCCCAGCCCTGATCATCCTGGAGCCACGTCTCCGTAATCCCAATCACATCATATTTGTTAATATCTATTTGCACAGTTAATTCATCCACTTTATTGCGGATACTCCTTGCATTAAGACACAAAGCCTTCAGGCTTGTTCTTTTAACACCCTTTGTCCTTTTAGAATTTTGCTGTACAGTGGCCCTTTTTGTTCTTTGCCTTGGGTTTCTCTGCCCTCCACTTTTCCTCATCTCCTTTCTGTCTTTTGCTTTTGCCTCCTTTTTGTTTCCCTCTGTCTCCCTGCATTGGTTCCCATCCCCCTGCCATATCAGTTTAAATCCTCCCCAACAGCACTAGCAAACACTCCCCCTAGGACATTGGTTCCGGTCCTGCCCAGGTGCAGACCGTCCGGTTTGTACTGGTCCCACCTCCCCCAGAACCGGTTCCAATGCCCCAGGAATTTGAATCCCTCCCTGTTGCACCACTGCTCAAGCCACGTATTCATCTGCGCTATCCTGCGATTCCTACTCTGACTATCACGTGGCACTGGTAGCAATCCCGAGATTACTACTTTTGAGGTCCTACTTTTTAATTTAGCTCCTAGCTCCTTAAATTCGTTTCGTAGGACCTCATCCCTCTTTTTACCTATGTCGTTGGTACCAATGTGCACCACGACAACTGGCTGTTCTCCCTCCCTTTTTAGAATGTCCTGCACCCGCTCCGAGACATCCTTGACCCTTGCACCAGGGAGGCAACATACCATCCTGGAGTCTCGGTTGCGGCCGCAGAAACGCCTATCTATTCCCCTCACCATTGAATCCCCAATCACTATTGCTCTCCCACTCTTTTTCCTGCCCTCCTGTGCAGCAGAGCCAGCCACGGTGCCATGAACTTGGCTGCTGCTGCCCTCCCCTGATGAGTCATCCCCCTCAACAGTACCCAAAGCAGTGTATCTGTTTTGCAGGGGGATTACCACAGGGGACTCCTGCACTACCTTCCTTGCACTGCTCTTCCTGTTGGTCTTCCATTCCCTATCTGGCTGTGGACCCTTTCCCTGTGGTACGACCAACTCGCTACACGTGATACTCACGTCATTCTCAGCATCGTGGATGCTCCAGAGTGAATCCACCCTCAGCTCCAACTCCGCAACGCGGTCTGTCAGGAGCTGGAGGCGGATACACTTACCGCACACGTAATCGTCAGGGACACCGGAAGTGTCCCTGAGTTCCCACATGGTACAGGAGGAGCATAACACCCGACCGAGCTCTCCTACCATGACTTAACCCTTATATACACTTAAATTGGCAACAACAGTGTTAAAAGTTACTCACTGATATAGAAGAGAAAAAAGAAAAACTACTCACCAATCACCAGCCAATCACTTACCCTCTTGGCTGTGACGTCACCTTTTGATTTCTTTCTACTTCTTTTTTGCCTTCTCCCTGTAGCTGCACAAGTCACGCCTTTTATAGGCCTCTCCACGCACCTCCTCGATGCTGCTCCCGACTGCCGCCGACGCTGGGCCCCGGACTCCCTGCTGTGCCTTTTATAGGCCTCTCCACGCACCTCCTCGATGCTGCTCCCGACTGCCGCCGACGCTGGGCCCCGGACTCCCTGCTGTGCCTTTTATAGGCCTCTCCACACACCTCCTCGACGCTGCTCCCGACTGCCGCCGACGCTGGGCCCCGGACTCCCTGCTGTGCCTTTTATAGGCCTCTCCACGCACCTCCTCGACACTGCTCCCGACTGCCGCCGATGCTGGGCCCCGGACTCCCTGCTGTGCCTTTTATAGGCCTCTCCACGCACCTCCTCGACGCTGCTCCCGACTGCCGCCGACGCTGGGCCCCGGACTCCCTGCTGTGCCTTTTATAGGCCGCTCCACGCACCTCCTCGACACTGCTCCCGACTGCCGCCGACTCTGGGCCCCGGACTCCCTGCTGTGCCTTTTATAGGCCTCTCCACACACCTCCTCGACGCTGCTCCCGACTGCCGCCGACGCTGGGCCCCGGACTCCCTGCTGTGCCTTTTATAGGCCGCTCCACGCACCTCCTCGACACTGCTCCCGACTGCCGCCGACTCTCAGTGAGTGTGTGTGATCTCGTGCTGTAGCTAAGCAGGACTTGGGATAGGCGAGTCTGCAGGTACCCTCTTCAAGCCTTACTTTATGGTTTGCACTGCTCTCTCTGCCTGACCATTGGACGCTGGTTTAAACGGGGCAGATGTGACATGTTTGATCCCGTAAGGGTCATGAATTCTTTGAACTCAGCACTGGTAAAACATGGCCCGTTATTGCTCACCAGGACATCAGGTAGGCCGTGTGTGGCAAACATGGCCCGCAGGCTTTCAGTAGTGACAGCGGACGTGTTAGCCAACATTATCACACATTCAATCCACTTGGAGTACGCGTCTACAACCACAAGGAACATTTTGCCCAAGAACGGTCCTGCATAGTCAACATGTACCCTAGACCACGGTTTGGAGGGCCAAGACCATAAACTTAGTGGCGCCTCTCTGGGTACATTGCTTAACTGCGAGCATGTATTACATCTGTGAACGCAGTACTCTAGGTCCGCATCAATACCGGGCCACCACACGTGCGATCTGCCTATTGCTTTCATCATTACGATGCCTGCATGGATACTGTGGAGGTAATTGATGAAGGTGTCTCTGCCCTTCTTGGGGACCACTACTCGATTGCCCCACAGAAGACAGTCTGTCTGTATAGACATTTCATCTTTGCGCCGCTGGATAGGCTTTATCTCTGTAAGGGGGTGGTCCCGGGGGTCAGGTTCACCTCTGACCTACTTGAGCGGTTCGAATCGCTCCCACTCCCTTGGGTTCTAGACTCTGGATTTATCTGTAATAAAGTGCAAAGGACAACTGGTTCGATGCAAAAGAACTTTGACTTCATTACAGACAAGAAAATACCATGTCATACTTATAATCACTCCAATAAATTACACATTCAAAAGGGGTTACAGTAAAAATTATACCTCCAATATCTAATTCTTGCTAGGTTAGACTCCAAAGCAGGCAGGGACTATGCTTACCAATCCTTTCAGGTCAGTTAGCGGTAGTTAGCGATTTCGGGGTTCGTTGAATTCTGTAGGTTCTGCTTGCCGTACCCGTACATCGGAGAAGACTTCTTACTGCACAATCTTCAGTTGGGTTGAGTCCGCTGATACGATAAGGCGTGTTTTGAATCTATGGGGTAAGTACCCGGTTTTGTTCATTAGAAATAGGTTCAAAGTCTCTTTAGATAATGTTTTCACCTGTTGGTAGCCAGGCCTTAGATTGTAGAGTGAAAACTTTCGGCTCTTCAGTTTCTTTATGTTGGAGTTTTGTTTAGAGTTTGGTCGATCGCGGTGGTTTTTCGTTGGTACCATGTTGGCTGTGGTTGGTTGCTGCCGGGATAGTGATGTTCTTCCTTCCTTCAGGACTTCAGGACTTCGAGGCTGGAGAAGTTAGTTTTCAACTGTCGTGTTGGTCTCTCTCCCTTCTTGATGACATCAGTGTGGTATGGCAAAGAGTGACATCTGAGGTAGTAGCAACCTTGTAGCTACCTAGCAACCCTAACCTCTGTTAAAATAGGAGCCAGTTATACGGTTTGAGCTGCTCTAATCTTCGTGCCAAATCAGTACAGGATTCTTTGTTTAAATTTGGAGGGCTTGACTTTTCTTTACAATATTTTGGTGGGCTCATTAAAAGTTAATATATCTTGGGTGGGTTGCATTTCTAAATATATTTCCTGATGGAAATATTAGCTTGCTAATCGCAATGTTCTTTTGTGCTTGGTTTTTCACATGCAGGCTATAGTGGGCCCTTTGTTCTTATTCATGTTGAAGATGGCTTTTCTCAGTTTGGTTTGATGGCTGGCCATCTCTGAATTATTTTTGTAATGTAAATGTCTCTTGTGGAGAAGGGTTTTCGAATGTCTATTCCTCCAGACAAGTTAACTTAGTCCCAACACCCAGACAATTCTAATAATCAAGTGGGCTTCTTTTGTTCCTGAGGCCCACCCACAGGATTGAATTTTTCTTGTAAAATTCCAAAATTCGATTAAAGTTTGTGGTTTCTTCCATAAGGATTAGGATTTCAAACTTTCCGGTAGATAGTCCCAAATTAAATTTCCTTGCGAATGAGCCCAAACGCTGGGGGGGTTCTCGTGAATTTTGCATCCTTCATCTCTTCCTGCATTTCCACTGGGACGTTGGACCAGCTCCCATGAAGCACACAGCTTTTGACTACAGATAATAAGGGGTCCTGGCTTGTCCAGGTTTTGATCTGCCGGACAGTGACAGGTGATTGCTCACTCACAAATGCTTCCATAACCATGGCTAGATCTGTGGGCTGCGCCATTTCCACCCCCCGTGGTGGGCAATGGCAGCCTACTGAGAGCATCGGCGCAGTTTTCTATGCCTGGCCTGTGGCAGATGGCGTAGATGTATGCAGACAATGTGAGCGCCCAACTCTGGATGCGGGCCGATGCGTTGGTATTTATCCATTCACTCTCGGAGAACAGGGATATAAGTGGCTTGGTCAGTTTCCAGTTCGAATTTTAGCCCAACAGGTATTGATGCATTTTCTTAACCCATAGACACACGCTAACGCTTCTTTCTCAATCATGCTGTAGGCTCTCTCAGCCTTTGACAGACTCCTAAATGCATAAGCAACAGGTTGCAGTTTCCCAAAATCATTAGATTGTTGCAATACACACCCGACGCCATATGACGAAGCAACACATGCTAGTACCAAACGCTTACATGAATCATACAACACAAGCAATTTGTTTGAGCATAACAATTTTCTCGCTTTTACAAAGGCATTTTCTTGGCTTTTGCCCCAAACCCATTCATCCCCGTTTCGGAGTAAGATATGCAATGATTCTAACAGTGTGCTGAGACCCGGTAAGAAGTTACCAAAGTAGTTCAGGAGTCCCAGAAACGACTGCAGCTCCGTCACATTCTGTGGTCTCGATGTGTTCTTGATTGCCTATGTCTTCGCATTGATGGGCCTGATGCTATCCACCGCAATACTCCTTTACAGGAATTCCACTTCAGGTGCCAGGAAAATGCACTTCAAGCGTTTTAACCTGAGCCCCACGCGATTGAGTCGACTAAGGACCTCCTCCAGGTTCTGCAGATGCTCGTCTGTGTTCCAATCTGTGACCAAGATGTCGTCCTGGAAGACCATGGTGTGCGGGACTGACTTCAGTAAGCTTTCCATGTTTCTCTGGAATATCGCCGCCGCCGATTGGATTCCAAATGGGCATCTGTTATAAACAATAAGACCTTTGTGCGTGTTGATGTAGGTGAGGGTCTTTGATGATTCCTCCAGTTCTTGCGTCATGTAGGCTGAAGTCAGATCCAACTTCGTGAATGTCTTTCCTCCCACCAGCATTGCAAAGAGGTCATCAGCCTTTGGTAGTGAGTATTGGTCCTGCAGGGAGAAACGATTGATAATTACTTTTAATCGCCACAGATTCTGACGGTGCCGTCTCCCTTGAGGACTGGGATGATTGGATTGGCCTACTCATTGAACTCAATCAGCGAAATGATGCCCTCTCTTTGCAGCCGGTCTAGCTTAATCTCTACCCTTTCTCTCATCATGTACGGTACTGCTCGCGCCTTGTGATGGATGGGTCGCGCCCCCGGATTTAGGTGGATCTGCACTTTTGCTCCTTGGAATTTCCTGATGCCTGGTTCGAACATCGAAGGAAATTTGTTTAAGACCTGAGCACACGAAGTGTCATCAGCGGGCGATAGCGCTCGGACATCGTCCCAGTTTCAACGTACCTTTCCCAGCCAGCTCCTGCCGAGCAGCGTGGGACCATCACCCGGTACCACCCAGAGTGGTAGCTTGTGCACCGCTCCATCATAGGAGACCGTTACGGTAGCACTGCCGATTACAGGAATCAGTTCTTTCATGTAAGTTCTTAGTTTTGTGTGAGCTGGAGTTAAGACTGGCCCTGAGGCCTTGTTGCACCACAACCTTTCGAAAGTCTTTTTGCCTATGATGGACTGGCTCGCACTCGTGTCCAGCTCCATTAACACCGGGAGTTCATTTAGTTCAACATTCAGCATTATCGGGGAACAATTCGTGGTGAATGTGTGCACCCCATGTATCTCTCCCTCCTCGATCTGAGGCTCTGGTTCGTCGTGATCCTCCATGGATCTGTCCTCCTCTGCAACATGGTGGTTTGCAGGTTTAACAGGCTTTGCAGCTTGTCTGCACACTCGTTGGAGGTGTCCCATTGGTCCGCAGCCCTTGCAAACATACTCTTTGTATCGACATCAATGGAAATGATGATCACCCCCGCAGCGCCAACAAGGCCTTGCATTCATCACTCTTGATGGTGGACTCTGAGACATCTGCAGACATGCAGCTGCAGCTATGTGTGACCTGCCCTGTACATTGCAATTCAAAAGCAACATCACTTTGTTCACAGTACTTGTAGCAACACTTGTGCGCTGAGAGATTTGTTTCGTATTGTCACTGGGCAATGAACACCTGGGCTATCGCTATGGCCTTACTCAAAGTTGGGGTCTCTACAGTCAAAAGTTTGCGAAGCATGGTTTCGTGGCCAATGCCAAGTACGAAAAAGTCTCTGAGTATGTGCTGCAAATGTCCTTCAAATTCGCAATGTCCTGCAAGGCATCTTGGTTCGGCTACATAACTCATCACTTCCTGGCCTTCAGACCTTTTGTAGGTGTAGAACCGGTACCTCGCCATCAGTTCGCTTTCCTTCGGGTTCAAATGCTCCCGGACCAGTGTGCACAAATCGTCGTACGATTTCTCCGTGGGTTTCGCTGGAGTGAGCAGATTCTTCATGAGGTCATACGTTGGTGCCCCACAGACGGTGAGCAGGATCGCCCTTCGTTTGGCAGCACTCTCTTCCCCATCTAGCTCGTTGGCCACAAAGTATTGGTTGAATCGCTCCATAAAAGTTTCCCAATCATCGCCCGCCGAGAATTTCTCCAGGATGCCCACTGTTTGCTATCTGTATCTCATCACCAGTTGTTGTGTATGGAGAAAAAATCAGACTGAACACTGTGAAGTAAAGTGTGATCGTAGTCTTTTATTGCAGGTCTCCAGAGTGCCTCTCCAACCTGTGAAGCCTCCTTAAATATCTGTGCTCCCAAGGGATTATGGGATCCCTTGGGACTCCAGGAGGTGAGCCCTCTGGTGGCTGTATAGAGTAAATACAAGTATACGTATATAACAGTTAATATAAATTGTAAATAGTTGTGGTCCCAGCACTGATCCTTGCGGCACCCCACTAGTCACCAGAGAATGAAACATTTATGTAGAGAGACTGGAGAAGCTGGGGTTGTGCAGGGAAGGATAAGAGGAAACCATTCATGGTTTTTAAGAGAATAAATAAGGACAATTTTTTTTCCAGTGGCAGAAGGATTGGTAACCAAGGGACACAGAATAAAGGTAATTGGCAAAAGAACCAGAGGTGATATGAGGAAACATTTTTTTCCACAGTGATTTGTGATCTGGAATGCGCTGCCTGTAAGAGCGGTGGAAGTAGATTCATCAGTAACTTTCAGCAGAGAATTGGATAATAATTCAAATAATAAATGGAGTTATCCCCGGTGATCTGGCCATAATTTATCTCTCAATTAACATCACTAAACACAGTTTATCTGGTCATTATCACATTGCTGTTTTGGAAGCTTGCAGCACGCAATTGGCTGCTGCATTTCCTACATTACAACAGTCAATACTCTTCCAAAGTAATTAATTGGCTGTAAAGCGCTTTGGGACATCCTGAGGTCATGAAAGGAGCTATATCAATGAAAGTCTTTTTTCTTTCTTTTGGCACCTCATTCTTTCTCTGATGTGGCTGGGACTGTTTAGTACGTGATTGGAGTTTTATAAACTCAACTTATCTTGTGAAAATCCTTTAGCTAAACGAGGAAGGTGGCCACAAAAATAATTCCCAATTCCCGTTGAAATGAAAGTTCTTCAATCGTCTGGCTAGCACTGTGCTGATTGGTTGTAACTTTAACATCTATAATCGAAAGAAAATCCAGTTTTGTTTTGGCAAGCCATGTGGTGATGAGAGTTTGAGAGTTAAATACTTCTAAAATGAAACCTATTGGGCCAGATTTTCCTGTCACAATAACAGTGAGGTTAATGGTGCTCGGCATTATTTATGCGTAAACGGTACAGCAACTTCACACAAGGGGCAGATTAGCGGTTAAACATGGAAATCCAGAAGATGCTGTCCGAGTTATGCCATTCCTCTGTTAGTTTTGCGAAAATGGCATCTCGCTGACTGCATCACCATTGAAATGCATCGAACGGGGAAAATTTGCTATATTTGCGCGGTAGAGGTAAACTAACTCGCCACAGAAAGTTAAGTCTTGTCATTTCAAGTATAAGTACATTTTTCCAACAGGATAAATGTTAATGAGAGCCAAACAATCACTCTGGCACCAAAAATGAACTATTACAAGTGTGGAGTCTCATTCCTTCAGGTTTTAATTGTTGTTGGAGATTTTTAAAATGTCAAATTTTAAATTTAAAAACTTTTTAAAAACTTTTCATTTCTGTCTCTTTTTACTCTCTCTATTAATCCAATCTTTCTTTCCCTCTCACTTTCTATCCCTGATTTGACATTTAATCCACCCACTCTAACTTAAATTTCCTTCTCAGTCTTTGTGCTGTTAATTTCTCAATTGTTCAATCTGATTGGTTGAGGAGATACCCTGTTACTTGTTCTGTACATTCGGGTCCCAGATGCCCGGTTTCCCTCACAGCTCACACTTTCAGCAACTTGTCACATAAACATTTTTGAAACCTAAATATGCAAGGCCAAGTCTAACTAACGGAAGAGACACCATTAGATGCTCCGCTACAGCACTAAATTCAAATTTACTAGGGTTCCTTGATGCCACACTCGGTCAAATGCTGCCTTGATGTCAAGGGCATACACTTTTACCTCACATCTGGAATTCAGTTCTTTTGTCCATGTTTGGACAGAGGTTGTAATGAGGTATGGAGCCAAGTAGCCCTGGGAGAACCTGAACTGAGCATCGGTGAGTAGGTTATTGTTGAGTAAGTGCTGCTTGATAACACTGTCGACGACACCTTCCATCACTTTGCTGATGATTGAGAACAGGCTGATGGGGCGGCAATTGGCCAGATTGGATTTGTGGACAGGACATCCCTGAGCAATTTTGCAATTTGTCAGCTAGTGTTGTAGTTGTACTGGAACAGCTTGGCTAGAGGTGTGGCCATTTCTGGAGCACAAGTCTTCAGCACTACAGCCGGGATGTTTACGGGGTCCATAGCCTTTGCTGTATTAAATACGTTCAACTACTTCTTAATATCACATGGAGTGTATTGAATAGCTGAAGACTAGCTTCTGTGATGAGGGGAACTCAGGAGCAAGCCGAGATGAATTGCCAGTGACTGCCAGGGAGTTAGTGCTTAGTTCAGATTGTGATGTTTCACCAGTTACAGGGAGTTAGCAGTTCTGACAAAGGGTCATCTACCTGAAACGTTAACTCTGTTTCTTTTTCTACAGATGCTGCCTGACCAGCTGAGTATTTCCATCCATTTTCTGTTTTATTACAGACAGTTAATGGTTAGTTTAGATTGTGATGTGTCACTCCTTGAGCCTCAGGGAGTGGGAGAGTAATTGCCCAGAGGTTTTCCTGAATTGGTCACATTTCTTCATCTGTTCTAAGAAAGCGTTACTGGGAGGTGGGAGGGAAGTGTGCCAGGTAATACTGTCTGCTGGATGGGGTGAACTTGATGGGCCTAAAGACTTTATCTGCTGATCGTCCTTTTGTCTGTTTGGATATGCAGACTGGGCATTGTCTCTAGGCCCTGCCTGGTGTGTGGTTCAGAGAGTTTAGCCAATCATTAGCTGAGCCCAGGTACAATCCCTGTTTGCAATCCCTTACTATGATCCGTGCACAAATCAGAAAACACAGTTAGTTCGATTTCCTTCCAAGTTTATTTCCAGATGTTAAACTTCTCACATTCAAGTCATTGAAATAACGTGACTATTAAAACATGTGAAAAATGACAGACAGGAAAAGATCCTCTGGTCCATCCAGCCTGTCACACACAACTGCAAAGCCTTGTCCATCACAATATACTGGGCCGTAAATTGCGGCCTCTCCAAGTGTATACGATGTGTGTATGTACCCGAACAGGCCTCACAAGTCCCGGTTCACAGCACGCGATGGGCAAGTGCCTGAACCCAGCACTTGTGAACTGTCAAAATGTCTTTTGACTGTTCACACAAATCCCTGGGAGAAGGGCCTTCATGGGCAGAGATTTGGGCTACTGGCCCAACACCTGTCCAGTGAATGTCCTTCAAACTCTTACGTAAGGTCTGCTTTTACCAGCATAAGAGTTTTAAAAGATAGAGAAATAAAATGCAATCAATAATTTTTATATTAAAACTCTTAAGTTAAGTTTATTTTTACCCCTATTAAAACATACAAAAAAATTATAAAACTATTAATTTTTTATCTAAAATATTTAATTAAATTCAATTTCAATTAATTTTAAATATGTGAAGTGTTTTTATTATTTATTTTAAATGTTTATGTGTTTTTCAGTGTATTCCCATTCACAGTAATGGTGATCTCGTATAAACGGAATTCACCATCATTGTGAATGGCAAAACTCCATTTTAATTGGTTGGTCCGGCCCACATGATCCCAGGCTGTACATACGCTCCTGGAATACGTGATCCCATATGCCGGACTGTGAATAGAGGCAAGTTTATGTTCCTCTGGGACTACCAGGTACTTTCGTAAAAAAAATTTTGGTTGGTAGTGTCTGCCTGCAGGAAACCTCCGACTGCAATTTCTGGGCCATAGGTGCCCCACTCGAGCCAAGACCATGTGATCTCCTGGGAGAGACAAAAAACAGAATTAAAATCCTCGATCAACTTGGGAATAAAAAATCTAGGAATTTCCTCTCCAACCCCTTAGGTGATCGGAAATATTCCAGAAGATCACTCTGGTTCTGATAATTTCATGCATTTCAACTCTGCAGACTCCATCTGACATAATGCCTCAATGCCTGATCTCTGAAGATCTCCAGTCATCTCTCCACCAGAGTAGGTGCAAAAAACTACAATATGTCTGTTTAGAGCTTTCAAAATATCAGACAACAAACCAGAACTACTTTACTTATAAGAACATAAGAACATAAGAAATAGGAACAGGAGTAAGCCATGCGACCCCTCGAGCCTGCTCCGCCATCTGATCATGGACTCAGCTCCACTTCCCTGCCCACTCCCCATAACCCCTCATCCCCCTATCCTTTAAGAACTGTCTATTTCTGTCTTAAATTCATTCACTGTCCCAGCTTCCACAGCTCTCTGAGGCTGCGAATTCCACAAATTTACAACCCTCTGAGAGAAGAAATTTCTCCTCATCTCTGTTTTAAATGGGCGGCCCCTTATTCTAAGGTCATGCCCTCTAGTTCCAGTCTCCCCCATCAGTGCAAACATCCTCTCTACATCCACCTTGTCAAGCCCCTCATAATCTTATATGTTTCGATAAGATCACCTCTCATTCTTCTGAATTCCAAAGAGTAGAGGCCCAACCTACTCAACCTTTCCTCGTAAGTCAACCCCCTCATCCCCGGAATCAACCTAGTGAACATTCTCTGAACTGCCTCCAAAGCAAGTATATCCTTTTGTAAATATGGAAATCAAAACTGCACGCACTATTCCAGGTGTGGCCTCACCAATACCCTGTATAGCTGTAGCCCCCTCCCCTTTTATAGGGGGCACTTGTAATAATTTATGCTTTTAAAGCCCAAAAAAACCCACAAAAAAACAAAAAACAAAAAAAATTTTTTTTAAAAGGGCAGTTGAAAAGTGTCTGGAGTGTCCCCCAGATCGGGGGGCACTTGAACTAATGTTTATTTTTGTCCCCAAAAGAGTTGTATCGCTGTAGCAAGACTTCCCTGCTTTTATACTCCATCCCCTTTGCAATAAAGGCCAAGATACCATTGGCCTTCCTGATCACTTGTTGTACCTGCATACTATCCCCCTGTGTCTCATGCATAATTATTCCCAGGTCCCGCTGTACTGTGGCACTTTGCAATCTTTCTCCATTTTAATAATAACTTGCTCTTTGATTTTTTTTCTGCCAAAGTGCATGACCTCACACTTTCCAACATTATACTCCATCTGCCAAATTTTTGCCCACTCACTTAGTCTGTCTATGTCCTTTTGCAGATTCTTTGGGCCCAAGTTTTGGGCCGCGCCTAGAACGGCACAGCCCCGACCTGGACGCCCGTTTTTCGCACCACAAAGTGCGCCTGAAAAAATCTTCCAGATTCTCCGGCTCCCTGCAGTTCCTCTGGCCCTCGGCGCGGCGCAGCAGGAGCTGTAGGGGGCGGAGCCAGGTCCCTGCGCTGAAAACACTGCCGGGACCTCTGCACATGCGCGCTACAGTGGGCGCGCAAGTGCAGTAGCTCCAGGCGGCCAAAACTGTGTAGGAGGGGCCCGAAGCATGCAGCCCCTAGCCCTGGCCGAATGGCCTCACTGGGGCTGCGTGAATAAGGCTGCCTCCCACCCCCAGCTCCTGCTTCCTCCGGACCCAACCCGACTTGACTCCCGCTCCCACCCCCCCCCCACCGGACCGCCCCCCCCCCCCACGACCTGACCTCCGCTTCCCCTGCTCCCGACATTCCCCCCACCTCCCCGACCGACCTCCGCTCCCGACCGATCTCCTCCACCCCCCCGACCGATCTCCCCCCCCCCCGCTCCCCCGCCCCCCTGACCGATCTGCACCCCCCCTGATCGATCTCCGCCCCCCCCCGACCGACCCCCCCTCCCCCCGCCCCGACCCGCGCTCCCCCCGATCCGCACTCCCGACCCCCCCGGACCCCAGACCTGACGCCACCTACCTGTCAATCCGGTAAGTCTCAGCTCGAAGTCCTGGGCCTGGCCGGGCCCGGCCCGTTCAGCCTCCCTCTCCTTTCTTTCTCTCTCTCTCTCTCTCTCTCTCTCCCTTCTCTCTCCCTCTCTCTCTTCCCCCCTTCTCTTCCCCCCTCCCCTCCCTCCCTTCTCTCACCCCCCCTCCTCCCTCCCTCCCTTCTCTTCACCCCCTCTCCTCCCTCCTTTCTCACCCCCCCTCCCCTCCTGCCTTCTCACCCCCCCTCCCTTCTCACCTCCCCCTCCCCTCCCTCCCTTCTCAACCCCATCCCCTCCCTCCCCTCACCTCCCCTCCCTCACTTGTCACCCCCCTCCCCACGCACCCCCTATTCCCCACTCCACCACCCCTCCTCCCCTCCACCCCCCCTCTCCATCCTCCCCCTCCCCTCCACCCTTCGCTGTCAGAAACACAGACACTGACAGACAGTGAGAGACACACACAGACAGACAGACAGAGAGCTAGAGACACTGACAGAGACACACTGTGCAGGAAGTGGGGGGCATCCCAGCACGCTGTTGGAGGGCTCCCGGTGCTGCAGTCGGTAAGTAGAACATTTTTTATTTTTTGATTTAAAAAAAAATATTTCTTATTCATTTTTTTTGATTGGTTTATTGGTTGATTTATTGATGTTTTTATCATTTATTATTGATGATGACTCTTTATTTGTAAAACTGAAGTGTTTAATGTTTGTAAACTTCCCTTTAAACCCCCCTCCCCCATTCCCTACGCCTGATTTGTAACCTACGCCTGATTTTCTAAAGTGTAGACAAGGTTTTTTCGAGCGTACAAAAATCTTCACTTACTCCATTCTAAGTTAGTTTGGAGTAAGTTTTCACTGCCTAAACTTGGAAAACAGGCGTAAGTGGCCGGACACGCCCCCTTTTGAAAAAAAAATTCTGTTCCAAAGTGAAACTGTTCTAACTGACTAGAACTGGAGCAAAGAATGTGAATTTCTAAGATACTCCATTCTACACCAGTTACTCCAAAAAATCAGGAGCAACTGAGGCCGAAACTTGGGCCCTTTGTGTGCTCCTCGCACATTGCTTTTCCTCCCGTCTTTGTATCGTCAGCAAACTTGGCTACGTTACACTCAGTCCCTTCTTCCAAGTCGTTAATATAGATTGTAAATAGTTGGGATCCTAGCACTGATCCCTGCAGCACACCACTAGTTACTGGTTGCCAACCAGAGAATGAACCATTTATCCTGATTCTCTGTTCACTGTTAGTTAGCCAATCCTCTATCCATGCTAATATATTACCCCCAACCCCTTGACCTTTTATCTTGTAATCTTTTATGTGGCACCTTATGATTTCATCAGACTACACTTTGAAGTTCAAGATGATGGACCATGTCTGAAGTTGACAAGTACAAATGGAATGTATTGCCATTCAGTTGAAGGTTCTTGTTCTGAATAAACAAGCATTATTTCCCAAACTGATTATGGAACTGCATGCCAGATTCAATGGCTTACCTAAATCAGAGAAGCTTCTTCAAGCACTTCTCAAAAACAATCAGAATCATGATGAATCTCGTCTGCCTGTATGACTTTCCTTCTTATTGCTTAGTACAGTCTCAGTCATTGCATTTGAGATGTGATTCTCATTTGTTCCCTCTTTCATGTCCTGAATTGTCACTTTATCACTCTTCAGCTCCACTACTGCTTCCATATATCTCTAGAAGTTAGTACTTCACAGAATCCTTGGATACTTGTCACAGACCCAAGTATCCAAGTACCCAAATGAAAATCATTGGTCTAGACATATTCTCTGACCGGGTATCGAACCTGAGCTGTAGCGGTGAAAGTGACAAATCCCGATCACTGGAGCACCAGGGAACACCATTGGTCTAGTCAGGAGACACGAGTGTTCAATAAGCATTTTCTGAATTTACATCCATTTCTCTTAGCCATCTGGAAAGGTTCACCTACCATTTTGGCTAATTGGAATTTGCAAATGCTTGTAATTGTAAAACCAAAAGAAAGCAGAAAGAAAAATGTTCATTCCTGATGATCACTTCAAGCAATGTTGAAGTGCATTATGTTCTTCATACCATTTTCTATAGCTCTGCTACCAAAATCCACACATTTCTGAAGTAAAATCAAAGGTGTTGAAATTCAACTTTGGTAGGGATGCAAATAGACGATAGCGGATTGATCATTTGTTATACACTCCACCGGATTTTCCTTTCCATCAATTGCTTCACAAATTCCCAAAGACTTGTGTACCTTGCCTCGATATTAAAGAAGTCACACACTCACACGTTATCATCCAAGACTACTAAAATTGCAATTATCCAAATAAATAAACTCCAAAATCAAGGTGGTCAAACAATGTTTACTTTGCAGAAAGAAAATTCACCAAAAGCTTCAAACAATTTCACACAATCTAACTGTAATTATTTCTGAACATTGTGTCCACCTTTTGTGACAGTTAATTTGCTTTCTTTAGCTCTAATGGTATTTTTCAATGAGGTACTCCCTGAGCATTGTGAGGTTGAGAGGTGGGTTGCTGGGAAGATATAGACCATTTTCTGGTGCCTTTGTGAATTAAGATGGTTCTAATCTGGTAATCATAGGCAATCCCTTGGAATCGAGGAGGACTTGCTTCTACTCTTAACATGAGTTCTTAGGTGGCTGAACAGCCCAATACGAGAACCACAGACTCTGTCACAGATGGGGCAGATAGTTGATGAGGGAAGGGATGGGTGGGACTGGTTTGCCGCATGCTCTTTCCGCTGCCTGCGCTGTTTTCTGCATGCTCTTGGCGATGAGACTCGAGGTGCTCAGCACCCTCCTGAATGCACTTCCTCCACTTAGGGCGGTCTCTGGCCAGGGACTCCCAGGTGTCAGTGGGGATGTTGCACTTTATCAGGGAGGCTTTGAGCGTGTCCTTATAACGTTCCTCTGCCCACCTTTAGCTCGTTTTCCATGAAGGAATTCTGAGTAGAGCGCTTGCTTTGGGAGTCTTGTGTCAGGCATGTGAACAATGTGGCCTGCCCAGCGGAGCTGATCAAGTGTGGTCAATGCTTCAATGCTGGGAATGTTGGCCTGGTCGAGAACGCTGATGTGGTGCGTCTGTCCTCCCAGGGGATTTGTAGGATCTTGCAGAGACATCGTTGGTGGTATCTCTCCAGTGACTTGAGGTGTCTGCTGTACATGGTCCATGTCTCTGAGCTATATAGAAGTGCAGGTATTACTACAGCCCTGTAGACCATGAGCTTGGTGGCAGTTTTGAGGGTCTGGTCTTCAGACACTCTTTTCCTCAAGCGGCCGAAGGCACTGGCGCACTGGAGGCTTTGAGGGTGTCCTTGTAATGTTGAGGCGGTGTTCAATCTCGTCGTCAATACCTGCTCTTGTTGATAAGAGGCTCCCGAGTTATGGGAAATGGTCCACGTTGTCCAGGGCCACACCGTGGATCTTGATGACTGGGGGGCAGTGCTGTGTGGCAAGGACAGGCTGGTGGAGGACCTTTGTCTTACGGATGTTTAGCGTAAGGCTCATGCTTTTGTATGCCTCAGTAAATACGTCGACTATGTCCTGGAGTTCAGTCTCTGTATGTGCACAGACGCAGGCATCGTCCGTATACTGTAGCTCGGCAACAGAGGTTGGGGTAGTCTTGGACCTGGCCTGGAGACAGCGAAGGTTGAACAGGTTCCCACTGGTTCTGTAGTTTAGTTCCACTCCAGTGGGGAGCTTGTTGACTGTGAGGTGGAGCATGGCAGCAAGGAAGATTGAGAAGAGGGTTGGGGCGATGACGCAGCTCTGTTTGACACCAGTCCGGACATGGATTGGGTCTGTAATGGACCTGTTGGAAGGATCATAGCCTGCATGTCATCATGGAGCAGGTGGAGGATGGTGACGAGGGGCCGAGGAACTCCTCCCGTAGTCGCAATGTGGATTTCATCCCCTACGGGGCACAATGAACCTGATTTTTGCAGCACGACGGCTGCAAGAAAAATGCAGGGAACAACGCCAGCCCTTATACATGGCCTTCTTCGACCTCACAAAGCCTTTGACACTGTCAACCGCGAGGGTCTATGGAGCGTCCTCCTCCGCTTCGGATGCCCCCAAAAGTTCGTCTTATCGAGTAAAGCTGCTGTCGCTAAGGGACCTGCTTCCAGTTACCAATTTCTTGCATTGTCAAGGGTTCAGTTCTGAAGCTCCCTCATGTACTAGCACTGGTGATGCAGATGCATTACTGGTTGAGGTCATTACAAAACAAATAGGCCGAATCAATTTTTTTTTTCATATTCAGAATGTGGAAGTCCCTGGCAAGGTTGATATTTATTAACTAGGCCTAGTTCCCTGAGACGATGGCTGTGGATCTTCCCAATCTGGAAACCAATGTCACTTTAAAGGTGGCGATGGTAAGCTGCAGGGTGTCCCACAAATGGGATGAGATTGCAAAAGTTAAAGGTCAGTAGTGCGATTTATCGCTTCTCGGCCTTTTGGCTGGGATCGTGCGTGGCTGACCTGGCAGGGGAGTGGCCATGGCCCCAGCGTGATTCTCCCTGGATCAGGAAGGTGATTCTCCTATGCTTTTTGGAAATAGGAGGTGGGTGGGGTGGCTTGACCCATCCACCTCCACGGAGGTGTGTGGGGGGCCTGACCCATCCACCTCCATGGCACGAACCTGGTATTGCAGTACTTCCAGGAACGGTGCTTGGGCTCTAGGCCTTTTGGCTAAGAGCATTGGCACAGGGTGATCCTTGATGTGTGCAAGGTGACCTCTGGTGTTTGTGATCTGACAAAGAATTGGCAAGATTGGCAACGAATTAAAAAAAAACATTGGTTTAGCTGGGAGTCATTTCCACTATTTTGAAGCTGCAGTTTCTGTGGGCTGGTAATTGTTCTTTGCCCCAATCTAGGGCGGTAAACTTCTGGGGCCAGGTCTTCCTGCGCCCGGCTCAGAAGTCCCGCCCCCGATGCGAAATTGGGCCATGTGCCCCTCAAAGGAAGCAGAGCGCTGTCTCCGGTGCACCGCTTCCTTTCAGGGGTGGTCTCAGGGCGGTTGCACAGTGCTGAGTCCAGCACTGCACGGAGGAAGCCAGCACTACAATGCCCTTCCGCTTCAGTGAAAGTGGAGAGCTGCTACGCACTCTGCAGGTCCTTTGGCGGCCGCGATTGGGCCACCAACGATGCGATCAATCGGGCCAGCAGCCCGGGCACCCGAAACGGAATGCCGGGCTGCACGATGGCGGCTCAGTCGACGCGACGGCCACCATTGTTGGCCCGTGGAAGAGTCGGCCAACAAATACAAATGGTGGCCTGAGGTGTTAAATGCCTCCCCTTTAAGGGGTGCTCTGGCGGCAGATGTCCGGCAACTTTGCGACCCGCGAGGCTGCCATTGCCATTCACGCACACTAGCCTCACAGCCCGTGGAGCAATTTCCCCTGCGGGTCGCAAGGGGGTTGGCGCGGGGTGGTCGGCGCGCATGTCGATGACATCATCACAGGTTGCGCGCCAGCTAGGGCACTAACTGCAGAGCGCGGCGCTGCTGTGCCAGTGCCCCGCAAACGTCCGGGGCAATTTCCTGGAGACACTAGCTGCCAGGCAAAAATGCCAATGTGCCCCATTAGCGTCCCCTGGAGGTGCTAACGTGGCTATAAAAATGTGCAATTTCTGCCCCTGTGTATGTAAAGATATTTTGCAAAACTTTGAGACTTTATAGGGCAATCTGCATCATGGTTTTCCCTCTAGCGATTCCACTGTTGCTGTGCTTTGAGGAAGAGGATGATGAGGACATGGATAAGAAAGGATTGAGGCCAGGAGAGTCCAGTATCCTGCTTGCAGACAACACCTGATCCATAGCTATCCATGTCACAAGTTCACCAGACAACAAAGGACATATCTGGATTTTGCCAATAGTCAGAATTGGACATTGGCTGCATTTTTCCTCAACACCATCACAGAGATTTTCCAGCTGTTGGATGCTGGCCTGCAGTCTCTTGCCACTGTGGCCACTAGCTTGTTTGTAGCTGTGGAGGTGATAACACCAGTTAATGTTTATGCATCTGGAATGCTTCCAGGCAGCCTTCGATGACAGTAGTCACATCAATATGACAGCAGTTCATTGCTGCTTTAGAAAGATCATGGATGCCCTGTTCAGGCATGCCTGTGCATTTATTCAGTTCCACATGAACCGAGTAAAGCAAAGAAATTGTCATCACCCTCTTCCAAGCTGAATTCTCACTAGTGGAGGGTACCTTTGACTATAAAAGTCCGATCTGAAACCATATTAACTTCATCAACAAGAAGGGATTTAATTCCCACAATGTTGAGGTAGTGAATGATGCTAACCACCGTAGTCTGCATGTTAATGCATGCTAACCAGGAAGTAGACATGCTTTTTAAAATCTGAGGCAACCTACACTGCTCAACCTGCAATATCACCATGCTCACGACAAAGATGTCCAGGCGAGAGAGAGAGAGAGAGAAGGTGAGCTCAGAATAATGCAGTGCCATCCCTTTTGTCTCAGTGGTGAGTAGGCCTTTTTTTTTTAAGCATCGCAGAAAAGTATATCTGTATTGGATATATGGATTTCGGAAGTGATCCAAATCAACTTCATAGCTAGTCAATGCAAAGGGAAATGTCAAGACTGACAAAGCCAGCATTTATCGTCCTTGTGAAGGCAGTGGTGAGCCACCATTTCAGAGGCCAGTTAAGAATCCACCATATTGCTCTGGGTCTGGAGTTACATATAATCCAGACGGTGTAAGGACAGCAGATTTCCTTCCCTAAAGGACATTAGTGAACCAGATGGGTTTTTACAACAATCACATGGTCACCATTACTGACACTAGCTTTTTATTCCAGATTTTTTTAAACTAACTGAATTTTAAATTCACCAGTTGCCATGGTGGGACTTGAACTCAAGTCTCCGGATCATTAGATTACCAGTCCAGTAACATAAACACTATGCCACCACACCCATATTGTAATAAATATTCCAAGAAATCATAGCAAAAATGTTCTCTTCTTGTCCTATGGTATTTTAAGTTACTTAAATCAGAAACCATTTCAAAGTAGAAGTCTTTTTAAAAAAAAATTAAATCCAAACAGCAACATTGCGAATAGTTACAATGTGCTAAAAATTCCCCAACCTTGTGCCCGTTTTTTCGGCAATAGTTTGCCATTTTTGGCGAAAAACGGTGACCCGGGAAATTCGGAGAAGTCTTGCGCCGACAGTTTTTAAGTACCGCTGGGGAGCGGACCTTCGGCGTGCAAGACTCGAAATAGCGCTTTCACCAAAAATTTGGCTCACAACGCACCAATAGTTAGGACGAAAAAAACGCCAGGGAAAACTCTGCATTGCAGCCTTGGAACAGCGGTAGGTATGAAGACCTACAAAAAAGGTAAGTTAAAGTTTTTATTTTTTAATTCTTTTGCAGTGATTTGATAGTTAAGTGTCTTGTGAACGTTTTGTGATTTTTTTATTTTTTGTTTTTTGCAATTTTATTTTGGTGTTTTCCCCCTCTCCCTCGGCCCAACTCGCAGTGATATCAGCCTTGGAGAAAAGTTGCAGAAAATTCGCGGTTTGCGCCATGAATCCTCGTGCAACACCGATTTTTACCGCTAGGCGATTTGAAGCCCAAAACTTAGGCCTCGTAGTGATAGTGGAGTAATAGCGGTATTTTTGGCAAAAAAATACCACCATCACCAAAAATTAATCTCTAGCCCAATGCCTCCAATATAAATCTAGCCGCGATTTTTCATACTAGGTCGGGAGAGAGGCAGGCAACTTCGGTTGTGTGCTGGAACATTGCTCCTGTCTGCAGCCTGCTCTGTTGAACTGATTTTGCATGGCTGGAGGTTCCCGGCCAATTAAAAGGAAGCAGGTCTGAAGACGTATTTTGATGATGCGTCATCAGCCAGTTTCTTAAAGAGACCATGCCCACATACATTTTAACAGTTGTTCTGTCAGTGTTCTGCAGCATTGAGGTGCTGCAAACACTGACAAACACTGCGCAAAGGTGCACGGCTGCACCCAGCCTCTCCCATCACTCCCTCCAAATGCTTATGGAGGGAGTCATAGCATGCAGAGAGATCTCTTCCCTTCCAATGGGCAGAACAGACCTCCTCAGGACACCAATGCAGCCTGGTTGCATGTTGTACAGGAGGACACAAGCAGAGATATCATTAGGAGGAGCTGGCTGCAGTGGCACAAATCTTTCAATGATCTCAATAGATCACAAGACATTAAAAGTCACACTCAACCTCATCCTGCTGTGCCACTCATCACATTCCCATCACTCTGCCTTCTCTAACCTACCCTGCATATCCTTACTTACACCAACTTACCTTGCACCTCCACCCATCCCTCTCTATCTATCAACATTATCCATCCCCATCTCACTAGCCACCCCTCACACTCACCCTTATCTAATCATACCAACTAACAATACACAAGGGTATTGCTAAAGTTTCTGCTAATGTGTTGTTAAACATTGAAACAATTAACCCAGAGATAGCTAACCATCAACCTGAATCTGGAAAGCCATTTCAGCATATGCATAACAACAAAGGCCCATCCAGCCAGCATGAAAAACCCAAGCACAGACAGACATTGCAAATGCCAAAGCTAATAGTTCCATCAAGAAACAGATTTAGAAGATCAACACACCCGAGACAGGTTAACATTTTAATGAGCCCGCCAAAATATGACAAAGAAATATCAAGCCCGCCAAAAATTAAACCAAGAATCCAAGCTGATTTGGCGCGAAGATTAGAACAGCTCAAAATGTATAACTGGGCCCTGCTTTAACAAAGGGTATGCCATGCTTAACAGAAGGTATGCACACAGCAGCAGAGCATCATAGAGGATCAAGAAGGGAGATGGACCACCGCAGCAGTTGTAACTAACGTCTCCAGCCTCGACGTCCTGAAATCAGAAAAGGAAGGAAGAACATCACCATCGCGGCAGCAACCGACCACAGCCAACATGGTACCATCAAAACCACCGCGATCAATCAACCTCGAAACAAAACTCCACAAGGAAGAAACCGAAGAATCGAAAGTTTCCACTCTACAACCTAGGCCTGAGTACCAACACGTGAAAACATTATCTAAAAGGACTTTGAAACCTATTTCTAACGAAAGAAAATGGGTACTTACCCCATAAGTCCAAAATGCGCCCTACCCCATCAGCGGACACCACCCAACTGAAGATTGCGCAATAAGAAGTCTTCTCCGAAGTTCGGGGTATGGCAAGCAAAACCTACAGAATCCAATGAACCCCGAAATCGCGACCTACCCCTAACTGACCATAAAGGATTGGTAAGCATAGTCCCTGTTTGCCCTGAAGTCTAACCTAGTCAGTGTTAGGTATTGAGAGGTGGGAGGTGTATTATTCACTGTAACCCCTTTGAATGTATGAAGTACTGTTCTTTATTTGAGTGATTATAAGTTTGACATTGTATTTTCTTGTCTTTAATAAAATCAAAGTCCTTTTGCACCAAACCAGTTGTCTCTTGCACTTTATCACGTCCCCCAAATAAATCCAGAGCCTAGAACCCAGGGAGTGGGAGCGATTCCAACCGCTCAGAAGGTCAGAGGCGAACCTGACCCCAAAGACCACCCCTTACACAGTGAATGGTGAGACATAACGGTACCCCTTTCCAATGGTGATGAGATTGAGTGGAATGGCTTGGGCATTGCAGGGATGCTTTATGGTGTTGGTGTGGTGTGGTACCAACCTGGCACATCATGTGGCAGCCAGGGTGTACAGTGTCAAGTGAAGTAAATGTGGCCATGGTGAGGCCATACCTGGCACCTAGGCAGCAATGTGTCAGGTGCTGATGCCCTGTGTCCTGTGCAGCATCAGGTGATTGTGGAGAAGGTTTGTGTTGTTGTTGGTGATGCTGGTGTTGGGACTGATTGTGGTGGGATTCTGAGGACCAAGGTGAGCTTTTTTGAAGGGGATTGATGCTGATGGAATAGATGGCAGCTGAAGTTGAGATGACAGAAGCAATCTGTCAATGGTGAGACAGGTTGCTCCCTCCAAGGAGGTGACACTGGATAGAGAGTTCCCTGCAAACACTTCAAACCTCCGTAAAATGAAAAGTGGTTCCAAATCCTTAAGGCTCTAACTTCTAAGATTGAAATTTGAACAGCTGTGAAATGGTAGCTATTATACCACTTTTACAGCTGTCAACGAGTCAAACCAACCCAGAGTTGTTGAGAACCCAACGTGATCTCCGAGGGATGGGAACCTCATAAAAAACTTGGTAAAATGGTTATGACCTGGTAAAATGTAGCTTAAATAGCTTAAGCAGCTTCTTAACTATCCCAATTGCCTGATACTCTGCTTAGTGCCAGGTCTGCAAACCGCACGCAGGCCCGGCGCTTTGGAAATTCAAAAGGAGGCGGGTTCAGAGTGGACTTCCGCCCCGCTGTCAATCACGGCCATTTTGACAGCGGGCGCACCTTCAAACTCACACTCGCAGCGCTGGTCAGATTCCGGCCTCTAATTTCATTATAAATGCGCTGAGCTCAAACTTACTACAAGAGACCTTTTGGGAAGTGTGGGGTTTGGAGTGTGGAATATATGTCCCATACATAAAGGGTAAAATATCAACAGAGATAGTTGAGTCACATTCCATGTGCACATCACCATACAATCCCATTAACATAATCTGGGATCAAGTTCCTGTCAGAACTTTCAGTCAGAGGTTAGAAGTTATTGAGGGAAAATTGCGTCGGAGGCTTCCTTCATACAAACGCCTCCGACCCGAAAAAAATCCACGAAAATACCTGGTGGTCCCGGATGAACGTAGAGATTCCGGTCGGATGCCTAGATTTGCTGCGCAGCGCATGGGAAGGTACTGTTCAGGTACTTACGTACAAGCTGGAGTCACGTGGGCCTGGACCACCAATCACTGTGCAGTATTCTCATTATAAAAATGGGAGTTCTGTTTGTACAGGCTCCCATTACTATCAATGAGAAAACCCCCTACAACACCGAAACACAGCATAATAAATAAATAAAAGACCTCACATATTTAAAATTAATTGAAATTAAATGTAATTAAATGTTTTAGAAAATATATATATTTTTTGGAATTTTTTTTTTATGTGTTTTAATAGTGTTAAAAATAAACTTGCCTTAATGGACAGAGTTCTTAATGTAAAATTGAGTGTTTAAATTACATTTTTGTATGTTTTAAAAGTGTTACACTGGTAAAAGAAAGCTATGCGCCTGCTTTTACCAGGCGTAAATGTTTGAAGGACATTCGCTGGGCATGAGTTGGGCAAATAGCCCAATCTCTCCCGGCGCCAATGTCCTTCTCCCGGGTATATGGAGGATCTGTCAAGAGAAATCTTGACAGATCAGAAAAGCTGGTTTTCGGCGCATGCGCATCGCACCCCAAAAACTGGCTTTTGCAAGGCCTCACCGGGTCCATGCGCACTTCATATGGATCCAGTGAGGCCGGAATTTTCAGCTCATTATATGGGGAAGAAAATATTTGAAAATTGGGACCAAAAATAATTTTATATAGTAAAATCCTACTGCCTCCTAAAACACAATTGATTTGAGCTGTGAAGTACAGAATTCATGTTAGACTATTATAATACATTCTCTACTCAAGTAATTAGGTGTTTTTTTGATAGAATCACTAAATTCTCAGTGCAGGATTTGAGTTTGTAAATTAATGCTGTAATGATGATAAGTGCCAGTGCTGACTCAGCACATTCAGATCACATCAGGTTGATCTCTCTTGAATCAGATCATGGACATTTATAGCACAGAAGGAGACCATTTAGACCACCATATCTGTGCTGGCTGAAAAAGCACTATCAAGTCTAATCCCACTTTTCAGTTCTTGGTCCGTAACCCTGCAGGTTATGACACTTCAAATGCATATCCAAGTATTTTTATATGTGATGAGCGTTTCTGCCTCTACCACCCTTTCAGGCAGTGAGTTCCAGATCCCTACCAACCTCTGGGTAAAAATATTTCTCCTCAACGCCCCTCTAATCCTTCTACCAATTACTTTAAATCTATGCCTCCTGGTTATTGACATCTCTGCTAAGGGAAATAGGACCTTCCTATCCATTCATATATATTCAATATATAAATATATTCAAAAAGGAGTTAGATGAGGTCCTTACTACTAGGGGGATCAAGGGGTATGGCGAGAAAGCAGGAATGGGGTACTGAAGTTGAATGTTCAGCCATGAACTCATTGAATGGCGGTGCAGGCTAGAAGGGCCGAATGGCCTACTCCTGCACCTATTTTCTATGTTTCTATGTTTCTATTCTAGTTAGGTCCCTAATAATTTTATACCCTCAATTAAATCTCCCCACAGCTTCCTCTGTGCCAAGGAAAACAACTCAGCCTATCCAATCTTTCCTAATAGCTAAAATTCTCCAGCCCTGGCAACATCCTCATATATCTCCTCTGCACCCTCTCTCATGCGATCACATCCTTCTTGCAATGTGGTGACCAGAACTGTATGCAGTACTCTAGCTGTGGCCTAACCAGTGTTTTATGCAGCTCAAGCATAACCTCCCTGCTCTTATATTCTGTGCCTGAGCTAATAAGGGAAAGTATTTCGTATGCCTTCTTAACCACCTTATCTACCTATAGGGATCTGTGGACATGCATTCAAAGGTCTCTCTGTTCCACTACACTTCTTATTTATTGTGTATTCCTTTGCCTTGTTAGCCCTCCCCAAATACATTATCTCACATTTCTCCAGATTGAATTCCATTTGCCACTTTTCTGCCCACCTGACCAGTCCATTGATATCTTCCTGCAGTCTACAGTTTTCTTCTTCACTATCAATCACACGGCCAATTTTTGAATCAACTGCAAACTTCTTGATCATTCCCCCTACATTTAATTCTAAATCATTGATATATACCACAAAAAACAAGGGGCCTAATAATGAGCTCTGCAGAGCCCCACTGGAAACAGCCTTCCAGTTACAAAAACACCCACAGACCATTACCCTTTGCTTCCTGCCACTGCATCCAACTTGTCACTTTTCCTTGAATCCCATGGGCTTTTACTGTTCTGATTTGTCTGCCATGTGGGACCTTGTCAAAAGCCTTGCTAAAATCTATGTAGACTAGATCAAGCGCATTGCTCTCATCGGCCCTCCTTGTTACCTCCTTGTGAGAACTTGGACACTTCATTTGGAACTCAACAATTCATCACCTCTGGTACTGAATGCATAGAATCATAGAGTCATAGAAATTTACAGCACGGAAGGAGGCCATTTCGGCCCATCATGTCCGCACTAGTCGATCAGGAGCTATTCAGCCTAATCCCACTTTCCAGCTCTTGGTCCGTAGTCTTGTAGGTTACGACACTTTAAGTGCACATCCAAGTATTTTTTAAATGTGCTGATGGTTTCTGCCTCTGCCACCCTTTCAGGTAGTAAGCACCAGACCCCCACTACCCTCTGGGTGAAGAAATTTCCCCTCATATCTCCTCTAAACCTCCCCCCAATTACTTTAAATCTATGTCCCCTGGTTGTTGAACGCTCTGCCAAGGGAAACAGGTCTTTCCAATCCACTCTATCCAGGCCCCTCATAATTTTATACATCTTAATCAGGTCTCCCCTCAGCCTCCTCTGTTCCAAAGAAAACAAACCCAACAATCTTCAATCTTTCTTCATAGCCAAAATTCTCCAGTCCAGGCAACATTCTTGTAAATCTCCTCAGTACCCTTTCCAGTGCAATCACATCTTTCCTGTAATGTGGTGACCAGAAATGCACACAGTACTCCAGCTGCGGCCTAACCAGTGTTTTATACAGTTCAAGCATAACTGCCTTGCTCTTGTATTCCATGCCTCGACTTATAAAGGCAAGTATTCCATATGCCTTCTTAACCACCTTATCTACCTGGCCTGCTACCTTTAGGGATCAGTGGACCTGCACTCCGAGGTTCCTTTGTTCCTCTACACTTTTCAGTGTCATACCATTTAATGTGTATTACCTTGCCTTGTTAGGCCTCCCCAAATGCATTACCTCACACTTATCCGGAGTGAATTTCATTAGCCACTGTTCCACCCACCTGACCAGTACATTGATATCTTCCTGCTATCCGCAGCTTTCTTCTTCATTATCAACCACACAGCTTATTTTAATGTCATCTGCAAATTTCTTAATCATATCCCCAACATTCAAGTCCAAATCATTGATAAATACCATAAAAAGCAAGGGACCCAGCACTGAGCCCTGCGGAACCGCACTGGATATAGACTTCCAGTCACAAAAACACCCATCAACCATTACCCTTTGCTTCCGGCCTCGGAGCCAATTCTTGATCCAACTTGCCACTTTGCCCTGGATCCCACGCGCTTTTACTTTCATGACCAGTCTGACATGTGGGATCTTATCAAAAGCTTTGCTAAAATCCATGTACACAACATACGCACTGTCCTCATCGACCCTCCGGGCTACCTCCTCAAAAAATTCAAACAAGTTAGTCAGACATGACCTTCCCTTATCAAATCCATGCTGACTGTTTTGATTAATCCATGTCTTTCCAAATGAAGATTTATCCTATCCCTCAGGATTTTTTCCAATAATTTTTCCACTACTGAAGAACTGAGTAAGCTGTGTGCTACTTGTATAAAAGAGCTAATATTTGCAAAGAAAAAGAGCTATGTTGGAGACAGACTCAGCATTATTTGTTTAAGATAATCACAGCAGCCACATAAATTGTTGTTCATGTTTTGTACAAATGTCATAGAACTCCCATATGGTACTACTGGGATAGCTACTCATTAGCCTTTACATCATTTGCATTGTGCTTCTCTCTCGTACTACAGTCTCTGGATTTTGGTATAAATGTGAGCTAGTTATTAATTATACTATTTAGGGTGTTTAGTAACCTTATTGCCAATGGTCAAATCAATTGTACAAGAGGATATAAAGTTATAGAGCAGTTTACAGGATATGCTTGGAGCCAAGGCAATTATTATTAACGACACAGAGTAATTGCAATAAAAAGGCAATTGCAGATACAGTTGTGAATCTACTTCTTGGGTATGGAGGCGTTAAAAGTTTGAATTTCAATCCCTGCGACTTGCAATGGATACAAGTGCACAAAATTAATTTCTAGCTAAACACAAGACCCAAGGCCACAGAAAGTGTAATTTAAATGGATTACATGTACCACATATTCTGAAGCGGCTCACCTCTGAAATGTTTTCATCCGTCAACAAGAGACATGATAATTTGATTACTTCAGGCAGAAGAAGCCAACTCACACTTCAGAAACAAATTGACAGAGTGCCTCCATTATATTTACATGAAAAAACAGAAACATTCCCGCCAACAATATCTCAAGATCATTTTATCTACCAACAGTGAGAAGAAAGTTAGCGGGTAATTTTAATTCTGGGTGATGGTGTAAAATGGGCGTTATCGAATCAGCGTCATTTTATACACCATGTTACCTCTTTGTCAGATCTTGGACACACCAGATAGAACTCAACAATTCATCACCTCTAGTACTGAATGCACTGATTGCTGGATAGAAAGGAAAATAGTGCAGGACATATAATGGCTGACCAAATCAATGTTGCCTATTTTGTATTATTGGACCAAAGTTAAAATGACTTTCTTACGGTTTTGTTCCAAACTGAAGTTTCTATTTTATCCACAATAATTAAAGGAATAGATTTGTTTGTATATTTACCATAGTCAAGTACTAAAGAAGCAATACTGTGTTTTATGTGTTCAAACTGCTAATAACTTTCTCATTAAAATGTATTTTGGCATATTTAATGTTTGCTCGTTATTTGCTAAGTAGCATTCATTTAGGACACTGATGGTTAACTTCATGGGGTCATTCAGTCTCATAGGGTTGATGTTGATGCAAGAACTGTTGTAAACTGTTAATAGGCTAACTGTTAACTGTTAAAAATCTAAGCTGACACTCCAGTGCAGTGTTGAGGGAATGCTACACTGTTGGAGGTGCCGCCTTTTGGATGAGACGTCTGCTCTCTCAGGTGGATATAAAAGGTCATATGGCACTATTTTGAACAAGAGCAGGGGAGTTCTCCCCGGTGTCCTGGCCAATATTTATCCCTCAACCAACATCGCTTAAACAGGTCATTATCACATTGCTTTTTGTGGGAGCTTGCTGAGCGCAAATTGGCTGCAGCGTGTCCTACATTACAACACTTCAAAATGTAAAGCCCTTTGGCATGTCCAGTGGTTGTGAAAGGCGCTATATAAATGCAAGTCTTTCTTTTCTTTTTCTTTACAGAAAAATAGCTTCATCAATTACATTCTTCTTAGCTGAGGAGTATAAAGTTATAGAAGGAAGTTTTTGATGTAAGTCAGAACATTTCCAAACATTTGTCGCTAAACTGGTAGGATTCTTGCTATATATAATGAAGCACTAAAATTTCAAATATTAGCCCTGAATTTCCTTGATTGTGCCCTTGTTGGACTGGAATGTTGCACTGTTCACTAGCAGAGGGAATTGCACACAAGTTTCTGGGTATGTTAATTTGTATAAGAATTGGTGTAAATTCTGAGGTATTGTTTTCTAAAAGTGCTGTGAGCAGCTTGGACCCCAGGAAACCTCAGTGCAGAAGTGGTGCAGTCTGCAGTCTTCATTAGAGCACTTGGGGGCAACAAGGGGGAGTATGGAAAGATTCTTTGCTGGACTCATTTGTAATTTATTCACACAGGGCATCTCCCACCCTAATTTGCAATGCCTCATGCCCGAACCATGAGTAGTCACAGGTCAGCTCTGCCCACAGGGCACCATGACAGATCAGTATTGTGCCAATGAACTGTGATTTTTTTTTTCACAGAAAGACATAGAAGCCCGCCTAGAAAAGGTGGAAGACAAGGGGGACTGACTCCTGGGCCACAATGCGCATATCTCCTGATCCCCTGAGGCACCTTGAAAAGATCAAATAAAAAATAATCAGATCATTGGTCACTTTCACAGTGATAGATGGAGCAGCTCAGGTAGTGGAGTGAGGCTGAGGATCATGAAGAAGGTCACACAGATGTGGAAGAGAATATTTAGCAATCGCACTCTCAAAGTCAGAGCACCTCCGACAGGAGCGGTACAAATGATCATCTAAACCCTCGTCAAGTTTCTTAAGACAAATAAATTCACTCTATTCCAGGCCCAATTTTCACTTTCAAATTGGGTGGTTCTAAAATTGTTGAGTGATCCACCACCAGATTACTACCGTAGCACTGATGGTGGATATCACCCCTGTAGATTGGGAAACTTGTCATTTAAATTTCGAGCATATTTCAAAGATTATGAATTCTGATTCAATTTCACCAATTTCAATCAGGCAATAGATGAAAGATTATTCCATTAATCAGGACTGGAGTCAAATACTAGGTCCAGAAATGAATGCTCATGCTGCTGTGCATCTTTACCTCTTCTACCTCGTTCTTCCTGTAGTGGTATCCTAAGGTTAAGGTTTCAGGAGCTGAGCTTATAAAATGTTTTTGTTATTTATTCCTGGGATGTGGGTGTCGTTGGCAGGGCCAGCATTTATTGCCCATCACTAATTGCCCTTGAGAAGCTAGTGGTGAGCCGCCGTCTTGAACCGCTGCAGTGCGCATGGTGAAGGTACTCCCACAGTGCTTTTAGGGAGGGAGTTCCAGGATTTTGACCCAGCGATTATGAAGGAATGCCGAAATATTTCCAAGTCAGGATGGTGTGTGACTTGGGGGGAACTTGGAGGTGATGGTGTTCCCATGCGCCTGCTGCCCTTGTCCGTCTAGGTGGTAGAGGTTGTGGGTTTGGGAGGTGCTGTTGAAGCGTTGGTGAGTTGCTGACATGCATCTTGTAAATGGTACACACTGCAGCCATGGTGTGCCTGTGGTGGAGCGAGTGAATGTTTAAGGTGGTGGATGGGCTGCCAATCAAATGTGTTGCTTTGTCCTGGATGGTGTCAAGCTTCTTCAGTGTTGTTGCGCTCATCCAGGCACCTAGAGATTATCCCATTAAACTCCTGACTTGTGCTTTGTAGATGATGGAAAGGCTTTGGGGAGACAGGAGATGAGACACTCACCGCAGCATACCCAGCCTCTGAACTGCTCTTGTAGCCACAATTTCTGGTCAATGGTGACCCCCAGGATGTTGATGTTGGAGATTCAGTGATGGTGATGCCATTGAATATCAAGAGGTAGTGGTTAGATGTTCTCTTGTTGGAGATAATCATTGCCTTGCACTTGTGTTGTGCGAATGTTACTTGCCAACTATCAGCCCAAGCCTGAATGTCATCCAGGTCATGTGAAATAGAATATCATTTTTTTAATTCAGTATTTGACAGCTCTGTCAAACACCTATTCTCAATAATAGGTTTCTTGATTTTTTTTTTAAATGACACCAATAGATTTAATCTGCTAAAGCCACAACAAGGTCAAATAAGTATTTCAGTCACTATAATGAAAATATTGTAGTCTTAACAGTCTATCACTTGTCACCTTTTACATGTAGTAAACATCTTAGTTCTTGATTTTGCATTGTCGGCAAATGGGAGTTGGGCCTGTCCATAGTGAAGGCAAGCTATTAGTGATGAGGGCCCACCTTGATGAATTTTGCAAGCCCGCCTCTCCTGATTTTAATAGATTTTCTGGTTTTGAAAGACAGGCACAGGGAGCCTGGCCAATAAAGTAATTGACTGAGTGGAGAAGAGAGGGACATCTTGAAAGGCAACTGCTCTTAAATAACTGCTACTCTCCATTAGTGGGAAGGGGAGTATTTGGTGTTTTGACAGTCATGGTTGTTGGAGAAGATACATAACAAACTATATGGAATGTGGCCAGAGCTGCCAGAAAAAAATATCTGGAAGCAGGAATAACTGGAAAATTCTCCCTTTTACTGAGGAAGCATTGGATTTCATTGCAGTGGTGTACTGAAGAAAAATAACCCTCTTATAACCCATTGCTCTTCACCATTTTTATCAATGATCTGAATGGGGGAACTGTTCACAAGTTTGCAGATAATACAAAGATTTATGTGGATATTAGGACCTTAGGTAAGAAAAATATATTTCAGGACCATCTAGATGTGATGGAGTAATGGGCCTGCATTTGGTAGATGTCATTTAATATAAATAAGTGCAATGTTATGCACACGGATTGGGCCAAAACCAATCATGTATAACCCATGGAGGGTTGCATGCACAAGGCTGTTGAATGGCATGAAAACCTGTCCATTATATTATGTGGTTCTGTAAGGGTCCACAAGGCTATTGCAAAAGTAAAGAGAGTGTTAGCATAGCATGATTAAATACAAAACCAAAAAATACTATACGGTCTTTGTATAATACCTTGGTCAGGCCTCATTTAGGATACTGGGGCACATTTTCATCTTCACAGCATGGGTGGTGGTAATCTGACAGAGTAGATTGCCCACCGTTATAGAAGCTCCCCGATTTTTATTTCATTAAAGAGGGTGATAACGGCAGTTTTGAATTGGAGGGGGACAGTACCCGAGGAGAGGGAATCATTTACAATGTCAGCTAGCATGGGGTTCAGGAAGAAGTTGGATGGTCAGAAGATGGGGGGTCAAGGGAGTAGCTGGAGTGTCTGATGTACAATGTGAGCTCGGAGAGGGCATGAGGGAAAATAGGGGATAAACTTGAGAAAGGTGCAAGTTCAGGGAGGGGGTGCGCGGGGCTTGTAGGAAGGTTTGGCTTGGTGAGCAAGGGGAAGGATGGGGAGCAGCAGAGCCAGCTAAATAGATAGTCTCAATATCAGTGGACAACAAAATCCAAGATCTCCTCTCATTTGTTGAAGGTGAGGATAGAAACACCATGAGAGGGAATGTTTTGGCAGACGTAAATGAGGCCCTATAGTGCTTTATGTGGTCCAGCCAGATCTGGTGATTGATGGCTAAACCAGTTGTGCACCAGATACTTTCAAATAGAAACATAGAAACATGGAAAATAGGTGCAGGAGTTGGCCATTCTGCCCTTCGAGCCTGCACCACCATTCAATAAGATCATGGCTGATCATTCCCTCAGTACCCCTTTCCTGCTTTCTCTCCATACCCCTTGATCCCTTTAGCCGTAAGGACCATATCTAACTCCCTCTTGAATATATCCAACGAACTGGCATCAACAACCCTCTGCGGTAGGGAATTCCACAGGTTAACAACTCTCTGCACCCTTTAGTCTTGAGGGAACAAAGATGAAGGCCATACCAAGGGGAATAACAGGAATGGGACAGAGTAGGGGTTTTGCTGGAAACAAAGAAATTTAGAGGTGAGGGAATGATTGATCAAATCAATTGTTTCAGAAGCATCATAGAAAATAGAGGACCAAAGGCCAACCATTTAGGAGTTTGTTAGTGAATACAGTTATATGTGACTTGGTGGAGAGTTCTTTCCATGGCTGTACGCAGGGTTGGCAAGAGCAGGGGATGTGGATAATGAGGGATACAAGGAGGTGGTCAGAGATAACAAGTTTGAGGGGGTGACTGTGACTAGGGGTAGGAAAGTGAGATCATGGCTGATCTTCGACTTCAACTCCACATTCCTGCCCTATCCCCATATCCCTTGATTCCTCTGGAGTCCAATAATCGATCAATCTCAGCCTTGTATATACTCAATGACTGAGCATCCTCAGCTCTTTGGGGTAGAGAATCCCAAAGATTCACAACCCTCTGAGTGAAGACATTTTTCATCTCAGTCTTAAAAGGCCAGCCCCGATCCTGAGACTATACCCTCCAGCCAGGGGAAACAATCTCTCAGCATTTATCGTGTCAATCCCCCTCAGAATCTTAAATGTTTCAATTAGATCACCAAAAATTCTTCTAAACTCCAGAGAGTATAGGCCCAATCTACTGAACCTCTTCTCATAGGACAACCCTCTCATCCCAGGAATCAACCTAGTGAACCTTCGTTGCGCCGCCTCCAAGGCATGTATATTCTTCCTTAAATACGAACATAAGAACATAAGAACATAAGAAATAGGAGCAGGAGTAGGCCATATGGCCCCTCGAGCCTGCTCCGCCATTCAATAAGATCATGGCTGATCTGATCATGGACTCAGCTCCACTTTCCCACCCGCTCCCAATAAACCCTTATCCCCTTATTGTTTATGAAACTGTCTATTTCTGTCTTAAATGTATTCAATGTCTCAGCTTCCACAGCTCTCTGAGGCAGCGAATTCCGTAGATTTACAACCCTTTGAGAGAAGAAGTTTCTCCTCATCTCAGTTTTAAATGGGTGGCCCCTTATTCTAAGATAATGCCCTCTAGTTCTAGTTTACCCCGTCAGTGGAAATATCCTCTCTGCATCCACCTTGTCAAGCCCCCTCATAATCTTGGTATGTTTCGATAAGATCACTTCTCATTCTTCTGAATTCCATAAGAACATAAGAATTAGGAAGAGGAGTAAGCCATCTGGTCCCTCGAGCCTGCTCCGCCATTCAAAAAGATCATGGCTGATCTGGCCGTGGATTCAGCTCCACTTACCCGCCCGCTCCCCATAACCCTTAATTCCCTTATTGGTTAAAAATCTATCTATCTGTGATTTGAATATATTCAATGAGCTAGCCTCACTGCTTGCTTGGGCAGAGAATTCCACAGATTCAAACCCTCTGGGAGAAGAAACTCGGTTTTAAATTGGCTCCCCCGTATTTTGAGGCTGTGCCCCATGGTTCTAGTCTCCCCGACCAGTGGAAACAACCTCTCTGCCTCTATCTTGTCTATCCATTTCATTATTTTAAATGTTTCTATAAGATCACCCCTCATCCTTCTGAACTCCAACGAGTAAAGACCCAATAAGTAGAGACCCAAACTACTCAACTTTTCCTCATAAGTCAACCCCCTCATCCCCGGAATTAACCTAGTGAACCTTCTCTGAACTGCCTTTAAGGAAAGTATATCCTTTCGTAAGTATGGAAATCAAAACTGCACACAGTATTCCATGTGTGGCCTCCCAATACCCTGTATAGCTGTAGCAAGACTTCCCTGCTTTTATACTCCATCTGCTTTGCAACAAAGGCCAAGATCCCATTGGCCTTCCTGATTACTTGCTGTACATGCATACTATCCTTTTGCGTTTTATACGCAAGTACCCCCAAGTCCTGCTGTACTGCAGCACTTTGCAATCTTTCTCCATTTAAATAATAACTTGCTCTTTGATTTTTTTTCTCTGCCAAAGTGCATGACCTCACACTTTCCAACATTATACTCCATCTGACAAATTTTTGCCCACTCACTTTGCCTGTCTATGTCCTTTTTGATTGAGAAGAGGGTTGGGGCAATGACGCAGCCCTACTTGATCCCGGTGCAGATGTGGATTGCCTGAGATCGATCCGTTGGTAAGGATCACGGCCTGCATGTTGTTGTGGAGCAGGTGGAGGATCGTGACGAACATTTGGGAGCACCCAAAATGGAGGAGGATGCTCCATAGATCCTCACGGTTGACATTCTACTCAGTCAGCCATCTTATTGCCCACTCACTTAACCTGTCTATACCGTTTGCAGGCTCTGTGCATCCTCCTTGCATCTTACTTTTCCAACTAGATTTGTATTGTCAGCAAACTTGGATGCATTTGCACTCAGTCCCTTCATCTAAGTCATTAATATAGATTGTAAATAGCTGAGGTCCAAGCACTGAGCCTTGTGGCACTTCACTAGTTACAGCCTGCCAATCTGACCCATTTATCCCTTTGTTTTGTTTTCTGTTTGTTAACCAATCCTTTATCCATGCTAATACATTACCTCCAACCCCATGTGCCCTTAGCTTACTTAACAACCTTTTATGTGGCACCTTATCGAATGCATTTTGGAAATACAAATATACTGCATGCATTGGTTCCCCTTTATTTACCCTGCTAGTTACATCCTCAAAAATTCTAATAAATTTGTAAAACACGATTTTCCATGTTGACTCTGCCTAATCATATTATGATTTTCTAAGTATCCTGTTACGACTTCTTTAATAATGGATTCCATTTTCCCAACGACTGATGTCAGGCTAACTGGTCTGTAGTTCCCCATTTTCTTTCTCCCTCCTTTCTTGAATAGCGGGGTTACATTTTCTTAGTGTAGATGCTAAGGGAGGAAAGGAAAGAGGGTATCACGGTGAGAAACTCAATGTGGGGCTGAGGGTCTGTTGAAACCAGAATGTCAATGCAATCTCCAGAATAATCTTCAGAATAGCAAGGGCTCTGTCACAATTGAACTGACCTTTTGGAACGAGATACAGAATGGTACAGATTGTTGATCTGCTGGCAGAGTTCAAAGTAGGCCGTGGTGGTTGGGGTGAGTGGGACAGGAAGGAGGAAAGTGAGATTAGCCCCACTTTGGTGTGCTGGGCAGAAAGGTTAGCAAGAGAGAAAAATATCCCCTTGAATTAGTCCACAGCTAACCCCTGTGCCTCTGCTGGCATGCTCTAAAAGATCTACTGACAAACCCATAGCTGCCTTCTTACGAGCAAAACTTCAGTTACACTATTTTTCTCTCTTGCTGAGCTTCCAAGAGCTGGGTACAAGAGCAGGTATTCTCCAAAGAGTGGCTCACCTCCTAACCCCTCAAAATCTTTCCACCATCTACAAGGTGAAAGTTGGGAGTGTGATGGAATACTCTCTAATATATTTGATCTAGCTGAGCTGGCAGATGTCTGCTGTGGTGGCTTGGAAGGATACAGTAGCATTAATACAAAGCTTAATGATGTCGTAATCTTCATAGCGGTGGTCGATGTTATCTGCAGGTCAACTTGGAGAAGATGTCACAGCTCAATGACAATTTCCACAAGAATTGGAGTTGGTGACAACAGGGGTGAGGGCTGTATGATTTGAGATTTGGGGGTCAGTGTTTTGTAGGCTGCATTGCTGATATGACAACATACTGAAGCTTAAGTGCTTGGTGCAAACATAGTAAAGGCATTTCTTTCCTTTCACTGACCTTAGCATTTTTTTTAACTCCTCCTATCCCTTTGCCAGCCACTCTTCTTTGCTGAAAAATGTGGCACGCTGCGAATTGAGCACCGGAATCTCTGAACTCAGTTTCCTGACCCACGCTTGCCACGGCAGCACAGTCTTACAAAACCAGGCCACTCAAAATGACAAGAGTAATTTCATAGCTGTAGCCAGAATCATGCTTCTTAACCCCTTTCTTCCTTTCGCTAACTGTCTGCTCAGTACATAATCCTTTCTCATAGTCTCTCTCATTTCAACTTGACATATTTCAGATGCTGGCATCTGTTGAAACAAACATTATTCTGCTAGAATAAACACTAGCAACCATGATTATTCGAAAAGGCTTCATATCAGCACTCATCATGTTGCATATTACAGTTCCAGTGCCTGACCCGAGAAGAGCAAGCTCGATTTTGTTCTCTGTGGAGTTCAGATGACTGCGCATTTTGAATTAAGTTCATGTCAACTGGGATCTAAACATTCAATGGCACAATGAATTTTAAGGCCAACTGTAATGTCTTTATTTCAAATGACATGTTCCTATTCAAATGTGAAAGATCCGATGGCACATTTCAAAACCAGCAGGAAGCTCTCCTTGCTATCCTGGCCAACATTCCTCACTCAATCAACACCACCAAAAACAAATAATCTGGCTATGAATTTATTTCATAATTGTGGGATCTTGCTGCGTGTAAATTGGCTGCTGTGCTTGCCTACATAACAGCAAGGGCTGCACTTCAAAAGAAATCCAGTGATTGTAAACTGCTTTAGGATGTCCTTAAAAACTATACAGACTATCACATTTAATTTTTGATCAACAGCCAAATTATGCTGAAAATGTTTTGTTGCTGTTACAGGTTACCGGGATTTAATGTTTAAATAGGAATTTGACCTGCAAGTCAGTTGGAATGGAAGACAAATGAAGATGAATACCACTGATACTGGCACTAGTTTGTGGATTGTTGCCTCTTGTCTATATGAGCCTGTTTGTAGTAATGACCAGTGATTTGCTTTTTTCATTTAGGCCCACCCACCGAGTCAATCTTTTCAGACTGTTTTTACAGACTACATGGATGCGGGAACTGAGAAGTCAACCAGGTTCATCCCAATTAACACTTCAAATTACAATTGTGGAGTCTGTGCCTTTGTGCTACGCTTAGCTGTCAACGCTCACTGAAATATGCTGTCAACAAGGAGCCTGTAGAGTCTTGGTCGACCTTGGATATCATTGAAGATGTAACTGTATTTAAGGCGTATCAAGAAAACTGTTATAAAGCCGCACAGTATGAAGTGGCAAAACTATAAACATGTTTTCTCCGAGACCAGGGAATTGGAAGATGGCTCATAGGATGTGACCCATGATGTTTTGTGAACTTGTTATGCGTCAAAAAGAAAAGATATCTCTACATGATAGATATAGAACAACAGACAACTTAGTGTCCAGCAAAAGAGATCAAACAGCTGGGGGTCGATTTTAGCACGACCTGTCCGCCCCTTGGACTTAAGTCTAGGTCCAAATGAAATCAAATCAAGGGAGAATAAAGGGGTGGATTTATAAACGTAATAAATTGAACACATTTATTTAAAGGTCCTGGGAAATTTTTAAAAATGGATCAGTTCCAGAAATTATTTTATAAATATCCTTTAATTTAAAAACTGGAAAAATAAACAAAGGGAAAATCAAAGATAGATAAAAATTACAAACCATTTTTTCTCTCACCAGCTGCTAAATTTGAACCTCCCGAAATCTTATCTTGATTTGTTTAATCTCTCCAATCTCAAATTGTAATTCTATAAACCTTTCTAGCTCTTAAATGGAAAACTTGAAATACTGCAAGTCCTGGGTTTCACAGCATTCTAACTTTCATCTTGCATACATGAAACCTCAGTGATAACTTTCTGACCCTGCCTTAAAGCACTTTATGGTAGTTGATCTGTGACGTGTGTGATTGAAGGACTCAAGAAACAATTAGGATATGACCACCAATATTATTATAACGGAAATAGAGTTATAACAAAGTATAATAGTGAGGGCGGGACTATTATTCGAATAAAACTAAAAAATGTCACAGAATATGTGATTAAATGACTTGGCTTCAATTGGCAGGAAAAATTTAAACAGTGTTGCTAAAGCAGTTTGGGGTAGAAATTGGTATGCATTGTGCCCGCTTTCCAGGCATAACATGGGTGCAATGCAATGCAACAACAACTTGCATTTATAGTGCGCCTTTTTCATACAAAATATTCCAGGGTGCTTGACAGGAGCATTATCAGAAAATGCATGTGAGTTTAGCAGTGGAGCAACCTGCATTGGCATTGGTTCCACTGCTAAATTCTCTCACCTGCATTTTACACGTTCTGGGTTCTTGAATGTGCGATGATTCCTTTTAGATATTTGTCCCATAATAAGCGGGGCAGGAATGTTCAGTGGCCCCGGTGGTTGCCAACCAAAGATAGGTTGCGCAAAAGTTTTTTATTGACCAGAATTGCTCCTCGGAGCTGGAGGAGCAGGAGCGCTCAGCCAACTGGACAGGGGTAGCGATCACCTCCACCCGCTAGGCCGCTCTACTGCCCACCCACACACCCCAGGCACGAGCTGAAAGCTGCTGCCGGCCCAAAATGAAAGTTGTCGCTCAGGCGAGTGGCCTGCGGAGTAGCGACTATTGCTGGCAGCTTGCGGCCACTATGCTAATAAGGCCTGAGGATCAATTTCTATAAATCCTCAGGTCTCTTGCTTCGGGTGCCGCTAGTCACACGGTGCCAAGTTTGGACGTGTCTAGACGAATTTCTACTCCTTCGATTTGTGAATATGATAAATACTTAAATGTTTAAGTGTTTGATAAGTATGAACATTCAGCAACAAAGCACAGACACATTGGAGATTACATAATGCACTACTTCCATAATACATAATCAAATCAATTCAAATTTCTCTTACCAGATGAGTGTTCTTACACAGAAGCACAGATCTTTTCAAACCAACCACAAGGCTCATTCTCCCCTTTTCATCAGAAATGCTGACCCATTTTGCTCACAGCTAAACAAACCTCCTTCCCTATTTTGAAAGCCCATATATTAGAGCCTGTTATCAGTATGTTAACATTTGAAGAGTCAATTAGGTGCTTTTGTTTTATGAGAAACAAACATGTTTCCAATCACAAATGGTTTATGGTGAAATTCTAGGTAAGGCCAGTGATGTTAAAATTAATATAAGGAGTGTGCAACGCATGTGAAATATGAAATAATTATTGGACTCTGAATCAATGGAAAATCTGCAATAAAAAAGCTCATGCAACCTCCAAAGTTTCAGAATAATTCAATGGATTATTAGGGACTTACTTCTGAATCGCTGTAGGGGGTGAAATTGGGTGCTTTTGCGCCTAGCGTTAGCTTACCCGGGGTGCACTAATGGGGCGCGGCACTAACATCGACTCCCGTCATATTCGGTGGAAGTTTCAGCATTGCACCCCGATCTCCTTCTTTTGGAGATTGTGACGTCATTGCCGTGCGCTTTGTCCCGGTAGTGCCCCGGACCTGAAACTGACCTGCCCTCTGCAGCAGCACCGGGCAAAATCACCGGCAGCTGCAGGAGGCGTGCATCAGCTGGCTGATTGCTTCGGGGGTGATGATTAAAGGCAAAGGGCCGAGGTAAGTAAAAAAATACTTACCTTTCTTGTTCCAGTTGTTTTTGTGGGTTCCTGCCCGCGATCAATCAGCCCAGCTCTCTGTTTGAGTGCCAGGCTGATCGCGCGGCATCGTGGCTGCCTTGGTGGTCCAGGTAGGTACTGTTTATATTGCAGAGCCTGCAGCGACGGCCCTTGTCTTGTTGGAGTGCAAACGGCAATTTTTTTTAAAGTTTGAAATCGTTAGCGCCTGATGCTAACTTTCAAACTTTTAAAAATTAGTGCCCCAAATGGGGCGAAAGTGAATTTCTCCCCCAAAGTGAATAGAATTTATAAAACCCACCGTGGATTTATGTGTACAAAAGCAAAATACTGCGGATGCTGGAATCTAGAATAAAAACAGAAAATGCTGGAAATCTCAGCAGGTCAGGCAGCATCTGTGTAGAGAAAGCAGAGTTAACATTTCGGGTCGATGACAAATGCCGTTATCCTAGAACATGGATACTCAAGTAGAGGTGCACTTACCTAGAATTGCCTAATTTGATTCCTAGCCAAACTTCATCACAGCACTGCCAATGACTATAAAAGTTTTGACAGCATTCAACTGTTATGTTTCAGTCTCATCCAGGGTCTCACAGGGATGCCAGTAACATCAGTCAATCTGCAGTGTACAGACGTGTTAAACAGATAACTGATGCCTTGTTTTCCAGAACAAGCAACTTCAATACATTTCCTGAAAAACCAGCAAATTCACGACAGGGCAAAAACAGGATTCATCTACGCAAAATGGAAACTGTGAATATTTCTAAACTCAGGAGCTAGAGGATTCATCGATGCAAGAGCTAGAACACTTTATAATCTAACTGAACCAAGAGAAAATAACACTTTGGCAGGTTTAAATTTTGCCGATTTCCCCAAGTCCATAACATAATAGATGGCATCCATGTAGTCCTGAGGGCTCATCCGCACTGGCTGCATGTTCATGAGTTGCCAGGACCAGTACTCCATTAATGTACAACTCATCTGTGGCTGTCAGTGTAGGATCCTGGAGTTCTCTAAGTAGCAACCATGATGCATTCATTTTAGGGTGACTCCAGGCTCTGCTCCCCTTAGCTACAAGCCCAGCTATCTCTGCGTTCCCGTGGAAACTCCTGTCTGGCCTTCATTCTCCCTGTTTTCCCAAAGCTTTTAAGTGAGCTAGCTGTCGCTAAAGATAACCCTGGTCAAGTATCCCATCATGCCTATGCAAGGAACCTTTACCATTAGCTTGTTGTCTTGTCCTATCTACAGCACTTATTTCAAAGATATGCACTTTACTAACAATTCAAGCATTGCTATTATAATGTTAACCCCACTTGTCCCATCTCACAGCCATGACATTCTGTGCCATGCAACCACCATGACCATTCGATCTTGGCTAAGTCTATGCCCAGTCCTTCTGCTTGGTTCCACGTTAAAACTCTATCAGGCTCTACTCCCAAACCCCAAGCCCCACTGATGTTTCCTGTGTTCCAGACACCGCACCCCTTAGCTACAAGCCCTGCTATCTCTGCTGCTCAACAGCAGATGCTGCAAGTATGCTCTTCCACATGCTCCTTCTCCTTTCTCCATCCCCACTATGTTAAAATCAAGAATCACTGCACAGTCTCCTGTTCTAACCCATTTTATCCCAGGAGTTCAAAACTTTGGAATCCTTATCTTCCTCCGTCTTTCTTAAAAAGATTAGTCAAGACAAATGTGGGCCCCTTACAGTAAGAATCAGGCAAATTTATAACGGAGAACAAAGATATAGCAGACCAATTGAACAAATACTTTGGTTCTGTCTTCACTCATCATCATAGGCAGTCCCTCAGAATCGAGGAGGTCTTGCTTCCACTCCCAAAGTGAGTTCTTTGATGGCTGAACAGTCCGATATGAGAGCCACAGACCTTGTTACAGGTGGGACAGACAATCGTCGGGGGAAGGGGTCGGTAGGGCTGGTTTGCCGCGCGCTCCTTCCGCTGTCTGCACCTGGCCTCTTCATGCTCCTTGCGTCGAGACTCAAAGAGCTCAACGCCCTCCCGGATGGACTTTCTCCACCTCGGGCGGTCTGTGGCCAGAGTCTCCCAGGTGTCAGTGGTGAAGTCGCACTTTACCAGGGAGGCTTTGAGGGTGTCCTTATAATGTTTCCACTGTCCTCCTTTGGCTCGTTTACCATGAAGGAGCTCCGCATAAAGCATTTGCTTAGGGAGTCTCGTATGTGGCCTGCCCAGCGAAGCTGATCGTGTGTGGCCAGTGCTTCAAGACTGGGGTGTTAGCCTGGTCGAGGACACTGATGTTGGTGCGCCTGTCCTCCAAGGGGATTTGCAGGATCTTGTGGAGACATTGTTGCTGATATATCTCCAGCAACTTGAGGTGCCTTCTGTACATCGTCCATGACTCAGACCCATAAAGGAGGGTGGGTATTACTACAGCCCTGTAGACCATGAGTTTGGTGGTAGATATGAGGGCCTGGTCTTCAAACACTCTTTTCCACAGACGGCCGATGGCTGCGCTGGTGCACTGGAGGTGATGCTGAATCTCCGCATCAATTTCTGCCTTTGTTGATAAGAGGCTCCCGAGATATGGGAAGTGGTCCACGTTGTCCAGGGCCGCGTCGTGGATCTTGATGATTGCAGGGCAGTGCTCTGCGGCGATGACATGATGGTGAAGGACCTTTGTCTTACAGATGTTAAGCGTAAGGCCCATGCTTTCATATGCCTCAGTGAATACATTGACTATATCCTGGAGTTCAGCCCCTGAATGTGCACAGGCGCAGGCATCGTCCGCGTACTGCAGCTCAACGACAGAGGTTGGGGTGATCTTGGACCTGGCCTGGAGGTGGCATCGGTTAAACAGCTTCCCACTGGTTCTGTAGTTTAATTCCACTCCAGCGGGGAGCTTGTTGATTGTGAGGTGGAGCATGGCAGCGAGGAAGATTGAGAAAAGGGTTGGAGCGATAACACAGCCCTGTTTGACCCCGGTCCGGACGTGGATTGGGTCTGTAATGGATCTGTTGGTAAGGATCACGGCCTGCATGTCATTGTGCAGCAGGCGAGGGAAGTTGACAACTTTTTGGGGGCATCCGAAACGGAGGAGGACACTCCATAGACCCTCACGGTTGACAGTATCAAAGGCCTTTGTAAGATCGAAAAAGATTATGTATAAGGGCTGGCACTGGTCCCTGCATTTTTCCTGCAACTGGCGCGCTGCAAAGATCATGTCTGTTGTGCCCCGTAGGGGACGAAATCCGCATTGTGATTCCGGGAGGAGCTTCTCGGCCACAGGGAGAAGACGATTGAGGGGAACACGAGCGACAACTTTCCCAGTGGCTGATAGCAGGGAGATTCCCCTGTAGTTGCCGCAGTTGGACTTGTCCCCCTTTTTAAAAATGATCAAAATCACTGCATCTCTGAGATCTCCCCGCATGCTCTTCCTCCAGATGAGAGAGATAAGGTCATGTATCCGCGCCAACAGCGCCTCTCCGCCATATTTTAGCGCCTCAGCAGGGATTCCATCCGCACCCGTAGCCTTGCTATTCTAAAGCTGTTTTATGGCTTTGCCAACCTCGTGCAACGTTGGAGTTTCACTGAGTTGGTGGCAGGTGGCATGCTGTGGGATGGAATCGAGAACACTCGAGTCAAAGGCAGAGTCTTGATTGAGGAGATCTTCAAAGTGCTCCTTCCATTGGGCCCTGACAGCCTCGGTGTCCTTGATGAGTATTTCCCCATTCTTGGCCAGGAGTTGGGTGGGGCTTTGGGAGTTTGGACCATAGGTGGCCTTGACTGCAGTGAAGAATCCTCGCTTATCGTGGCTGTCGGCCAGTTGTTGTAGCTCCTGTGCTTTCTCCATCCACCACATGTTCTTTAGGTTCCAAGTTTTTTGTTGGACCTGAGCCTTGAGCCGTCTGTAATGTTGTTTTGCAGCTCCCAAGTTGGCTGTTGTTTGAGGCTCAGAAATGCTTTGCGCTTGCTATCTATTAGTTCTTCGATCTCCTGATCATTTTCATCAAACCAGTCCTGATGTTTTCTCGTTGAGTGACAAAGTGTCTCTTCACAGGCACTGGTTATAAAGGCCAGGAGGGCAGACCAAGCGCTATGGGGATTCGGCAGTTCAGGGTCATCAGGGCACGCCAGATTGGCTGTGAGGCGCTAACCTAAGGAAGATACAAATAACCTTCCAGAAATATTAAGGTCCAAGGGTCTAGCGAGAAAGTGGAAATGAAGGAAATCCTAATTGTGTTAGGGAAATTGATGGGATCGAAGGCCGATAAATCCCCAGGGCCTGATAGTCTGCATCCCAGAGTACTTAAGGAAGTGGCCCTAGAAATAGTGGTCATTTTCCAACATTCTTTAGATTCTGGATCAGTTCCTATGGATTGGAGGGTAGCCAATGTAACCACACTTTTTAAAAAAGGAGGGAGAGAGAAAACAGGGAATTATAGACTGGTCAGCCTGACATCAGTGGTGGGGAAAATGCTGGAATCAATTATTAAAGATGAAATAGCAGCGCATTTGGAAAGCAGTGACAGGATCGGTCCGAGTCAGCATGGATTTATGAAAGGGAAATCATGCTTGACAAATATTCTAACATTTTTTGAGGAAGTAACTAGTAGAGTGAACAAGGGGGAGCCAGTGGATGTGGTGTATTTAGACTTTCAAAAGGCTTTTGACAAGGTCCCACGCAAGAGATTCGTTGCAAAATTAAAGCACATGGTATTGGGGGTAATGTACTGATGTGGATAGAGAACTGGTTGGCAGACAGGAAGAAAAGAGTAGGAATAAACAGATCCTTTTCAGAATGGCAGGCAGTGACTAGTGGGGTACTGCAAGGTTCAGTGTTGGGACCCCAGCTATTTACAATATACATTAATGATTTAGACAAAGGAATTGAATGTAATATCTCCAAGTTTGCAGATGACACTGAGCTGGGTGGCAGTGTGAGCTGTGCGGAGGATGCTAAGAGGCTGCAGGGTGACTTGGACAGGTTAGGTGAGTGGGCAAGTATATGGCAGATGTGGTATAATGTAGATAAATGTGAGGTTATCCACTTTGGTGGCAAAAACAGCAAGGCAGATTATTATCTGAATGGTGACAGATTAGTAAAAGCGGAGGTGCAACGAGACCTTGGTGTCATGATACATCATTCTTTGAAGGTTGGTATGCAGGTACAGCAGGCGGTGAAGAAGGCAAATGGCATGTTGGCCTTCATAGCGAGAGGATTTGAGTATAGGAGCAGGGAGGTCTTACTACAGTTGTACAGGGCCTTGGTGAGGCCACACCTGGAATATTGTGTTCAGTTTTGGTCTCCTAATCTGAGGAAGGACATTCTTGCTATTAAGGGAGTGCAGTGAAGGTTCACCAGACTGATTACCGGGATAACAGGACTGACATATGAAGAAGATTGGATGGACTCATCATCATCATCATAGGCAGTCCCTCGGAATCGAGGAGGACTTGCTTCCACTCCTGAAGTGAGTTCTTTGGTGGCTGAACAGTCCAATACGAGAGCCACAGACTCTGTCACAGGTGGGACAGATAGTCGTTGAAGGAAGGGGTGGGTGGGATTGGTTTTCCACACACTCTTTCTGCTGTCTGCGATTGATTTCTGCATGCTCTCGGCGTTGAGACTCGAGGTGCTCAGCGCTCTCTCGGATGCACTTCCTCCACTTAGAGCGGTCTTGGGCCAGGGACTCCCAGGTGTCAGTGGGGATGTTGCACTTTATCAGGGAGGCTTTGAGGATGTCCTTGTAGCGTTTCTGCTGTCCACCTTTGGCTCGTTTGCCATGAAGGAGCTCCGAGTGGAGCACTTGCTTTGGTAGTCTCGTGTCTGGCATGCGGACTATGTGACTATGTGACCTGCCCAGCGGAGCTGATCGAGTGTGGTCCGTGCTTCAATGCTGGGGATGTTAGCCTGAATGAGGATGCTGATTTTGGTGCGCTTGTCCTCCTAGGGAATTTGTAAGATCTTGCGGATACATCATCGGTGATATTTCTCCAGCAACTTGATCGACTCGGCTTATATTCATTGGAACTTAGAAGAATGAGAGGGGATCTCATAGAAACATATAAAATTCTGATGGGATTGGACAGGTTAGATGCAGGAAGAATGTTCCCGATGTTGGGGAAGCACAGAACCAGGGATCACAATCTAAGGATAAGGAGTAAGCCATTTAGGACCGAGATGAGGAGAAACTTCTTCACCCAGAGAGTTGTGAGCATGTGGAATTCTCTACCACAGAAAGTTGTTAAGGCCAGTTCGTTAGATATATTCAAAAGAGAGTTAGATGTGGTACTCACGGCTAAAGGCATCAAGGGGTATGGAGAGAAAGCAGGATTGGGGTACTGAAGTGCATGCTCAGCCATGATCATATTGAATGTTGCTGCAGGCAGGAAGGGCCGAATGGCCTACTCCTGCACCTATTTTCTATGTTTCTATGTTTCCCTTCTTTTATAATTTTTACATTTTTAAAATTCAAATGTAGAATTAATTAATGATCGTTACTTCCTGATTTATCTTGGGTCCTAATTTAACCCAGAGCAAGTTTCAGGTGGGTGATGAGAGTCAGGCAAGTGGACAATGGGGCTTGTTTAAATGCCGATGGTTCACTTTCTATCCGGAATGAAAGAGAGCATAGAGCAACTGCTGGGATGCGAAGATTAGGCTTCCAAGAAAGTGGTGGGCAATGGGTTTCAAATGGTTCTCACAGGAAGGAGGGAGGAGGGCAGTGAGAGGCCAGGGCAGCTTCACTGCTTAAACCATGGTTAAAATGCCATTGACATCCAATTGCTGTAACAGGACTTCCATTGCATAAATGAACAACAACAAATGAACCTGTTTTAAGCGGACGCCTCATCTGCCTGCAGAAATCTGCAGGTTAATATCAGAGATGGCGGAAAATGATCAAATTCAAAGTGGGTAAATAATCTGCCCAATTTTACCTGCCCATCATTGGGTGGGTAGGGTTAAAAACAGCCCCATTGTCTTTGCTTCTAAACCATGAATAGGTGCATTGGAATGATAATTCACAAATGGCTTGAAATTCATTGTCACTGTATAAAGGTTTTTCTACTTCTGAGCCATCCAGCAGTCTCTTTCCAAGTACAATATGGAAAGGGAGATGCCTAACTTCATTCTCTTTCTGGGTCAAGTGCTATTAATAGCTTTGTCATGAATGTTCAAATGTATGTCATCACATATATTTCCTGCAACTTTGATCTGAAGGAACAGTTTCCATAATATTTTCAAAGTGCAACAGCAAACAAGACTAATAGGACGATTGTGAAATTCCTTTTTGTGCACATGTTCTTTTATATCTATGTTGGATTCGGTCTTTGATACTCAGAGACTAGAGCGAACCTTGTTCTGATGAAAGGTCATTGACCTGCAATGTCTTTTTAATGTATATAAAGGGGTATATGAAGCCTAGATTTCGAGAATGTTCTCGAAGCGGAACTGGGCACACTCATGTGAAGGCAAGGCTATTCGAGTCTAATCACCTCGGAACCTTGTAGATATTAGCAAATTGTATTTCAACATTTTATTCACTGTGCTAACCTTTTTATCTTAACTTCTTTACTGCTTGTGTTGTAGTTTATTTTATAAGTATAATAAACATATACTTTGCAATGAAAGCAAAATAACTCTGATTCTAAATCCGGGTGCATACAGGGTGGGAGCATAGCAAAACAGCCAGGACATGTTTCAAGAAAACTGGCTTGATGACATTGTTGCTTCTTCTAGTGGAATACGCATAGAGACAGCGCCATTTTCACTTTACACCAAATCTCTAATCTTGCGTGTGTGCTGTACCATCTATGCTCATCCCTGAATACCCTAACTGTTAATTTATCAATTTTAAATTTGTTCTAAGCAGACTGAAATTTTCCATATGAGGTGTTAAATACCCTCTGTCTCAGAAAGTTTCAGAAACCTCTTCCCGGTGGGAGAATTTAGAGCATGCCTTATTCATTAAAAAAGTCATGGTGCACCATACTGATCTCTGAGGTAAAGTAAATCCACTCAGTCACTACTGGCCGAAGCACGGTGTAAAGTCCTGACCCTGCAGTACAGACTTACACGAGGCACATGCTGAAGTCAAGGTCACTCTGGACCTGCACTTTTATTTCACAGCTCTCGAGTGCCACACTTGCCTGAGACCTGCCTTTATAATACCTGTGTGGAACAGGTATGCAGTGTCTACTGCAAGTGCACCCCTGGTGGTAAAGTATTCTTGTGGTTACAGGTCATATCTAGTTACAGTCATGTATCGCATGGTAAGATATAGTTATATACAGTAGTGTGACATACATGACACACGGGGTCAGGTGACTCAATCCTCCAGAGTGCCTTGAATCTCGAGCTGTCGATGTGGCCGTTTCTCCACTGCACTACATTGTGGGAAAGCGGGGCCATCATCGTTGCCTCCTTTCAACTGGAATCCGTTCCTGAGCTCAAGCTTCGCGCGAACGAGATGAGAAACTCAACCTGGGATTTCTGTACATTTGTGTTTAAAACAAGAAAGATTGAATTTTTCCAGTTTATCCAAAAATAAATTTAAAATCAAATTCCTGCCGACCAGCAGACCAATGAATATGGCTCTATTTGGGGATGCGTTTCCTGAACCGGGAACCCTTCCGGGGACATTGGCCGGAATTTTGCCTACTTAGGCAAATCCAATGCAGGAGATGTTTGTGGCGGGTCGCGATCCCGCTGTTGGCTCCATTTTGCTGCTGAAAATGAACTTACCTTAATGGGGCCCATTAAGCTCGCCCAGCACATTATCTGGTCTGGTGACGTCATTCATAATGTGTTTCCAACCGGGAACTTTAAGGGGACCATGGCCACGTTATATTTGAAGTTTAATCTAACATTGTGCTGTCAGTGCACTACAGCATTGGTCTGCTGCAAACACTGACAATGACTGCACAGAGGCAGAGGGCTGCATATACTTATGGAGGGAGTCAGAGTATGCAGGGAGGTCCTCTTCCCTTCGAATGGGCGGAAGTGATCTTCCCAGGAGACCAACACAGCCTGGTTGCACATTGCAGAGGAGGTCACAAGCAGGGATGTGGTCAGGAGAACCTGGGTGCAGTGCCGCAACTTTTCATTGATCTCAGAAGATCAGGAAACGTTAGTACAAAGTCACACTCAACTTCATCCTGCTGTGCCTCTCATCACATCCCCAAGACTCTGCCTTCCCTATGCTATTCCTACACATCCTTACTCACATCAACTTACCTTGCACCTCCACCCATCCCTCTCTATCTACATTATCACATCACCATCTCACTAGCCAAACTCACATTCACCCTCATCCTAGTGCAACCATACCAACTAACAGCACACAAGGTTAACCACAAGGTTTAATCCAATGTGTATGTAATGTTTCTGTTACTGTGGTGTCAAACATAAAAATCTTTATTTTCAACACTTTCCGGTCTTGGACAGATTTGTGTGCAGCTTTGGAAGTTGCAGCAAATGGTGAAACATAATGGTACCCCCTGCAATGGCGATGAGTGTGAAAGGAATGGCTTAATCATTGTAGGGATGCTTTATGGCGTTGCTGTGGGGTGGGGCAAACCTGGCGCATCATGTGGCAGCCATATGGTTGTATATTGGAAAGCTGACTAAATCTGACCATGGTGAGACCATCCCTGGCCTCCCGGGCAGCAATGTGGTTGGGTGCTGATGCCCTCTGTCCTGTGCAGCATCAGGCGATTGCGGAGAAGAGTTGGTGCTGTTGGTGTGCCTGGTGATGCTGGTGTTGGGGCTCATCGTGGTCCAATTCTGAGAACCAAGGTGAGACAGTATAAAGGCACCCAAGTTGATGGAATAGATGACAGGTGAAGTACAGATGACCGAAGCCTTCTGTCAATGGCGAGAGAGTTCTTCCAATGAGGTGAGGCTGAACAGAGACTTTGCTGGAAACACCAGTCTGCAGAATCTGTGCTGGAAATGGAGTGTGCAACAGCTTCTGCCTGAGGAAAGTGATCATCTGTCAGGTGGGAGCTTTTACTGCACATTTGATAATGTCAAGTAATCAGCTGGAGCAATGGTCACAGAACTCCCGCCTCAGGTTGACAGACGTAGTTCCCGAGCAGCCCGAATCCTGTGGCCATGTAGGGAAATTTTAAAATTAAGTGCGAAAAGATTCTTAAGTGCCTGTCAACTACCTGATAATCATCTCACTTGGGTCCCCTGTCGCTGCCGGTCGGGTTGGCTCCACGATGACAGACGCACCTGGGAAAAAGGCATGTAGGAGTGATATGACAGCGGGTTTACGACCCGTAGTCACAAATATCAACTTTCCCACCCGACCCACCATCGATCGCGCCCGCTACTACCGCAGAAAATTCTGGCCGCTGTTTGCCCAGGGATACAATACCTAATCTAGGGACTGTCCCCGGAAAACGTAGACCTGTGGTCAACCTACTTTATCATGTACCTCGATACATCACCTGACTCACATCTGTTTTCTGTACTGCAGGTCTTCAGGGAAAATGCTTATTCAGAATTATAAAGTAGTTCAAAAATGGGCACCATGCTCAATAGCTTGACGACATAGGTGATGTTTTCTTATTCAGCTATGTCTCACAAAAAATGGCATTGCAATATAGAAGTGGGAAGGTCCTCTGAGAGTCTTAATTATCCTGCTACAAAACATCACTGCCTTTTTGTGATAGGATCCCCTGATATTGTCATATCCATGATTGCTGTGGTTCATATTGGTAAGAAGAATGCGGAATATATATATATATATATACACTAAATGATACAATTTAAAGGGGGTGCAGGAATAGAGAGACATGGGGGTGTACGTACACAAGTCTTCGAACGTGGCCGGCCAAGTTGAGAAGGCTGTTAAGAAGGCATACGGGATCCTTGGCATTATAAATAGAGGCATAGCATCCAAAAGCAAGGAAACTGTGACCCTTTATAAAACATTGGTTAAGCCCCAGCTGAATTCTGGGCATCACACTTTAGGAAGGATATCACGGCCTTAGAGAGGGTGCAGAGGAGATTTACTAGAATCATACCAGGGATGAAAAACTTCAGTTACGTGGGGAGACGAGAGGAGTTATTCTCCTTAGAATAGGGAGTGTTAAGTGGATATTTGATAGAGGTGATCAAAATCATGGTTTTGATGGAGTTTCCAGTTGCAGAAGGGTCGGTAACCAATGGACACAGACTTAAGGTAATTGGCAAAAGTACCAGAGGCAACATGGGGAAACATTTTTTTACTCAGAAAATTGTTGAGATTTCGAACACACTGCCTGAAAGGATGGTGGAAACAGATTTCGACAGGGGATTGGATAAATAAATGAAGGGGACAACTTTGCAGGGCTATGAGGAAAGAGCGGGGGAGTGGGACTAACATGAGAGCTCTTTCAAAGATGGGCTGAATGCCCTCCTTTTGTGCTGTATGATTATATGATTCGATGACTTATATTTAAAAGTTGGCTCCAGAATATACAGTCATAACATTCACCTAACCATGTCTCCACCCACAAACACACCAGATGTAGGTACACAGACACACACATTCTTTCCAACATGCAAGAGGAAAGTTGAGCATTACCTTATGTACACATTATGAGGATCAATAAATATGGTTCACAATTCTGAGATGTTTTTATTTTCCTTTGTTATAGATCAGGACTCAATATCCCAGCAAACATTTATCCACCCTGTTTCTTTGTAACCTTAATGTGAAAATCAATTGAAATTGAGATTGTTAAGGTACCATTCCCATGTGAATTGATACAATAATTCAAATAGTCATTTATAATAATGCTCATCAGCCTTTATCTGACAGAAATGGATCTGACTATTGAGACCTTCAGGGGAACTGTGGGGGGGTTGGGGTAAGAAAAAAGTCACAGTTAATAGTCACTTGAGGTATGCGAGTTATCCTGTGGGATACTTTCCGGTGGTATATCATGTCAAAGATTTGAAAGGTGGAATAAACAAATGTGTTAATTTTCACTGCTGTGAAAACCCTAAGGAAATCAGCAAGCATATGGCTAACTCCAAAGATAGCCAACTAAAATCCCAGGTGATAGATACCATATTGCCAATGAGTGTAGCCCAGTGACAGTGCTTCAGCTGGGAAACCCTAGCTCCAGGCTGGATTTTGGCATATTTAACATTCTGGAAGTTTTAAGATGTTTAATTTCATGTTTTGATTAATTATGTCCCTTTGAAAGTGTGTTATTGTAATTTACTCAATAATATTTTATGGCTGCTACCTTACATTGCAAATACGTCCCGTACTATCACAATAGCATGCTAACAATCGCTGATACTGTAAAGACAGGAATGATATGTTAAGGGCACTTTCATCTTGAAAGTATTATATAATGCCATTTACAAAGCATTCTCTTTCACTACATTCTCCAACACACTCCACATTTTTGCACATATGCACACATTATTTTAAGCTATTGGTTGTAGATAATAGCATCCACTGGATTTTCAATTTTTTTAATCAAATTGTTGATAAAGATATACAGAATATGCAGCAGAAAATACAAGATTTGAAAATCTTTTAAATTTTCATTCTTCAAAATTAGGTTTTCCATGTCTCTTGCAAGCCTAGCCAACAGTTACTACCTGGTCTTAGTTCCCTATCAATATTCTATGCTTCATTGTCTACTTTGACTTTCAATGGAAATTGTACATCTTCCCCATTCCTAAAACTGGTTCCAAGAAGGTTGGTTCCTCTTCCCTGGCACATAATTACTTCTGCCCCCCCCCCCCCCCCCCCCCCACCACCCCTACATTCTACACCATAGTGTAAAATTCGGGCATCTACCTTTGCAAACCTTCTGTCATTAAACCTCTGCCTGCAAATCATGGGCACACAGCAGATTTCAAGTCTCAGCACCCAATAACATGGGTTATTTGTGTCCAATGTGCATCAATGCTACAGGTGCTAAGCATGGCATAATTGGTCTCAATGGTATTGCATTGTACAATCCACTGCCCACTGCCCAGTTACCAGTTGGGATTATTTTATTTTACTGCCAACATTTTTTGAAGAAGAAAGAAAACTAAACAGATGGTTGCTAAGGGACCAAGACTATCTCTTTCAGCTCCAGCTCATGGCCCCTTGAGGCAGCTGTAAACAATAAGTAAATAATGTATTAATGAGGACATGCTACCACCAGGATCATAGTGAAGCAGAATTTTGGGATGTGGAGCCAAAGGTTTTGATGCCTCAACAGATCAGGGAGATGTTGCAGTCTAGCTTGATGAAGGTCTTTAAGATCATTGTTGCCTCTTACACAACTTTCACTCTGGTCTGTTAATTATGCCTGTATCATAAGAAGATATGATGATTAAAGAAAAGACAATCTGAAGAGGATTTAGTCTTTTAAAGGTGTGCTTGGTACCATAGCCATGAACATAGAAGGGATTCCAACAAGACCAACGTTTCATCGTCATTTGTTGGCTCTTGGTGTGTGCTTCTCAGGGATATGATCTAGTAATGGTAGCTGCCTGGTTCTGCACACTATCTAGTACATCTGGAATCATTTGAGCAGGACAGCTGGATGATATGGACGTGGCATCACCCTGAGAGTTAACTCCGTCATCTGTGTCAACACTCAGTGCTGCTTAGCAATTCCTCAACATGTCCATTGTGTAGGAGCTGACTGCTGGACAATTAGGAGGTCCTTGAAGGCCTGTGTTATGGTTGTCTCAATCCTATTTCCCAGAATGTTCCATCTGGAGAAACTTCTGTATATTCATGCCCAAGTTCTCTATGCTCTCAGTCAAAGCATTCTCCAGTGAAATCATGAAACAGCTGACTTCATTGATCCATGGTGGCCAGTGGCTTAGTTAAGCAGCTTTCCAGCATTATCAGACAATATTAAATACAGTGTGCAGACTATATGAGATCCATAGACTTGCGGTCAGCATCTAAAGGCATATTCAAGCTAGTCTGCCCGCTTCTGTGAGGTATTAGGGAGAGATCTCTCCAAAAGTACTTCATTGGCTGTAAAGTGCTTTGAAACGTGGTGGTCGTGAAAGGCACTATATAAATGCAAGTCTTTCTTTCTTTTTCCTCTACATAGGCATGTAGAGGCTGAAAGGAAAACCACATTTTACAATGATGCCAGGATTCAATTGCAGCTTACATAACAAGTACGTTCTGCCTGACCTGAACTGAATCTACCCATATGTGTGGGTTCAGCTATAACACCAGACATATCCTTGGCACAGGTCCATCCCTTGGCAGGGCCTTGCACCTGGACACCAGGGCGAAACTATAGCCTGAGAGGCAGCCAGCAATGGTAATTGCTGATGATGCAAGGCCTTTTGGCTGTTATTAAAAGATAGCAGTTAGAAGGCCTCCAGCTCTGAAGATCCAGTGCAGCCCCTGCAAATAAAAGTCCAATGTCAGTGCGCCTCAGGGTGAATTCTCGGCCGATGTATACAGAAAAAAATGATATCATTCCCATCTCATTACCATTTGATTTTAATGTTTGCTCTCTCATAATTCCCTGGACAATGCAAAGTGGGTGGAGCATCAGAGCTCTCAGCCCCCTTTTTTTTGCCTTGCATCCAGGGAATAAGCATTTCCTGAGTGCAAAGTCGAGAAAAATTGGCCTACTGCATATTATGAATGCCTGTGCGGCATTGAAAGAATAAATAAGTGTATGGGGGAATATACAAAGGATGGTACTAGTTGTCAGCCTAGAGGAGACTTTTAATGATCCTCTCCAGCAATCATTCTATTGGTGCTAGCTTCAGAATATGGAGTGCCTTTGCCTCGTATGGAATAAGTGGCTTTAGGCCCTGTCTTCGTTTGTTCCGATAATGTGCAGCTTTTTCTTGTAAGTCGAAGTTGCGAGTAGCAAATTTGTAATCCGATATGAAATGGACATACCAAAAGCAAAATAATGCAGATGCTGGAATCTGGAATAAAAACATAAAATGCTAGAAATACTCAGCGGGTCAGGCAGCATCTGTGGAGAGGAAGCAGAGTTAACGTTTCGAGTCGATGACCCTTCATCAGAATGAAATCATATGAAATGGACATATGTTGGTATTAAGAATAGCAGAGAATATGCCACCCATGTGAGCAATCTCTCAGCTATCCTGTGTAAGGCCAAGATAACTTGTGTTGGCAGTGTTTTAGGTGGTCCTAGTTCAGAAGAGTTATTTGTGGAATTAGAAAGAGATTTATGTATGCCATGCCACAAAACGACTGTGTATGTACATTTGCCAAGAAAGTTAATAGTTGCCTGAGTGTTGCATTTTTTGTCTGTGTCTGACAAAACTAAAAATGCCTGCAAAAAAACTGAAGGTATAATTGCCTTTCTTATTTCCCAAGGGGGAAAACAAACTTCAGGCAATTGGACCCATCAATCACTTCTCCCTTAAAATTGAAACACTTCCTTTCCAATTGTACTTACTGATAACCTTCAACCTTTGTATTACTGTCCCAGGGCTGTCAGTCTGCAGCAGAGGTTGACCCCTTCTTAACACAGAGGCCATCTTTAAACTTTTATTACAAGAAGGGCCCTCTTATAAGAGCTTACCACTTACTGTCAGCAGTTGTAAACTAGTTGTGAGGAAAGCATTTCCCGTATCCTATTGTGAAATAGGCTTCTCAGGAATTTGGATCAACACCAATACAGAAATGGTCAAAGATTCCTTTTAAAATATTGCTTCCTCTCTGGTAATGTATCTATTGATTCTACCCTGACCCATATGTGCCAACATAATTTTTAAATTACATTCAACATTTCAACCCATGTATCTTGAGACAGCATCGAGCAAGAAAAGTCTATTTAGGGCTAGAAATTCAGTAACGCCGTGTTTGATTCTCAGCTTCCACTAAATTGGCTCTTAACACATCAGGAAGGAACTGGAGTGCTAAATCAAGCACCAATGTCCTCAGTAGGGCACTACAGGGGCACTACCAGCAGAGTGATAATGAATTTCAGGTGCAATACAATCAGGAATGATTCTTCACGCTGGCTCCTTCCAGCTCTTAACGGGAAGGTTGCATCATTGTGCAGATCCTCATTATCAGCATTGCTGGTTGTAATGGCGACATGCAACTAACTAACTCCAGTGATCGTAATGGCTGATCCCACTCCGAGGGAGAGAGCTCGTCATTTCATCTTCGAGGCATTGGAGGCATTGTTTGTGGGAATGTAACGAAGGAGGGCAATGCTGTTCCCGGACATTGGAAGGAAGACATTGCACCAGGTCTTCAGGGAAATGTGGAGGGAAGTGGCCCACGAGGGCTCGGCCAGTAGTGTGGTCATCCGGAGTCTGGTAAAGTGCCGGAAAAAAATCAATGACCTCACGCGGGTGATCAGGGTGAGTACATGCTTCAACAGGTCCCACATAACAGCATCTGAACATTAGTCTGTACACACTGCACAAACCACCACACCCCAAGCACTTACTCACCAAGCATCTCCACCTACTCAAACTCACATCCACATCTCATGTCCTGCCTACAATTACAGCTTTGCAACCATGGATGCATATCTCCCAAACACATTGCTGCACGCTCACTCATGCACATTTATTTCTTTTGCAGGCCAGGCTGGCCCACAATCGGAGGGAGCTGTAGAGAACAGGCGGGGATGATGCACAGCTCCAGCAGCTTTCAGACCTTAAGGAGCGAGTGGAGGCCATTCACTTCCACTCTGCAGCGAATGGTGGACTCCCAGAAAAACCAAGCGGATCCAGATGTCATGACACGTGTCATGGGTGGTATGGTAGCTTGAGGAAAAGAGTGTTTGAAGACCAGGCCTTCAAAACTGTCACTAAGCTCATGGTCTATAGGGCTGTAGTGATACTCGACCTTCTGTATGGCTCAGAAACATGGACCATGTACAGTAGACACTTCAAGTCGCTGGAGAAATACCACCAACGATGTCTCCGCAAGATCCTACAAATCCCCTGGAAGGACAGACACACCAACGTTAGCATCCTCGACCAGCCAACATGCCCAGCATTGAAGCACTGACCACACTTGATCAGCTCCGCTGGGCAGGCCACATCGTTCGCATGCCTCACACGAGACTCCCAAAGCAGGCGCTCTACTCGGAACTCCTTCACGGCAAATGAGCCAAAGGTGAGCAGAGGAAACGTTACAAGGACACCCTCAAAGCCTCCCTGATAAAGTGCAACATTCCCACTGACACCTGGGAGTCCCTGTCCAAAGACTGCTCTAAGTGGAGGAAGTGCATCTGGGAGGGTGCTGAGCACCTCGAGTCTCATCGCCGAGAGCATGCAGAAATTAAGCACAGGCAGCGGAAAGAGCTTCTGGCATTCCCAGTCCCACCCACCCTATCCCTCAAAGACTGTCTGTCCCACCTGTGACAGGGACTGTGGTTCTCATATTAGACTGTTCAGCCACCTAAGGACTCATTTTTACAGTGGAAGCAAGTCCTCTATTCCAAGGGACTGCCTATGATGATGATGAACAGATGACGATGAAAAGTGACACCCACTCAGCTAAGTACTGGAGGGCTCCTTCAGAGCGGTCAAGGCAATTTGAGCACTCTGATGATCTGCTCAATGATCCTGGTGGCGGCATGGCTCTCATTGTACGAATGCTGGGCACGAGTGTTGGGGTTGCGGGGGAAGTCATGAGCCAGGTGGAGAGCAGGTAACCCTCGTCTCCTTGCAGCCAGCAAGTGAGCTTAATGTGGTGGCTGGTACAGAGCTGGCACACTGGTCCCGTGCAGGATGAAGGCATCACGGCAGCTGCCAGGATAGCGGGCGTTGATGTTTATGATTTATTGTGTGTGGTCGCACACCAACTGCACATTCAGTAAGTGGTAGCCTTTGCAGTTACGGAATACCTTGGATTGTCATGTGTTGCCCGCAAAGCCACGTGGGTGCAATAAATGGCGCCCTGCACCATGGGGAATCCCGCTATCCTAGACAAGCCACGTGCATGCATGTCCTGCTTCTCTCTGGTGATGGGAAGGGAAATGCACTCCCTTCTCCTTCTGTAGAGAGCATCTGTGACCTCTCGGATGCAACAATGCATGGCGAATTGCGATGTTAGATAAGTTTTCTGTTGCACAATGGAAGGATCCGCTGGTGTAGAAATTGTGGGCAATGGTGACTTTGACTGCCACTGAACCTAGTCTGAGACTGGAGTTCTCTTTGCAGGAGGTGGCAAAGCTCTGTGACCACTTCCTTGGTGAAATGGAGCCTTCTAAGGCACTGTTCCTCAGTTAAATTGATGTAAGAGAATTGCTACCAAAATACCCTACGTATGAAAATAAGAACATTAGAAATAGGAGCTGTAGTAGACCATTTGGCCCCTCGAGCTTGCTCCGCCATTCAATAAGATCATGGCTGATCTGATCTTGGCCTCAACTTCACTTCCCTGCCGGCTCCCTATAACCCTTGACTCCCTTGATACCCTGGGAGGGTAAAGTCTCGTGTTGAGAGCCCTGTTGTCCCTGCTCCCTCTGGCCACATTTTGCCATCTGTCTTTCTGCCTTTGCTGCCTCCGACGTTGATGCTGGAGGGCGAGGTCCAGTGCCAGTACAGCCCCCATTAATGTATGGAAATGTTGTGCTTTTAAATCTCACCTAAATGAAAGTGAATAATTTTTCTGAGGCAGAAGACTCCTGCAATGAAAAATGCTGAAATTGCTCATAATGCTTGTTTGCCTATGTCAAACAAGCATTATGAGGGGCCAAATGGTCAAAGCAGCATTCTTTGCCGACTAAAAAAAGGGATGCTGGCTCCTTTAAGTACCGCTCGTCCAGCGGCCATCCGAATGCATACCGCCTCCTCTACCATTGTTAACTGCAGGTGCTCAGGCAGGGGGCGAGCAGGAATTTCTGATCTGGGGCAGTAATGGGGGGCCTGCGCACCGGATGATGTCATGATCACTGGGGTAATAGATTCTGAGGCGTAATTCTTAGCGCCAGCGCACAACCGGCAGGGAAGTTGGCGGGCATCGTTCAAGTCGCAGCGCCTGGTCGCGAACCCAGTTGCTCCCCGTTATTGCCCTCACAGAGGCGCTAATGGGAGGCACAAAAGAAGCCAATTTCTCCCTCTATGTTTTCACTAGGATTGGAAGTTGTCTGTATCGAACAATTAGATCATTTAGAAAGAGAGACTAATGCCTATCACAATCATAATGCTTGATGAGTGGGGAGAGAACTAATCAAATGTTAATTCTTCCATTGCTTGTTGCTGCATACTCGCGACAAAAAAATAAAACGAGCTGATGGTTTCTGAGAATCACATTTTCAGGGTATGTTTGCTTCCAAAAGAGTTCTTCACAGTCTACTCTTAATTCAAGGTTTCATAATTTGAATTATCTAGTCATTTTAATTGAAATCATGCAAATAAAAACACTTCCTGTGTCGATTTATTGTAATTGCTTAATTCAAACTATTTGTTAATTTGAATTCCGTTTCGAGCAAAAAATAAACTTCTATTCAGCAGAAATAGACTGTATTAAATATAAAGTCCTGATATGCAGCTTCGAAAAACTTTCTATTTTTCTCAAATGAACTTTCTGGCTGATGTCTTAAGTGAAGATTTATTTTCTTCAATACTGGTTGAAGGTGCTTGTTTATGATAAGGAAAAAGTTTGAGAGTATGAGAAAACATAAGGTTAAGCCAGCTGTGTAAACATATCTGTCTAAGATGCTATAGTTACACTTATGGGCTTTACTGGAGATCAGCAAATTGCTAAAATATAACGAGCAATGACAAATATGATTCCAATATCTTAAAATACCTGAGTTGACAGTATGGAGCATCCCAATGGTTGGCAGCACAGCAGGCCAGCTTTGCCTGCTGATAAAATGTATAGCTGGCTTTCTTTATGTTTTAAATAATCTTTTTATTTTGTATTACAGATGTGTACTGCATGTCATTTAAATTTGGTAAATAGGGAAAGAGTTGTGCACAGATCTGCCACCTCGTCTTCCCCATTACATAAAAATTTAATTAGGTGACATTTGAGCTGCTTTTACAATTTTCTTTTAAGTGTGATACTGAGAGCCGGTTCCCAACATTTATGCTATTAAATTTTACCTTAATCTACTGAGAAACTCATAGCAGGTTAAATTGGATAACCCCCGAAAACGTATGAAGGGATCGTTGTACATGATTAACCCAAGCCATTCATTGTGTTGCAGGCAGCATGCTGAATTGATGCTGCCTGCTGGCTTACATGGTTGCTGCATGCATCCAGCACTGCTCATTGGCTGCACGCATCAGCAGGGGGCCCAATATCGTGGGTGGCTAATGATGCTTAAAGGCAGCCTGCACCTCTTAAAGGGAAGGTGCTTGTGGTTGGAAGAAGTGGTGAGAGTCCTTTGTGAACTGAATCTATGCTTAAAAGATTGAAGAATAGCTGAACATGCAAGAGAGTGTGCACCAAGGTTTTCTGATAATGCACCGGAGGCTTTGGGGCAAGGCACCATCACTTGAACTTACACTCACAGCCACCAGCTCAGAGACTGATACTGCACATATTTTAGAGGTTAGGATACAGGAAGAATCTGCATGTGGTATGACACCAGGGAGGAAAGGAGAGTGCAGGTGCCAGCTCGCCAGAGGGAGAGGTCACACACTAGTTCCACTGCAGAAGGGTCAGCTGAGGACTTCAATGGCCCAGGCTACAGAAGAAGGCTGATGGGTATTCACAACTAAATGCTTGGTGCACTGGAAAGGCTGCCAGAAGGCCTGTGTGTGATGACAAGCAGCATGGAGGTGTCCAGCTCCAACTTGGCACAAGGCTTTGCACAGAGTTCGGGGCCCATCCTTTCAAATATGGAGTGGGTGGTCACCTGTATCATCGCACCTGTGGAATCCATCATGATTTAGTGTCTGATAGCCAATGTCACAGCTTCCATTGCAGCACAAACAGCTTCCATCAAAGGTCTGAGTGTTGCATTGGAAACGCAGACTTCTGCCTTGCAAACTTAGACTCATGTTATTGTGGCTCTGGATACCACTGTTCAAAGGGACTTCTAGGCCATCACAGCAGTCCACAAATCTGTTCTCCAACAGATCAGTAGGATTGCTGAGGCGCCCCCTACCCGCCCCCCCGCCCCCCCCCCCCCCCACACACACACACACTGGGGATAGTGGCAATGGCTCTATGGAACAAGAACTTGCTGTCCTTTCTCGGGATGACAACATTCCTGCTCACACCATTGCCACTCTGCCAGTACCCTTGTTGTTGCCTGTCAGCCAGCCAGCCCAGACTGCTGCAGCCTAGGTCAAGGTGTTGCAGTATGAAGCCAGGCACTCTAACCTCAGCGCTGCTCAAGATCATTCTCCAAGGCCATCTGCAGTCTCCTCAATTAGAGGTCTGTAGCCTTCCACCACCCATGCTGCCGCCATTGAGGAAACACCCCAAAGGAGCACATGGAAGATAGGCATTAAGAGAATGCATAGGAGTGATTAGTTTAATTTTGTATCCAATATGGCATAATTTAAGTTATTAATTCAGATTGGAATGTGCATTTTCTAGTACTTTTTATTTTTGTGTTGTCAGAAAGAAGATGATGCACGGTCAGTAATAGAGGATCGGTAAGGAATGTGGGACTGTTGGTGAATGGGGAGGTGTTGAGGCTACTGGTATCAGTAATAAATAATCTAATCATGTAGAACCCTGTCAGAATTGTAGCCTGCATGTGTTCTGATGAAGGGTCATCGACCTGAAACATTAATTCTGTTTTTCTCTCCACAGATGCTGCCTGACCCGCTGAGATTTCAGCATTTTCTGCTTTTATTTCAGATTCCAGCATCCGCAGTATTTTGCTTTTGAGTTGTTGTGGCCTCCCTTCCTCTTTTCCATTTCCTCTTGCACTTTCTTCTCCTCCTCCTCCATTTCCTTCTCCTCCACTTCCTCCTGCTCCTGTTCCTCAGCTTCTTGCCTGCTAGGTGCTGGCAAGGGCTGTTCCCTCATAATGGCCAGGTTGTGCAGCATGCAGCATACTACTACAAACCTTGATAACTGCTCAGCTGACTACTGCAGGGCTCCTCCAGAGTGATCCAGGCAGTGGAAGCATTACTTGAGGCCGCTGATGGTGTGTTCTATAATATTCTTTGTGGCAGCATAGCCTGCTGTGCACATGTATGTGGATTCCTGATCGTAGTCATGAGCTATGTCATAAGTGGATAATTCTTGCCAGCCTTTGACTTGCCGTGCTGAGTCAAATACAGATGGAACAGAGGACTGCCACAGACTGAAGGAATGTTGAAAGCTGCCTGTTTAACAGGCGTTCGTCTACATGATGCGCTGCCTGTGGTCACACATCAGGTGCTCATTGAGGGAGTGGAATCCCTTTCAGTGATGAAAGTGGCCGAGTTCACATGAGGAGCATGCAAGGCAACATGTGTGCAGTCAATGGCAGCCTGCATCACGGAGAAGCCTGCAATGTGTCCAAAACCTTGTGCTCGCTCCTCCTGCTTGTCTCTGGCAAGAGGGAATGAGATGAATATAGAGAACGTCAGTGGCCTCCCTTATATAGAAGAGGAACCATCTGCAGCAGGTCAAGGCCATAAAAGGACCATACCACTGCAAGACACAGCGCAAGCCAGTCCGGGAGGGCAATGGCTGTGAAGAGGGTGCCTGGATCGGATGTCCCCATAACCCAGGTTGGTGGTTGGACCGTGGGCAAGTACAGCAGGAGCAGTAAGGTTGGGTGAAGGAGCGTCAAGAGATTGCAGAGGGATGTGATCAGGGCCCAGGAGAGGTGTGAGTTCGGGGCCCAGAGGAGGTGTGGGCACAGGGGTAGCACGGGCCATCCCACACTGCGATATGTGTGCACACTAGGTCCATGCAGCAGAGCTAGTCTCCAGTCGTCTTGCTAATCCCTGGCACTAGACCAAGACCTAGCTCTGTCAAGCTCATGTAGTGGCTGGTGTGCAACGGCCACCACACATTAAAAAAATCCACGCACAGGCATCTTCCACCCTTCAATATGCAGTTTGGGACATGGAATAGTAAGTCCTTCAATGAAGTACCTGTGAACTCAACACTTTTTTGTGTGCAAGTAAGTCACCCTCGATACAAGAGACCACCGAAGAAGAAAAGAGATAGAAGTGCGTGGCAAAACGGCAAAATGTTGCTTATATCTCAGCAGCAGCTTGAAAGGTATCAGGTACATAAAAATTAAGAGCCGCGGTCACCTTGACAGCCATAGGCAATGCTGTCCTTGCACTGCTTTGAGGTTGCAGTTGTGGCTGCAGCAGTGGTCAGATTTCACTCACAACCTCTTTAGTGAACTGAAGACTTCTCAAGCATTAGTCCTTGCTGAAGCTGAGGTAAGCGAATTGCTCCCTGAAGACCTTCAGTGGATATGGTCTCATGATGAGAGCCCTTCTCCCCCTCCTCTTCCTCCCTCTTCCAGCAGCTTGTCCTGCTCTGCATGGCCTCTCTTCATTCTCCCAGTCATGCTCAATTCCCAGAAGAAGCACTACCAGGCCATACTTGTCTGGAAGCAACTTCTTTCAGCACAACATTTTATATGACAGAAAACGCATTGCAAGACCAGCGAGAGCTCTCCGTGTAAAGTACTGAAGGCTAGATTTTCCACTTATTTTGCATGCTTGATGCCCACTTAACGGCCAGTTTACCACTGAAATGACGTATAATGACAATATATCGCCCATTTAGCCACAAAGTGGAAACTGACGGGCATTTTTCGGGAACTTATTGCCGAGCGTTACTTTCCCCATGTGCTTAACGTTGGGAAAAAATAATACCGCCCACCCACTTTTTTTTGTTGTAAAGAGCATATTTACTGAAACTAGCGGCCATGAGATCGCCCAGCATCACTTTCACCATCTTGCACACATATCGCCCACAATATCGCTCGCCCAAAAAAAACGCCCAGAAAAAGTGGAACTAACCGGAACTAATTACAGCGTTATGGACGCCATGTTCTACATCACATGTCGCATCCTTTAAAAGGCTGCTGTGCTTGAACCTCGGGGGAGTTCGGATGTACTCTGGAAGTCGTTGGAGTTGAAGTGAACATCTGTACAAACATCTTGTCCATACTGTGACCGATTGGAATTGAATAGGTGTCTTCATCGGGACATTCATTATTTGTCACCAATCAGTGGAAAACAGAGAGCTATTGCAATGGGGCCTGTCCTTTCTCACCCTCTCTTGGTGACCAATTACATGCAGCAGACTCGAGATCGCCGAAGGCATGCTCCACAGCACTATGTGCCCAATGTAAGATGTGCCAGACTGCCGATGAGGACCAGATGTTATACCCCCCCACAAGTGCAGGGAGAAGCAGTCTTACCTCGACTTGCCTGACACCACCTGCCTTCGGAGATGGGATCCCTTGTGGTTTTCAGGAACCACAAGGGATCCCATTCCCTGAATGTCCAGCTCGTTGTCAACCACCAGCAAATTATTCTGGCAGTGAATGCTCAATTTCCGGGCCGCATCCATGATGCTCACATCCTGCATGAGAGCACTGTATCTAACTTGTTTAACAATCAGCCACAAGGTCAATGCTGGATGCTTGGTGACAAAGGATATGGCCTCACCACCTGGCTGATGACACCCACACCGAAGCCGAGAGGCGATATAATGAGAACCACAGAGCCACTTGCAATATCATGGAGAAAACCATTGGAGGGTTTAAGCAGCGCTTAAGAGCTCCAATACCACCCTGAGCAGGTAGCTCAATTTGTGGTGGTGTAATCCATGCTGCACAACTTGGCTATCAGGAGGGGACAAGAATTGCCTGAAGAGTCTGACAGTCCACCTCACCAAAGAGAGGAAGAGAAGGATGAGGAGGTGGACACTGACATCCGGCCAGACAATTAGGCTAATGCTGAAGCCATGCCCCCGCCTCCCTGTAGACCACATGAAAGGGCCGGTGGTGGCATGATAGCTGCAAGAGCCTTACATCAGAAGCTCATCAATGAGCGCTTTGCCAAAAATAACTTCAGTGTTATTTACAAGGCTGACACACTGCTGGGTGTGCAAGTCATACATCAATGGTGGGCATCACCTTGGTGACATTTAAAGTCTTAGTTGATTGAAGTTAAGTGTAATTATACCCTTTGATGTTAAGGAATCACCAGTTTGTAACGGTGCAGCTATCTGAGCCAATGCGCATCAAGGTTTTGTTAAATAAGAAACATTTAAGCCGAGCATTTGTCTGAAATCATCAGTAGTTCTGTAAAAAACAACACTCCCTTCCACCCCGCCCCGCCCCCACTTCTCCTCCCCACCTCTACCCCTTCCCTTTCTGCTCCCGACTTCAAGCTGCCTGGCCGAGGAGCTCCTCAGGCGATGCTTCATTTGCGGGGGGCGGGGGGATGATGGCCAAACCGCTGCTTGGATGGATATGGGAGAGGACGGTCACGAGGTGGGAACGTGCTCCAAGCCAGAAGTAAGATGTTGCTGCTGGCTCTCATGTGTCGTTGACAATGGGGGTGCGGCACCTTGGGGTGCAGTGCCATGCTCCGGGACCACTGGGAGCCCTCTGTAACCAGTGTTCCTGGCTACCAGCTTCAGGGCCTCCACTATCTCTTCCATGTTATATACTATTTGTTGGACAAAAACTCGGTGCCAACTATGTTCTTGGTGCTTAGTAGGCTTTTTGCTGCTGGTGAATCTCCCTCGTGCCTCCCACAACAGCCAAACAAACACACACCACAGCCACACACGCTTTCAGTCCCTCTCAGCTCCCTTTCGCTCTCGCTCCTCTTCTGCGCATGTCATGATGACCCTTTGACCTCCTGAATCATGGGAATCGAGTGTTGCCATGCCGTTGCTAAGGACGGCCACACTTTGCGGCAGAAGGTCAGCGAGATTTAACGCTGCCGCCCATTTGATATCGCTCGCGGTAACGCTCAATTTAAAAAATGGAGACTAAGTGCTTTGAGAATGGGCGAGAAGCCGGCGATCTGAAAACCCTTTATTACCGCCCACGCCGGAAATAACGCCCATTTTTGGGCGATAAGCACAAATTTGGAAAATCTAGCCCTGAATCTTTAACAAAGTACAGCAAAGCTCCAAAAACTCATATAATTTCACAAACAGCCAGATGGCAATAAGCCAGCAATTAACCTATAAATACTTTGTGATCTCTTTAAATTGTGTTGGTGTGGTTCCTTCATTCGTTTAATGTCATGTTTAACTGTGTGAGGTTAAGACAGGGTGTTCGCTTAAGTGTGGAGTTGGAAAATGGCAATGGTGGCTTCAAATCAGCGTTGCATTTGCATCATCATCTCGCTGCCCTGCATGCGGCCGATGGTCGATAGGCATGTTCGTGAGCAAACCCCTTTAGCAAGCTGGCGTCCATTGGAAGTGTACTCATGAATCTCAGACCCAATTTTAGCTAACCAAAGATAGCTTTTCTCCAAACCTTCAGATTTTAATTACATCACTCTTCACATCCAAATGAAAGATATCATTTCAGACTTAAAGGATAGAGCTAGACAACTTTATATATATAATGCAGGAACTGCTAGGGTTAATGCTGATTATTTGTAAAGAAAGCTCTTTACTACAGTTATAATAGTCGTGTAACAATATGATGCAACTTATATTCCAGTGAACCTTCCAGTGAAATGTGTGGAATTTATAACCTGCTATGTAAAATATCAAGATTTATTTGAAAAGTTGACATTTTTGCTCAAATAAACTGGAAGTAAAATTCCAGCGCCCCATTGCCCCATTGACAGTGTGATGGGACAGAACATCTGCCTGCCATTCTAATCTGGCATTTTCCAATCCAAAATTCCAGGGATAGGATCACTTAAATAATTGGAATGGCGCCTGTGTCTTAACAGTGCAGGGAATGTCATTGCTCCACTGATCTCAACCTGTGCATCCTCTAGATAATTTGGCCTCGCTGGGTCAGTATAATCTTTGCCACTCTGAGAAGGGAAGCCAGAGGCCAGTTAGGGTCTGATGTAGAAGGCTGCATTTTGGCAACTTCTTTGATCCCAAGCTGAAAGGCCCTCTGGGATCAACTGCCACTTGTTAGTGTAACTCTAGGATCCATTTTAAGTCCAGAATGGAATTTGTGTCTGCTCAGTGTACATGATGGGGATCCCGAGGTAGCCTAGGAATGACCCCAGATGTGCCTTTAACATTCTGCTGGGACTTAAACATTGAAACATTGAAATTTACAGCACAGAAGGAGGCCATTTTGGCCCATCGTGTCCATGCTGGCCGATAAAGAGCCGCACTGCTCTTGGTCAGCAGCCCTAAAGATTACATATAAACCCATGAACAAAGACGGAAAGGCAAAGAGCACCCAGCCCAACCAGTCCGCCTCACACGACTGTGACACCCCTTACACTGAAACATTCTGCACTCCATCCCAACCGGAGCCATGTGATCTCCTGGGCGAGGCAAAAACGAGATAAAAACCCAGTCCAATTTAGGGGAAAAAAAAATCTGGGAAAATTCCTCTCCGACCCATCCAGGCAATCGAAATTAGTCCAGGAGATTACCCTGGCCGTATTCTATTCCATGCAGTAACTTACCATTATATCTGCGCCATCCAACAAAAGGTCATTTAGTCTAATCCCAATTACCAGCTCTAGGTCCATAACCCTGCAGGTTACTACATTTTAAGTGTCCATCCAACCATCTCTTAAAAGTGGTGAGGGTTTCTGCATCCACCACTCTTCCAGGCAGCGAATTCCAGATCCCCACAATCCTCTGCGTAAAGAATCCCCTCCTCAAATCCCCTCTAAACCATCCACCAACCACCTTAAAACTATGTCCCCTTGTAATAGACCCCTCCACCAATGGAAATAGACACTTACTATCCACTATGTTCAGGCCCCTCAATATTTTGTACACCTCAATAGGGTCTCCTCTCAACTTCCTCTGTTCCAATGAGAACAAACCCTGCCTATCCAATCTGTCCTCATAACTAAGATTTTCCATTGCAGGCAGCATCCTAGTAAAGCTCCTCTGCAGCCTCTCTAGTGCAATCATGTCCTTCCTATAATACAGTGACCAGAACTACATGCTGTACTCCAGCTATGGCCTAACCAAAGCATTATATAATTTAAGCCTAACCTCCCTGCTCTTATATTCTATGCCTCGGCAAATAAAGGCAAGCATTCCATATGCCTTCTTAACCATCTTATCCACCTGGCCTGCTACTTTCAGGGATCTGTGGACAAGCACTACAAGATCCCTTTGTTCATCTACACTATTAAGTGGCCTACCGCTTAATGTGTATACCCTTTCCTTATTAGCCCTCCCAAAGTGCATCACCTCACACTTCTCTGAATGAAATTCCATTTGCCACTGCTCTGCCCACCTGACCAGTAAATTGATATCCTCCTGCAGCCCATGACTTTCCTCTTCATTATCAACCACACAGCCAATTTTTGTGTTGTCTGCAAACTTCTTAATCATAGTCCCTATATTCAAATCTAAATCGTTGATATATACCACAAAAAGCAAGGGACCCAGTACTGAGCCCTACGGAACCCCACTGAAAACATCCTTCCAGTCACAAAAACATCCATCAATCATTACTCTTTGCTTCCTACCTCCAAGCCAATTTTGGATCCAACTTGCCACTTTGCCCTGTATCCCATGGGCTTTAACCTTCGTGACCAGTCTACCATGTGGGACCTTATCAAAAGCCTTGCTAAAGTCCATGTATACTACATTGTATGCACTACCCTCATCGACCCTCTTGGCTACCTCTTCAAAAAATTCAATCAGATTAGTTAAACACGATCTTCCCTTAACAAATCCGTACCTAATTAATCCTTGCCTTTCCAAATGTAGATTTATCTTGTCTTTCAAGATTTTTTCCAATAATTTTCCTACCACTGAGATTAGGCCGACAGGCCTGTAATTACTCAGCCTATCCCTTTCTCCCTTCTTAAACAAGGGTACTACATTAGCAGTCCTCTAATCCTCCAGCACCATGCCCAGATCCAAAGATCTGGAAAGTGATGGCCAAGGCCTTTGCTATTTCCTCTTCTCCTTCTCTCAACAGCCTGAGATGCATTTCATCCGGGCCTGGGGACTTATCTACTTTCAAAGCTGCTAAACCCCTTCATACTTCCTCTCTCACTATATTTATTTCATCCAGAATATCACACTCCTCCTCGATCGCAGCATCTGCATTGCCACTGTGAAAGCAGATGCAAAGTATTCGTTAAGAACCCTATCAACATCTTCTGCCTCCACACAAAGATTACCCTCATGGTCTCTAATAGGCCCTACCCTTTCTTTAGTTACCCTCTTACTCTTAATATAGTTATAAAACATCTTGGGGTTTTCCTTAATTTTACTGGTCAAGAATTTCTTATGCTCTCTCTTAGCATTCCTAATATCCTTTTTAATTTTGCTTCTTAACTTCTTGTAATCCTCTAAAGATATTACAGTATTTAGCCATTGGTATATGACATAAGCATACTTTTTTTCTTAATCATTCCCTGTAAGTCCCTAGACATCCAGAGGGCTCTAGAATTATTTTTCCCAGCCTTTTTCTTTAAGAGCACATGTTTGGCCTGAGCCTTCCGGATCTCCTCCTTGAATGCCTCCGACTGTTCTGACACTGATTTACCCACAAGTAGCTGTTTCCAGTCCACTATGGCCAAATCACTCCTTAACTTAGCAAAATTGGCTTTTCCCCAGTTCGGAACTTTAATTACAGGCCTATCCTTGCCCTTATCCATAACCAACTTGAATCTGACTGAATTCTGGTCACTGGCACCCAAGTGCTCTCCCACTAATACCCCTTCAACCTGCCCAGTTTCATTCCCCAAAACGAAATTCACGACTGCCCCCTCTCGTGTTGGGCTTGCTACATACTGACTAAAAGTGTTCTCTTGAATGCATTTCAAGAATTCTGCACTCTCTGTACCCTTCACACTAAATTTGTCCCAATGGTTTTTGGACTTCACAGCAATTTGCCTACATATTTGCTCCTCTATCTCCCTCCCACTGTTTGGGGGTCTATAATACACACCCAGCAATGTGATCACTCCTTTTTTATTTTTCAATTCGACCCATATGGCCTCATTGGATGATCCCACTAACATATCATCTCTCCTCACCGCTGTAATAGTTTCTTTAATCAGTAACGCGACCGTCCCCCACCCCCCTACACCTTTTTGCCCCCCTCTCTGCCTTGTCTAAAAATCCTATAGCCAGGAATATTGATCTGTCAAATCTGCCCCTCTTTCAGCCATGTTTCTGTAATGGCTATAATGTCATACTCCCATGTGTCTACCTGTGCTCTTAGCTCATCCGCCTTATTCGCTATACTCCTTGCATTAAAGTATATACCATTCAGCACAGGAAGATCTCCTTGCTTACTACTTACTAAACCCTGTTTCCATTGTCTTACAGATTCGCTTTCTAGATTCTTGCTATCCAATTTCTGCTTTACTTCCTTCCCTTTTGGATTAAGTGGTAGAAGAACCGCCACCCCATCCCCATCTTGGAATTTCTTAAACATTTGTGGATGGGGTATAAATCTGGCGGATTCATGTTCCATTCCACTTTCCAACACCCCTAATTGGATTACCTTGTCATTCCTTAAAGCAAAATTTAAAAATTTCTACGCTGCAGATGAAAATCTATAAATGATATTAAAAATCTAACAGCATTTTAATGTCTTATACACCGTTGCCAATATAACATTCTTGGTTTAAATTGTTTCTCAATATGGAAGATCATAACCAAAGGATAAGTTCTGAAAGATAACTGACGGAAATCATGTCATTGAATTGTTTCGAGCAAAATCATCTTGCAGCTTGTCCCTGGCAACTTATCTTGCTGTCAGTATTCCCCTAATGTTGCAGTTTTGTGTACCTGCCAGTATTTCACAACTAATGTAAAATGTTTGTGTGAATGCTAAGCTAAGATGAATGAGATCTGCCCATGACCAAGATTAGTAAGGAATTAATGACTGAGATGTATATAAAGATCAGGTGTGCAAACACCTTTATGTTTCTAATTGATTGGATTGTTACCATCAGTCCTGTTCTGCACTGGTTGCTAGGTGCATAAGATAACGAATAGTGAAGGTGAAACCATTCTATGTGATCTGCAACTGTTGTCGCTACAGTAAGGAACAAGTTTAAAATTATCATTAAAATAATAGCAGCCAGATAAATCCATATTTGCAAGCAAAAATTGAAGAGACAACAGTAAAGGACACGATGACAACCTAATTGTTTTGTCAGTTTGTGTGTAAATGAGGTGGTTTTATTTGGCTGAAATTCCATAAAATGGGGTAGATTTTTATCTTTAGCATCTGGGCATTAAGGATCGGCTGGATGGCACACAGAGAGAATTAAGAACCCAATTTCCTTCTATTGATTTAAATAGAAGAAAAACTAAAGAGGTTCCATTTTGGGCATGTGATCCTCTCCACCCAATTTTACACCTTGCATTCTGTCCAGGCAATGTTGAATGCCCAGGCGTAAAGAAAATAATATCACACCGTGAGTTCCAATATTAAGCAACTCATATGAAGGGTGCATTGAGCCCATTCATCATCCACAATGAAAATGTTCAGCATTTTCGATGAAATAGGCATTCTTTTTTGCTTACAAATATAAAAGCTGTCTAAAGTCAAGGTAAATATGTCTTGTACTTTTACCAAATGAGCACTGAGGGATTTTTTCACATCTCAAATACAGTTTGACACTCAACTCTAACCAAGAGTTATTTCCAACTATTCGGTTCATGACCAGACTATGCACCTAGACTGCCTCTCTTTAATGAAGGGAATGGAAGGAGGGTCAGTCAGACTTCACTAGGTTAAGCTCTTTTATTTTCCCATGATGCATTATATGCCAGCTACTGAAGAAAGTTTAACAAACTAGATATTGCAAACTTATGTTTCTGACATGAAAGGAATATTGGAGTAAAGAATGACATTTCTCTACTTCATACTACCTTCAAATCACGATAAAGCATTCACTGTCTACTAATCAATGTTCCCTGTAGCTATCTGTGAAAACAGAGAGCTAGAAAAGCTATCAGGCCGCAGAGTGGGATCTCTTGATAAAGCGCAGCCCCACTTGTCACAGCCAGGAGCAACAAAGCTCTATCACCTAGTGATGGAATATAGTAGCATGCAAAGAAAATCGCTTCTCAGTTCCTGGACATAACACAATCTAAAGCCCTTAGAATGAATAGAATGGCTCATTTCCTGCGAGAGTCTATCATCTAGTAGAAGCAAGAAATGTGGCTCAACTGTCATATCTCAAAATCATGACTGAACCATAGATGTTTATAGTGCAGAAGGAGTCCATTCAGCCACCATACTTATGCTGAGTCTTTGCTATAGCAATCCAAAACTAATCCTGCTGCCCCAGTCTCTCCTCATAGACATGTACCTTCCTATGCTTCAAATATTTACCCAGGTTTCTGTATGAAGAAATCTCTCCTAAATTCTCCCCTCATTCTGTTAGAGACAATTTCAAATTGATGGCACTTCACCATTGACTCCCCAACCAGAGGAAATTATAACGGGAAAATTGTGGTCAGAAGCTTCCTTCGGACATTCCCTCCAACCCGAAAAATGTTTACGAAAATACCTGGTGGTCACAGAGGCACTTTCGATTCCGATCGGAAGTCTTCATTCGATGTGCAGCATATGAGATGACTTACCTGTACGTATGGAAATGCTGGAGTCACGTGGGCTTGGACCACCAATCACTAGGTAGTACAGGTTGAACCTCCTTATCCGGAACCCTCGGGACCTGCCCTGTTCTATATAAAGGGATTTTTCCGGACAAGGGATGGTCACGTTAAATTGAATGGTGCAGATACTGAGCAAGGGGATATTGGGGCTGGCTGGCTTGGGGAAGAGAGATCATGGAGGAGGCAGTGGTGGGGGGGGTGTGTGGTGGATCTCGGGGTTCAGGCCAGCAATTGTGGGAGTCGGCAGCGAGGAAGGACTTCAATTTGTTCAAATTGTTCATGTCGGAGTTCTGCGCATGTACCACCCGGTGGCCGGGAATGGTTCTGGACGAGGGGTGGTTCTGGATAAGGGAGTTCTGGATAAGGGAGGTTCAACCTGTATTCTGATAAAAATGAGATTTCCGTTTGTACGGACTCCCATTAGTATCAATGAGAAAACCCTCCTAAAACAATTTCATAATCAACAATCAACATAATAAATAAAAAAACACCTCACATATTTAAAATTAATTGAAATTAAATGTAATTAAACATTTTAGAAAAAAAATATATTTTGGGGAATTTTTTTAATGTGTTTTCGAAGGGTTCAAAATAAACTTACCTTAACAGACAGGGTTTTTAACATAAAAATGATTGATTAAATAAAATTTTTATATGTTTTTAAACTCTTACGCTGGTAAAAGTAAGTTATATGCCTGCTTTTACCAGGCAGAAATGTTTGAAGGTCATTCGCTGGGCATGAGTTGGGCAAATAGCCCAATCTCTCCCGGGGCAAATGTCCTTCCTGTGGGGATGCAGAGAAATCTTGACAGATCAGAAAAGTCGTTTTTTGGCGCATGCGCATTTCGCCCCAAAAACCAGCTTTTGCGAGGCCTCGCCAGGTCCAGGCACACTTAGTACGGACCCAGCGGGACCGGAATTTTCGGCTAAGTGTTTCCCTATTCATTCTATTAAAATCCTCCATAATTAAAAATAACACTATTAAATCTCCTCTTAGCTTCCTCTGCTGCAGTGGAAATAGTGCCAGTGTCTTAAATCTATCCTCATAACAAGCGAAACATCTAGTTGTGAACTCTTAAGCCAAATGTCCTTTTGTAATTGATCCATTCTGTATCAATATTAACAGAATGGTAGCACTTGTGCACATGGGGATGAGTTTGAGACAGTGCTGTCATCAGGAATTATGTTCCTGACATGCAGAAGCTGAAATGCTGAGTTAATTATTTGCTGCTGAGCCAGATTTGTTGGGAACATGCGTAAAATTTATGAAAAATTGACTTGCTGACTGGCGCTCTGGTGCAACATCAGGATCAATGTTGTGAAACATCTGTCCATGTTCTCGTTGCCTCCATGCCTCCTATGTTTATGTCAACTAATAAACAATTGTCTCAAAGCCACGGTACAATAATCACTTCTTGTGGTGTTAGAATGGTAATTTTCTAATAATATGTTTTCAAATTAAATAGATTTGGAATAACCATAAGTAACTTCAAATAAAGCCTGAAGAAATATCTTTTATTTGAAAAACTATTATTTATAAATTGTTGATATGAATGCACATTAACTGGAAAATATTACTAAAATGTAAATTCCTGATATCACTTCCCTCATCCAATCGAGAAAAACATTCTCAAACCTTGGTCAGATGGATCAAAATAGTCTTTTCTGGTCCTGCGTGGTCCCATGTTATTTAAAATAACAATGGCATAATTACGTTTTTCATTTCTTCTGTGTGTGTTTATGATCAATAAATCAGCAACTATGCCAGGGTGAAATTATTTCTCAACATACTGAGGACCACAATGACAGAAGCATGATAAATCCAAATAAAAATTAGATTGCCAATTGCAGGACTATTAATACACTGCATTCTAATCAAAAGTGGCAACAACCAAATCACAGTATAGAAGAGGAAAAATAAATTCAATAAATACAAAACACAAGCACACCACACATAGTTTTCACGGTTATCTGCCATTTTAGTGTTGTGTGCCATTTTGCAATCCAAAATATGCTGCTGCCATTTTTTATCATAGGATCATGGAATCTTACAGCACAGTGGAGGCTATTTGGCCCATTTTTTTGCAGAATAATTTGAAATGCGAAACAATGTTGGCTTTACAGTTTTGACAATGGTCTTTACGGTGCCAAATTATACACGTTCTTCATCTAAAATATTGAGAAAACCGTGATATGGAAGAATTGTTTCCTCAGTTTCCTTTACAGTAGCAGCAAAATACATAAAAATTGAAACACTTATCTTCAATTCTTCATCTGATGTTTGGGTTTCCAGCTGTATTGACTCAACCATGGTCATCAATGCACAGTAAAAAGCTTCCCTCTGTAGTATCATTATATTTGGTCTTTGATAAAAAAAAACACATTGCATTTACAAAGTGGAAGGATAACACAATAGTACCATAAAAGAGACAGTACATTGCAATTCACAAGGAACAATTAGTTTGATGATTTGTGCTGAGATTTTACACCATATGAAATGAGAGATATCACCCACACTATGGGCCCAATTTTCCCCAATGCTGTTTTTTTGCATATTTCAAGAGTTACGCCCGTTTTTTTTGGCCCCGACTACTCCAAAAAAGATAACTTGAAAGTTTCACCGTTCTAATTTTTTTAATTTGAGCCGTGCAGCCTGACCTTTAGCTTTGGGGGGGTGGAGCCTAATGTCTGCGCCAAAAGAAAGATGCGCCCACTTCTGCGCATGGGCTTTTAACGTGACTGCTATGGGTGCGCATCCCCAGTGCACCTCCTGGCCTGCATTCGGCCAATTTTAAAGAGCCAGTTGTGTGTGAGAACTGTGTGAGAATTTTAATTCTCAGTGGAAAAATCGGAGCTGCAATATGCAATGCGGCTCAAGAACAAGAATTTCTCATAAGAGGAAGTGTTTAACATTTAAAACATTAATGCACTAGTTACTGTAATTCAGGCCAGATGGCACGAGCTGGACACCAACAGAAGTCGCATAAAACTCTGGAGTCTGGATACCAGTGCAAAAAGAAGTGGCAGGACATTGGTCAAGTAGTTAATATAAGTAATACTTTCATTTATTCACTGGAATTGCAATTGTAAATGTGACCACCTGTATGTCCCACCCAACAGAAAGACACCCTCTCCAAAATGTTATATTTTCATCTTTGCAGAGGAAGGTGGCACACAACAAAAGAGAGAGAACTCGAACAGGAGGAGGCCCGGCAAATCTGCACCCACTGACACACTGGGAAGAGAGGGTCACTGCTTTGATGGTCCTGCCTGGAGAAAAGCAACTACCACTGCACAAGCTGGGTCCACACTTGAGGGAGAAGGTAAGTCCTGCAAATTCAACAGTCTGGTTTTGCTAAATGTTAAGTACTGCGCGGGCTAGCCACGCTTTGGTTCATGAGGATGTCTCCGTCAGCTACGCTTCGGTTGATGCAATGTGCTATCATTCATCGTAGTCCTTCAAATTACGCTGCTGCCTGCGCTGTGTGAGCCTACTCATGCCACCCTGTCCCCTCCTCTGCTGCTAACCATTTGTCTGATCTGTTATATTTTTCAGAATTTGAGGCCAACCCCGACAAGGCTGAAGCCGTGCAGAAGAAGATTCAGACGCGGATGAGCCTGAAGAGGAGAACATCTTCCAATCCTACCTTTCAGACCAAGAGTGTGGTGTATATAGCACACAAATCACTGACTCTACACAGTCTGGTGTAAATCTAGCTGCTGTGACCTTCGTCCTTTATTGTTCAGCTCCAGAGTGCCTCTCAGGTGTGGTGGTCAGCCTTTTTTTGTGCCTGTTGCAGGTACTTCCAGGTTTCCCACCACAGCGCCCTCTGTGGTGTAGCATTGTGCTTACATTACAGTTAAGGTACCAGGACGATACACACATCAATACATAACATCACACTTCCCCCCCACCAGGACGCAGGACGACGATACACACATCAATACACAACATCACACTTGTCCAACGGAAGGCAGGTAGGCATAGACAGTGCGTTAGTATGGTACATGTTATCTGGTACATTAACTAGTTATTGACTGGAAACGGATCCCTGATTTCCTTGTTAGCCCTTATCATTAATTGTACTTCATATCCATTATTTTACACAAATACAGTGGCCATTCAGCATTAAAAAATTAATTCTTATTATAAATTCGCCATCTCACATTAACATAGCTCATTTTAGACTCGCTCTGCCTTACAGAAGTCCTTTGTGGGGACCACCGCATGCTAAGGCCCTTTTAAGACTCCCGGGTGCATTTACTTTGTAAGACGTCATCTTTGATGCAGGAGGATTCCATGAGGCTTCTCCTTGGGCACCGCCATCTTTGATGCTCTGGACCGAGGCCGCCGCCATCTTGCTCTCCGCCGCTCTGGATGCCCTCCACCGCCGCAGCCTCCGCTGCCACCTAACTTTCCGCCTCTCCTGCGGCTGTCGTCATCGCTTCTCTAGCGGCCACCGTAGCCGCCTCCCCTGCGGCCGTCGTGGCCTCTCCAGATGCTGCACTTGCCGCCTCCCCCGCTGCCTCCGTAGCCGCCTCCCCTGAGGCTGCCGTGGCCGCCGACCTCCAGCTGCTGCCGCCGCCCGACTCTCCCTCTGTGTGGGCCCCTCCGATCTGCCGGCCATCCTGGATCTCTCGCACCCCGCCCGCAGCGTTCCGCCGGCTCACCCCCCCCCCCCCCCCCGCCACTAGGCCCCTCTCTGCAGGGCTGCTTGCCTGTGGGGGCTGAGGCTGCAGGATCTCTGTGTGAGGTCCGGGCCTGGGGCTTGCCTGTGAGTGGATTGAGGCTGCAGCTCCAGCTCGGTCGGCGCTGCTCTCTGGGGACCCGGGGCACGGCAGCATCCCAGGGAGAAGCAGCCTGTGGAGTGGTGAAGTCTTCCCCGCTCCCACGGACCGTCCCCATCCACCTCTGGCCGAGGAGTGTCGGCCCATCGCCTGCAACGAACCACAAAGGTAAACCGTGCGTCTTGTCCCCGTGGGATACCTGCACCATCGCTCTGCCAAGAACAGGTATTAGTTCCCTGGTATAGGTACACAGCTTCGCCGTGACCGGGACCAGCTTGGGTCGTGCAGCTGGGTTAATCCACAGTTTATCAAAAGTTCTCCGACTCATCAACGACGGACCCGAGCCCGTGTCCACTTCCATACTCACTGGGACTCCGTTGATTTTTACTTCACTTATCACTGGGGCCGAATCGTCGGTACACGTGTACTGTCCAAGCACCTCATCTTCTTCTGCCTGCTCCTCGCTGAACAGTGGATCATCCCCCATCTCCTCAGCCACATGGTGAATCCGATTTCTTTTACACATACGCTGAAGGTGGCCTTTCGTGTGGCAGGTATTGCACGTGTACTCCGCAAACCTGCACCGGTGAGCCCCATGGCTTCCTCCACAGCGCCAGCATGGTGCTGCTTGATTGGCCCCCCTCAGCGGACTCTGAGTTCCAGGACCCCGAGGTCCATGCTCTCTGCCCCGGGCAGAGCCACGTTCTGCAGTTTTGTCCGTGGTGGGTGCTATCCTGTGGACAGTGCTTGCCGGGTTCGCGACTGTGTGGATTATTTGCTTGGTGTTGCAAGTCGAGGTCATATGTGCCCGGCTGATGATGATGGCCTTTGTCAGAGTGACTGTGGGTTCCGTGGCTAACAGCTTGTGAAGGAGGCCCTCGTGGCCAATCCCCATAACGAAAACGTCCCGTAACGCCTCGTCAAGGTGTGCGCCAAAATCACACAGTGCCGCGAGTCTCCTGAGGTCCGCAGCATATTTGGTGACATCCTGGCCCTCAGATCTGCAGTGATGGTAAAATTTGTGCCTGGCCGTGAGGATGCTCTCCTTCGGTTTCAACTGGTCACAAATGAGTTCAGTCAGTTCCTCGTATGACTTGTCCCTGGCGCTCCCGGGTGCCAGCAAATCCCTGAGGTGACAGTAAACCTCATCTCCACAACTGGAGAGCAATATCGCCTTATGCTTATCTCTCATTGCGTCCGTGTCCTCCGTCAGGTCGTTTGCTGTGAAGTAGTACTCGAGCCTTTCCGTGAAAACCTCCCAATCATTGCCCACGGTAAAATCCTTTAGCGAGCCCAGAGTAGCCACGGTTGCGTGGAGTTTGTCCGCTTCCTTGTCGCCAATGTGGTGTATGTAGCACACAAATCACTGACTCCACACGGTCTGGTGTAAATCTAACTGCTGTGACCTTCGTCCTTCATTGTTCAGCTCCATAGTGCCTCTCAGGTGTGGTGGTCAGCCTTTTATAGCGCCTGTTGCAGGTACTTCCAGGTTTCCCACCACAGCGCCCTCTGTGGTGTAGCATTGTGCTTACATTACATTTAAGGTACCAGGATAATACACACATCAGTACATAACAAAGAGCATGGGTATGAGGGGGAGGGAGAGGGGAAAGGGGAGGGGCAGGGAAGGGGGAGGGTGAGAGGGAGGATGAAGCCCCCACTGTTGTACTCACTCTGGAGGAGGTGGAGGTGCCGCCCATTGAGGTGCCAGCCCCAATCCCCAGGCGAACCTCTGAAGAAGCCCAAGCCGGGCTTTCCACAATATTGCAGGCCCATGCCCCCCATCAAGAAGTGCACATTACCCGAAATACTCGAAAGAATAAGCTTGATATCGACCCGGGAAACGCTGTGCCACCGCCTGCGGGCAGGGGTGAAGTCAGCAAGGCCAATCGCAGTGGGCACTCTTAGCATAAGGTGGTGAGAGATGGGTTCAGCCTTTCTTTGCTGCTGCTGTTGCTGTTGTTATTATTGTTGTTGTTACAGTTGTAACTGTTGTAACTGTTCTCAAATTAAAAGTTTTTTGTAAGTGATGTAAATTTACACGTTTAAAAGATTGTAAGTGATCTTAAAGTTTTTAAGTGATCTTAAAGTTTGTAAGTGATCTTAAAGTTTGTAAGTGATCGGAACTGAAAACTCTCAAGTTTGATGCAAGAACATTTTTATTAAATTTAAGTTAAGTACAAACAAGTGTTAAACTTTTGAATAAAATAGATTTTAAACTGCAACTACAAAAAATTTCCATTTTTTTCCCATTATTAACACAAATTTTTGAACTAAAGAATAATTTCCATTATTTGTACCATTAACATAACACAACATTACGGAACAGGTCCAAACAGTAAACATGGTCCATTTGGAATAGCTGCAGCTGAGACTTCAGGCAACAAAGCATTCACGGATGAGCTGCTGGTGCAAGGTTCGAGCAATCGTTAAAGAGTCACGATGGCTCGACCTCTTCCGCCATCATGCTCTGGGTTCAGTTAGTTGCATGGCTTCCTCCTCCTCCTCCTCGTCTGCATGTTCCTCCTCATCATCAGCCATTCTCACCTCAGGTGGATCTTCTACTACCAACTGCTGCTGCCTCATGATGGCTAAATTACGCAGCATGCAGCACACAACAGTGAACTGATCGACAATCTCAGGGGAGTATTGCAAGTAGCCTCCGGAATAGTCCAGGCATCAAAAACGCTACTTCAAGATGCTAATGGTCCTCTCTATTGTGCTGCACGTTGCAATGTTCGACATAAGAACATAAGAAGATAAGAAATAGGAACAGGAGTAGGCTGTATGGCCCCTCGAGCCTGCTACACCCATTTGATACGATCTTGGCTGATCCGATCATGGACTCAGGTCCACTTTCCTGCCCGCTCCCCATAACCTCTTATTCCCTTATCGGTTAAGAAACTTCTATCTCTGTCTTAACTTTATTCAATGTCCCAGCTTCCACAGCTCTTTGAGGCAGTGAATTCAACAGATCCACAACCCTCTGAGAAAATAAATTTATCCTCATCTCAGTTTTAAATGGGTGGCCCCTTATTCTAAGATTATGCCCTCTATTTCTAGTCTCCTCCATCAGTGGAAAAATTCTCTCTGCATCCACTGTGTCAAGCCCCCTCATAATCTTATACGTTTCAATAAGATCACTTCTCAATCTTCTGAATTTCAATGAGTAGAGGCCCAACCTTCTCAACCTTTCCTCATAAGTCAACCCCCTCATCTCCGGAATCAACCTCGTCAACCTTCTCTGAACTGCCTCCAAAGCAAGTATATCCTTTCGTAAATATGGAAACCAAAACTGCATGCAGTATTCCAGGTGTGGCCTCACCACTATCATGTATAACAGTAGCAAGACTTCCCTGCTTTTAAACTCCATCCCCTTTGCAATAAAGACCAAGATTCCATAGGCCTTCCTGATCACTTGCTGTAACTGCATACTAACCTTTTGTGTTTCATGCACAAATACCCCAGGTCCCGCTGTACTGCAGCATTTTGCAATCTTTCTCTATTTAAATAATAATTTGCTCTTTGATTTTTTTCTGCCAAAGTGCATGACCTCACACTTTCCAACATTATACTCTATCTGCCAAATTTTTGCCCACTCACTTAGCTTCTCTATGTCCTTTTGCAGATTTTGTGTGTCCTCCTCACACATTGCTTTTCCTCCCATCTTTGTATCATCAGCAAACTTGGCTAAGTTACACTGGGTCCCTTCTTTCAAGTCATTAATATAGATTGTAAATAGTTGGGGTCCCAGCACTGATCCCTGCTGCACCCCACTAGTTAGTTGGTGCCAAACCGAAGTTGAATCATTTATCCCGACTCTCTGTTTTCTGTTCGTTAGCCAATCCTCTATCCATGCTAATATATTTCCCCCAACCTCGTGAACTTTTATCTTGTGCAGTAACCTTTTATGTGGCACCTTGTCAAATGCCTTCTGGAAGTCCAAATACACCACATCCACTGGTTCGCCTTTATCCACCCTCTTTGTTACATCCTCAAAGAAATCCAGCAATTTTGTCAAACATGACTTCCCCTTCATAAATCCATACTGACTCTGCCTGATTGAATTATGCTTTTCCAGATGTCCTGCTACTGCTTCTTTAATAATGGACTCCAACATTTTCCCAACCACAGATGTTAGGGTAACTGGTCTATAGTGTCCTGCTTTTTGTCTGCCTCCTTTTTTAAATAGGGGCATAACATTTGCAGTTTTCCAATATGCTGGGACCTCCCCAGAATCCAGGGAATTTTGGTAAATTACAACCAGTGAATCCACTATCCCTGCCACTCCTTCTCTTAAGACGCTAGTGTAGTGTATGGAGAAAGAGTCAGACTGAACACTGTGAGCTCAAAGTAACGTGTGACCTTATTCTTTTATTGGAGGTCTGCAGAGTGGCTCTCCAACCTGTGAAGCCTTCTTAAATACCTGTACTCCCAAGGGATTATGGGGTTCCTTGGGACTCCAGAGAATGAGCCCTCTGGTGGCTGTACAGAGTAAATACAAGTCCACATATATAACAATATTCCCCCCAACAGTCAGTAGTGTAACTATTTACAATGTGATTCGATCTGGGGCCCTTTTTGCCCTGGTTGATCGTCTCGGTGTGAAAGCTGGTGTTGTTGAATCATTTGTTGGGCCGTCGCTGGGCTGCTATGCAGCTGGCCTTGCTGGGCTGCCTGGTGTGTTGGGCCCTGCAGGGCTGCTGTGGATGATGGGTTCTGCTTCATGGTCAACCGTGGTATCAGTTGCCACTGGTGTGTGTGTTGGGGGATCAAAAAAGATAGGGTCCAAGGTGGGTTGCTCAGGATAGGCCGTGAATCTGAGTTTGATTTGGTCCAAGTGATTCCGGTGAATGAGTCCATTTGAAAGTTTGACCCGAAACACCCTGTTCCCCTCTTTGGCCACGACAGTGCGGGGAAGCCACTTGGGACCTTGTCCATACATTAATACAAATACAGGATCATTGACTTCAATCTCGCGTGACACATTTGCGCTATCATGGTATGCACTTTGTTGAAGCCGCTTGCTTTCTACCTATTCATGTAGATCAGGGTGAACTGACGAAAGCCTTGTCTTAAGTGCTCTTTTCATGAGCAGTTCAGCAGCGGGGATCACAGTGAGTGAGTAAGGTCTCGTGCGGTAGCTAAGCAGGACTCGGGATAGGCAAGTCTGCAGTGAGCCTCCAGTTACCCTCTTCAAGCCTTGCTTGATGGTTTGCACTGCTCTCTCTGCCTGACCATTGGACGCTGGTTTAAACGGGGCAGATGTGACATGTTTGATCCCATTACGGGTCATGAATTCTTTGAACTCAGCACTGGTAAAACATGGCCTGTTGTCGCTCACCAGGACATCGGGTAGGCCGTGTGTGGCAAACATGGCCCGCAGGTTTTCAGTAGTGCCAGCGGACGTGCTAGCCGACATTATCTCACATTCGATCCACTTGGAGTATGCGTCTACAACCACAAGGAATATTTTACCTAAGAACGGGCCTGCATAGTCGACGTGTACCCTAGACCAGGGTTTGGAGGGCCAAGACCATAAACTTAGCGGCGCCTCCCTGGGTACATTATTTAACTGCGAGAATGTATTACATCTGTGAATGCAGGACTCTAAGTCCGCATCGATACCGGGCCACCACACGTGGTATCTGGCTATCGCTTTCATCATTACGATGCTTGGGTGGGTAGTGTGGAGGTCATTGATGAAGGTATCTCTGCCCTTCTTGGGGACCACTACTTGATTGCCCCACAGAAGGCAGTCTGCCTGTATAGACATTTCATCTTTGCGCCGCTGGAACGGCTTAATCTCTTCCTGCATTTCCACTGGGACATTGGACCAGCTCCCGTGAAGCAGACAGCTTTTGACTAGAGATAATAAGAGGTCCTGGCTTGTCCAGGTTTTGATCTGCCGGGCAGTGACAGGTGATTCTCAGTCTCAAATGCTTCCATGATCATAGCTAGATCTGCGGGCTGCGCCATTTCCACCCATGTGGTGGGCAATGGCAGCCTACTGAGAGCATCGGCACAGTTTTCTGTGCCTGGCCTGTGGCGGATGGCGTAGTTGTATGCGGACAACATGAGCGCCCATCTCTGGATGCGGGCCGATGCGTTATTATTTATCCCTTTACTCTTGGAAAACAGGGATATAAGTGACTTATGGTCAGTTTCCAATTCGAATTTTACCCCAAATAGGTATTGATGCATTTTCTTTACACCATAGACACACGCTAATGCTTCTTTTTCAATCATGCTATAGGCTCTCTCGGCCTTAGACAGACTCCTGGATGCATAAGCAACCAGTTGCAGTTTCCCGAAATCATTAGCTTGTTGCAATACACACACGACGCCATATGACAACGCATCACATGCTAGTACCAAACGCTTACATGGATCATACAACACAAGCAATTTGTTTAAGCATAACAATTTTCTTGCTTTTACAAAGGCATTTTCTTGGCTTTTGCCCCAAACCCATTCACCCCCTTTTTGTAGTAAGACATGTAGTGGTTCTAACAGGGTGCTGAGACCCAGTAAGAAGTTACCAAAGTGGTTCAAGAGTCCCAGAAACGACCGCAGCTCTGTCGCGTTCTGTGGCCTTGGTGTGTTCTCGATTGCCTCCGTCTTCGCGTTGGTGGGCCTGATGCCATCCGTCGCAATCTTCCTTCCCAGGAACTCCACTTCAGGCACCTGGAAAATGCACTACAAACGATTTAACCTGAGCCCCGCGTGAACCTCCTCCAGGTTCTGCAGGTGCTCGACCGTGTTCGGACCTGTGACCAAGATGTCGTCCTGGAAGACCACGGTGTGCGGGACCGACTTCAGTAAACTTTCCATGTTTCTCTGGAATATCGCCGCCGCTGATATGATTCCAAACGGGCATCTGTTATAAACAAAAAGACCTTTGTGCTTGTTGATGCAGGTGAGGGCCTTTGATGATTCCTCCAGTTCCTGCATCATGTAGGCTGAAGTCAGATCCAGCTTCATGAATGTCTTTCCTCCCGCCAGCTTTGCAAAGAGGTGGTCGGCTTTTGGTAGTGGGTATTGGTCCTGCAGGGAGAAATGATTGATAGTTACTTTGTAATCGCCACAGATTCTGATGGTGCCACCTCCCTTGAGGACGGGGACAATAGGCCTGGCCCACCCGCTGAACTTGATCGGTGAAATGATGCCCTCTCTTTGCAGCCGGTCTAGCTCGATCTCTACCCTTTCTCTCATCATGTATGGTACTGCTCTCGCCTTGTGATGGATGGGTTGCGTTCCCGGAATTAGGTGAATCTGCACTTTTGCTCCTTGGAATATCCCGATGGCTTGTTCCAACAGCGAAGGAAATTTTTTAAAGACCTGGGCACATGAAGTGTCATCAGCGGGCGATAGCGCTCGGTTGTCATCCCATTTCCAGCATACCTTTCCCAGCCAGCTCCTGCCGAGCAGCGTGGGGCCATCGCCCGGTACCAGCCAGAGTGGTAGCTTGTGCACCGCTCCATCGTAGGAGACCTTTTCGGTAGCACTGCCGATTACAGGAATCAATTATTTAGTGTAAGTTCTTAGTTTCGTGCGAACTGGAGTTAAGACTGGCCTTGAGGCCTTGTTGCACCACAACCTTTCGAAAGTGTTTTTGCCCATGATGTACTGGCTTGCACCCGTGTCCAGCTCCATTGACACCGGGAGTCCATTTAGTTCAACATTCAGCATTATCAGGGGACAACTCGTGGTGAATGTCTGTACCCCATGTACCTCTGCTTCCTCTATCTGAGGTTCTGGTTTGTCGTGATCCTCCTCTGCAACATGGTGGTTTGCTGGTTTAACAGGCTTAGTAGCTCGCCTGCACATTCGTTTGAGGTGTCCCATTGTTCCACAGCCCTTGTAAACATATCCTTTGAATCGGCATGAATGGAAACGATGATCACCCCCGCAGCACCAACAATGTGTTAATGGCCTTGCATTCATCACTCTTGATGGTGGACTCTGAGACATCTGCGAACGTGAAGCCTCAGGTATGTGTAAGCTTAGGTATGTGTTACGATTCAAAAACAACATCACTTTGTTCACAGTACTTGTAGCAGCATTTGTGTGCTGAGAGATTTGCTTCGTATTGTCATTGGTGGCTATGAACACCTGGGCTATCGCTATGGCCTTACTCAAGGTTGGGGTCTCTACAGTCAAAAGTTTGCGAAGTATGGTTTTGTGGCCAATGACAAGTATGAAAAAGTCTCTGAGCATATGCTCCAAATGTCCTTCAAATTTACAATGTCCTGCAAGGCGTCTTAGCTCAGCGATATAACTCGCCACTTCCTGGCCTTCAGATCTTTTGTAGGTGTAGGACTGGTACCTCGCCATCAGAACGCTTTCCTTCGGGTTCAAATGCTCTCGAACCAGTATGCACAAATCAACATATGATTTCTCCGTGGATTTCACTGGTGTGAGCAGATTCCTCATGAGGCCATATGTTGTTGCCCCGCAGACGATGAGGAGAATCGTCCTTTGTTTGGCAGCGCTCTCTTTCCCGTCTAACTAATTGGCCACGAAGTATTGGTCGAGTCGCTCCACAAAAGTTTCCCAATCATCTCCTTCCGAAAATTTCTCCAGGATGCCCACTGTTCTCTGCATCTTTGATTTCGCTATCTGTATCTCGTCGCCAGTTGTTGTGTATGGAGAAAGAGTCAGACTGAACACTGTGAGCTCAAAGTAAAGTGTGACCGTAGTCTTTTATTGCAGGTCTCCAGAGTGCATCTCCAACCTGTGAAGCCTTCTTAAATACCTGTGCTCCCAAGGGATCATGGGGTCCCTTGGGACTCCGGAGAATGAGCCCTCTGGTGGCTGTGCAGAGTAAATACAAGTCCACATATATAACACCCTCAGGTCCATGGGATTTATCTGCCTTTAGTCCCATTATCGTACCACCTCCTTAGTGATTGTGATTGTGTTAAGTTCCTCCCCCGCTATAGCCCCTTGACTATCCACTATTGGGATATTGTTAGTGTCCTCTACCGTAAAGACTGATACAAATATTTATTCAGAGTTTCTGCCATCTCCATGTTCCCCATTATTAATTGCCTGGTCTCGTCCTCAAAGGGACCAACATTTACTTTCGCCACCCTTTTCCTATTTAGTTACCTGAAGAAACTTTTGCTATCTGTTTTTATATTTTGTGCTAGTTTACTTTCATAGTTTATCTTCCCTTTCTTAATCATTTTTTTTAGTCATTCTTTGCTGGCTTTTAAAATGTTCACAATTCTCCCACTAGTTTTGGCCACTTTCTATGCCCTCGTTTTTAAATGGGTACCATCCTTTATTTCTTTAGTTAGCCACGGATGGCTATCTTTTCTCTTACATCCTTTCCTCTTCACTGGAATATATTTTTCTGGAGAGTTGTATATACATGTTGTATTCCCGGTCAGCTACTGTCCGGGTTACGTGTAGGATTGCCATGAGCCAGGTGGCTGGGCCATATCCTTTGTCTCCCAGTAGCCAGCTCTGCCCTTCTGGCTGCTGTTGAAGCATGGCTGATATAGTGCACTCGCATAGGATGAACGCATCATGGGTGCTCCCAGGGTATCTCGCATCAACTACCATGTGATGCATGTTGTCACAGATGAGCTGCACGTTCACGGAGCGGAAGCCTTTTCTGTTCCTGTACATCTCGGAATCCTGCAAGGCAATGTGGGTACAATCAATGCAGCTCTGTACCTTTGGGAAGCCAGCAATCCTGGAGAAGCCCACAGCCCTGTCACGCATTGCCTGGGCAGTCATGGGGAACTTTATTTAATCATTCCTCTGGGATTATAAGTGCAGCAGTCACCTGCCAAGTGCAGATATGTGTTGCAAGTTGAGAAATGGTGCACACATCCCCACTTGTGGCCTTGAATGATCCAGATGCATAGAATGAAAGTGCAGCTGTAACCTTCATTCAACTGACAAAGCAGTCCTCCTGACACTTCTAGGCTGCAGGTCTGCTTTTATTAACTCACAGGTCTCGGTTACAACCTCTTTGCGGAAACAAAGCCTTCTCACACAGTCTGCATCACTCAGGTGCAGGTATGAACGCCTGTCTCGATATACCCGATGTGGGTAAGGCCTCCTGCCCATCATCCTAGGCGCTCTGATGTTCCTCAGTTGATAATGTCTCATCAATCGTCTCCTTCGCAGCACAATCATGCAGAAGCCTTGCATGAGGTATGGCATTGTCAATATTGTCCCCATAATTTAATTGTAGCTTTGCAAGAAGCTAAAACAGCAGGACAAATCACGCACACCTTGTTTCCTCTCTCTCTCCAAGGTCGATGCCCTGGAATGCACCACACCCTGGTCTGTGCATGTGCAATAGGCTTGCTTAGAACGGGAAGCTAGGCATTCAATAAAGAAACAACGTCTAATGCAATTCTTTAATTTTTTTTATTATTTTGACTTTTTTCAAAGTACCACCCCACCACCGTACGTCTCCTTACCAGGCTCGAGGGTCGACCGGCAGAATCGCTCCCTCGCCCAGACACAGGGGCTCGGTGACCACCACCCACCCCGCCCCCCCCCGCCCCCCGCCGACATCTTTTGAAGCTGCTGTGCAGTCCAAGGGTTCGCATCCCTTCAGTTCGACTTCCACTCCACCCCACCCCACCACCCCCCACCCCAGGCTTCTTTTGAAGCCGAGCCCCGAGCCCCTGTGTCCAGGTGAGGGGGCGATTCTGCCGGCCGACACTCCGACCCTCGAGCCCGGTGAGGTGGCGGTGTGGTGGTGGCGTGGTACTTTGAAAAAAATAAAAATATGAAAGAATTGCAATGGACACTTGACTTTGAAAAAATTAAGCTTCATGGCGAGAAAGCAGGAAGGGGGTACTAAAGTTTCATGTTCAGCTATGAACTTATTGAATGGCGGTGCAGGCTAGAAGGGCTGAATGGCCTGCTCCTGCACCTATTTTCTATGTTTCTATGTTTCTATGATGTATATTCTTTGCCTTCTTGACTCCCTCCAAACTTTGGCTAAAAAGTATGGTGTGTTTCAGCGCCGGTTTTGTGATGTGCGCTGGTTTTTCTTTAGTACCCAGAAGGTTTTTTGGGAGTGGTCACATACGCCGTCCTAGGAATAATGTAAGTTGGCCAAACTTGCTTAAATGTGAAAAACTGGCACAGACATCAGGTTACACCCCCATGACGCAAAAAAACAAACCTAAAAAAAATCATAACTAACAGAGATACGCTGCCGCAGAAACTTTGGGGAAACTTGGAGATTTTAATTTATGCCATATAAAGCGGCGCACACCAAAAAGCCGGGGTATATAACTGGGGAAAATTGAGCCCTATGAGCTGATGCCTGTAAAGAATATCTCAGAATGCCATTGTTGAAAATATATAGGGGCTGAAATTGCCCCATGCTGATTTTGGGGCGGTCAATTTGAATCACCCGTTTTTTTTGTGCCTGTATGGGAAACGCCGGTCCTGGCATGGAATTGGCCTCTGGAGTAAAAACAATGTTTGTTGCGCTAACGGAGCACACGCAAGGCGTTCGATGGGGCGCGATGCTCAGTACCATGCTCAGCACATCAGCACTGCGCTGATGATGTCAGCGTGATGCGGGAGTGCCACGTTTCGTTGACGCATCACAACGTCCCTCCCCTCCTTTTAAACGGGAGTGCCGCTGCGAACTCTGCAATCTCTTTAGTGGTGCCCACTGGGTCAGCGGCCTGGCACCCAAGAGTTGGTGCCGGTCTGCATGTCGGCGGCCCGGCCACACCAGCGGCTGCCATTATCGGGCCAACTATAAAGTCGGCCGAAAGAAAACAGATGGTAGCTGCCGTGCTACCATCTCCCCTTTAAGGGTGGCCAAGAAGCTGTCGATGGCTTTGCCCCACATCGACCTTGTGTCCCACGGGGCAATTTCTCCCGAGGGCCGCAAAGGGGTCAGCGCGGGGCGGTAAGTGGTCGGATCGCATAGCTAATCACGGAGCGTGGCGCAAACCACTTTTCGCTAGTGGAGCCCCAGGGGCAATTCCAGGAGGAGACGCTCTGGCCGTTGCACCCATAAGCGCTAACGGGCCTTTCCGAGAGGGGCAACTTCGGCCCCGTAATATCTTAAAGATAAGGTGCAGCCCCATGGGTTTCTTCAATTCATTGTTGCATGAGAAGTTATTTGGAAAAGATTTGGGGGCCAATTTTCCACATGGCCGATTTTTGGCGCAGTTGTACAGGTACATCCGATATTTTAATGGCTGACTGAGCCAGAAAAAAGTTGCAAGTTTCGTCAGAATAAACTTTCATTTTAGAGCAGAGCAGATTGTCCTCAAGCTCTCTGGGGGGAACTTAAGGCCTGCGCCGAAAAACTGAGGTTGCCAGGGTAACAAGGGATGCTGAATTTATCCTGCAGTGTCATTGCTGATTTTTCTCTCCCCAAAAACTTCTATTTTCATAACAGGGTGTAAGCATTCCAAGAGCCGAATTTTTCAAAGTTGATTTGTCCCTTTGTAAACTCAACCATGCAATCGTGAAGCTCCCCCACACCCCTCCCCCCGCCCCACCCCCGGTGCCACTTCTATCCTGGGCCAAAAGGTCCCCGCCCCGGTATCTGCTGCTTCTATCCTGGGTCGAAAACCCCCCCTTCCCCTGGTGCCTGCAATTTCTATCCTGGGCCAAAAGGCCCACCCCGCCCCTGCTGCCATGTCTTCAGCTCTGCTAAAACAATGGCATATTCTCTGCGCCAATTTTCTCCTCTCTGCGCCGAGTTTCTTAAGTGTAGATAAAGTTTTTCAGAACAGTGCACTGCGCTGTTTTTGAAAAAATCCTACTTGGCCAAACTGGCTTAAATGGCCAGAAATGGCGCACCCAGCAGGTTCCGCCACCAGTGACGTCAAAAAATTGGCAACTAAAAAAATTGGCCGCAAGTAGTTTAGGATGGCGCAGACACTTTGGCGAAACTTGCAGATTTTAAGTTTGCTCCAAAAAAAAGCGTAGGCCAAAAAAACAGCACAGAATGGTGGCGAAAAGTCACCCCTTTGGAACTAGCTAAGTTCTGTTACATATTGATGCATATTTATTGATTATACGTTAAATTCAGTACATGAGTCATGCAATTCATTGAAAACTCATAAGTATCTGCAGTGGTTGTTTCTCCTGTAGGTGGCAGTGTGACATATATTTTAAATCTGAAAGCTGTCATGCAATAGCTGATATTTCGTTGTGAGATGTTTTCACCTTGTAATTGTATAGACTGCCCATTGGGTTCACACAAATCGCTCAAAATGTTTTCTCATTTTTTTGATTTGCCATTGTTTTACTCAATACTGATTTTTAATGTCCGAAATAAGGGTCTAAGCAAGAAAAGAAATAAAGATAAAACATATTTCACAATGACATGAATACATAATGCTCTAAATTGTATTTTGTGTCTTGTAATGCCTTTATTAAAGTTTTACTTAAAGGGCTCAACTTCTTCCAAAAGCCTATGCTGAGAATTGTTATATTTGTCAAGAGCTGGAATTCAATGAGATAAATTTGGACTGTGCAGTCTGAGCATGTGTAGTCTGCCAAATTTCCCAAAATGAATCAGGATTGCTGTGTCAGCTGTACAATGGGATAGTTTTCTTTGGGCTAGACTTTCCACTTCACATCGCAGGAACATCACCCATATATCACCCAAACGGCTCGCTATCACCCCTTTTGACTGAAAAGTGGAAAGTTAGGCTGGAACTTCGCCTGAAAATTCTCCCCCACCCCAACTTTCGGCTCACATCGCCGAGGTGATCGCTGAGGTGATCGCCCGCACAACGCCCAGCCCAACTTTCGACACATCACCCACACATCGCCGGGCTGATCGCTCGCCGAGAACAATCTATTGAAATAAAGAAATAAAGGACGGTATCCAATTAAAAACAAGGGCATACGAAGTGGCCAAAACTAGTGGGAGGACAGAAGATTGGGAAGCTTTTAAAAGCCAGCAAAGAACGACTAAAAAAATGATTAAGAAAGGGAAGATAGACTATAAAATAAATTAGCACAAAATATAAAAACAGATAGCAAAAGTTTCTATAGATATATAAAAAGGAAAAGGGTGGCTAAAGTAAATGTTGGTCCCTTCGAGGATGAGACTGGGGAATTAGTAATGAGGAACATGGAGATGGCAGAAACTCTGAATAAATATTTTGTATCAGTCTTTACGGTAGAGGACACTAATAATATTCCAACAGTGGGTAGTCAAGGGGCTGTAGGGGGGGAGGAGCTTAACACAATCACAATCACAAAGGAGGTGGTACTCAGTAAGTTAATGGGGCTAAAGGCAGATAAATCCCTTGGACCTGAAGGCTTGCATCCCTGGGTCTTAAGAGAAGTAGCAGTAGGGATTGTGGATGCATTGGTTGTAATTTACCAAAGTTCCCTGGATTCTGGGGAGATCCCAGCAGATTGGAAAACTGCAAATGAAATGCCCCTATTTAAAAAAGGAGGCAGACAAAAAGCAGGAAACTATAGACCAGTTAGTGTAACATCTGTGGTTGGGAAAATGTTGGAGTCCATTATTAAAGAAGCAGTAGCAGGACATTTGGAAAAGCAAAATTCGGTTAGGCAGAGTCAGCATGGATTTAGGAAGAGGAAGTCATGTTTGACAAATTTGCTGAAATTCTTTGAGGATGTAACGAACAGTGGATCAAGTGGAACCAGAGGATGTGGTGTATTTGGACTTCCAGAAAGCATTTGACAAGGTGCCACATAAAAGGTTACTGCAAAAGATAAAAGTTCACGGGGTTGGAGATAATATATTAGCATCGATAGAGGATTGGCTAACTAACAGAGAACAGAGAGTCTGGATAAATGGTTCATTCTCTGGTTGGCAACCAGTAACTTGTGGGGTGCTGTGGGGATCAGTGCTGGGACCCCCAACTATTTACAATTTATATTAATGAATTGGAAGAAGGGACTGAGTGTAATGTAGCCAAGTTTGCTGACGATACAAAGATGGGAGGAAAAGCAATGTGTGAGGAGGACACAAAAAATCTGCAAAAGGACATGCAGGCTAAGTGACTGGGCAAAAATTTGGCAGATGGAGTACAATGTTGGAAAGTGTGAGGTCATGCACTTTGGTAAAAAAAAATCATAGAGCAAGTTATTATTTAAATGGAAAAAGATTGCAAAGTGCCGCAGTACAGCGGGACCTGGGGTTACTTGTGCATGAAACACAAGTGATCAGGAAGGCCAATGGTATCTTGGCCTTTATTGCAAAGGGGATGGAGTATAAAAGCAGGAAAGTCTTGCTACAGCTATATAAGGTATTGGTGAGGCCACACCTGGAATACTGCATGCAGTTTTGGTTTCCATATTTACGAAAGGATATACTTGTTTTGGAGGCAGTTCAGAGAAGGTTGACTAGGTTGATTCCGGGGATGAGGGGGTTGACTTATGAGGAAGGTTTGGGCCTCTACTCATTGGAATTCAGAAGAATGAGAGGTGATCTTATCGAAACGTAGAAGATTATGAGGGGGCTTTACAAGGTGGATTGCAGAGAGGATGTTTCCATTGATGGAGGAGACTAGAACTAGAGGGCATGATCTTAGAATAAGGGACCGCCTATTTAAAACAGAGATGAGGAGAAATTTGTTCTCTCAGAGGGTTGTAATTCTGTGGAATTCGCTGCCTCAGAGGGCTGTGGAAGCTGGGACATTGAATAAATTTAAGACAGAAATAGACAGTTTCTTAAACGATAAGGGGATAAGGGGTTATGGGGAGCGGGCGGGGAAGTGGAGCATGATCAGATCAATCATGATCTTATTGAATGGCAGAGCAGGCTCGAGGGGCCGAATGGCCTACTCCTGCTCCTATTTCTTATGTTCTTATGTTCTTAACATCGCTGGAGAATAGTTGCTTTTTCCTGGCCTTCCTCATGGAATGCGGCACTTTGGACCCCATTTTGAACGTCGGAGGAAGGGAGAAGGTTGCTCAAACAAGGGTCTTTTAACATCCTTTTACTGATAGCTCCACTCACACTTATACTTGTATTTATATTTTAAATGTACAACAGTTGCATTAATGTTTTAACTTAACTTTACTTACGTTATTAAAAGACAATGCACAACAATTGTAAGATTCAACAACATTTTATTATTAACAATTTCAATTTTAAACACCAGCCCACCCACCTCCCCCCCCTCCCACCAAACAGCAACAGTAACAAGAAGAACAACAAGGAAAACAAGAAAATCATGAACAACAATAACACCCCCCTCCCTGCCTGCGGTCACATTTCCCTCCAGATCCTGGACCGCCCCCCCCCGCCCTCCCACCCCGCAAGCCCCGTGTTCTAGCCCCACCTGCCCATTTTGTTCCCTCGGTACTGAGATGACGCAGGTGTGCAGCGGGCAACGGCAAAACTTCCTGCCACGGTGGGGGTGATGGTGGCACAATCGGCTGTTGGGGGGGTATTGGAGGGGAAGACGAAGCGCGGGCAGGGGCATTGTCTTCCAAGTCAGAAGGAAGTGCTTCCTCCTGACTCGCTTGTGTGCTTCAGTCGCAGATGGACACAGGGGTTTATGAGGAGCGCACAGAGAAGGGGCGAGTTGTCCAGATGATCTTACCCTGTTCTTATTGCTTATGTTCTTATGTTGTCAACCTGAGAGTAGCACAAAGGCTGTATTCATGACATGACATGACATGACATTACCTCATCCATATATTGCATTTTAATTAAATGATGTTACATTACTTTAAAACTCTTTCAAACATTACTCACGTGACGCATGGGAGGGTCCTGCAACACCACGGGTGGTGGCCGAGCGACTGGTGGTCCCCACCAGCACTGCTACACGCTCCTCCAGCTCGCTTAAGGTCTGCATGTAAGCAAGGCCCCGTCCCGTGCATCTCCACTGCACCCTGTTGTTAGATATCTTCTTCTGCAGATATCAAAAGAGCATGGCATAAACTAATTGACTAGGTAGTTTCATGGAAAGACAAGAGCTTCAAACGTTACATGCAAATTGATGCATGGTTATAACAAAGTGTGTTTTGGAGCTACATATGTATATATATGTATGTATGTATGTAAGAATTTTCAAAATTTAATTCAATCTAGGAAATTTACTGTTACAATTTTAATGACTATAACAGTGAGTAAACATTAGCATTGTTGTTGCCTATCTAAGGGTTAAGTCATGGCAGGACAGCTCGGTCACGTGTTATGCTCCTCCTGTACCATGTGGGAACTCAGGGATGACACCAGTGTTCCTGACGACTACGTGTGCGGGAAGTGTATCCTCCTCCAGCTCCTGACGGACCGCGTTGCGGAGTTGGAGCTGAGGGTAGATTACTCTGGAGCATCCACGATGCTGAGAATGACGTGAGTAGCACGTGTAGCGAGTTGGTCGTACCGCAGGGAAAGGGTCCACAGCCATAAAGGGAATGGAAGACCAACAGGAAGAGCAGTGCAAGGAAGGTAGTGCAGGGGTCACCTATGATCATCCCCCTGCAAAACAGATACACTGCTTTGGGTACTGTTGAGGGGGATGACTCATCAGGAGAAGGCAGCAGCAGCCAAGTTCATGGCACCGTGGATGGCTCTGTTGCACAGGAGGGCAGGAAAAAGAGTGGGAGAGCGATAGTGATAGGGGATTCAATTGTAAGGGAAATAGATAGGCATTTCTGCAGCCGCAACTGAGACTCCAGGATGGTATGTTGCCTCCCTGGTGCAAGGGTCAAGGATGTCTCGGAGCGGGTGCAGGACATTCTTAAAAGGGAGGGAGATCAGCCAGTTGTCGTGGTGCACATTGGTACCAACGACATAGGTAAAAAAAGGGATGAGGTCCTACAAAACGAATTTAAGGAGCTAGGAGCTAAATTAAAAAGTAGGATCTCAAAAGTAGTAATCTCGGGATTGCTACCAGTGCCACGTGGTAGTCAGAGTAGGAATCGCAGGATAGCGCAGATGAATACGTGGCTTGAGCAGTGGTGCAGCAGGGAGGGATTCAAATTCCTGGGGCATTGGAACCAATTCTGGGGGAGGTGGGACCAGTACAAACCGGACGGTCTGCACCTGGGCAGGACCGGAACCAATGTCCTAGGGGGAGTGTTTGCTAGTGCTGTTGGGGAGGAGTTAAACTAATATGGCAGGGGGATGGGAACCAATGCAGGGAGACAGAGGGAAACAAAAAGGAGGCAAAAGCAAAAGACAGAAAGGAGATGAGGAAAAGTGGAGGGCAGAGAAACCCAAGGCAAAGAACAAAAAGGACCATTGTACAGCAAAATTCTAAAAGGACAAAGGGTGTTAAAAAAACAAGCCTGAAGGCTTTGTGTTTTAATGCATTAATGAATTAACTGTGCAAATAGATGTTAACAAATATGATGTGATTGGGATTACGGAGACGTGGCTCCAGGATGATCAGGGCTGGGAACTCAACATCCAGGGGAATTCAACATTCGGGAAGGATAGAATAAAAGGAAAAAGAGGTGGGGTAGCATTGCTGGTTAAGGAGGAGATTAAGGCAATAGTTAGGAAGGACATTAGCTTGGATGATGTGGAATCTATATGGGTAGAGCTGCAGAACACCAAAGGGCAAAAAACGTTAGTGGGAGTTGTGTACAGACCTCCAAACAGTAGTAGTGATGTTGGGGAGGGCATCAAACAGGAAATTAGGGGTGCATGCAATTAAGGTGCAGCAGTTATAATGGGTGACTTTAATATGCACATAGATTGGGCTAATCAAACTGGAAGCAATACGGTGGAGGAGGATTTCTTGGAGTGCATAAGGGATGGTTTTTTAGACCAATATGTCGAAGAACCAACTAGGGGGGAGGCCATCTTAGACTGGGTGTTGTGTAATGAGAGAGGATTAATTAGCAATCTCGTTGTATGAGGCCCATTGGGGAAGAGTGACCATAATATGGTGGAATTCTGCATTAGGATGGAGAATGAAACAGTTAATTCAGAGACCATGGTCCAGAACTTAAAGAAGGCTAACTTTGAAGGTATGAGGCGTGAATTAGCTAGGATAGAGTGGTGAATGATACTTAAGGGGTTGACTGTGGATGGGCAATGGCAGACATTTAGAGACCGCATGGATGAACTACAACAATTGTACATTCCTGTCTGGCGTAAAAATAAAAAAGGGAAGGTGGCTCAACCGTGGCTATCAAGGGAAATCAGGGATAGTATTAAAGCCAAGGAAGTGGCATACAAATTGGCTAGAAATAGCAGCGAACATGGGGACTGGGAGAAATTTAGCACTCAGCAGAAGAGGACAAAGGGTTTGATTAGGGCAGGGAAAATGGAGTACGAGAAGCAGCTTGCAGGGAACATTAAGACGGATTGCAAAAGTTTCTATCGATATGTAAAGAGAAAAAGGTTAGTAAAGACAAACGTAGGTCCCCTGCAGTCAGAATCAGGGGAAGTCATAACGGGGAACAAAGAAATGGTGGACCAATTGAACAAATACTTTGGTTCGGTATTCACTAAGGAGGACACAAACAACCTTCCGGATATAAAAAGGGTCGGAGGGTCTAGTAAGGAGGAACTGAGGGAAATCCTTATTAGTCGGGAAATTGTGTTGGGGAAATTGATGGGATTGAAGGCTGATAAATCCCCAAGGCCTGATGGACTGCATCCCAGAGTACTTAAGGAGGTGGCCTTTGAAATAGTGGATGCATTGACAGACATTTTCCAACATTCCATTGACTCTGGATCAGTTCCTATGGAGTGGAGGGTAGCAAATGTAACCCCACTTTTTAAAAAAGGAGGGAGAGAGATAACAGGAAATTATAGACCGGTCAGCCTGACATCGGTAGTGGGTAAAATGATGGAATCAATTATTAAGGATGTCATAGCAGTGCATTTGGAAAGAGGTGACATGATAGGTCCAAGTCAGCATGGATTTGTGAAAGGGAAATCATGCTTGACAAATCTTCTGGAATGTTTTGAGGATGTTTCCAGTCGAGTGGACAAGGAAGAACCAGTTGATGTGGTATATTTGGACTTTCAGAAGGCTTTCGACAAGGTCCCACACAAGAGATTAATGTGCAAAGTTAAATCACATGGGATTGGGGGTAATGTGCTGACATGGATTGAGAACTGGTTGTCAGACAGGAAGCAAAGAGTAGGAGTAAATGGGTACTTTTCAGAATGGCAGGCAGTGACTAGTGGGGTACCGCAAGGTTCTGTGCTGGGGCCCCAGCTGTTTACACTGTATATTAATGATTTAGACGAGGGGATTAAATGTAGTATCTCCAAATTTGTGGATGACACTAAGTTGGGTGGCAGTGTGAGCAGCGAGGAGGATGCTATGAGGCTGCAGAGCGACTTGGATAGGTTAGGTGAGTGGGCAAATGCATGACAGATGAAGTATAATGTGGATAAATGTGAGGTTATCCACTTTGGTGGTAAAAACAGAGAGACAGACTATTATCTGAATGGTGACAGATTAGGAAAAGGGGAGGTGCAAAGAGACCTGGGTGTCATGGTACATCAGTCATTGAAGGTTGGCATGCAGGTACAGCAGGCGGTTAAGAAAGCAAATAGCATGTTGGCCTTCATAGCGAGGGGATTTGAGTACAGGGGCAGGGAGGTGTTGCTACAATTGTACAGGGCCTTGGTGAGGCCACATCTGGAGTATTGTGTACAGTTTTGGTCTCCTAACCTGAGGAAGGACATTCTTGCTATTGAGGGAGTGCAGCGAAGGTTCACCAGATTGATTCCCGGGATGGCGGGGCTGACCTATCAAGAAAGACTGGATCAACTGGGCTTGTATTCACTGGAGTTCAGAAGAATGAGAGGGGACCTCATAGAAACGTTTAAAATTCTGACGGGGTTAGACAGGTTAGATGCAGGAAGAATGTTCCTAATGTTGGGGAAGTCCAGAACCAGGGGACACAGTCTAAGGATAAGGGGTAAGCCATTTAGGACCGAGATGAGGAGGAACTTCTTCACCCAGAGAGTGGTGAACCTGTGGAATTCTCTACCACAGAAAGTTGTTGAGGCCAATTCACTAAATATATTCAAAAAGGAGTTAGATGAAGTCCTTACTACTAGGGGGATCAAGGGGCATGGCAAGAAAGCAGGAATGGGGTACTGAAGTTGCATGTTGATCCATGAACTCATTGAATGGCGGTGCAGGCTAGAAGGGCTGAATGGCCTACTCCTGCACCTATTTTTTATGTTTCTATGTTTCTATTACAATCTTCAGCAGTACAATATAAAATCTGTACTTACTCTTGCTGATGCTGCAAGGCTGTTCTAGTGCTTCTGGCACTGGTCAGCCCCCTCGCCTCATGGGACGCCGAGGAGATGACGTCCGCAATCTTGGACAACAGTTTCCTGTATGCCTGGGTTGAAGGTTTGCCCTTAGCACCCCGGGTAAGTTCTGCCCAACTGGAACAGACCTCCTTGACGAGGGCCTCGTTGGCCTCGTCAGAAAACAGCTTTGCCCTTTTCCGACCCCCATCCACGCTTTCGGATGATGATGCTGATGACATCTCTACAATTTATTCACATCTCCAACCCTCACCAAAAAACACTTTATTCAACTTTCCAATGGCTTATCAAAAGTTTATCAAAATGGTTTATCAAAACTCCACAAATCGCCTCTCTCCAACTCCAACAACCCTCTCCTTTATCTGTCCTCTCTCTCTCCCCAACAGCCTTCTGCGCATGTTTGAATGACCTCTGACCACCCGAAATGCGGGAAAACCTGTCACCAAAAAAAAAACATTGCATGCGCAGAAGGCCGTTGCTAGGGAAGCTTTTGCCTTCCACATCGCTGGCCATTCGTTGGGCGAGAGTCACATCACTGACCTTTTGCATTGCCCATTTGACTTCACTGGTCTTTTGCCGACTGGAAAATCTCCATCCCAAAAATGGGCGATGACCCAGCAATCAGTAAGGCTGGGACATCGAACATCGCTGGAACATCGCCCATTTTTTGGGCGATAGACAGCATAGTGGAAAGTCTAGCCCTTTAGCTTCAAGCATGTAGTAGTTTTTCTTCAAATTATTTTAAAAAACAAGATAGTTTTCAAAAGTGCTATTGAAGTAAAATTTATATTGTGTATTTTTTTCTTTAAAATTATTGGCTCTGAAATTCCATGGGGGTTCTCTCAGTCTCTTGCCATAACTCCAGCAGAAGACCAGAAACTATCCACTCACCCGATCCTGTGAAATTGTGCAACTGGCTGAAAATGGGAGTTCTACTGGCCTGCTGTTGGAGGAATGGTGGGATCCTGGAAGAATCCCTGCAGAATTTCAGTGCCACGGTGTCTGTGTGTATATCTGTGTGAAAGAGAGAGAGAGAGAATGACAATATTCTAATTATACACCTACTGTAGCTTTCTGAAAGTGTATTTAGTTCAGAGAAGAGGGAGGTGAGACAGACAAAAAAAGAGAAATGGTGTTTGAAAGAGAATGTGAGAGGCAATGAGTCTGAAAGATGAGGGAGAGAGGGGAAAGAAAAAGAGTTCATGTTGACGTTATTTAAATTTTCACAACAAAAGCATCAGTTGAATTTGAAGCCAAATAATAATTCACCTGTGCTTGTGGAAAGATCAAGAAAGTAGTTGTCAATTATTTGCTCCAGTAAGCCAGAGATTCTAATTGCCAACACTTGAGGCAGAGAGATTGGCGAGAGAGAACGGCAGCAAGTGTCTTTCCTCATTCTAAGTAAGTTGAATTTTAAAAGCAAACAAAGCCACTTGGAGAAAAATGGATTGGAAAGGTAGGTAAAGGGAGGAAGAGAGGTAGAGGGAAACAGATGACCACTAGCCTTTCACTCCCCACCATTGGGGACGGAGCAACTGGGGGTCGATGGAAATTAATGAAGGGTCATGAGTGTGGTAAATTGAAGTGAAGCAAGGTGATTGGACAATACAGGCATTGAGTGGATAGTTCAAAGGTGGAGAGATTGGGATAGTGATGAGAATCGGAGTGGCAGGAAGTGGAAAATACACTGGGAAAGTGAAGGTGTAGGGGGTATGAAGGAAGCAAGGGAGGGGGGTGTGGAGTAGCATGTGATTGGGACAGGAAATAGGAAGGGAACCAGTGAGGGCTACATTGTTCCTGCAACCCCACTCCTAAATGTAGCTCGCAGCCACTGCATGCTCCTTTCCCCATCACAGCATGGTGTACCAACCCCAACTCCCACCTGGTTTAGGACCCAGAATTGGCGCTGTACAGGCAGCGTGCACCCCATCTGGGAGGCCCAAAACTAGCGCAAGATTGGGCTTCGAACCTCATGTCAGTAATTTAGGTAAGCTGCTGGCATCTATTGTGCCTCCACTGGCAACTTGTCCATTTGAAAACGTGACCGTCGGGCCGTTTTTGGCTGTCGCCGATGACGATTGTTGTGGAGTCGAGTGTTGGAGTGTGGAGAGGGGGGGCACGCTCACTCATCCTGGCTCCACAGCAATGATGACTTTTAGGTTTTTTTAACTGCTTACATTTTGTTGGAAGCACTGAAGAATATTAAATGAAGCAGGCCTAGAAACTGTTCCGCTGATTGTCAACCAGCTTCAGTGAGCGAACTTAAAACAGGCATTAGGCTGCTTATTTATATATGTAATGGGCTTAACGCCCACTTTAGGCAGCTGCCCGGAACATCTGCAAAGCCACATTAACCAATATGGCAGTCCCACAATGCAGACTCAGATCGGCCACGGGAGCTTGAGCTCTAAAATCAAAATTGGTCTTTTTTTGCTCCGGTTTTCCACCCAGGAAATGGGGGCAACAAGGACCAATTTCTACCCTCAAGCCTACTAAATGAGACTCCCGGTATAAATTAAATAGTCGCAATCATCACATTGTCTCCATGTAAAATCTGTCGGCACTGATTTATATTAGTGGAAATCAAACATTGGATAAAAAAATCTCTCGGTACAAGATTTACATATTAATATGCCTGGCCTCTTAATAGTTAAGTTACTGCTGATCTGAGGGATATTATTTGTCGTGTATTGGTTATTTCTAACTTTGCCGATTGGGAAATAAGCGGTGGAGCAGATTTTGATCCCAATTTTGATCCCATTGATTGCAATTTTGAAGATAAGGATAGTTCTGGCATGAAGAGGCAACCGTGGACAAAAATTGACTGTTTTGAGCTCTCATTATTGTTTAAAGAATAAACAAACAATCATAATTGCCTATGGTACATATACACTACAGGAATTGCTGCTGGGCTTCCATTTGTCACAGGAAGTGACATCAAATGAACTTCCTCTTTATATTTTACTAAGGTGCCATTTAGAATCCAGGGAGACGATGAACAGTTTCTCATTGCAATTGCATTCACTAAATGTAAATTGTGGGAGGAAAACCCAGTAATAATGGGGTCAAGTTTCGGGCCCATTTTTCATGCCTGAAAGTGCGACAAAAATCTACCTCATAATTCTCGGGCTCCTTGCTGGTCTCTGGGAGCTCGGCGCGGTGCGCAGACAGCAGCTGGGGATGGAGCCACAGAGTTGCGCCGATTCTACAAGTGGAGGGGGGCAGGGCTAAGTCAAATGAGGGAACGTCGTGTCGGCAGCCCTGTGCATGCGCGTTGGAGTGCGCGCGCATGCGCAGTAGCCCAGAAACATTGGCACTTGGCCATTTTTAAAGGAACTTAAAGTAAAGTGCTGATTTGTCTCGTGGACCTCTGGAAAGGCTTGGGATTGAATTTTGGTGATTTTTTGGTGTCTGAAGGAGTGCTTTTTGCAGCATTGTTGAATAAATCACCTGCTGAAATCAGTGAGTGCTGCTTTTCACTGCTAAACTTCCAGAACAGGTGCTGCATAGGTGCATACAAATTAAGGACTGTGTGTTTTGAAAAATAAGAGTGTCAATTAAATACAGCAATGGAACAACGCCCACCAAGAACAAAGAATTTCTTGCATGAGGAAGTGAAGATATTAGTCAACTTCATTGAGCAGAGATGGCAGGAGCTAGATACCAGCAACAGAGGTTATCATAAAAGTGCCACCTAAAGAAATGAAGAAATGTTGGTGATACGTCCTTACTATACAGCATAAATGCACACGAGGCTCATGCTTGAGAGAAGGTCAGTCTGTGACGTGTCCTTTATTCCATAGCACTCAAATGATGAAAGTGGGTGGAGCTTCCCCTTTTATACCTGAAGGTCCAGGTTAGGAGTGTCTCTCAAATGTTCACCACCTAGTGGTCATTGTTCTCATAGTGTACAACTTGTCAGTTTATACATGGGTTACAATGCTGGTTGAATACATGACATCACCTTGCCCCCCCACAAAGTCTTTTTGGGATCACAGGTTGAGTCTCTCTGGTGGTTTACGCTCCCTTGTAGAGCGCCTGAGTTGGGGCTCAGTTGTTGGGCGCTGGCCTGAGTGTCTGCTGTTTGCGGTGCCTCAGGCCTGTCCGGACTGCCCACAGTGACTGGGCTCTCCTCCGCTTGGTTCTGGTGTTCGGTCACCTGTGGTGGAGTAAACTCTACGTCGTGTTCTTCCTCTGCTTCTTCTATGGGGTTGCTGAACCTCCATTTTGTTTGATCCACGTGTTTGCGGCAGATTTGTCCATTGGTAAGTTTAACTACCAGAATCCTATTCCCCTCTTTTGCAATCACGGTGCCTGCAAGCCATTTGGGCCCTGCAGTGTAGTTGAGGACAAAGACAGAGTCATTTACATCAATACATTGCACCCTCGCATTCCTGTCATGGTAGTCGCCTGCTATCGGCAATTTCTTTCATGGTGGGGTGTATAAGGGATAACCTGGTTTTGAGCGTCCTTTTCATTAGCAGCTCTGTGGGTGGGACCCCTGTGAGCGAGTGTGGTCGGGATCTGTAGGCCAACAGGAAGCATGACAAGCGGCTTTGTAGGGAACCCCCTTGGATTCTGAGCATCCCCTGTTTGATTATCTGCACTGCTCGTTCTGCCTGGTCGTTTGAGGCCAGCTTGAACGGTGCCGTTCTAACATGGTTAATTCCATTGCCTGCCATGAAGTCCTGGAATTCAGTGCTTGTGAAGCACGGGCCATTGTCGCTGACCAAGATATCCGGTAGACCGCGGGTGGCGAACATTGCCCATAGACTTTCTACCATGGCAGAGGATGTGCTTGAATTTAAAATGTCACACTCGATCCATTTGGAGTAGGCGTCTACTACAACCAAAAACATTTTTCCCATGAAAGGACCTGCGTTGTCAACATCGATGCATGACCAAGGCTTGGCGAGCCAGGACCAAGGGCTAAGGGGGCCTTTCCTGGGCGCATTGCCCAGCTGGGCACACGTGTTGCACCTGTGAACACAAAGTTCCAGATCTGCGTCTATCCCTGGCCATCAAATGTGTGACCTGGCAATTGCCTTCATCATGACAATGCCCAGGTGCTCATTGTGGAGTTCTCTGATGAAGACCTCTCTGCCCATCTGGGGCATGACTACACGGTTTCCCGACAGTAGGCAATCGGCCTGAATCGAGAGTTCGTCCCTGCACCTGTGAAATGGTTTAAATTCCTTAGTTTCTCGTCGCCATTGATACTTCCTTACTATACAGCATAAATGCACACGAGGCCCATGCTTGAGAGAAGGTCAGTCTGTGACGTGTCCTTTATTCCATAGCACTCAAATGATGAAGGTGGGTGGAGCTTCCACTTTTATACCTGAAGGTCCAGGTTAGGAGTGTCTCCCAAAAGTTCACCACCTAGTGGTCATTGTTCTCACAGTGTACAACTTAGGTCAGTTTATACATGAGTTACAATGCTGGTTGAATACATGACAGTTGGAACCAAGTTGCAGAAGATTACTGCGCAGTGGTGCATACCATGAGATCTGGAAGTCAGTGTAAAAAGAAATGGCACGACCTTGGTTAGTGTAAGTAATATTTTCAGTTTTTAATGTAATCGTAATTGTAACGTGACTATTTGTATGTCCCACCCTGCAGAAAGACGCACTCTGTAAAAAGTTATATTTTACTCTTTGCAGAAGAAATTGGCCCACAACAAAAGGGAAGCAACTCGAACAGGAGGAGGCATGCCCATTCTGCATCCACTGACACCCTTGGAACAGAGGGTAGCTGCTATGATGAGTGGTACATGGAGAAAAGCAATCAGTACAGCACAAGCTGGGCCCGCACGTGAGGAAGAGGGTAAGTTCTGAAAATGCATCGTGGCCCTTCAAATCAACCTGCTGCCTGGCCTGCTATGTGTGAGAGTACTCACGCCACCCATCCGGCCCCCTCCCTTGCTGTTAAGTATTTGACTGTTCTGATGTATTTTGCAGAACATGATGATGATGATGATGATGATGATGATGATGATGATGATGATGCCAACCCTGAGGATCCTGAAGATACAGAACAAGAACCAGTACAACCAGATGCGGACGATCCAGACTGGATGATGGCGGCGATGACTGAAATGTTTACAGGGGAGAGCTTCGAAATTAATGCTTATGAGCCCCCATTAAGGGGCATCAGAGTTTCAACCCCTTGCATAGGTTCTGGTTCCACTTTCCATGGTTTTGATTCCGACGTTGTGGGTCCCAGTGGTGCTGGTGATATAATGGAGCAGTTTACACCCATTCACCCATCATCCCAGCCCACGGCTTGCACTCGAGTGCTGTTGTCTGGAACACCAAGCGCCCCATTGTCCCAGCCCGCGCCTCTCTCTCTAGTACTGCCGTCTGGGACACAGAGTGTCCAACCATCCCAGCCCGCGCCTCTCTCTCTAGTACTGCCGTCTGGAACACAGAGCATCCTACCGTCCCAGCCCGCGCCTCCCTGTGTAGTGGTGCCGTTTGGAACACCGAGCGTCCCACCATCCCTGGCCGTGCCTTCCAGTGCAGTGGTGCCGCGAGGCAGACCCAAGCAGAGAAGGAGATTGGAAACATGCTCTCCTGAGATGCAGTGTGCAACAGATGCGGCTCAGGTTGTGGCATTGTGTATGGAGACCAATGAGCTTACCCGATCACTCATCCGTAGCGTCAGTGCAGTGGGTGAAGAGGTGACGGTACTGACGGGGGAAATAGCAGTAATGACACGGGAACTTAGGGAGGGAATGTCCGAGGGAGTGCAATCGACTGCACAGGCCCTTAAGGAGGTAGCTCCTGCAATAAGGGCACACAGCCCCGCCAATCAAATGACACCCCCATGAAGAAGTGAACATTCACTGAGATGTGGATGAGAGATAGTTGCAGCCTTTCTTTGCTGCTTTTGTTCTTGTTCTTGATGTAGCTGTAGTAGCATTTTTCAAATTGAAATTGTTTTGTAAGTTTTGTAACTTTACAACTTATAAGTGATCTTAAGGTTTTTAAGTGATCTTATAGTGTAAATGCTCTCACATTTTGGATCAAAACCCAGCACTACTTCACTCCTTTCAGCAGATGGCAGCACTTTGATCAAAGACAGGACTGGCATAAATGAGAGGTGGAGAGAACACTTCAGTAATGTTCTTAGTCGACCTTCAACAGTGAACGAAGAAGCACTTGACTCCATACCCCAGCAACCTAACAAAGAAGATCTTGATCTTCCTCCCAGCATGGACGAAGTAAAGAAAGCCATCAACCAGATGAGTACTGGAAAGGCTCCAGGAAAGGATAGAATCCCTGCCGAAATCTACAAGGCAGTAGGCCCAGCAACTCTCGAGGCCTTTCATGACATAATAACTAGCATCTGGGAAGATGAAGACATGTCACAGGACTTCCGTGACGCTATGATAGTTTCCCTCTACAAGAACAAAGGCAACAAAGCAGACTGTGGCAACTACAGGGGAATATCGCTTCTGCCCATTGCTGGGAAGATCATCGCCCGCATAGTATTGAACCGACTCATAGCTAGTGTATCAGAAGTAAATCTTCCAGAAACACAATGTGGCTTTCGACCTGGTCGGAGCACAGCGGACATGATCTTTGCACTCAGACAAGTGCAGGAGAAGTGCATTGAGCAGAACATGGACCTGTACACTGTATTTATTGACCTCACCAAGGCCTTTGATACTGTCAACAGAGCAGCGCTGTGGTCAATCTTGACGAAACTTGGGTGCCCAAGGAAGTTTGTCCACATCATCGAGGTGTTTCATGACAACATGACCGGTGAAGTGCTCTCAGACGGCACAACCACGGCCCCATTTGCCATCTCAAATGGAGTGAAACAAGGTTGTGTACTCGCTCCAGTTCTGTTCAACCTATTCTTTACCTGCGTCTTGAACTATGCCATAAAAGACTTGGAGTTTGGAGTCTACCTGAAATATCGATTAGATGGTTCACTGTTCGACCTCCGCCGTCTTGCTGCAAAGACCAAAGTACGGAAATGACTCATCCTAGAGGGACTCTTTGCTGACCACTGCGCCCTTATGGCACACAAGGAGAGTGACCTACAATTCATACTCAGCAAATTTGCTGAGGCAACAGAATTGTTTGGCGTAACCATCAGCCTTAGTAAAACTGAGGTTCTCTATCAGCCTGCCCCTGGCACCACAGCACCTGCTCCCACAGTCTTCATCGGCAGTATACAACTAAAGTCAGTGGACAGCTTCAAATACCTTGGCAGCACAATATCAAGTGATGGGTCCTTGGACAAGGAGATTGATGCAAGGATCTGTAAAGCCAGCCAGACACTTGGCCGCTTGTGCACTAAGGTGTTGAGTCACCACCACATTCGACTGTCAACTAGACTGTTGGTTATAGAGCAGTCGTTCTCTCATCTCTCCTTTATGGATGTGAGACCTGGACACCCTACAGGCGTCACATCAAAGAGTTGGAAGCTTTCTATATGCGCAGTCTCCGATCTATACTCCACATACGCTGGCAAGACCGGGTGTCAAACTTTGAGGTTCTGGAGAGAGCACAATCAACTAGCATTGAGGTGATGATCATGCGAGCTCAGTTCCAGTGGGCTGGACATGTCATCCGCATGGATGAGTCAAAGATCCCTTGTCAGCTTCTTCACGGCGAGCTCTGTGAAGGTCGAAGACACTAGGGGCGCCTGCGCAAGTGCTACAAAGATTGCATCAAGGCTAACCTCCAGTACTGTGGCACCCGACCAAAGGATCTCAAGAATACAGCAGCTAATAAAATCCAGTGGCGAACCCTCACGAGGACTGCCTGCCAGACCTTCAAAGAAAGCCGATGTCAACGCCTGCGGGACACTAGAGATAGACGACATCAGGTGGCAGTACTGTCAGCATCAGGCACATCGAACTTCCCTTGTCCGACGTGCAAGAGACTATGTGCATCCAGAATTGGCCTATACAGCCACTTGAAAACACATGCCATTGATGATTAGCCCATCAATGTCTTTGATGGATATGACAGACTACCAATATAGTGTAAATGCTCTCACATTTTGTATCTTATTTAATTTTGCACCTAAAAAGTGATCCTGAAGTCTAAGTGATCTTAAGAGTGTAAGATTTTTCACATTGAAATTGTTTTGTAAGTTTTATAACTTTACAACTTATAAGTGATCTTAGGGTTTTTAAGTGATCTTATAGTGTAAATGCTCTCACTTTTTGTAACTTATTTAATTTTGCACCTAAAAGTGATCTTGAAGTTTAAGTGATCTTAAGAGTGTAAGATTTTTCATATTGAAATTGTTCTGTAACTTTACAAGTTTATAAGTGATCTTCAAGAGTCATACTAAAAAGTAAAGTTTGATACAACAAATATTTTATTACAGTGACGTTAACTTTTCAATGAAATATTTTTTCATTAAAACTGAATTATCTTCCATTAACACAACACAACGTAGGAACAACTCTAAAGAATAAACATGTCCATGCGCAACAGTGGTCGCAGAGCCCTCAGGCATCAGTAATTGAAGCGTTCATGGATGAGCTGCTGGTGCAGGGCTCGAGCAATCGTTGAAGGAGCACGATGGATGGCCCTCCTCCGACCTCGTGCTCCGGCATCAGGCACTTGCATGCTTTCTTGAGCGTCTTTATCATCCTCATCCTGCTCTTCCAAAATACTATCATCAGGCACTGGACCCAACCGTGGGTCTTCTGGTTCCACTACCAGCTCCTGCTGCCTCATGATGGCTAATTTATGGAGCATGCAGCACACAGCAGTGAAGTGACCGACAATCTGAGGAGAGTATTGCAAGTGGCCTCCGGAATGGTCCAGGCATCGGAAATGTTGTTTCAATATGCCAATGGTCCTCTCAATGATGCTGCGCTTCGCAATGTGCGCCATGTTGTATTGACGGTCAGCTTCCGTCCGTGTCACGCGTAGGGGCATCATGAGCCAGGTGGTCAGGCCATACCCTTTGTCTCCCAATAGCCAGCTCTGCCCTTCTGGCTGCTGCTCAAACATGTCAGATATAACGCTGTTGCGTAGGATGAACGCATCATGGGTGCTGCCAGGGTATCTCGCATCGACTGACATGATGCGCTGCTTGTCGTTACACACGAACTGCACATTGATAGAGTGGAAACCTTTTCTATTCCTGTACTGCTCGGAATCCTCCACAGGTGCTTGCAAGGCTATGTGGGTACAATCAATGCAGCCCTGTACCTTTGGGAAGCCAGAAATCCTGAAGAAGTCCACAGCCCTCTCATGATTGCTTGTGCGGTCATTGGGAAATTGATTAAGTCATTCCTCCACGCATACAGTGCAGCCGTGACCTGGTAAACGCAGACATGTATTGAATGTTCAGAGATGGCGCACACATCTCCAGTTGTAGCCTGAAACGATCCCGAGGCATAGAAAGAAAGTGCAGCTGTTACCTTCACTTCAACAGACAAGGCAGTTGGCGTTCTGCTTCTGGGCTGCAAATCTGCTCTCAGCATATCACAGATCTCAACGACAACTTCTCTGTGGAAACGCAGCCTTTTGACACAATCAGCCTCGCTCATGTGCAGGTACGAGCGCCTGGCTCGATAATGCCGTTGTGGGTAAGGTCTCCTGCCCATCAGCCTATGGGCTATGACGTTCCTGGTGCGGTGAGCTCTAATCAATTCTCTCCTATGCGGTGAATTGCTGGCGAACCATTGCATAATCCATGGTGACAATGCAGCACCCATTCTGCAATTACAAATTTAAGTTTCAACCTAGCTATCTGGCTGCCTCTCCCTGTCCCTGGCCGAATGGCCTCAGCCTCCCTCGCAGCTCGAAGGCTGCTTGCTGTGTCTTCGGCTGCCGTCGGCCACTGGCGCCACCCCTATCTCGTGGTCGAATGGCCTCAGCCTCCCTCGCAGCTCGGAGGCTGCTTCCTGTGTCTTCAGCCGCCGTCAGCCACGGCCGCCGCCCCTATCCTGTGGCCGAATAGCCTCAGTTACCCTCGCAGCTCGAAGGATGCTTGCTGCCATTGTTGTTGGGCTGCCGTCGAGTCACTGGCACCGCTCCTGTCTCCTACATGGAAGTCCTGCCTGAAGCACCGCAGCTCGAAGGCTGCTGCTGCTTCACATAGGTCGGAATATTCAATATTTTGTATTTGCTTTGTTTACAATTTTTTATTCAGGATGGCTCTTTATTTGTATAAGTAAGATTGTTGAATGCTTGTAGAATTTAATTACTTCCCTCCCCACCACCCCCACCGTTCCCTACGCCTGATTTCTAAAGTGTAGTCAAGGTTTTTCTGAGCGTACAAAAATCTACACTTACTCCATTCTCAGTTAGTTTGGAGTAAGTTTTCACTGCCTAAACTTTCAAAACAGGCGTAAGTGGCCGGACACGCCCCATTTTGAAAAAAAATCTGTTCCAAAATTAAACTGTTCTAACTGGAGCAAACTAAATGCCGAGGATTGCAATTTCTAAGATACTCCATTCTACACCAGTTGCTCCAAATAAATTGGAGCAACTCAGGCCAAAACTTGACCCCATAGTATTTTTAGTTTCCTAGTTTAGGAAAGTCCAGTGTTCGATGATTTATAAAGGCCAGCTATAAATTAGTCATTTGGAGTCCAAGTTTCAACTGGATTTGCTCCTATTTTTTTGGAGCAACTGTTTTTTTTGGAGTAACCTAAAAATTGCAATTCCCCATATTTAGTTTGCTCCAGTTGTAGTGAGTTAGTTTAGTTTCGATTTAGTTCAGTTTTTTCAAAAGGGTAGTGTCCAGCCACTTACACCTGTTTTGTAAGTTTGAACTGTGAAAAGTTACTCCAAGCTAAATTGGAATGGAGTAAGTGTCCACTTTTGTACGCCAGGAGAAACCTTATGTAGAGTTAAGAAATCAGCGTAGCTAGCCAGAGATGGGGCGGGCGGGGGGAGGGAAGAGAGAACACTAAACACCTACACTTTTAAAAAAATGAACCATCATCAATAATAATTAAAAAAATAAAAAATCAATCAATAATCAATAAATAAAAAAATAAAAGTCCCTACCTCACCTACTGCAGCACACAGCGCCTATCCATTCGGCCAGTGGTTGGAAATCGTTCACCCAGCAGCAATGAAAATCACACAGGAGCATATCTTCAGCTGTTCAGCCAGGGGCTAGGGGCGGGAAATCGACCACCCAGCAGCTCACTAATGTGCCATTGCGCATGCACGCACGCTCCAACGCGCATGCGCATAACTATCGGCACTCACAGACATGCTAGGCCCTAGCCTTGCCCCCATGCCGGCTGTGTAGACACAGCATCTCAATAGCTCCGCCCCCCGCAGCTCAAGCTGCGCTGTGCCAACTGGAATGGAGGCCTGCAGACAATTCAAAATAGCGAGGTACTTTTTAGGCGCACTTTTAATTCTAAAAATCGGCGCAAGGCTCGGAGGTGCGCCGTTCTAATGAACAGTTCAAACTTAGGCCCATGACACTGTGTCACTCTTCATTTTTAGTTTTCATCAGAAGATCTCCAAGAAGGGGATGTTGATAGGCCAATTAATTCCACTAAAACTGCCTGGTAAATTACACGTTCATAGAGGAAAACATATTAGCAGATTGACGTACAGCACTAGCAGAGCTAATCTGTTAAATGACATTAAACTATACCGAACTGGTTGAAAGGGAATTGAGAGCTTACCCTTTCTGAATCCCAAAAGGCTTTCATTGATTTCAGGGGAAAATTTATGACAAGTAAATAAATGTCAGCTATCTCTTTTCCTTGTGTGCATGTGTTTTGTGCAGAACAGGTTATTGCCTAAAGGCCACCTTATTTTCAGGGTTGAGAGAAAGTAAAATAATTTTAAAAAGAAATTTACAAAATTATTTTACCTCCAGGCTAAAATCTTCATCATGGTCAATTAAACAGAGAATATCTCACTGGTAACATTGAGCTATGTGTTTTTATTCACTCATGTGAAATAATCATAACTCATGTGCACCACAGGTGTAAGTGAGTTATGAGTCTTTCACGTGAATGATAGAATGCCTGTTACTCAACATCAGCAGCAAGATTTCAGCCCGGACTTTCCATTCCATATACACAGATGCAAATTTAGATTTGAAGCTGTGCCCCATTGTACATGGCATGCATATGTATACAATCCTTCTACATCTTCCTGCAGGCAGCTATGAATTGCACGTACTAATTTAAAACACTAATTAGGCATGCCACACAAATATGTGTGAGAAAAGGTTCAACTAAGGTTGTGGAAGCTATAAATGCTCACCACAGCACAACCTGTTCACAAGGGAGAAAAAGAGATGGGGGTCGCAATTTCTCCTACCTCGGTGGGTCCGGTGCGGTCGGGGTTGGTGGCGGGTGCTGACTTCACTGCTGGCTCCACCCCATTGTGTTCATGCTGATTGGGCTTGTTAAGCGCATTTCCCGGCCAATTGAAGGAAGCGGGTCTGATGACGTAATTTGATGACGTGTCATCAGCCAGTTTCCGTAAAGGGACCATATCCAAATTTACATTGACAATTGTGTTGTCAGTGTTCTACAGCATTGAAGTGCTGCAAACACTGACAAGCACTGCACAAAGGTGCACAGCTGCACCCGGGCTCTCCCATGACTCCCTGTATATGTTTATGGAAGGAGTCACAGCACCACCAATGGGTGGAGGAGACTTCCCCAGGAGACCAATGCAAACTGGTTGCACTTTCCAGAGGAGGAACCGAGCAGGCCTCCAAACAGTAGCAGTGATGTTGGGGAGGGCATCAAACAGGAAATTAGGGGTGCATGCAATAAAGGTGCAGCAGTTATCATGGGTGGCTTTAATATGCATATAGATTGGACTAACCAAACTGGAAGCAATACGGTGGAGGAGGATTTCCTGGAGTGCATAAGGGATGGTTTTCGAGACCAATATGTCGAGGAACCAACTAGGGGGGAGGCCATCTTAGACTGGGTGTTGTGTAATGAGAGAGGATTAATTAGCAATCTCGTTGTGTGAGGCCCCTTGGGGAAGAGTGACCATAATATGGTGGAATTCTACATTAGGATGGAGAATGAAACAGTTAATTCAGAGACCATGGTCCAGAACTTAAAGAAGGGTAACTTTGAAGGTATGAGGCGTGAATTGGCTAGGATAGATTGGCGAATGATATTTAAGGGGTTGACAGTGGATGGGCAATGGCAGACATTTAGACACCGCATGGATGAACTACAAGAATTGTACATCCCTGTCTGGCGTAAAAATAAAAAAGGGAAGGTGGCTCAACCGTGGCTATCAAGGGAAATCAGGGATAGTATTAAAGCCAAGGAAGTGGCATACAAATTGGCCAGAAATAGCAGCAAACCCGGGGACTGGGAGAAATTTAGAACTCAGCAGAGGAGGACAAAGGGCTTGATTAGGGCAGGGAAAATAGAGTACGAGCGGAAGCTTGCAAGGAATATTAAGACGGACTGCAAAAGCTTCTATAGATATGTAAAGAGAAAAAGGTTAGTAAAGACAAACGTAGATCCCCTGCAGTCAGAATCAGGGGAAGTCATAACGGGGAACAAAGAAATGGCAGACCAATTGAACAAGTACTTTGGTTCGGTATTCACTAAGGAGGACACAAACAACCTTCCGGATATAAAAGGGGTCAGAGGGTCTCGTAAGAAGGAGGAACTGAGGGAAATCCTTATTAGTCGGGAAATTGTGTTGAGGAAATTGATGGGATTGAAGGCTGATAAATCCCCAGGGCCTGATTAACTGCATCCCAGAGTACATAAGGAGGTGGCCTTTGAAATAGCGGATGCATTGACAGTCATTTTTCAACATTCCATAGACTCTGGATCAGTTCCTATGGAGTGGAGGGTAGCCAATGTAACCCCACTTTTTAAAAAAGGAGGGAGAGAGAAAACAGGGAATTATAGACCGGTCAGCCTGACATCGGTAGTGGGTAAAATGATGGAATCAATTATTAAGGATGTCATAGCAGCGCATTTGGAAAGAGGTGACATGATAGGTCCAAGTCAGCATGGATTTGTGAAAGGGAAATCATGCTTGACAAATCTTCTGGAATTTTTTGAGGATGTTTCCAGTCGAGTGAACAAGGGAGAACCAGTTAATGTGGTGTTTTGGACTTTCAGAAGGCTTTCGACAAGGTCCCACACAAAAGATTAATGTGCAAAGTTAAAGCACATGGGATTGGGGGTAGTGTGCTGACGTGGATTGAAAACTGCTTGGCAGACAGGAAGCAAAGAGTAGGAGTAAATGGGTACTTTTCAAAATGGCAGGCAGTGACTAGTGGGGTACCGCAAGGTTCTGTGCTGGGGCCCCAGCTGTTTACATTGTACATTAATGATTTAGACGAGGGGATTAAATGTAGTATCTCCAAATTTGCGGATGATACTAAGTTGGGTGGCAGTGTGAGCTGCGAGGAGGATGCTATGAGGCTGCAGAGTGACTTGGATAGGTTAGGTGAGTAGGCAAATGCATGGCAGATGAAGTATAATGTGGATAAATGTGAGGTTATCCACTTTGGTGGTAAAAACAGAGAGACAGACTATTATCTGAATGGTGACAGATTAGGAAAAGGGGAGGTGCAACGAGACCTGGGTGTCATGGTGCATCAGTCATTGAAGGTTGGCATGCAGGTACAGCAGGCGGTTGAAGCAAATGGCATGTTGGCCTTCATAGCGAGGGGATTTGCGTACAGGGGCAGGGAGGTGTTACTACAGTTGTACAGGGCCTTGGTGAGGCCACACCTGGAGTATTGTGTACAGTTTTGGTCTCCTAACTTGAGGAAGGACATTCTTGCTATTGAGGGAGTGCAGCGAAGGTTCACCAGACTGATTCCCGGGATGGCGGGACTGACATATCAAGAAAGACTGGATCAACTGGGCTTGTATTCGCTGGAGTTCAGAAGAATGAGAGGGGATCTCATAGAAACGTTGAAAATTCTGATGGGTTTAGACAGGGTAGAGAGTGGTGAACCTGTGGAATTCTCTACCACAGAATGTTGTTGAGGCCAATTCACTAAATTTATTCAAAAAGGAGTTAGATGTAGTCCTTACTACTAGGGAGATCAAGGGGTATGGCGAGAAAGCAGGAATGGGATACTGAAGTTGCATGTTCAGCCATGAACTCATTGAATGGTGGCGCAGGCTCGAAGGGCCGAATGACCTACAACTGCACCTATTTTCTATGTTTCTATGTCTATGTTTCTATGATGTCAGGTGGACCAGGCTGCAGCGATGCAAACCTTTCACTGATCTCAGTGGATTGCGAAACGTTACGAAAGCCACACTCAACCTCATCCTGATGTGCCACTCATCACATCCCCATCTTTTCCCTTCCCTACCCTACTCCTACACATCCTTACTCACACCAACTTACCTTGCACCTCCACCCATCCCTCTCTACCTACATTATCACTTCCCCATCTCACTAGCTACCCCATGCACTCGACTCATCCTAGTCCAAGCATACCAACTAACAATACACAAGGGTAGGCACTTGGATGTTCTCACCAATGTTCATGTAAAGGTTCTGTTAATGAGCTGTCAAACATTGAAATCTTTAATTTTTCTGAGCCCAAGGTGAGATAGTTTCAAGGGCATTGATGCTAATGTAATAGATGACAGTTCAACTTGAGATAACAGAAGCAATCTGCCAATGGTGAGAGAAGTTGTTCCAATGAGATGACACTGGATAGAGAGATTGCTCCAAAGACGTGCAACCTGCATAAAGCTCAATGTGCCTTCCAAATGCAGTAAGCAACAGCTTTTTATCTTGCAAAGGGAATAACTGTGAGATGGAAGCTTTTATAGCACAACTTCAGCTGTCAGGTAAAGAAATGAATTAATGGTCACACAACTCCCAACGTCCTAATCTGATGTGATCCCCGAGCAGCATAAACCTCATGGATAACCTGGTAAAATGGTAAGTTCAGCTCAAAATTCTTTTTAATAGGTTCTTAACAAGACCATAATGACCTAAATTGCCTCCCCCACTGCTGCATGTCGGGTCTGTTCAGCATTGACGGATCGAAAATCTGGGGAAGTAGCATGGTAGTGGGTTGGTAGCGGGGTCCCGACTCACTCTCAATCATTTTAAATTTAACAGCTGACCCACCACTGATCCATTCCTCTGAGCGCCGGCAACATTAACAGAAAGATGGATGTTGTTGTTCAAAACGCTTTCAAATGAAAAAAAAACTTGAATGGAAGAAATGATGTACAGAAAATTTAGAGATAGATTGGCCATAAGCTAGGTTGAACTTAAGAAGTGAAAGCAGACTGAAGTGAGCACTGAAAGTACTTCAATGATGTGAAGTAGAGGATAAATTATACAAAACAAAAACGGTAAGTAAAAACTGAGGAAAACCCAATAGGAGGAGAACTAATTCTATGTACCTATTTATATTAGATATTATTTGACCTTATTCTGATGCAATTATTAATATGGATGCCATTGAACATTACCTTTAAATAATGGATATTTCCAAAATGGAAAATATACCAGAAAGGAGAAGCTTTGGAGAGAGGGACAGCTGTGTTTTTTTTTTAATAATGTGTCTTTCCAGTTCTTCAAATGTTGATTACAATCCATGGAATAAAAGGTCAGTTAATAACACACTTCAATCTTCAAATATTGGGACCAACCTGAAACCTTCAGCTTGCAGAGAGCATCTTGGCTTTATTTGCTGTTTGTGAAAATGCCAAATATTCCAAAATTGCCTTTGGTGGCTTATTTATTTGTTTAAAAAGCAGTTGCTTTACTGAGTGATATTGCATCACAATTCAATGCAGCGAAGAACATTAGAGTATAACAATATTTAAAAATTTGAAATGAATGGATATTTTAAAGTTAAATCGATATTTCAGTATAACAATACTATTGACCTTTCTCTTTGTTTTGGGGGTTTCTATAACGCAAAAGGATTGTGAAACTTTAAGAATGTTTTGGAAGGAGAAACTAAACTTTAGAAAATGAAGACACAACACTGTGACCTGGATTCAGAAAAATCCATAAAAATCTGCATGGCTCTTACAGGTTCTTCTCATTTTGTGCTGTTTATTCTATCGACTGTACCTCCTATTGTTTGTGATTTTTCACATGAAACTTTACAGAGCGTTTGGCTTAAGCATCCTGCAAATTGTAGCTCACATAAGCAGAAAGAGGGACTTTGTGTACAGGAAGGTGTTTTTGATTGCATTTTTATTTGAGATTTACTTATCTCTGTTGCGACCCAATGCATCCTTGGATTTACTGGTTGCATTGTCAGCATAGGGGATTTCAAGTGTGAAATGGATTCAAGATGTTTGCAAACTCATTCCAATACTGCCTTCATTAGCCTTAAATAAATGGCAGATGGAGTATAATGTTGTAAAATGTGAGGTCATGCACTTTGGCAGAAAAAAATCAAAGAGCAAGTTATTATTTAAATGGAGAAATATTGCAAATTGCCGCAGTACAGCGGGACCTGGGGGTACTTGTGCATGAAACGCAAAAAGATAGTATGCAGGTACAGCAAGTGATCAGGAAGGCCAATGGTATCTTTACCTTTATTGCAAAAGGGATGGAGTATAAAAGCAGGGAAGTCTTGCTACAGCTATATAATGTATTGGTGAGGCCACATCTGGAATACTCCGTGCAGATTTGGTTTCCATATTTACGAAAGGATAAACTTGCTTTGGAGGCAGTTCAGAGAAGGTTCACTAGGTTGACTCTGGGGATGAGGGGGTTGACTTATGAGGAAAGGTTGAGTAGTTTGGGCCTCTTCTCATTGGAATCCAGAATCCAGAAGTGATCTTATCGAAACATATAAGATTATGAGGGAGCTTGACAAGGTGGATGCAGAGAGGATGTTTCCATTGATGGAGGAGACTAGAACTGGAGGGCATGATCTTAGAATAAGGGGCGCCCATTTAAAACAGAGATGAGGAGAAATTTCTTTTCTCAGAGCATTGTAAATCTGTGGAATTTGCTGCCTCAGAGAGCTGTGGAAGCTGGGACATTGAATAAGTTTAAGACAGAAATAGATAGTTTCTTAAAAGATAAGGGGAGCGGGCAAGGAAAGTGGATCTGAGCCCATAATCAGATCAGCCATGATCTTATTGAATGGCGGAGCAGGCTCGAAGGGCCGTATGGCCTACTCCTGTTCCTATTTCTTATGTTCGTATGTTCTTATAAATGCTTTGCCTTCTGTATATCTGCATAGGTTAGATTTTAATGTAGTCAAATTGAAATCCATACATTTTCACTTTAATAATTTCACAAGCATAAACATTTGCATATCTGTATTTTTAATCTTCATGTATCCCCAATATTATAATTTGTCACTATACTTCCTCTTTAGCCATTAAATTGAAATAGTTTGAGCTGTGAACAGCTTTATGGCTAATATAATCAATGGTGATCCCTTATTAGTCAACAGGAGGTATGCTTCTCTGAGGCAAAGTTGATCTTGTTAGCTTTTTATCTCTTCTAAGGCGAAGCATTCTGCTGAGCCAAGAAAAATGGGATGGCATGGATGGATAGCCCCAGAACACAGGGGAAATCAGATAACATAAGGCACATAGACCCCACTAACTGTCAGGCAAATCAGAAAATACAGATACATGGCCGTTACTTTGCAAGGGAAATTAGATGACACACACACATCTTCCCTCGACTGCCAAAGAAATTGAAAGCAATCATCACATTGCCACTAGGTGACCACAGAAAGAGCTATTGAATGTCAGTAGTTTCATTTTAACCCCTTAAATTCAGCTTATTCTTTCTATTTAATGTTAACTCCCTGTTCTTGACAATTTGCTTCGAGCATGTAAGATTTTAATTATCCAATTCAGATCAATAAGAGTTATAAAAGCACTCAATGCTGATATTCAGCTGTCATAAAGTGTTAGATAATATGCCCTTAGTGCTCTTTTAAGTTAAGAATGAGAGAAGTCAGACAGACCTCTTTTTACACATAGGGTAATAGGCTTGTGGAATAGGCTTGTGGAATAGAGTACCATTATAGGCCATTGAAGCAAATAGGAATAATGGGTTTAAGAGGTAACTGGAGATGCTTTTGGAGAGAGCAGGGATTGAAGATAGGTCGGTTGAAATCAGGCAAAAAAAGTACAGCCTATTCCTGTTCCTAAATATTCTTGTGTTCTATGTTCTTGCATTATATCTACGTGTAGTTGCAACTGAATAAACCACCATTAGTTCAGTTTTTACTGCTATTTGTTTGCACTGAGCAGTGAAAAAAAAGTTCTCTGCCGTGGATTATTCAGTTAAAACAGAATTATTTACCTAATGATTGAAAATCAATGACAGAGGTAAAGGCATGCACTAGCCAGACTACCTGCTTTGTTGAACTAATTGGGAATACAACACTCAAGTTAAAGACTTTAACAGATGGGGTAAATTTTGCTATGCTGTGCATCATTGCCAGGGCCTCACATTCAGCCACATACATCAGAAAATCATGGTGCAGCAAGGTCATTCCTCTGGGACCTTGGCGAACAACAGGACCAACGATCTATCTCCTTCACCAAAGAAATTTAAGGATAGAAACAGAGAGACAGAGAATAGGGTGAATTGGAGTCAAGTTAGAACAATTAAGAAAAATAAAAAGAAGGAAAAAAAGACTGGATTGAGAGAGAGGAAAAGTAAGAAAAAACATTTCAATTTAAAATACCTCTAAGAACATTTACTACCTGCAGGAATGAGACTACCCTGCTTTTATTGTTCCCTTTCTGGCCCTCCAATGTTGAGTAGCATGTCAGGACCATAAATCACCCTATTAATGGGATCTTTACACTATGAAATAGCAGCCCAAACTTTCATCGATGAGTTTAATTTGTTTTTATGGCACTAATTCAGCAATTTATTGAAACCCACGGGGAGGTTAACAGTGAGATCCTGTATTTGTGGGGCTAACAGAAAAATGGTGCAAATTGTCCAGAAATGTATGGTGATTTAGAATTCATGGTGTATATCTTTCTCACCACAAATTGTTTTTTTTTATGCACTAATAACGGGATGCACTGTGCACTCACTGTTACTTTTCCAGCAAATTCTGGGCAAACTTTCTCATCAAAGAGAAATAATTAAAATAATATCATCACATTCAGTATCCTGTAGAACCAATAGATTTGCATCTCAGTGCGTATGGGATAGGCAGATTTGATCTATCTTGCTGGAATAATCAAAAGGGAAAACATTGGCCCTGAATTTGCAGTTGGTATGATGGCATCTCTGAGAGTACACCTTTGAAATTGAACACAAGTTCAGGATTTCCGCATGCGCTTGCGTATACACTAAATCTCGAACTTGCGATCGATTAAGTTTTGACTGCACATAGGCTTCGCTGTATGTTTCATCTCCGCTTACAAATCAATGCCTCCTCTTATAAATGATACTGCGAGTTAATTATGCTGAAAATATTTACAGCTGATGCAAACAAGTGTAGAAAGCCTGTTGCACAGCGTAAGGAGATGAGATGAAAAAATGGTATTGTTGTTGTCATATAAAAATAATAATTTAATCCAGCCACATAAAAGGTTACTGCATAAGATAAAAGCTCATGGGGTTGGGGGTAATATATTAGCATGGATAGAGGATTGGCTAACTAACAGAAAATAGAGAATCGGGATAAGAGGGTAATTTTCAGGTTCGTAACTGTAACTAGTGGGGTGCCACAAGGATCTATCTTTACAATCTATATTAATGACTTGGATGAAGGGACAAAGTGTAATGCAGCCAAATCTGCTGATGATACAAAGATAGGTGGGAAAGCAAATTGTGCAGAGGATGCAAAGAATCTACAAAGGATTATACGGGAACATTTTCCACTAGGTCAATTTTTGGCACAGTTGTAGAGGTACGTCAGCTTTTTTAGTGGCCGACTGCACCAAAAAATAATGTTCCAAGTTTCGCCAGGAATAAACTTTGAATTTAGAGTAGCGCAGATTGTCTTTAAGCTCTGTGGGTGGAGCTTAAGATCTGTGCCAAAAACTGAGGTTGCCAGGGTAACGAGGGACGTACTGAAGGGCTGAGACTGGAAAGTGAAACATACGCTGCTCCTATCCTAGGCCGAAAGGTCCCCTCACCCCAGGTGCCGTGCTGCTGCTATCCTGGGCCAAAAGGTTCCCCTCCCCCCACCACCGCTCCTAACCCCGGCCGAATGGCACCGAAACAAAATTGCGCTTTCTACGTGAGGGGTGTGCCCGCGCACTTTTGGAGCTGCTTGTGAGTAGAAAAATCAGAGCTGCAATATGGATCATGGGACAAAGACCAGGAATTTTCTACCAGATGAAACTGAGGCCCTGGTTTCGATCACTGAGAGCAGGTGGCATGAGCTTCAGAACAACGGTCCAGTTAAACTAAAGCCAAAAGAAATGAACAAACGTTGGGACAAAGTTGGAGATGATTTCTCTGCAATGGTGACCACCCCGAGGACTGGCAGGCAGTGAAAAAACAAGTGGCAGGATCATGGCCAAATAGTTTGTGCAAGTAAAATTTTCATTTATGCACTGGAATTACAATTGTAAATGTGACCATCTGTGTGTGCCACCACAGCAGACCCCTTCACTTAAAAAGTTCCAATTTCACCTTTGCAGAGGAAGGTGGTGCACAACAGAGAGTGAACAAAAACTGGAGGAGGTTCGGCAAATGTGCACTCACTGACACCCCTGGAAGTGAGGATTGCTGGTATGATTGGTGCTGGTTCTAGAAGGTCCACAGCCGGTGCACAAATTGGGCCCAGCTTACAGAGCGAGGGCAAGTCCTGCAAATTCCAATCTGGCTTGGCTAAATGTTAAGTACTGCATGGGCTATCCATGCTTCGGTTTATGGGATGTACTCTCCATCAGCCACACTTCAGTTTATGCAATGTGCTATCATTCATTGTGGTCCTTCAAATGAGCCTGCGCTGTGTGAGCCAATCATGTCACCCTGCTCCCCCCACCTGCTGCTAACGATCGTCTGCTCTATTATATTTTGCAGAAGTTGTGCCCATCCCTGAGGAATCACAACCCCCTGCCACAGAAGAACAATTATTCATGGAGGAGCCTGACCAGGATGAAGTCTTTAATGCAGAACTTCCACAGGAAGATCAGGACGAGGATGAGCAGGAGGATCAGCGGAACCAGGTAGGCCACAATATTGAGACCGTAACGCTGAATCTGGAGGAAGTGGTGCCGCACAAGGATGTGCCAAGCCCTTTCCGGACTGCTACAACTGACAGAACATTTCATGTTGTCCCACAGTCTGAGGTTGCGGGTCCCAGTGGGTTGCAGTGAGCTACATTCAGGGTGAGGAGGGGAAGGAGAGCTGGAGCGCGCTCTCCTGAAATGTAGGATCCAACAGACGTGGTTCAGCTCATGAGTGGAGAGAGCATTGAGCTTACCCAATCAATCCTGGACACCATGGGTGGGGTGGGTGATGAGATAACGGGATTGTCGTCAGATGTAACAACACTCTCGGGAGAAATGGGAACACTGTCAGAGCAGATTAGGGAGGGAATGTCAGAGGTAGCTGCTGCAATAAGGGAACACACCCAGGCTGTAATTGCCCAGTGGCGAATGATGGAATCAACTGCTGCCACTGACACTCCAATCCCCAGACCAACCTCAGGCCGAGGAAGAAGTTGAAGAGGCCCAAGCTGGGCCTTAGGTCTGCCCACACCCGCCAACAAGAAATGTGCTGTCCTGGAGATGCTCGAAAAAAGCAGCTTGGTTCCAGCAGGAGCAGACCTGCGTCACCGGCCAAGGGTAGAGGTAGCAAGGGCAAGTGCGGCGGGTGGTCTTAGAATAAGGGGGAGGAGAGATGGCTGCAGCTAAAGTTTGTTTGCTGCTGTTGTTGTTGTTATTGTTGTTCTTATGTTATTGTTATTTAACTGATCTTAATTGAAAAGTTTAAAGTTTGTAAGTAATGTAACTTGAAAAGCTTAAAGTTTGTAAGTGATCTTAATGGAAAAGTTTAAAGTTTGTAACAAAAATATTTTTATTAAAGTTAAGTACAAGTGTACAAATGTTTAATAAAAGTAACTCTTTTTTCAATTAAGCCAGAATCATGAACATTATTCTTTAAATTAACGCAACAGTCAACCAATATAGTGACATTGTTCTTTAAATTAATGCAACAGACAACATGGTGAATGATCAAATTTGCCGCTCAGCCTTCATGCAGCAAAGCGTTCAAGGATTAGCCGCTGACGCAAAGCTCTTGCAATAGCTATAGGTGCACAAGGGCACCCCCCCCCCCGCGCCCTCCTCCGCCATCCTCCTGCGGGTTGAGGTGGTGGTATGGCTTCCTTCTGCTGCTGCTGCTCCTCCTCTTCATCAGCCTGCTCGTCGTCCTCCTCATCCCGTTGCCTGAGGTTGCTCTTCAACTTCCAGTGCCTGTTGCCTCATGATTGCTAATTTGTGCAGCATGCAGCACATGACAGTGAACAGACCAACCATCTCAGGGGCATATTGCAGGTAGCCTCCAAAGTGGTCCAGGCATCTGAAACGTTGCTTTAGTATTCCAATTGTCCTCCCAATGAGGCTGCATGTGGTTATATGCGACATGTTGTACCGACGCTCAGCTTCTGTCCGGGTGTTGTGTTGGTGGGGTCATGAGCCAGTTGGTGAGCCTGTAACCTTTGTCCCCCAGCAGTTAGCTCTACCCTTCTGGCTGCTGCTGAAAAATGGCACATATAGCACTCTCGCATAAGCTGAAAGCATCATGGGTATCTGGCATCAACTGCCATGATCCGATGCATATTGTCGCAGACCAGCTGGATGTTTAGCGAATGGAATCCTTTCCTATTCCTGTAAACCTCCGAATCGTGCAAAGTTGCTTGCAAGTCGATGTATGTACAGTCAATGACACCCTGTACCTTGGAGAAACCAGCAAACCTTGAGAAGCCCAGAGCCCTGACACGCAGTGCCTGGGCGGTCATGGGGAACTTGATGTAGTCTTCCCTGTGGCCATACAGTGCAGTAGTCACCTGGCGAATGCAGCTATGTGTAACATGCTGCGAGATGCAGCATACATCCCCAGTTGATGCCTGAAAAGGAGCAAGAGGCAAGCGCTGCAGTCACCTTGACCTCTATGGGTAGTGCAGTCCTCCTCCTACTTCTAGGCTGCGGGGCTGCCCTGATAAGTTGGCAAAGCTCTGTGATCACTTCCTTCTGTAAGCGCAGCCTGCAAATGCATCTGCCTCACTCAGGTAGAGGTATGTGCTCCTCTCCCTGAGCACCCGATGCAGGTAAGGCCTCCTCCACATTATTTTGTGAGCTCTTGACATATTGTTGTCTTATTAATCTTCTCCTTTGCATAGCCATGATGCAAAACACTCTTACTAAATAAGGCTTTGTTAGGATTGCCCCCATTGTTTTTTCTTAGTTGCAAACGAAATGAAACTACTCACAGAAAGCACTCACACCTTTCCTCTCCCTGAAAAAGGTTGACACCCTTGTCCATGGTTCACACCCTGGTCTGCACATGTGCAACAATAGGCTCGGATTCTATGGTGACGCGACGCTCAAGGCAGAGATTTGGGGCACAAAATACACAGGATTAGATGAAGACCGGAGGCAATATTTACTATTTGTTATGTTTGCTCTGAAACAAACTGCTTTTGTCTCGCCTCCGATGATCTCCGGGCTCGAGGCATGGAGCGGCGGCCGGCAGGTTCGCGGGCGGAAAGCCCCGCCTGCCCTTGGTGCCGCTGCTATCATGGGCCGAATGGCCCCGCCCCCAGTGCCGTGTCTTCAGCTCTGCTAAAATAATGGCGTCGTCTCTGCGCCGAGTTTCTCGTCTCTGCACTGATTTTCTTAACTTCAGGTAAGGTTTTTCAGAACGGTGCACTGCGCCGTTTTTGGAAAAATCCTAGTTGGCCAAACTCGCTTAAATGGCCAGAAATAGTGCAGCTGGCAGCCAGCACCCCCAGCGATGTCAAAAAATCGGGAACTAAAAAAATCGTCCATAAGTTGTTTCAATGATGCAGAAACATTGGCGGAACTTACAGATTTTAGTCTGCTCCCAAAAAAACAGCATAGGCCAAAAAAACGGCGCAGAATGGTGGCAAAAATTCCGTCCACATTGGGCAAAAATCTGGCAGATGGAGTATAATGTGGAAAAATGTGAGGTTATCCACTTTGATCGGAAAAATGAAAATGCAAATTATTATTTAAATGGGGAGATTACAAAATGTTGAGGTACAGAGGGACCTGGGGGTCCTTGTACATGAAACAAAAAATGTTAGCATGCAGGTACAGCAAATAATCAGGAAGACAAATGGAATGATGGCCTTTATTGCAAGGGGGATGGCGTATAAAAGCAGAGAAGTCCTGCTACAACTGTACAGGGTATTGGTGAGACCACACCTGGAGTACTGCGTACAGTTCTGGTCTCCTTATTTAAGGAGGGATATACTTGCATTGGAGGCAGTTCAGAGAAGGTTCGCAAAGTTGATTCCTGAGATGAAGGGGTTGTTTTATGAAGAAAGGTTGAGCAGGTTGTGCCTATACGCATTGGAGTTTAGAAGAATGATAGGGGATCTTATTGAAATGTATAAGATTCTGAAGGGGCTTGACAAGGTAGATGCAGAGAGGATGTTTCCCCTCATGGGAGAATCTAGAACTACAGGGCATAATTTCAAAATAAGGGGCCGCCCATTTAAAAAGGAAAAGAGGAGGAATTTCTTTTCTCAGAGGGCCGTGTATCTTTGGAATTCTCTTCCCCAGAGAGCTGTGGAGAAAGACAGATTGTTGAATGATAGTGGAGTCAAGGGTTATGGGGAGCGGGCAGGGAAGTGGAGGTGAGGCCAAGATCATATCAGCCATGGCGGAGCAGGCTCGAGGGGCCAAGTGGCTTACTCCTACACCTATTTGTTATGTTCTTATGTTACCCCTGTGGCTTCAGCAGAGGTAGAGACAGCCTGCTCACTTTCCTGCTGTGACTGCTTAGTCTTGCTGGACATCCTCTGGGTTTTGGAGCCTGTGATGGCCCCGTCAAAGTCTGCTCCTCCGGCAACTGTGCAGGGGCAGACTCTGACCAAGTGGGTGGCAATGGGGGAGAAGTGTAAGCACTTTGAGAGGAGCCCCCACTTCCCTCTCCCTTATCATAATCCCTCTCATGGGCCACCTTCACTTACCTGCTCGCAAGGAGCTGGAGAGCACCTTGTAGCATGTCAGTGGGGCCATGAGGATCCTTGACTACGCTAACATCCCTCCTAGCCAGGTGCAGATGCGTGGCAGCTGCAGCAGGAGTGGCGAGATCGGGGCGAAGGAGCTGAGAGAGACTAGAGGGATGTGATCGGGGCCCAGGAGAGGCATGGATTTGGGGCCAGGGGCCCAGGGGCAGCACGGGCCAACCCACACTTCGATATGTGTGCGCACTAGGTCTGTGCAGCAGAGCAGGTCTCCAGTTGTCTTTGGTAATCCTTGCCACTGGACCAAGACTTAGCTCTGTCAAGCCCTTGTGGTGGCTGGTGTGCAACGGCCACCACATGTTAAAAAAATCCATGCACAGGCATCTTCCACCCTTGAGGATGTAGTTTGGGTTCTTCATTCGAAACACCTGTGACTCATCCTTTTTTTTGGCGTGGAAGCAAGTCATCCTCGTTTCGAGGGACTGCCTATGATGATGACAGAAGGTCTAAGAGCCATTACCATCTATGCTCCATAGATAGCCATCTATTCTCCATGGACAGCATGTGCTCCTGTTGAGTGGTGCATTAGCTGCTCCATGCAGGTGGCCATCCTATGCATTGAAGAGCCTGCAGTCACCATCGCCTGCAACATGGTGATGCTCATATAGGAGATGGATTCCTCCATTCTCTTAACATTTACAGACATCGCGCTAGCAAAACCTGTCTGCGTCTCCTGCACTTCTTGGTGCAATCACCTTCTTTCTGGATGGCCCCCGAGGCTCAGCGTCTGCATGCAGCTGAGCAGAGCTGGGAGCGTCCTGCGCCTTCCAGCGAGAAATCTCCACTGCTGTCCCTGTCTCCACCATCTCCTCTTGCTCACTTGTGACTTGGGTCCAACCCGGTGACAACACCATGCTATCTCGCATTGGACTCACCGAGATGTGTGTCCCTGTGCTGTTGCTGGGTGCGCTCATGTCTGGTGATGCTGTGCCCACAGAGACTGGAGGCTCCTCTGAGGAATCATTTTGATCCTGGACAGTGGCAGGGGGCTCTTGATGGATCCGTGGGAGAGTAAAGAGATGAGTTAGATATGCCATATGAAGAATGGCTACACTTACCAGTATGGACATGATGACCATTCAATGGCTGATGACATCAGTTCCCATATGAGGGACTGATGTATGCCATGTGGCTGTATGATATGTAATTCTGTCTCCCTATCTCCGACTCCCACCTCCAGCTGCTCGGACACTCCAGAGACTTCCAATGCAGTCTCCTCTGCTATTATGAGGGTGGCAAATGATGGAGGTCCACCTCCAGTTCTCTCCCCCTCCCCCTCTTATTGTGCACTCTCTTCTCCTGCAAGGAGGGTAAGAAGAGAAGGTTAAGTGAAAATGATGGAATGAGTGTAAGGAATGGATGGGTTATATCATTAGAGAGAGACTATGATGGATCGTGGTGTCAATGGCAAGTGGCCTCCTGATGTGTGGTTAGTTGGTATGATTGCATTAGATTTAGGGTGAGTCTGAAGGGTGGCTAGTAAGATGGGAATGTGATAATGTAGATAGAGAGGGATATTTAGATGTGCAAGGTATGTTGGTGAGAGTAAGGATGTGCAGGAGTAAGGTTGGGAAGGAAGAGTGATGAGGATGTGATGAGAGGCACATAAGGACATAAGAAATAGGAGCAGGAGTAAGCCATTTGGCCCCTCGAGCTTGCTCTGCCACTTAATACGATCATGGCTGATCCGATCATGGAATCAGGTCCACTTCCCTGCCCGCTCCTCATAACCCCTTATTCCCTTATCAGTTAAGAAGCTATCCCTGTCTTAAATTTATTCAATGTCCCAGCTTTCACAGCTCTCTGAGGCAGCGAATTCCATAGATTTACAACCCTCTGAGAGAAGAAATTCCTTCTCATCTCAGTTTTAAATGGGCAGTCCCTTATTCTAAGATTATGCCCCCTAGTTCTAGTCTCCCCTATCAGTGGAAACATCCTCCCTGCATCCATTTTGTCAAGCCCCCTCAGCACAGCAGATTGAATTTGAGTGTGGCTTTGTACTCAAACCGGCACTGCACCCAGGTCCTCTTGAACACATCCCTGCTGTTGACCTCCTCTGTAATTTGGAGCCAGGTTCTTTTTGTCTCCTGGGGAGGTCACTTCCACCCATTGGAAGGGAAGAGAAGCTCCCTGTGTGCTCTGACTCCCTCCACAAGCATATGGAGGGAGTCATCAGAGAAGCTGGGTGCAGCTCTCTGCCTCTGTGCAGGCATCTCTCCAACTGTTTGGAGCAATGAAAACCTTCAATGTGCTGCCTGCACACTCCTAGATGAACCTTCAAATGCAATGTGGCCATGGCTCCTTTAAATATTCCGGCTGATAATGTGTCATGAATAACGTTATCAGACCCCCACCATTTCATTAGGCCAGGTAATGCGCAGGGCGGGCTTAATAGTCCCCGTTATCGGAAAGTCGTTTTCTGCAGCAAGATGGAAGCAGCAACGGGGTCGCGACCTGCTACAACGACCACCTGCATCCAACGAGCCCGGGTACAGAAAATGCCGGCCTTCATTTCTGTAACTGAATGGCATGTATGTTTTAATAGTCTTTTTAAATGGGTTTTGAGCAAATCCGCAATCTCCTCTGTTTCCCGATTGGCTAAGCATCAGGAAGTGAAAGGAGCAACGCTCCACGTGTTCTCAGGTTTGCATACACACAACCGTGCGCTCCTGGGCTCCATGGGCCACTATGCTGCGCACAACTCTGCAGCGTTTGAGAGCAAGCTCTCAAAGTGGGCTATGCACAAGATAAGTGTGGATTTCCTTCAGGAATCTATGAATACTCATTGGTTACGCTGCTGACTGCACCTTCAGGGCCATTACATACAATCATGCACTCCATTACAAAGTTCTGCAGTGAGCACCACTAAGGAGCTGATGTGGTTATTTGTGATCATTTATTACTCTGACTAAATCTGAGCAAAATATTTGTAAAATTATTTAGTTTAACTTTTAATTAATAAAACTGTTACAATTGGTGTAGATTATAATGTACGTTTTGTATTTCCTAAAATAATGCATAAAAAGAGGTGTTTACATACACTTTCAAAAAGTAATTTGTTCCTTGTGAAGTGCTTTCGGATGTTCTGATGATGTGAACGCAAGTCTTTCTTCAGTTGTAGCATATTTAAAAGTAAATGTTTAGACACTTTAGCTACAGCAATGTGGTTGACTCTTAATTACCCTCTGAAATGGCGGCTCACCACCACCTTCTCAAGGGCGATTAGAGATGGGCAATAAATGCTGGCTTTGCTGGCGACGCCCACATCCCATGAACGAATTTTTAAAAAATGACGTGTGTATTAACCACGTAGACACACCAACTAACTACATGGGGAATGACAAGATATGACAACCAAATATGGATGCATATATATGCAGATAGTTTGTCACATCATCATTTTTCAAAGTTTATTGGCAGAAATTCATTTTCAAATAAATTGCATGTTTAAGTTAAAAATCAAGTCAGCTCTCAATCTGCAATAAGAAAAAATAAATCATCAAGGCTCATTCTGGTGTGATGTAGCATTAAAGGTTACTCCAGGGAGAAATTCCAAATGGTTTCCAGATTTCCAACCAAAAGCCTCAGCTATCATTGAAATCAAATTAGAAATATATGCCACTGTTAATCATTTTTAGAACCTATATAAATTTATTGCCTATAAATGGTCTTTATGGGACAGTGGTACTTTCTTTTCCTTAAATTTAAATATTGAATATCACTATAATTTGCATGCAATTTAAGAGGCTGTCAACGGAAGAGATTCATATTAAAGAACGTTAAAGAAAGTATTTTCCAGATAGCCTTATGTTTCTGATGGTGGACACCTTGGTCGAGTAGTACGATGTGCACTGAATAAACTGATCCTAATGGATAAAAGCTATCACTTTCCAGGTTTATGATGTCTGAAATAGATTTGCAAACCTGTCATGAAAACCCCATTTAAGCTTAGTAAGTGTGTGGAACAAGAGAATATTCAATTAAAGCAGGCCATGGTGCAGTGTCCAGTCAATTAAAGAGCCTGCACATATCACCTCCAAGCCTAGACTAGAGTTATTATGCCTTTTACATTCATCATGGGTGCCATCATCCTCACAGATGAGAGGCAGGGATCAATGGGCAAGTCAGGCATGACAGCACAGGGCTTCCAGTAGAAGATAGAGATTGTGTGGGATAGAGTTTCCACTTTGAGTGCAGTTTTCGATCTGGGCACAAATTGTGCTGATTTTGAGATGAGTTATTTTTCCTTTGAGTTTCTGCTCACTCATTTGCATATCGCTGGATGTAAAATCTGTCCTGAAACAGTGCAATTGGGCAGCGTTTTAGAACGTCATTGCTTTGTTTAAAAAAAAATTTGCTCTGAAAAATTTCTTGATATATTTAAGATTTGTAACTTGGTGCAGTTTGATTATATAATGGATTTATCACACAAAGATAAGCATTTTTAATCAGAGCATCGGGTCCACCACTTGTGAGTAAGTCCTATTCTAAACAACTGGAAATGAATTTAAAAACTATATAGAACCATTTTCTAGTTACATTGGTGTACAGTAATCAGTTTCTTAGTAAATTAAACAATATTTATATTCAAAAGATTTTAAAATGTGCCTAATGATGTCCTTGCACCTAAAAAAAGCTTAATTCTTAGAGCCTCCTCACAGAGCTGTAAATTAGCAGAAACTCTCAATGGTGATTAATTCAATCCAGGGATGTGGCCAGTTTTGTAGGTGAGGCCATCTTCCAGTGTGATTTTTTTTTAAACCACGCAAAGATCACGGAAACTCGAGTTGTGCTGAAAATAATTTGCACTTAAAATGCTGCGATCTTTTGCACTGTTTACGACGATTTGAGGTGAATTGCGCTGAGAAAACCAGTGCAACCGGGCAGATACTCCAGGCCATATTCATGACACAACTGGAGCTGTGTTTCTCATGGAATTCATGAAAATAGTGATGCCCAATGTAAGTCACGGCCCTCCCAAGAAGCCATAGTTTTCTGAGTTCAGAAATTCCTGCCCATAATGTGCAACAAAGTTCAATTGAGAAATGAAGGCGAATTAAATAGTAAAACAAAAGCAAAATACTGCAGATGCTGGAAATCAGAAATAAAAACAGGAAAGGCTGGAGACACTCAGCAGGTCAGGCAGCATCTGTAGAGAGAGAAACAGAGTTAACATTTCAGGTCGATCACCTTTCAACAGAACAAAGTTCAATCCTCTGGTGCAACAGCAACATCAGGTGAATACTAAGGCCACGATTTTGCCTACCAAGGGGAGCTAAGTGCGGTCGAGGTAGCTAGTGGCCTGAGACCACGTTCCCAGTTTCACCGCGCTCTATTGAAGTGATTTTGCCCTGATTGGATTTGTTAAGCATGTCCTCCAAGCTTCCCAGCCAATTAAAAGGAAGCGGATCTGATGATGTCATTTAATGACACATCATCAGTCGATTTCCTTAAAGGGACTGTGGCCACATTCTATTTGACAGTTGTGCTGTCAGTGTTCTGAAGCATTGAGCTGCTGCAAACAATAACGAGCACATCACCCAGGCTCTCCCATGACTCCCTCTATATGCTTATTTAGGATGTCACAGCATGCAGGAAGGTTTTCTTCCCATTCAATGGGCAGCAGAGACACCCCCAGGACACCAACGCTGCCTGGTTGCAAATTTTATGGAGGGCAGAAGCTGAAATATCATCAGGAGGACCTGGCTGCAGTTGCACAAACCTTTCAATGTTCTCAGTAGATCATGTTACTGCAAAGCCACACTCAAACTCATACTGCTGTGCCACTTATCACACCCCCATCACTCTGCCATCCGTATCTTACCACTATACATCGTTAATCACACCAATTTACCTTGCTCCTCCACCCATCCCTCTCGCTTTACCTAAATTATCACATCCACATTTCACTAGCCACCACTTGCGCTCACCCTTGTCCAATCACACCAACTGGTCTTTTAGCCACTGTTCATATCAATTTCTGTCAATGGCTTAGCAATCATTGAAATCTTTATTTTCAACACTTTGTCTTCTTGGACAGATATGTGTGCTCCTTTGCAAGTGGCTTAGTGAGTTGCAGTGAATGATGAGACATAATGGTACTCCCTGCAATCAATGGTGATGAGTGTGAAAGGAATGGCTTGAGCATTGTGGGAATGCTTTATGCTGTTAGTATGGGGTGGTGCCAATCTGACACATCATGAAGCAACCAGTGTGTGCAGTGTCAAGTGAAGTAAATCTGGCCATGGTGAGGCCATCTGTGGCCTCCTGGGCAGCAAAGGGTGTTGATGCCCTGTGTCTTGTCCAGCATTAGGTGATTGCGGAGACGATTGGTGTTGTTTTTGGTGTTGCTAGTGTGCCAGGTGATTTTGGTGTTGGAGATGATCGTGGTGGGATTCTGAGGACCAAGGTGAGATTTTTTCAAGGGCACCGATGCTGATGGAATAGATGGCAGCTAAAGTTGAGGTGCCAGAAGCGATCTGTCAATGGTGAGATAGGTTGTTCCAAGGAGGTGACAGTGTATAGAGAGTGCATACTCCATGCACTTCCAAACAGCATAAAGCTCAAAAGTTTATTTCAAATCTTAAAGGCTCCAGCTTCTAAGATTGGAAAGTGACCGGCTGTGAAATGGTAGCTTTTATACCAGTTTTGCAGCTGTTACCTATTCAAAGCAATGGAGAGTCACTGGCAACCGGACGTGATCCACGAGTGACTGGAACTTCATGAAAAAGTTGGAAAAATGGTTAGTAGCTGGTAAAATGCTGCTTAAATACCTTTAAACCCCCTCTTAAATATTAGTGTCGGGTCTGCAAAGCACAGGCAGAGCCGGCACTTGGGAAATTTACAAGGAGGCGGTTCAGAGTGGGATATAGCCCTGCTGTCAATCTTTTAGATTTTGACAGCAGGCCCGCCTCCGACCCCTCCCACTGAGCGCTGGCAAAATGCAGCCCTAAGTGTGCCAATGAGAGGAAAATTGGGAGAGACTGACTGTGTTAAATACAACTTAACATTCAATAAAACAATGTTTTAAAGGATTACAATGATGCAATTCAGAATACCAATACATAACCACAATAGCAAATCATTTCTCCATGAGAAATGCAGAAAAACCCCAGCAATTTTTGCCAAAGTCTTCTGCAATTTTCCAGTGACTGGTCAGAATTGGAACTAATAGAGGACCAATGTCTATAGTGATTGAGGCTATCCAGGAGACAAGTACTGAAGTGTGTAAAATAGAGCCAGATGACGTGAGATTCTGCTTTATAATTAGAACTGCTCTCCGATGGCTATGAAATCACATCTCCTCTGAACTTTTTCACCACTGGCTCATTCCACTCATTAACTAGCAGGCATTAACTAGAGTAAGCTGTGCTCCTCAATTTGAGGTACGACTGATAGATTGTTCCATACAGATTGTGAGGACGAAATTTCCCCTTTTTATAGCCCTGTTAGCGCCTCCAAGGGGACATCCTCTGTTGGAGCGTTATTTAGAGGGGAGGCCTTTAGCATCCCGGGCCGCCATCTTTATTTGTCGACTGACTCTTAGTGTCGACTGGGCCCCCATCGTGCAGCCAGCACTCCGTTTTGTGTGCCGGGCAGCGGGCCCAGTCGAACGCATCCCTGGTGGCACAGTGACGGCCACAAAATGGCTGTGCAGAGTGCGCAGCATCCCTCCCCTTTAATGTAAGGGGAGGGGCGTTGTGCATGGAGCATCCGCGTAGCGCTGGATTCAGCACCGCGCTACTGGCATGGGAGCACCCCTCAAAAGGAAGCGGAGGGCTGGTGACAGCACTCCGCTTCCTTTGAGTGGTGCACAGTCCAGTTCTGCGTTAGGGGTGGGACATCCGAGCCTGACGCAGAAAGTCCTGGCCCCAGAAGGTTACCGCCCCCAATCGGGGCGAGGGGCAATTTCTCCCCCTGTAGTTTTATCCATTTCCACAACTGCATGTTACCCCTATGGTCTTGAATATCATCAACTGCACTCGGGTAGATAGAAGGCCACCCATCCAAACCCTACGTCAAGCACAATAGCTTGCATTCAATTAATCTGCAGGTGATCTATAATAAAGGATTGTGGTACGTGAATGAGCAGGGTTTATGATCCAGAACACTCTGTTCTCCCTTTTCTAAATCTGGCTGATTTAAAATATATTTGAGCTACTTTAAGCAGGTACTACTGGCTTCAATCTGAAGTGGTGGGCAAGTGCTGCTTCTGCCTCTCTAATGGGCACCCAAGATGTTCCAATACTGGCGTTGATGCCTACCTTTATTATGCTAATTGCCTGACCCAGGGTCAGACTCCCAAATCACCGACGGGGTACCATTCCTCTTTCACTCTAGTTACGATAGTGGAGTGGAACTGTGGGATTTAAGCCCTACGATCTCTAGCTGGGCCATGAATGGTAAATTGCAGGAATAGCCAAAGGATAATAGTGTCAGCAGCAACTCATTGCAACCACTTTGCTTTGCAAAATTGCCTGCAGACACACCATCTGAAAGCAGTGTTCCCATGGCAACTTCAGCAAAGGAGATTCCTGGCACTAGTAGAGGTTTATTAGTTCTGATTCCAAATACAAATCGCTGCCATTTGGAACCTCAGGCAGCTGAACAGTTAGCTTGGCCCTCACATTGCAGTTGGGAGAGCACTTGGTTGTAGGGCAGAGGAAAAACTGATATGTAAAAATTCACAAATCTCAAGAGTCACTTTGAAGTAATTTGAGCAAATCAGTCCCCTTATTAGCTCTGTAGCTTCACTTCACTGTATTATCACATGCACTCACATATCACAAGCAATGCATAATTCACTAAATAAAGCTACATGATTTGGAATATGTGGAAATTCGGTCACGCCTCATTTGGGGCAGTAACTCAGCTGGATCAATAAATTTATCGCCTTGTAAAAGTTTGCACCCTCCGCCCAGAAATTTGTCAGAATCGGGCGAGGAGCTGACAGAGGTGCTAAATGAACCATTGCACACCAGACCCGGGAGGCCATAATGAAAATTTGGTCGGTAAATTTGGCGGACCCATTGCGCATGTGCAGAACTCCGAGTCAGACCCCGGGAACAGCCGGGTCTTAAAGGCACGGCAACCCATGTTCACAAATGCGAAGTTCCATCTCCACAGGTTCTTCAGAGCGCAAAAAGAGAGAAGCAAGGAGGACGCCAGCTTTCTACCCACTTCTCACACACCGCCCTCAATGCCTTGCTGGAGGCAGAGGAGAGTTGCTGGAGTGCACTCCAGCCTGGAGGGGGACGAATGCCATTGCCTCAGGATTGCAGAAGGCGCTGGAGGGAGGTGGATAAGCACATTACAGCTCAGAGCGACGCAAGTCGCAATACTTTCAACGACCTTACCATGGTCATCATGGTGAGTACCCTTTCCATTCACCATCCAATGCTTTCATGTGAAGACACATGTGGCACACTAGCACCTACACAGCCACTAATAAATTTTTATTTTTGTCATTGCAGGACAAACCCGGGCCAATCTGCGTGAGTTGGACCATTGGGGAGAGGGCCTGCCCTACCTGCAGGACCTGACAGACCAGGAGCAGCGAGTACTCAGCCTCACGGGCACTGCAGTCATGGCAGTGGATGGCGGGGAGGCAGAGCCCCTGCTCGACAGTGACGGTATGTGAGTGAGTTGGACATTTTGCCACATGACTTGCAAGATGTAGCAACCAAAATAATGATGCCCCCCTCCTCCTTGCCTTCCTGCCCCCTCCCCAGCTGATAACCGCACTTCTGTTGCTTTGTGCTTCCAGATGATGAGCCAGAAGAACAGCAGACTGCCCGTCAGCCGATGTCTTCAGACGATGGGGAAGATGAGGAGGAGGAGGAGGTGGAGAGCAGTTTGCCGGGACAAAGCGAGGCATCCACAGTTGGATCGAGTGGGGCAAGCACCTCGGTCAACGAGGCCGCCTTCCTGGGTGGTATATATGTGGACTTGTATTTACTCTGTACAGCCACCAGAGGGCTCATCCCCTGGAGTTCCAAGGGATCCCATAATCCCTTGAGAGCACAGGTATTTAAGGAGGCTTCACAGGTTGGAGAGGCACTTTGGAGACCTGCAATAAAAGACTAAGGTCACACTTTACTTTAAGCTCAGTGTTCAGTCTGACTCTTTCTCCATACACAACACTGGGGTTGGCTGAAGCCGAGACTCCTGGCCCCAGTGGCCAGCAGCAACACCGAGCGTGATGCTGAGGCTCTGCCCTGGGGGTGTGGCAGGGTGTTGGTCCAGATGGAACGCAATGTTCACTCTCAGAAGGAAATAATTCAGTCTCCTGATTGCCATTCCGCCTTTGCACCTGCACATAGAAACATAGAAAATAGGTGCAGGAGTAGGCCATTCGGCCCTTCTAGCCTGCACCGCCATTCAATGAGTTCATGGCTGAACATGCAACTTCAGTACCCCATTCCTGCTTTCTCACCATACCCCTTGATTCCCCTAGTAGTAAGGACTTCATCTAACTCCCTTTTGAATATATTCAGTGAACTGGCCTCAACAACTTTCTGTGGTAGAGAATTCCACAGGTTCACCACTCTCTGGGTGAAGAAATTCCTCCTCATCTCGGTCCTAAATGGCTTACCCCTTATCCTTAGACTGTGTCCCCTGGTTCTGGACTTCCCCAACATTGGGAACATTTTTGCTGCATCTAACCTGTCTAACCCTATCAGAATTTTAAACGTTTCTATGAGGTCCCCTCTCATTCTTCTGAACTCCAGTGAATACAAGCCCAGTTGATCCAGTCTTTCTTGATAGGTCAGCCCCGCCATCCCGGGAATCAGTCTGGTGAACCTTCGCTGCACTCCCTCAATAGCAAGAATGTCCTTCCTCAGGTTAGGAGACCAAAATTGTACACAATACTCCAGGTGTGGCCTCACCAAGGCCCTGTACAACTGTAGTAACACCTCCCTGCCCCTGTACTCAAATCCCCTCGCTATGAAGGCCAACATGCCATTTGCTTTCTTAACCGCCTGCTGTACCTGCATGCCAACCTTCAATGACTGATGTACCATGACACCCAGGTCTCTTTGCACCTCCCCATGTTGAGTGCCAGCCATCACACACTCCTGCAGTCCATTTTCACGCAGGGCTGTCAGCAGACGGGCCTTCCAGGCCCAGAGCTAGTCCAGGGCACCATGGTAGCCCATCTGTCCTGTCTCCCTCACACACACACAGCACGCCTCAAGCAACCTTGCTGCAAGCATTGAGAACTCATTGAGGAGGAGCAGTAGGCGAGGGAGGGGGGTGAGGCAGAGGGGTGGGAAAGGCCTATCCAAGACACACTGATCCACACTGTAACCCTATGTTGAAAAGGTCTAAATGTTATTTATCTGTTGTATTATTTGAAGTGGCGGGTGCCCCATTTTGTTTTCTTTGAGGGGGTGGGGTCTGTGTACATATGTTGTAGATGATATTCATTTGTTGTATTATTTGAAGGGGAGTGTGCCCCATTTGGTTATCTTTGAGGAGGTTGGGTTTTTGGGGTTGTTTGAGGGATGTGTTTGCAATAAAATGTAATGTTGAACGTTTCCTTCAGCTTCTGGTGTATGACAGTTGACTTGTAACAGGGAGGTGGCATATTCATGCCTCAATACACGCTCATTATTAGCTGCATTCCTCAGCATACTCCATTCAAGTGAAGCGCTCCATTATGACTCATAGATGAATAGCCCTGCCACCGCCAGCATTGGCACGCTGCCTCCTCCATGGCTGCTGCTGGTCCTTGACGTGTTACTGATCATTTAGGGCATCAGCCTGCTCCTGTTCCTCCTCCTGCTCATCCTCATCCTCCCCCTCTTCCTCGCCCTCCTGAGGTGGGCCTGTGATCCCCACTGGCAAAACCCTCATGATGACCAGGTTGTGCAGCATGCAGCACACTGCAATGAATAATGATACCTGTTGAGGAAAGTATTGAAGGCTGCCTCTACAGCAGTCCAGGCATCGGAATCGCTGCTTCGGCAGCTCTATTGTCTGCTCTATGATGTTGCGGGTGGCGACATGGCTCTCATTGTAGCGTTCCTCCGGCTCTGTGTTTTTAGGTTGTGGAGCGGAGTCATTAGCCTGGTGGCCAGGCTGTATCCCTTGTCCCCGAGCAGCCAGCGTCCCGTACTCCCCCGCAGGATAAAGGCATCATGTGAGCTTCCAGGATCGTGAGCATTGACTGCGAGGATGCGTGGCATGTGTTCGCACACCAGTGGTGTCCCTTTCTGTTTCTGAAGACCTCTGCGTTCTGGAATGGTGCTCGCAGTGCCATGTGCGTGCAGTCAATTGTTCCTTGAACCCTCGAGAAGCCCGCTATCCTGGCAAACTCTTCCTGTTTCTCCCTGATCATCTGTAAGATAATGAAGTCCATTCTGCGTGTGTCGAGAGCCTGTGTGATGTTTTGGACATAGCAATGTGCTATGAATTGTGAGATGTTGCATATGTCCCCTGGTGCAGACTGGAAGGAGCCGGAGGCATCGAAGGTGAGTGCCACCGTGACCATCACTGCGACGGGCAGCGCAGTCCTGATGCCGATGTGAGGCTGCAGGTCTTCCTGCAGGAGATGGCATATCTCTATAATGACCTCCTTTTGGAAACGCAGCCTGCTCCTCAGATAGGTCCAGGTAAGAGCTTTGCTGCCGGTAAAGCCATGGGGGGGGCTGGGGGGTAAGGCCTCCTGCTCTGACGTCTAGGGGCTCTCCTCCTTCGGCTGCCAACATGGCCAACAGCCCTTCTCTCTTCATGACACCTTGCTTGAGCATATAGAATGCGACGCTGGCAAACTAGTATTGCCCCCATTAAAGTTTTAGAAATAAGTTTCTCTCAAGCTGAACTCTTATTTCTGTCTGCCACTGCAAACTCAGAGGCTCACCACCATGCTGTGTGTAACCGTTGCACTTACTGTGACCTCCAAGGGAAGCAATTCCTCATCCCTTTAAGTAACCACCAGTTAATGACTCTGCAAGCCTGTATTGACTGTTTTTCCAAAAGTTTCCTTGACACCCGGTAAATGAAGCGGCTGCACCTAATTTTCCGATTGCGGCGCATGCATTGCACCAGGAATACGTCATGATCGGAGTGATCATCAGCAGCCAGGAACTACTGGTTTGCGTCCCCGGTGAGCCGCCAATTAATTTTTGGTTGGGGCACTTAATGCTGCGCTCCCGGTCGGTAACCTCTTACGTTCCCACTAACGCCCCCTCTGGCTGCTAACTGAATCATTAGCCAACTGAAAATTCATCCTGCAATGTGCTGCAGAAGAATCTTCCTTTATCCAAAAATACACCAAAATGAATGTGAGTATTACAGGCAAAGCCAGCATTTATTGCCCATCCCTAATTGGCCTTGAGAAGGTGGTGGTGATCCACCTTCTTGAACCATTGCAGGTCATGTGGTGAAGGTACTCTCACAGTGCTGTTACGGAGGGTGTTCAAGGATTTTGACCCAGCGACAATGAAGGAACAATAATATACAGTATTTCCAAGTCAGGATGGTGTGACTTAGAGTGGAACTTGGAGGTGGTGATGTTCCCATGTGCCTGCTGCCTTGTCCTTCTTGGTGGTAGAGAAAGGCTTTGGGAGGTGCTGTCAAAGAAGCCTTGGCAAATTGCTGGAGTGGATCTTGTAGAACTGCAGCTACGGTACACCACTGGTGTAGGGAATGCTGAAGGTGGTGGTTGGGGTGCCAATCAAGTGGGCTGATTTGTCCTGGATGGTTTTGAGCTTCTTGAGTGTTGTTGGAGCTGCACTCATCCAGGCAAGTGGAGAGCATTCCATCAAACTCCTGACTTGTGCCTAGTAGATGGTGGAAAGGCTTTGGGGAGTGAAGAGATGAGTCACTCGGCAAGGAATACCCAGCCTCTGACCTGCTCTTATAGTTACAGTATTTATGTGGTTGGTCCAGTTAAGTTTCTGGTCAATGGTGCCCCCACCCCGCCCCTCACCTGGATGTTGATGGTAGGGGATTCGATGATGATAATGCCATTGAATGTCAAGAGGGAGGTGGTTAGATGTTCTCTTGTTGGAGATGGTCATTGCCTGGCACTTTTGTGGAGTGAATGTTACTTGCCACTTACCAGCCCAAGCCTGAATGTTGTCCAGGTCTTGCTGCATGCGGGCAGGGAATGCTTCATTATCTGAAGGTATTGTTTTGCCTAACTAATCAGGTAAAGAAACTAGCAATTCCATCACTGCATATTTCAGTTGTACCTTTGCGTGAAGTTTTGATGCTGCTGTGGTTGGTGTACATGTGTCCAAGCTGCAATCATTAAAACTGCCACCATCTTCATTTCCAGCAGTATAGTGGTTCAGGAAGAATGCCCACTCCCACCCTCTCACAGCAACCAGGAATGACCAATAAATACAGATTTGTCAGTATTGCCCACATCCTGAGAGTAAAAAAGTAAAGAATAGCTTTCATGGAAAATTAAAATTGGGAAAACTCATTTGCTATGGTTGTGTGCATTACCTCAGGGAAGGCTCAGGCATATTGTCAGAGTAATGTAGAAGGAGTTAATCATTGCTTTTTTATAGCTGCTGTTCTAGATCTGCAAAGCTTAACAAAGAAACCCTTTCTTCTCCATTATTAGATCTCCCATGGCATTGCTCGCAGCAAGTCAGAGATGCTCCTCCTGTACCATGTGGGAACTCGGGGACACTTCCGGTGTCCCTGGGCACTACGTGTGTGGGAAGTGTATCCGCCTCGAGCTCTTGACGGTCCGCGTTGCGGAATTGGAGCTGAGGGTGGATTCACTCTGGAGCATCCACGATGCTGAGAATGACATGAGTATCACGTGTAGTGAGTTGGTCTTACCGCAGGAAAGGGTCCACAGCCAGATAGGGAATTGAAGACCAGCAGGAAGAGCAGTGCAAGAAAGATAGTGCAGGGGTCCCCTGTGGTCATCCCCCTGCAAAACAGATACACTGCTTTGAGTACTGTTGGGGAGGATGACTCATCAGGGGAGGGCAGCAGCAGCCAAGTTCATGGCACCGTAGGTGGCTCTGCTGCAAAGGAGGGCAGGAAAAAGAGTGGGAGCGCGATAGTGATAGGGGATTCGATGGTGAGGGGAATAGATAGGCGTTTCTGCGGACGCAACCGAGACTCAAGGATGGTATGTTGCCTCCCTGGTGCAAGGGTCAAGGATGTCTCGGAGCGGGTGCAGGACATTCTGAAATGGGAGGGAGAACAGCCAGTTGTCGTGGTGCACATTGGTACCAACGACATAGGTAAAAAAAGGGATGAGGTCCTACAAAAAGAATTTAAGGAGCTAGGGGCTAAATTAAAAAGTAGGACCTCAAAAGTAGTAATCTCGGGATTGCTACCAGTGCCACGTGCTAGTCAGAGTAGGAATCGCAGGATAGCGCAGATGAATACGTGGTTTGAGCAGTGGTGCAGCAGGGAGGGATTCAAATTCTTGGGGCATTGGAACCGGTTCTGGGGGAGGTGGGACCAGTACAAACCGGACGGTCTGCACCTGGGCAGGTCCGGAACCAATGTCCTAGGAGGAGTGTTTGCTAGTGCTGTTGGGGAGGAGTTAAACTAATATTGCAGGGGGATGGGAACCTATGCAGGGAGACAGAGGGAGACAAAAATGAGGCAAAAGCAAAAGACAGAAAGGAGATGAGGAAAAGTGGAGGGCAGAGAAACCCAAGGCAAAGAACAAAAAGGGCCACTGTACAGCAAAATTCTAGAAGGACAAAGGGTGTTAAAAAAGCAAGCCTGAAGGCTTTGTGTCTTAATGCAAGGAGTATCCGCAATAAGGTGGATGAATTAACTGTGCAAATAGATGTTAACAAATATGATGTGATTGGGATTACGGAGACGTGGCTCCAGGATGATCAGGGCTGGGAACTCAACACCCAGGTGTATTCAACATTCAGGAAGGATAGAATAAAAGGAAAAGGAGGTGGGGTAGCATTGCTGGTTAAAGAGGAGATTAATGCAATAGTTAGGAAAGACATTAGCTTGGATGATGTGGAATCTATATGGGTAGAGCTGCAGAACACTAAAGGGCAAAAATCGTTAGTGGGAGTTGTGTACAGACCTCAAAACAGTAGTAGTGATGTTGGGGAGGGCATCAAACAGGAAATTAGGAGTGCATGCAATAAAGGTGCAGCAGTTATAATGGGTGACTTTAATATGCACATAGATTGGGCTAACCAAACTGGAAGCAATACGGTGGAGGAGGATTTCCTGGAATGCATAAGGAATGGTTTTCTAGACCAATATGTCGAGGAACCAACTAGGGGGGAGGCCATCTTAGACTGGGTGTTGTGTAATGAGAGAGGATTAATTCGCAATCTCATTGTGCGAGGCCCCTTGGGGAAGAGTGACCATAATATGGTGGAATTCTGCATTAGGATGGAGAGTGAAACAGTAAATTCAGAGACCATGGTCCAGAACTTAAAGAAGGGTAACTTTGAAGGTATGAGGCATGAATTGGCTAAGGTAGATTGGCTAATGATACTTAAGGGGTTGACTGTGGATGGGCAATGGCAGACATTTAGAGACCGCATGGATGAATTACAACAATTGTACATTCCTGTCTGGCGTAAAAATAAAAAAGGGAAGGTGGCTCAACCGTGGCTATCAAGGGAAATCAGGGATAGTATTAAAGCCAAGGAAATGGCATACAAATTGGCCAGAAATAGCAGCGAACCTGGGGACTGGGAGAAATTTAGAACTCAGCAGAGGAGGACAAAGGGTTTGATTAGGGGAAGGGAAAATGGAGTACGAGAAGAAGCTTGCAGGGAACATTAAGGCGGATTGCAAAAGTTTCTATAGGTATGTAAAGAGAAAAAGGTTAGTAAAGACAAACGTAGGTCCTCTGCAGTCAGAATCAGGGGAAGTCATAACGGGGAACAAAGAAATGGCAGACCAATTGAACAAGTACTTTGGTTCAGTATTCACTAAGGAGGACACAAACAACCTTCCGGATATAAAAGTGGTCAGAGGGTCTATTAAGGAGGAGGAACTGAGGGAAATCTTTATTAGTCGGGAAATTGTGTTGGGGAAATTGATGGGATTGAAGGCCGATAAATCCCCAGGGCCTGATGGACTGCATCCCAGAGTACTTAAGGAGGTGGCCTTGGAAATAGCGGATGCATTGACAGTCATTTTCCAACATTCCATTGACTCTGGATCAGTTCCTATCGAGTGGAGGGTAGCCAATGTAACCCCACTTTTTAAAAAAGGAGGGAGAGAGAAAGCAGGGAATTATAGACCGGTCAGCCTGACCTCAGTGGTGGGTAAAATGATGGAATCAATTATTAAGGATGTCATAGCAGCGCATTTGGAAAATGGTGACATGATAGGTCCAAGTCAGCATGGATTTGTGAAAGGGAGATCATGCTTGACAAATCTTCTGGAATTTTTTGAGGATGTTTCCAATAAAGTGGACAAAGGAGTACCAGTTGATGTGGTATATTTGGACTTTCAGAAGGCTTTCGACAAGGTCCCACACAGGAGATTAATGTGCAAAGTTAAAGCACATGGGATTGGGGGTAGTGTGCTGACGTGGATTGAGAACTGGTTGTCAGACAGGAAGCAAAGAGTAGGAGTAAATGGGTACTTTTCGGAATGGCAGGCAGTGACTAGTGGGGTACCGCAGGGTTCTGTGCTGGGGCCCCAGCTGTTTACATTGTACATTAATGATTTAGACGAGGGGATTAAATGTAGTATCTCCAAATTTGCGGATGACACTAAGTTGGGTGGCAGTGTGAGCTGCAAGGAGGATGCTATGAGGCTACAGAGTGACTTGGATAGGTTAGGTGAGTGGGCAAATGCGTGGCAGATGAAGTATAATGTGGATAAATGTGAGGTTATCCACTTTGGTGGTAAAAACAGAGAGACAGACTATTATCTGAATGGTGACAGATTAGGAAAAGGGAAGGTGCAAAGAGACCTGGGTGTCATGGTACATCAGTCATTGAAGGTTGGCATGCAGGTACAGCAGGCGGTTAAGAAAGCAAATGGCATGCTGGCCTTCATAGCGAGGGGATGTACAGGGGTAGGGAGGTGTTGCTACAGTTGTACAGGGCCTTGGTGAGGCCACACCTGGAGTATTGTGTACAGTTTTGGTCTCCTAACTTGAGGAAGGACATTCTTGCTATTGAGGGAGTGCAGCGAAGATTCACCAGACTGATTCCCGGGATGGTGGGACTGACCTATCAAGAAAGACTGGATCAACTGGGCTTGTATTCACTGGAATTCAGAAGAGTGAGAGGGGACCTCATAGAAACGTTTAAAATTCTGACGGGTTTGGACAGGTTGGATGCAGGAAGAATGTTCCCAATGTTGGGGAAGTCCAGAACCAGGGGTCACAGTCTAAGGATAAGGGGTAAGCAATTTAGGACCGAGATAAGGAGAAACTTCTTCACCCAGAGAGTGGTGAACCTGTGGAATTCTCTACCACAGGAAGTAGTTGAGGCCAATTCACTAAATATATTCAAAAGGGAGTTAGATGAAGTCCTTACTACTCGGGGGATCAAGGGGTATGGCGTGAAAGCAGGAAGTGGGTACTGAAGTTTCATGTTCAGCCATGAACTCATTGAATGGCGGTGCAGGCTAGAAGGGCTGAATGGCCTGCTCCTGCACCTATTTTCTATGTTTCTATGTTTCTATATTAGGGTACCTGAGGGTACAGAGCAAGTATGTTCCCTTAAAAAAAGGGTGAGGCTAACAAACCTAGAGCCCCTTGGATGTCAAATGACATACAGGGTAAGATAAAGAAAAAAAGGAAAGCATATGACAGATACCGAGAAACTCTAGAAGAGTATAAGACGTACATGGGTGCAATTAAAAAAGATATCAGGAAAGCAAAGAGTGAGCAGGAAAGAATGATGGCAAGTTAAATCAGGGAAACCCCAAAGATGTTTTAGCACATTAAGAGCAAGAGGATAACTAGAGAAAGAGTGGGCCTATTAGAGACCATAAAGGAAATCTGTGTGTGGAGGCAGAAGATGTGAATATTATTTTTAAGGAATACTTTGTATCTGTTTTCACAAAAGAGAGGAGCATGCAGACTTTTCCATGAGGGAGGAGAAGTGTAAAATATAAGATGATATAAACGTAGTGAGAGAGGAAGTATTAAAAGTCTTAGCAGCTTTGAAAGTGGCTAAATCCCCAGGCTCAGATGAAATGTTACCCAGGCTGTTAAGAGAAGTAAAAGAGGAAATAGCAAAGGCTCTGACCATCATTTTCCAATCCTCTCTAGCTACAGTGTGGTGCCAAAGGACTGGAGGACTGCTAATGTTGTACTTTTGTTTAAAAAGGGAGAAAGGGGTAGACCGAGTAATTACAGGCCAGTCAGCCTAACCTCAGTGGTGGGAAAATTATTGGAAAAAGTCCTGAGGGGCAGGATAAATCTTCATTTGGAAAGATATGGATTAATCAAGGACAGTTAGCATGGATTTGTTAAGGAAAGGTTGTGTCTGATAGCTTGGTTGAATTTTTCGAGGAGGTAACCAGGAGGGTCAATGAGGGCAGTGCGTATGATGTAGTGTATATGGATTTTAGCAAAGGTTTTGATAAGGTCGCACATGGGAGACTGGTCACGAAAGTAAAAGTCCATGGGATCAAGGGCAAAGTGGCAAGTTGGATCCAAGATTGGCTCGGTGACAGGAAGCAAAGGGTAATGGTTGATGGGTGTTTCTGTGACTGGAAGGCTGTATCCAGTGAGGCTCCGCAGGGCTCAATGCTTTTTGTGGTATATATCAATGACTTGCACTTGAACGTTGGGGTTATGATTAAGAAGTTTGCAGATGACACTAAAATAGGCTGTGTGGTTGATAATGAAGAGGAAAGCTGCGGATTGCAGGAAGATATCAATGTACTGATCAGGTGAGTAGAACAGTGGCAAATGGAATTCAATCCGGATAAGTGTGAGGGAATGCATTTGGGGAGATCATTTAAAATCAAACAAGGCAAGGGAATACACATTAAATTATACAACACTGAAAAGTGTAAAGGAACAAAGGGACCTTAGGGTGCAGGTCCACAGATCCTTAAAGGTAACTGGCCAGGTAGATAAGGTAGTTAAGAAGGCATATGGAATATTTTGCCTTTATTAGTCGAGGCATGGAATACAAGAGAAAGGCGGTAATGTTTGAACTGTATAAAACACTGGTTAGGCCACAGCTGGAGTACTGTGTGCAGTTCTGGTCAAAATGTGATTGTACTGGAAAGGGTGCAGAGGAGATTTACAAGAATGTTGCCTGGACTGGAGAATTTTGTCTATGAGGAAAGATTGGAGATGCTGGGTCTGTTTTCTTTGGACTAGAGGAGGCTGAGGGGAGACCTGATTGAGGTGTATACAATTATGAGGGGCCTGGATAGATTGGATAGGAAGGATCGGTTTCCCTTGGCAAAGGGGTCAATAACCAGGAGCATAGATTTAATGTAATTGGGGGAGGTTTAGAGGAGATATGAAGGGAAATTTCTTCACCCAGAAGATAGTCAGGGTTTGGAACTCACTGCCTGAAAGGGTAGTAGAGGCATAAATCCTCACCACATTTAAAAAATACTTAGATGTGCACTCAAAGTGCCACAACCCACAGGGCTATGGACCAAGAGCGGGAAAGTGGGATTAAGGGATAGCTCTTGGTCGGCTGGCACGGACATGATGGGCCGAAATGGCCTCCTTCCGTGCTGCAAATTTCTATGATTCAATCAATGCAGCCATCTTTATGTGTCAGCCTAGAAAATTACCTATTTGATTACAGGGACCACTCATAATCACTTCTGGCTCCATCCTTATCCTCATTTAAATTGGCATATTTCCAGTAGGCACTATTGGATAGGAATCAGTGGTGGTAATCTAGATCATTTTTTCTTAGTGTCAGTAGTGGCTCAGTGGATAGCAGTCTCGGCTCTGAGTCAGAAGATTGTGGGTTGAAGTCCCACTACAGGGATTGAGCACAAAACAAATCTAGGCAGACACTCCAGTGCAGTGTTGAGGGAGCACTGCACTGTTGGAGGTGCTGTCTTTCGGATGAGACATTGGGTTCAATTTTCCCCCATTCTGTTTTTTGGCGTATTGCAAGAGTTACACCCGTATTTTTTGACCCTGACTAAAAAAATAACTAGCAAGTTTCCCCATTCTATTTTTTGAAATTGGCGCCACGCAGACTGTCCTGTAGCTTCGGGGTGTGGAGCCTAATGTCTGCAGCAAAAGAACGATGCCCCCCCCCCCTTCTGCGATTGCGCCAAAAAAAAATGAAGTTTTTGACATGACTGCTATGGGCGCGCATGTCCAGTACAGATCCCGGTCTGCATTCTGCCATTTTTAAAGAGCCAGTTGTGTGTGAGAACATTAATTCTCATTGGAAAAATCGGAGCTGCAATACAATATGCAATGCGGCTCAACAACCAAGAATTTCTCACAGGATGAAGTAGAGGCATTGTTTACTATCATTGAGAACAGATGGCAGGAGCTAGACACCAGCAGATGACAAATCATAGTTTCTCCAAAAGAAAGAAGAAATGCTGGAACCAACTTGCACAAGATTACTTTGCAATGGTGACCACCCAGAGGTCTGGAGGCCAGTGCAAAAAGAAGTGGCAGGACCTTGGTCAAGTAGTTAGTGTAAGTAATATTTTCATTTATTCACTGGAATTACAATTGTAAATGTGACCATCTGTATATGTCCCACCCAGCAGAAAGATACCCTCTCTAAAAAGTTACATTTTCATCTTTGCAGAGGAAGGTGTACACAACAAAAGGGAAAGAATTCAAACAGGAGGAGGCCCAGCCAATCTGCACCCACTGACACCCATGGAAGACAGGATCGCTGCTTTGATGGGTCCTGCCTAGAGAAATGCAATTACCACTGCACAAGCTGGGCCCACTCTCAAGGGAGAGGGTAAGTTCTGCAAATTCCAGAGTCTGGCTTTGCTAAATGTTAAGTACTGCGCGGGCTAGTCATGCTTCGGTTCATGTGGATGTCTCCGTCAGCACATTGCATCAACCGAAGCGGAGCTATCACTCATCGTGGTCCTTCAAATGAGCCTGCTGCCTGCGCTGTGTGAGCCTACTCATGCCACCCTGTCCCCTCCTCTGCTGCTAACCATTTGTCTGTTCTGTTATATTTTGCAGAATGTGAGGCCAACCCTGACGAGGCTGAAGCCGATGCAGAAGAAGATTCAGATGCAGGACGAGCCTGAAGAGGAGAACATCTTCCAATCCCACCTTTCAGACCAAGAGCATGGGGGTGAGTGTGAGGGGTTGGGGGAGGGGATGGATGAAGCCCCCGCTGTAGTACTCACACTGGAGGTGGTGCACGTGCTGCCTATTGAGGTGACAGGCTCTTTCCTGAGTGTTACAAGTGTTGGTGGGACATTCCATGGTTCCTCACAGTCTGAAGCTGGGGATTCCAGTGGGATACAGCGAAGCACACCCAGGGCCCCACCTTGCGCGGCTGTGGCTCCCAGTGGGATGCAGCAAGCCACACCAAGGGTGAGGAGGGGAAGGAGAGCTCGACAGCACTCTCCTGAGGTGCAGGATCTGACAGATTTGGTTCAGATGATGGCAATGAGTGCGGCGAGCACTGACCTTCCACATTACTGCCTGCCCACGCACCCCCATCAAGAAGTGCACATTACCCGAGATGTTCGAAAGAATAAGCTTGGTACCAACCCAAGAAATGCTGCGCCACCGCCTGTGGGCAGGGGTGGAGTCAACAAGACCAAGCACAGCGAGCAGTCTTAGAATAAAGTGGAGGAAAGATGGATGCAGCCTTTCTTTGCTGTTGTTGTTGTTGTTGTTGTTGTTGTTATTATTATTGTTGTTGTTACTGTTGTAATTGTTCTCAAATTACATCAATGACTAAACTTCAAAAGTACTTTAGTTGCAAAGCTCTTTGGGGCATCCTGAGGTCATGAAAGGCACTATGTTAATGCAAGATCACTCATTACTTTGCCGACTATATTTACCCCCTCATCCATCGACGGAATACGGTCTAAAATCAAGAAAAAAAATGCAGAACACAATCAAAACACACCAACACTATTATGTGGATGTACTGCAGAGTGGGAGTAAACAAATTCCTTGAGAAAAAAGACCAAGGGCCAAGGTCCATCTTGTTCGACTTCTAGCAGAACCACTTGGATAATAATATTTTTAACGCCACTAGATGAAATCCAGTCAGTGAATATGGCTGAATTTTTTAAACCTGTTGGGTGTGGATGGTCAGAATGGTGGGTCATGACCCCGTTGTTCATTCCATCCCACTGCAGAAATCGACTTGGCGCTAATGGGGCCTATTAAGTCTACCCTGTGCATTACCAGGCCCTATTAAATGGTATGGGTCTGATGCCGTTATTGATGATGCGTTTTCAGCCAGGATATTTAAAGGCATCATGGCTACATTGCATTTGAAGGTTCATCTAGCAGTGTGTAGTTGCTGCACTGAAGCCTTTAATTGCTCCAAACATTTGGAGAGATACCTGCACAGAGGCAGAGGGCTGCACTCAGGATCTCCGATGACTCCCTCCATATGCTTGTGGGGGAAGTCAGAGCATACTCTTCCCTTCTAATGGGCAGAAGAGACCTCCACAGGAGACAAGAAGAGCCTGGTTCCACATTGCAGAGGAGCAACAGCAGCGATGTGTTCAGGACGACCTGGGTGCAGTGCTGGAAATGTTTCAATTATCTCATTAGATAAGGAAAGGTGAGTGCAAAACCATCCTGCTGTGCCTCTCATCACATCCCCATCACTCTGCCTTTCTAACCCTACACCTGAACATCCTTACACACACCCACATACTTTGCATGTCCACCCATCCTTCTCTCTCTATCTACAATATCACATCCCCATCTTACTCGTCACCCCTCACACTCACCCTCGTCCTAATGCAATCATATCAACTAACAACAGGCAAGGATGCCACTTGGCTTTGCTACCCCAATCCATCACTCGAAAGATGTAACCCATCCATTCCTTATACTTATTCCATTACTCTCATTCAACCTTCCCTTCTTTCCCTCCTTGCAGGAAAAGAGAGCGCACAATAAGTTGGAGGTGGGCCTCCGTCATTTGCCACCCTCACAACTGTAGAGGAGGCTGCTCAACTCCACTCAACTCCCACCTCAGGCTGACAGACGTGGTTCCCGAGCTGCGTGAATCCTGTGGGCAGCCAGGGAAATTTGAAAGGTAGGCTGAAAAAGGCGCTTATGAGTTTGATGAGGTGGTAATGATTTGAATTAGGTCGTCCACCTCTGCTATTCGGGTTGCTGCTACATCGGCAAATGCGCCTGAAGGAAAAGCTCATGGCGGTGGGATGACGGCGAGTTCCCGACCTGCTCCAACTTTTTTCAAATTTCACAACCCGCCTCTGATCACGCCTGCACAAACCCCACAAAATTCCGGCCTATGACTGGGTTTCATCTCGTGGGAGTAGAAACAGTTTGTTGGGGTGGGGGTGGGTAACAGGAAACTAATTTTTGTTCTGCATCGTAAGGTTTGTCAACAAATCTAGTTTTCATAACTTCTGGAATTCATGGCATCTGCAGCATACATGAAGCCACAAAACCGAATGACTGATGCCTCCTGCAAACAAAATATGCTTATGAGTTTTGCAACTGGCTTGTCGGCCCTGTGTAAATTACTAGTGACCATTTTTTATCAAGTTTCTGAATGACTAGTTTATGAAATTTGTTGGCAACTTTCCTCGGGCTTGGTTATTACATACCAATTAGAGAAATGCATCACAAACTTCAAACAAGTGTAGTTCGTTATAAATTTGACATTATGGTGACTTAATTTAATGGCAATTAATGTGTCTTACTTCATATTGATATATAGATCTAAAGCATTTTATTTGCTATGGCATTGAAATTACGCTGAGAGATACTACTGTGAAAATATTTTGTGCATTTATCTGAAATTCCTGTTTTAATACGAGCAATGCACCTGCACTGTTTCATATTGTAATGTCAGGGCTAATATATCTGGTTAAAGCAAGAGTGCGTAGAGTGAAACCCTATTTAAATATTGACCCTGAAATCCCGGCCTCGCAAAAGCCAGTTTTCCGCACACAATGCGCACGCGCCAAAAACCGGCTTTTCCGAACTGTCAAGATTTCTCTTGACAGATATTCCGCATTCCCGGGAGAAGGACATCTGCGCGGGTGAAATTGGGCTATTTGCCCACCTCTTGCCCAGCGAATGTCCTTCAAACTCTTACCCCTGGTAAAAGCAGACGTATAGCCTAAATTTACCAGCATGAGTTTTAAAACAAATAAAAATTAAAATCAAATACACATTTTTATAGTAAAAACCCTGTCCACTAAGGTAAGTTAATTTTAAACCCTATTAAAACACATTAAAAAAAAGTGTATATTTTTTCTAAAACATTTAATTAACTTTAATTTCAATTAATTTTAAATATGAGATGTTTTTTTTATTTATTACATTATGTTTGAGTATTTTAGGGGGCTATTCTCATTGACAGCAATAGGTACTCGTAGATATGGAGTTTCCATTACTATCAATGAGAATACTGTACCGTGATTGGTTGTCCAGGCCCATGTGACTCCAGCTTCTCCGTCCGTATCTAGAAGACATGGACGCGCTGCGAAGCATGGGAAAAGAAGGCCTCCGACCAGAATCCAAGCCACATCCGGGACCACCGGGTACTTTCGTAGAGAAATTTTGGTTGGAGGCATTCGTCTGAAGGAAGCCTCTGACTGGAATTTCAGGGTGAATCTTTGTTGTAATGGCAAATGTCAAAAATCATAATGCAGTCACAATTGATGTGATGGTTACTGATGTGGTGAAATTTTACCAAAGCAAATAACATTTCATTATAATAAGGCTCCACTGTATGTCTGAGTGTCTAATCGGTGATTACTTACCTGCATGGCTGCTCTAAATGACATTGTTTAGCTATTTGCAAGTGGGTATCAGTAAACATAATAAAACATCATCATTTGCATCAGGAATTAGTTGGCTGACAACAGCAATTCAAATTCAGATACTAGAGTAACTGAGAGGGTGCAAAATAATGAAATCATATCTTTCTATTCCTAGGTGTTGATATGGGCGAGGGATGGAGGTGCGGAGAGAAAGTGTCGGGTCTTCCTCCGATCATGTATTTAAACCTACTGACAGTTTTGTAGTCTGTTTCCTGAGATAAGGTAAAATAAATATGACAAGCATAATTGCCACTATGTCCAAGGAAAAGTCCACATAAAATACAGAGAGATGTATATTTTGTGGTTTGCTTATTAAACCATTTCCAAGGGATCATGCCCCTGAATGCTTCTGTAAAGGGTACTACTGACTTTCCTATTTGAAACTGATGGCAAGTTTTAATTGTTGCCTCCATTTCCCTTCTGTTCTCAAACTTTGCACATAACACTGCTTCTATTGCCTCAAAACAATCTGTTTGGAACATCCTTTCATTTTTTTGTGGAAGTGGATTTATCTTCAGTTTTGTCAAATACTTTCATGTTTACATTAGATACAATGCTATCAGTTGAAGCGTGCAACAAAAATTTGCATTTACGTAGTGCCTTCAACATAATGGTCTAGAGATCCCGGCCTCCCCTGGTCCGTACGGAGTGTGTGCGGACCCGGGAAGGCAACGCAAAAGCCGGTTTTCAGCATACAACACGCATGTGCTGAAAACCGGCTTTTCCGATCTGTCAAGCTCCAGCTTGACTAATCTCCGCATTTCCGCAGCCAGGACATTCGCATAGGCAAGATTGCGGTATTTACCCATATCTTGCCCAGCGGATGTCCTGAAAACTCTTGTGCCTGATAAAAGCAGGCACATAGCCTACTTTTACAGGCGTGTTTTAAAACATACAAACACATTCTCAAATAAAATTTTAAAAACACATTTTATTGTTAAAAACCCTGCCCAATAAGGTAAGTTTATTTTAAACCATAATTAAAACAACTTTTTTTAAAAATCGGAAAAATATGTATATTTTTTATAAGACATAAATAACTTCAATTAATCTTACATATGTGGTGTATTTTTCTATTTTTTTTATTTGTGTTTTGGTGTTTGGGAGGGTGTTTCTCGATCATAATAATGAGAACTCCAACTAACGGAGTTGCCATTATTATGAATGAGAAAATACTGTACCTTGATTGGCTGCCCAGAGCCATGGGACTCCAGCTCCAGCTTACGGACATTCAGACGTGCACGCACTCTGATGCGCAGTGAGTGGAGGCCTCAGGACCGGGATCTCTCGTAGGCGCAGCAGGAACAGGTAGGTGCGGATCTTTTTTTAACTTTTTCAGTCAATCGCCCACGGGAAGACCTCGACCGGGATTTCTAAGCCTATAAAATGTCTGAAGGCGCTTTACATATGTTAAAATAGACCGGGGAGTGATAGTTGAACTCGGAGAGTTGACCGAAAGCACGGATGAAAAGATGAAGCTTTTAAAGGCGAGAAAGGAAATAACAAGTTGTTTGAAAAAAGAACTTACATTTATATAGCAGCTTACTGTCCATAGTATCCCCCAAAGTGCTTCACAGCCAATTAATTGCTTTTTGAAGTGTATTCACTTAATTAGGCAAATGCAGCAGCCAATTTGCACACACCATGGTTCCACAAACAACCATGAGATAAATAACCAGTTAAAGGGCCCAAGTTTGCCCAGCACTAGGCGCCGTTTTTTTGATGCCCAGTGAGTTTTTTTGCGTCGAAGCCAGTGTTGGGGTGCCAGCGCCTACTACCAGCGCCAGAACGTTTGGTGCCATATATTCTGGCGCTGGTGTACCTGTAAAATAAGGTTGTGTGCCATTTCTATGCATAAGGCAAACTTTCCCCATCAACAAAATTTTTTAAACTGGCGCATAGACCCTAGAAGCACCATAGGAAAAACCCTTATCTGCAGTTCTAGAATCCGCGCTGGCCCGCTCCTACCCCTGGCCGAAGGGACTCCCGGTCTCTTATAAATAAACTTTTAGGGAATTTAAAAAGCAAACAATAACTATAGGAAAGTATAAAAATGGAAATAAATGTAAACTTACCATTAATGCTGCACGTGCGATGATAAATGTCAGCTTGCAATGAAAGAAAGAATCTTTGCCTTTTTCCTGCGATCTTCTCACTCCCCAAAATCTTTTACAATTACCAGGATTGAAAAAAGCAGCATACAAATCGGAGTCTTCTTCTTTGACCATCCAATGCAGCCTTCTCCTGATTCTCCAGGACGTCGATTGCAGCTGCTGCTACCCCCCGGGCCGAAGGTCCTCCACCCATGCAGTGCCTTTTAAAAAAAGGTTTTTTATGCGCATGCGCATTGCGCAATTAGTTGCCCGTTTTTTGGGGAACGCACACTGGAAGCCCCGCCCTGTGAGATCAGCTCGGGTAACACCGGCGCCAGAAGGTGCGCATGGTGGAAGAAAACATTGTTTTTTTATTTTCAGCGCTGAGGGGTCAAATAAAAACGGACGTCCCGGTAAGTGAGCGCCATTATTTTTTATTAGGGAAACTTGGGCCCAATCTTCCCTACATTACAACAGTGACTACACTTCAAACATATCAACTGAGGCATACAACACTTCAAAAGTACTTCATTGGCTGTAAAGTGCTTTGGGATTTCCTGAGGCCATGAAAGGTGCTATATAAATGTAAGTCTTTCTTTTCTTTCATTGGATGGTGTTGGTTGAGGGATATGGTACTGTAGTGGTTATACTCTGGCCCTTTTTCAGAGTAATTCATTCATTCAGATGCCTGGCCAAATAATCCAAAGAATGTAATTTTAAATCTCACCTTTGCAGTTTGAGAATTTAAATTCAGTTAAAAGTTGGAAATAAAATGCTGGTCTCTGTAAAAATGTGACCATGATGTTATCAGATTGTCAGAAAAATCCAAGTAGTTCATTAATGCCAATTTGAGAAGGAAACCTGCTATCCATACCCAGTCTGGCCTACATGTGACTCCAGCCCTGCACCAATGTGATTCACCTTTAACTGCCCTCTGAAGTGGCCTAGCAGTGACTCAGTTGTATCAACAGGAAAAAGAAATGAGCTACACCCTGAGAACGGATAAAAATAAATGAATATTGGTCAGAATAGCACACAAATTCCCCTACTTCACTTTAAATGGGGGATCCTTTACATATATATTTTTTATTCATTTTATGGATGCGGGCGTCGCTGGCTAGGCCAGCATTTATTGACCATCCTTAATTGCTCTTGAGAAGATGATGGTAAGCTGCCTTCTTGAACCGCTGCAATCCGTGTGGTGAAGGTACTTCCAAAGTGCTGCTAGGGAGGAAGTTCCAGGATTTTGACCCAGCAATAATGAAGGAACGGCGATATATTTCCAAGTCAGGATGGCGTGTGACTCGGAGGAGAACTTGGAGATGATGGTGTTTTACCATATGCCTTCTGCCCTTGTCCTTCTAGGTGGTCAAGGTCATGGGTTTGGGAGATGCTGTCGAAGAAGCCTTGGTGAGTTGCTGCAGTGCAACTTGTTGATCGTACACACCGCAGCCATGGTGCGCCGGTGGTGGAGGGAGTGAATGTTTAAGTTGGTGAATGGGGTGCCAATCAAACGGGCTGCTTTCTCCTGGAAGGTGTCAAACTTCTTGAGTGTTGTTGGGGATAGTCATTGCCTGGCACTTGTGTGGCACGAATGTTTCTTGCCACTTATCAGCCCAAGCCTGAATGTTGTCCAGGTTTTGCTGCATGCGGGCACAGACTGCTTCATTATCTGAGGCATTGCGAATGGAACTGAACACTGTGCAATCATCAGTGAACATCCCCACTTCTGACATTTGGATGGAGGGAAGGTCATTGATGAAGCAGCTGAAAATGGTTGGACCTAGGAGACTGCCCTGAGGAACTCTTGTAGCGATGTCCTGGGGAAATGATTGGCCTCCAACAACCACAACCATCTTCCTTTGTGCTGGGTATGACTCCAGCCAGTGGAAAGATTTCCTCCTGACTACAATTTTACTAGGGTTGCTTGATGCCACACTCAGTCAAATTCTGTCTTGTTGTCAAGGGCAGTCACTCTCACTTTCACTTCCTCCACCTAAGAGGGAGATAGGACCTTAGTTGAGCATTTCATCAAAATATTCCACTTCTGACAGTGCAATGCTTCCTCAGTACTGAACTAAAATGTTACCCTACATTATGTGCGCAAATCCTGGAGTGGGGCCTAAACCGACAACCTAATAACTTGCAGGTGAGAGTGCCAATACCAAGCCTTGGGGGAAATGTTGCCAAGGGTTGAAGCTAGACAGTTGAAAATGTTGCCACCAGTATGCAAGCTATATTTCAGTATTTTTGCTGAAATAATTTAATGGATTTTTCTGTATATTCTGAGTCTTGCAATCCTGTTGATTTATGCATGATCTAAAAATGCTTTGCAGAGACTGTTGGAAGTTAAATTCTGTGCTTTCTAATAATCACGTGAAATTAAAACATTTGCTTTCTGACGTATTTGAGCTAATTTAACATTTGGAAGCAAATTTGCTGCTGTACATTTCTTACAGTACATAAGAACATAAGAACATAAGAATTAGGAACAGGAGTAGGCCATCTAGCCCCTCGAGCCTGCTCCGCCATTCAACAAGATCATGGCTGATCTGGCCGTGGACTCAGCTCCACTTACCCGCCCGCTCCCCGTAACCCTTAATTCCCTTATTGGTTAAAAATCTATCTATCTGCGATTTGAATACATTCAATGAGCTAGCCTCAACTGCTTCCTTGGGCAGATAATTCCACAGATTCACAACCCTCTGGGAGAAGAAATTCCTTCTCAGCTCGGTTTTAAATTGACTCCCCCGTATTTTGAGGCTGTGCCCCCTAGTTCTAGTCTCCCCGACCAGTGGAAACAACCTCTCTGCCTCTATCTTGTCTATCCCTTTCATTATTTTAAATGTTTCTATAAGATCACCCCTCATCCTTCTGAACTCCAACGAGTAAAGACCCAATCTACTCAATCTATCATCATAAGGTAACCTTCTCATCTCCGGAATCAGCCTAGTGAATCGTCTCTGTACCCCCTCCAAAGCTAGTATATCCTTCCTTAAGAAAGGTGACCAAAACTGCACGCAGTACTCCAGGTGCGGCCTCACCAATACCCTATACAGTTGCAGCAGGACCTCCCTGCTTTTGTACTCCATCCCTCTCGCAATGAAGGCCAACATTCCATTCGCCTTCCTGATTACCTGCTGCACCTGCAAACTAACTTTTTGGGATTCCAAAAGAGTTTCATGCACAAGGACCCCCAGGTCCCTCTGCACCGCAGCATGTTGTAATTTCTCCCCATTCAAATAATATTCTCTTTTACTGTTTTTTTTTCCAAGGTGGATGACCTCACATTTTCCAACATTGTATTCCATCTGCCAAACCTTAGCCCATTTGCTTAACCTATCTAAATCTCTTTGCAGCCTCTCTGTGTCCTCTACACAAGCTGCTTTCCCACTAATCTTTGTGCCATCTGCAAATTTTGTTACACTACACTCTGTCCCCTCTTCCAGGTCATCTATGTATATTGTAAACAGTTGTGGTCCCAGCACCGATCCCTGTGGCACACCACTAACCACCGATTTCCAACCCGAAAAGGACCCATTTATCCCGACTCTCTGCTTTCTGTTCGCCAGCCAATTCTCTATCCATGCTAATACATTTCCTCTGGCTCCACGTACCTTTATCTTCTGCAGTATCCTTTTGTGTGGCACCTTATCGAATGCCTTTTGGAAATCTAAATACACCACATCCATCGGTACACCTCTATCCACCATGCTCGTTATATCCTCAAAGAATTCCAGTAAATTAGTTAAACATGATTTCCCCTTCATGAATCCATGTTGCGTCTGCTTGATTGCACTATTCCTATCTAGATGTCCCGCTATTTCTTCCTTAATGATAGCTTCAAGCATTTTCCCCACTACAGATGTTAAACTAACTGGCCTGTAGTTACCTGCCCCCTTTTTTAAACAGAGGCGTTACATTAGCTGCTTTCCAATCCGCTGGTACCTCCCCAGAGTCCAGAGAATTTTGGTAGATTATAACGAATGCATCTGCTATAACTTCCGCCATCTCTTTTAATACACTCGGATGCATTTCATCAGGACCAGGGGACTTGTCTACCTTGTGTCCCATTAGCCTGTCCAGCACTACCCCACTAGTGATAGTGATTATCTCAAGGTCCTCCCTTCCCACATTCCCATGACCAGCAATTTTTGGCATGGTTATTGTGTCTTCCATTGTGAAGACCGAAGCAAAATAAATGTTTAAGGTCTCAGCCATTTCCACATTTCCCATTATTAAATCCCCCTTCTCATCTTCTAAGGGACCAACATTTACTTTAGTCACTCTCTTCTGTTTTATATATCGGTAAAAGCTTTTACTATCTGTTTTTATGTTTTGCGCAAGTATACTTTCGTAATCTATCTTTCCTTTCTTTATTGCTTTCTTAGTCATTCTTTGCTATCGTTTAAAATTTTCCCAATCTGCTAGTTTCCCACTAACCTTGGCCACCTTATACGCATTGGTTTTTAATTTGATACTCTCCTTTATTTCCTTGGTTATCCACGGCTGGTTATCCCTTCTCTTACCGCCCTTCTTTTTCACTGGAATATATTTTACAAAGATCAACATTACTTAGAGATCTTACCCTCAGCAAGCCAGTAATTCTACAATGTGACTGAACACAAAAAAAGTCAGAACTGCTTCTCAGCTAAAAATTCTATATCTCTTGAGCCGAGCCATGCTGATTACCTTAGGCTGACATGGCCAGACTTTAATTTGGCAAATACTGAACCTGAAATTATGGTGGGTTCTGGCAGCATATGCTGTGTAACTTCTGAAAGGCCCCGCAGGTTCCAGGTTTCTGCCTGCACAAAAACCCGAACATATGATCCATCAAGTTTCGCATTGACAGATCCATTGCATCCACGGCAAAAACACTTTAGCTGCCGCAGAGTTGGGCAATTTGCTCAAGAACTGCCCACTGAATGCCAACAAAACCCTTAGGGTTAAAATAAATGTTAAAATAAAATTTGTAAAACGATTAAAATATGCACATACATTTAAAATTAGTTTACGTAAGTTATAGCCTGTTTTAAAATGGTTACAGTTATTTTTTTTAAAAAGTAAAACTTTATTTTAAATGCTTAATTAAAGTTTTTTAAAAATTAATTATGAATATGCTTATGGGGATTCTGTACCTAAATGGAATCCCCATAAACATCATAGGAATCTCCCTTTTTATTGGCTGACCAGGCCCACATGATCCCAGGGATGCTTGCGAACTGCCTGCATCCCTGGGATCTTCGGGCCATTAGACAGGCAAATGGCTGTAGGCCCAAGAGGCGAACTCTCCATAACTGTAGAGCCAGGCGATAAATATGGATATATTTCTTGGGTTGGTGGCATACTCGGGAGGTAAGCCTTCGACCGCAATTTATTAAACATTTTTTTATTTGTTCCGGGATGTGGGCATCGCTGGCAAGGCCAGCATTTATTGCTCATTCCTAATTGCCCCTTCAAAAGTGGTGGTGAGCCACCTTCTTGAACCACTGTAGTCAAAACTCCCAAAGTGCTGTTAGGAAGGGAGTTCCAGGATTCTGACCCAGCAACGATAAAGGAACGGCAGTATATTTGCAAGTCAGGTGGATCTGGTGCCAATCAAGTGGGCTAATTTGTCTTGGATGATGTCAAGCTTCTTGAGTGTTGTTATAGCTGTACTCATCCAGACAAGTGGAGAGTATTCCATCATACTCCTGACTTGTGCCTTGTAGATGATGGAAAGGCTTTGGGGAGTCAGGAGGTGAGACAGTCGCCACAGAATACCCAGCCTCTGACCTTCTCTAGTTGTCATGGTATTTATGTGGCTGGTCCAGTTAAGTTTCTGATCAATGGTAAAAGCCAGGATGTGGGGGTGGGGGATTCGGTGATAGTAATGATGTTGAATACCAAGGGGAGGTGGTTAGACTATTGGTTTTTGGAGATGGTCATTACCTGGCACTTGTGTGGCATGGATGTTACTTGCCACTTATCAGCCCAATCTGAATGTTGTCCAGGTCTTGCTGCATGCAGGCATGGATGCCTCATTTTCTGAGGAGTTGGGAATGGAACTGAACACCGCAATCATCAGTGAACATCCTCACTTCTGACCTTATGATAGTCATTGATGAAGCAGCTGAAGATGGTTGGGCTGAAGACACTGCCCTGGTGCTGCCCCTGGGGCTGGGATGATTGACTTCCAACAACCACACTCATCGTCCTTTGTGCTAGGTATGACTCCAGCCAGTGGAGAGTTTTCCCCCTGATTCCCATTGACCAGGTTTACTAGGGCTCCTTGATACCACACTCAGTCAAATACTGCCTTGATGTCAAGGGCAGTCACTCTCCCCTCACCTCTGGAATTCAGCTCTTTTGTCCATGTTTGAACCAAAGCTGTAATGAGGTCTGAAGCCGAGTGGTCCTGGTGGAACCCAAACTGGGCATTGGTGAGTAAGTATCGATGACAGCTTCCATCACTTTGCTGATGATTGAGAATAGACTGATGGGGTGGTAATTGAATGGATTGGATTTGTCCTGATTTTTGTGGACAAGACATACCTGGTAAGTTTTCCAAATTATCGGGTAGATGCCAGTGTTGTAGATTTATTGGAATAGCTTGGCTAGCGGTGCGGCTAGTTCTGGAGCACAAGTCTTCAACACGACAGCCAGGATGTTGTCGGGGTCCTTTGCAGTATCCAGTGCGCTCAGCTGTTTCTTGATATCACATGGAGTGAATCGAATTGACTGAAGAATGGCTTCTGTGATGGTGGTACTTCAGGAGGAGGCCGATATGGATCATCCACTCGGCACTTCTGGCTGAAGATGGTTGCAAACGCTTCAGCCTTGTCTTTTGCACTTGCGTGCTGGGCTCTGCCACCATTGAGGGTGGGGATATTCATGGAGCCTCCTTCTCCAGTTAGTTGTTTAATTGTCCACCACCATTCACAACTGGATGTGGCAGGACTGCAGAGCTTTCATCTGATCCATTGATTGTGAGCTCGCTTAGCTCTGTTTATAGCATGTTGCTTCCATTGCTTAGCATGTATGTAGTCCTGTGTTGCAGCTTCCCCAGGTTGGTACCTCAATTTTAGGCACACCTGGTGCTACTCCTGGCATGCTCTTCTGCACTCCTCATTGAACCAGAGTTGGCCCTCTGGCTTGATGATAATGGTAGAGTGATGGATATGTCGGGCTATGAGGTTACAGATTGTGGTGGAACACAATTCTGCTGCTGCTGATGGCCCACAGCAGCTCATTGATGCCCAGTTTTGAGCTGCTAGATCTGATCTGGATTTATCCCATTTGGCACAGTGGTAGTGCCACACAGTACGAAGGAGGGTGTCATCAGTGTGGAGACAGAACTTCGTCTCCACAATGACTGTGCTGTGGTCATTGCTACCAATGCTGTCATGTACCGATGCATCTGCGACAGGTAGATTGATGAGGAAGAGGTCAAGTAGGTTTTTCCCTCAAGTTGGTTCTCTCACCACCTGCTGCAGGCCCAGTCTGGCAGCTATGGTCCTTCAGGACTTAGCCAGCTTGATCAGTAGTGGTTGTACTGAGCAACTCTTGGTAAAGGACATTGAAGTGCTCCACCCAGTGTACATTCTATGCCCTTGCTACCCACTGTGCTTCTTTCAAGCGGTATGCAGCATAGAGGAGTACTGATTCATCAGCCGAGGGAGGACAGTAGGTGGTAATCAGCAGATTTGTTTCCTTGCCCATGCTTGACTTAAAGCCATGAGATTTCATGGGGTGCGGAGTCAATGTTGAGGACTCCCAAGGTCACTCCCTCCCGACTGTATACCATGGTGCCAACACCTCAGGTGGCTCTGTCCTGCTGGTGGGACAGCGCATACCCAGAGATGATGATGCAAAATTCTGGAACATTGGCTGAAAGGTATGCTTCTGTGAGTATGACTATGTCAGGCTGTTGCTTGACTTGTTTGTGGGACTGCTTTCTCAATTTTGGCAAAAGTCCCCAGATGTTAGTGAGGAGGATTTTGCAGTGTCGACTGGGCTGGGTGTGTCATTGTCATGGTACGAAGTCGGTGCCGAGGCCAATGCTGGGTGGTCCATCCAGTTTTATTATTATTGTTTACTGTATCGGTTTGTTACAACTGAGTGGCTTGCTAGACCGTTTCAGAGGGCAGTTAAGAGTCAACCACTTTGCTGTGGGTCTGGAGTCAAATATAGCCCAGACCAGGTAAGGGCGGCAAATTTCCTTCTCTAAAGGACTTTAGTGAACCAGATAGCTTTTTACGACAATCCAGTAGTTTCATGGTCAGCATTACTGACACTAGCTTTTTATTCCAGATTTTATTTTTTAATTTAACTGAATCTAACTTCCACATCTGCCGAGGTGGGATTTGAACTCATGTCTCTGGATTATTATTCCAGCCCTCTGGATAACTTAACCACTATGCTAACGTTCCCTAAATTCAGGGTCATAATTAATTCTAGACTTGACTATTCCAACACACTCCTGGCTGGCTTCCTACATTCTACCCTACATAAACTAGAGGTGATTCAAAACTCGTCTGCCATGAATAACTCACACCAAGTGCTGCTCACCCATCACCCCTGTGCTTGCTGTCCTACATTAGCTTCAGGTTAAGCAATGCCTCGATTTCAAAATTCTCATCCTTATTTTCAAATCCTTCTTTGGCCTCCTCCCTCCCTATCTCCTCCAGCCCCACAACCCCCACCCATCCCCCCCTCCCCCCTGCCTCCCCCAAGAGATCTGTGCTCCTCTAATTCTGCCTGCCTGAGCATCCCTGGTTATAATCACTCAACCATTGGTGGCCGTCCCTTCTGTTGCGTAGGCCCCAAACATTGGAGCTCCCTGCTTAAACCTCTCCGCCTGTCTGCCTCTCTTTCCTCCTTTAAGACACTCCTTAAAACATACCTCTTGACCACCTCGCTAATTTCTACTTATGTGGCTCGGTGTCAAATTTTTAATCTCACAATATTCCTGTGAAGCGGTTTTGCATGTTTCACCATGTTAAAGGCGCTATATAAATACAAGTTGTTGTTGTTGTAGTGTAAAGTCCAGCACATCTGTCAGATGTCCATGCAGCTCTTTATGACCTACAAACCTTGAAGTATAATATGCACTGGAGCAAGCAATCTCTTGCTCATTGGTTAACTGCTATGAAAGTCATAGTGGCAATTTTACATTGGTGTAATTAATTTACCAGATTAAATGGTGTGGATTTTGAATTCTTTTGAAGCAAATCTAAAGTAACTCCCCTGATTTGCTCAGTCGATTGTAGTATTGGCTTGCAGGCTCAGATCATAGGAATAGGGAAAGGTCATTCAGCCCCTGAATGTCAAGGGGACGTGGTTAGACTCTCTTGAGTTTAGCCATTCAATTGGATTATGGCTGATCTGTATTTTAACTCTATGCTCTGTGGCATCGTATTTCCAATCAATAAAATTACATGTTAAATTGACTTAAGTACAGAGTATTCCTGCACACTGTACATCACAATGACTGAGTTATAAAGTATGGCTGAGCACCACTTCGAATAAATGTGTACAAGTTATCAATAGTTACATCAGTAACCTAAATTCAAAAGAAAAGCAAGAAGGAGACTACAATAGGGACGACTTTGTAACAATGAGCCCATAGAAGATGGATTCTTCAAGGAATTAGCACTTTTTAAAATTCACTGATGAATGAACCTTGAATTAATGTCACAGCACAAGTAGCTCGTCTGCAAGGCTCCTCATTTTAGGGTTAAGCTCAATTAAATCCAGTAATTATCTCCCAAAAGATGAATTACAAATAAAACCCGTAAACATCAAAATCAGCAAAATGCTGTAAAGCACCTATCTGAATTGACAGAGGAAGCATTTAGCATAGAATGCTTCTCCGGTTACCACTGTCATCTCCAGACAGTTGAACAAAAGTCCTTGAGGATGGAGGCAGCTAATGATAGACATCAGGCTTTTTACCAATATACTTTAGTTGACATTTTATTTGCTGCTTCCAGAATTGTTTTGCTGATTAAGTCCTATCAAACTCAAAGCATTCTGATAGCAAACATGCTGTTTTAGTTTTGACATGAAATGGCTCATATTTGGTTGCAGTGAATTGCAACCCAATCTCAGCTAATAATAAAATCCATGACTCAGAAGGCTTACTCATCAGGGAAACCACGGTTTCTTCTGTTTGGTGTAACAAAAGTAATCCTTTGTGTTGTAAGATTATTAGCTGTCAGTGCTGCAGAAAAGCATAAGGTAAACAAATTACCAGGGGAGGGTTGAATTTTATTACAAACTACTGAGGAATTTACAAAGATGATAGATTACAATCTACCTTTAAATTAGAAGGCTATTTTGATTCTTTAACATGTTGAATTTAAATCACTATTCGAGCCGTATAGCACTCTAGAGAAAAATTCCCTGACCTTGCAACGATAGAAGCTAGCAATCTGTTCACTGCATTCTGTTCATCAACACTGATTATTAGGACTTTGGGAAATGAAAACGTAAACTACAATAAAGAAAATCTCAACCCTCCTTAAAACTGTCACTCAGCTGAAAGGCTGCTTAATGCTGTGATTAGTTTTTTTTCTCCATGCCTAGCCGCAAAATGTGGTAGCTTCCTAATATGGCTTGATTCTTTCTGGATGGTATGTAAAGAGATGAAAGCTCTCACAGAGTGGCATTACTTACATTAGCGTATCATGAGAACATAAAGCACTGACAGATACGGGGTTAATGAGGGAACTTCAATAGAGCAAAGCTAGAATTTAGCTTTGTTTGGATTCCGGCTTCAATTTGTCTTTTCTTTCTCCACAGTTAAATGGAACTATGGACCAGTGCCAAGTTTTCACTAAATTGGCATTGAGCTCGAGCAGGGACTTACAATTGTAGCAGTTTGAATTTGGCCTGGGTTCGATTCACTCTTCTCTACCCATAAAGGATTCTATTAGAGATAAACATTCTGTGGATTGGATTCATTTTATTTACTTACATGCAGTCACACTGGTTTCTTCTTCAGATATAGTGGCATGACCACTGGCACAACCTAACTGCTGAAACATTTCCTCCAATGATTTATTCAGCTGCCTTGTAAAGCAATATTTTACCACAGAAAATTCCTAGTCATAATTAGCTGTTCTCCTGTTTTCTTTCCCCAGCCAGGTTTTCCCATTGTAATGATATTGGAGCAAAACTTGGTGAACGAGTACCAATATCTGGTGTTCCCAATTTGAATAAAGTCAGCTGATACGAATCTTCAATGATATGAACTCTTTAATCTCCATATATTTCTAACCTTGCATTTCTAACCATGCACATGTTTTAAACAGTATACTTGCAGGTTTTCCTAAAAATTGCCACATTCTCAATGTGTTTATGTAATTTTTACAGTTGAAGGGGTGCAAAATTCACACAAGAACCCGCTCCCCTGTGTTTGGGCTCATTCGAAAGGAAATTTAATTTGGGACTATCAACCGAAAAGTTCGGAACCCTAAAATGGTTATGGAAGAAACTACAAACTTTAATAGAATTTTGAACTTTTACAAGACAAATTCAAGGCTGTTGGCGGGCCTAAAGAACTAACAGGAGACAACTTGATTATTGGAATTGTCTGAGTGTGAGGACTAAAGTAATCTGTTTGGAGAAATGGATATTCGAGAAGCCTTCTCCACAAGAAACATTAACATTACAACAAATAGCCCAGAGATAGCTAACCGTCAACATGAATCTGAAAACCATTCCAGCATATACATCACAAAGAGGCCCAATCCAGCCTGTATGTGAAAAACTAAGCACAAAAGGACATTGCAATTACCAAGTTAATATTTCCATCAAGAAATAGTTTTCGAACATCAACCTACCCAAAACATATCAACTTTTAACGAACCCACCAAAATATTACAAAGAAGAGTCAAGCCCGCCAAATTTAAACAAAGGATTTTGAACTGATTTGGCGCCAAGATTAGAACCACTGAAATTGAATAACTGGCCCCTGTTTTCAACAGAGGTTAGGTTGCTAAGTAGCTACAAAGTTGCTACTACCTCAATTGACTGGCAGACTAGTATCACACTATGCTGGTGTCATCAAGACAAGGACAGAAACCAACGCGACAGTTGTAAACTAACTTCTTCAGCCTCGAAGTCCTGAAGGAAGGAGGAACATTACCATCGCGGCAGCAACCGACCACAGCCAACTTGGTATCAACGGAAAACCACCATGATAGACCAAACTCGAAACAAAACTCCAATGGGAAAAAAATGAAGAATCGAAAAGTTTCCACTCTACAATCTGATCCTGATCTACCAATGGGTAAAATATTACCTAAAAGACTGTAGAAACCCATTTCAAACCAAAGAAAACGGGTACTTAGCCCACAGATCCAAAACATGCCTTACCGCATCAGCGGACTCAACCCAACTGAAGATTGCGCAGCAGAAAGTCTTCTCCGACGTTCGGGATATGGCAAGCAGATCCTACCACATCCAGCAAACCCCAAAACCGTGATCTACCGCTAACTGTCAAAAGGATTGGTAAGCATTGTCCCTGCCTGCCCTGGAGTCTAACCTAGCTAGGATTAGATATTGGGAGGTGGGAGCTGTAATTCTACTGTGACCCCCTTTGAATTTAATGTGTTGTTCTCTATTAGAGTCATTGTAACCCCCTCTGAGTGTGTAAGGTATTGTTCTTTAATAAGTTTGAATAAGTTCTGACATTGTACTTTCTTATTGGAGTAATTATAAGTTTGTAATTTCTTGACTGTAATAAAATCAAAGTTATTTTGCATTAAACCAGTGTCCTTTGCACTTTGTCACATTCCCCAAATAAATCCAGAGTCTAGAACTCAAGGGAGTGGGCGTGATCCAAACCGCTCAAGTTGGTCAGAAGGGAACCTGACCCCCTCATAAAGACCACCCCCTTACACATTATTAGGTTGTTATGTCCCAAAACCCTGGACAGACTTGCTGCAGAATCTACATTCTGACATGCAGAATTTGATTGGGCTTGCTGCAGACATTGGCCTTGAGGTGCTTAGAATTTTCAGAGCCCTGTATCTGTGATGCCCTGGAGCAATATTTGGCTACACTGCAGCCTATCATTGACTTGGCAATGATAGTATCACGTGCTGAGGAGATTTTTTTTTTTATGGAGGCAGTATGAGGATGTCTCATAAATGCTTCCACCAATGCTCGGAAAGCTTTGGGTTATAATCAATGTTCTCCCTAATTTTTTTTGCGTGCGCGGACCCTTTAACAGGCTGCACAACCCAGTCAAAGTTTCACTCAAGGGCGAAATCTCACATTGGAAAAGCCAGTCGCAGGAGTGTTGGTTATAATTCCATGTAGCAGCCATGGCTGGCTTCAAAGTGCTTGGAGAATCGTAATAGCTTAAAGAAAAGGAGTGTAGTCAGCCCATTGTGTCTATGCCAACTATTTGCTAGAGCAATCTAAAACTAGTCATAATGTCCTGCTCTCTCTCCATGGCTTTGTATCCTCCACTATTCTCTAAAAAGATCCAATTGAGCTTGCCTTAAATACTAGCCTTGACAGACCATTCATTGCATGTTCCATTAACTCTCCAAGTAAAGAAATGTCTCCCAATCGCTTTCCAAAAGTGCCAATTTAAATTGATGACTCCACATTATTAACTCCCAACCAGAGGAAATAGTCATTCCTGATTCACTTTATAAAACCCCTTCATAATTTTAAAAATCTCTATTTAATCTTTTCTTAGTCTTCTCTGCTCAAGTGGAAATTGTCCCATTATCTCAAGCATCTCCTCATAGGGATAGCTTTCCATCCCTGCAATCATCCTGGTGATTCAATGCTATGTATTCTCTATGGTTTTAATGTTCTTTCTACGATTGGGTGCCCAATTATTGAAATATTCTAACTGTGTCCTAAGCATTGTCTTGCACAAATTTATCATTACCTCATTACTGTAGTACTATATGGGCCCAAGTTTCGGATGTCCTCCCAGAACGGCGCACTCCGAGAGGCCCGCCTATTTTGTAGAAATTTAAAAGCGCCTAAAACTTACCTCGCGATTCTCCGCATCTAGCAGGCCTGTTTCACAGTCAATGCAGTGCAGCACAAGCAGCTGGGAGCGGAGCTACAGCCCTGCGCCAAAAAGAGTGCTGGCAGCTGCGCGCATGCGCAGTGGAATCTGCGCGCGTGTGTAGTAGCTCCTGGCCCTCCCAGCGCTTCCTGCCTCAGGGCAACCCTATCCCTGGCTGAAGGGATGTCACACTGTTCGCCACCCCTATCCCAGGCCCCGTGGCCTGCCTGCATCATCGTCCCTCACCTCGCCTCGTCGCCACTGCCCTTACCTCCTCGGCGGCGGGACCCGTCCAACCAGTAGCTCTTCGGTGGTGGGCCCCGCCTGAAATCCTCCCTGGTGGCAGGCCCCACCCGATCTGCAGCTCTTCGGTGGCGGGCCCCGCCTGAATTCTTCCTCAGTGGCGGGGCACGCCCGACCAACACCTCTTCGGCGGCAGGGCCCGCCCGACCTCCTCCCCGGTGGCAGGCCATGCCCAAACTGCAGCTCTTCAGTGGCATGGCCCGCCCGAGCACTTCTTCGGTGGCGGGCCTTGCCCGAGCAGCTCTTCAGTGGCGGGCCCTGCCTGAGCACCTTTTCGGCGATGGGGCCCACCCGAGAACATCTTCGGCAGGCTGTTGGAGGGTTCCCGGTGCTCTAGTAGGTGAGTAGAAACTTTAAATTTTTTATTGATTGATTTTTAAATTTTTTTTATTTTTTACTTTTTTTTTGATTGATTGATTTATTGGTTAATTTATTGATTTATTTATCATTTATTATTGATGATGGCTCTTTATTGGTAAAAGTGAAATGTTTAATGCTTTGCAAAATCCCCTAACTTCCCTTCCCACCCCCCATCCCCCTTCGCTATCTCTCGCTACCTGTGCTTAATTTCTAAAGTGTCAGCAAAGTTTTTCTGAGCATACAAAAATCGATACTTACTCCATTCTAAGTTAGTTTGGAATAACCTTTCGCTGCCTAAACTTGCAAAGCAGGCGTAAGTGGCTGGTAACGCCCCCTTTTGAAAAAAAAACTACTGAAATGAAACTATTCTAACTAACTAGAACTGGAGCAAACTAAATGCCGAGAATTCCGAGAATACTCCATACTAAACGAGTTGCCGAGCCGAAACTTAGGCCCTATGTTACCCCTAAATACCCCTAAAACACACAAACACAAAACATAAATTAAAAAAACGCCTCACATATTTAAAATTAATTGAAATTGAATTAAATTAAATATCTTAGAAAATAAATTATGTTTTTAAAATACTTTTTAACATGTTTTAATAGGGTTAAAATACATTTACCTTAATGGACAGGGTTATTAATACAAAACTTAGTGATAAAATTTAATTTTTCTATCTTTTAAAACTCTTATGCTGGTAAAAACAGGCCTTACGCTTGCTTTTACCAGGTGTAAGCTTTAAGGACAGTTGCTGTGCAGAAGTTTGGCAAATAGTCCTTCTCTCAGGGATGGGTGTGATCTGTCAAAATACATTTTGACAGATCGCAAGTGTCGGGTTTAGGCGCATGTGCCTTGTGCACCAAACCCAGAACTTGCGGGGCCTCTTTGGGTGCGCGTACACATCGTACACACCCGGAGGGGCTGCAATTTATGGCCCATTGTGTTCCCTAATCATATATATCAACGACAACTTGCATTTATATAACTGCTTTAAAAAAGTAAAACATTGAGATTTTGCCTGAAAGTGAGTGCTGGGTGTTTTGATGTATTGCTGCTCAAAGGCACTCCCTGCTAGTATACAGATGCAATTGCTCAAGCAAAACAGTCATGTGCAGGATGTTTTCTGACAGGTTTCAGATAGGAAAGGAGGTGTCCTATGTCTTAGCAGTAACATGTTAGGGTGTAAACTACCGTCAAGTTAGGAGCACTGCCTTGAGATAATTGCTGCTTATCACACACTTACTCCAAAAGAACCTCCATTCCTTCAAGCTGAAATCGAACCAGCGACCCAAGCACGACTTTGCTTTGCTGTGTTTTGCACTAGTGTCAGCTGTGGCTCAGTGGGTAGCACCCTCGCCTGAGTCAGAAGATCGTGGTTCAAGTCCCACTCCAGAGACTTGAGCACAAAAAATCTCGGCTGACACTCCAGTGCAGTGCTGAGAGAGTGCTACACTGTCTGTTCTCTCAAGTGGATGTGAAAGATCCCACGGCACTATTTTGAAGTTATCCCCGATGTCCTGGCCAATATTTATCCCTCAATTAACATCACAAAAACAGATTATATGGTCATTATCACATTGTTGTTTGTGGGAAAATTGTGTGCAAATTGGCTGCCGCGTTTCCTACATTGCAACAGTGACTACACTTCATTGGCTGTAATGCGCTTTGGGACGTCTGGTGGTTGTGAAAGGTGATACATAAATGCAAGTGTTTCTTTCTTTGAAACATCCCAAGGGACTGCACAGAAGCATTATTAAACAAAATTGGACACCAACCCACATAAGGAGATATTAGGACAGTTGACCAAAAGCTTGGACAAAGATGTAGGTTTTAAGGAGCATCTTGAAGGAGGAAAGAGAGATAGAGAGGCAGAGAGGTTTGGGAGGGATTTCCAGATCTTGGAACTTAGGCAACTGAAGGTACGGTATTCAAGGGTGGAGTGATTCAAATCAGAGATGCGCAAGAGTCCTGAATTGGAAGAGCGCAGAAATCTGAAAGGTTTGTAGGGTTGGAGGAGGCTACAGTGAGTGGGCCAAGGCCATGGAGAGATTTGAAAACAAGGATGAGAATTTAAAAATAGAAGCATTGCTGGACTGGGAGCCAATGTAGGTCAGCGAGCACAGGGTTGATGGGTGAATGGGACTTGGTGTGAGTTAGCAAGCGAGCAGCAGCATTTTGGATTATCTCAAGTTTATGTAGAGTGGAAGATGGGAGGCCAGCCAGTAGAGCATTGGAATATTCAAGGCTAGAAGTAACAAAGGCATGGATGAGGGTTTCAGCAGCAGATGAGCTGAGGCGGCGATGGAGTCAGGTGATGGTACAGAGGTGTAAATTTATGTATTGAGAACAAAAGTAGACCTAACTGCTGACTCGAAGGTACACCACTTTGAATTCTTCTGAGAAACACCCGTTAAACCCTCCATTTCCCATTCATCAATCAATGTTATATCCATGTGGTTATATTCATGGTGCTACATTTCCTCTTATACCATAAGCATGAATGTTTGCAACAAGCATCCTATGAGACAGCTTATGAAATACCTCTGGAGATCTATATACACTTTGGGCTAGATGTTCCACTTTGCTTGCTAGCACCAAAAAATGGGCGATGTTTCCAGCCTTCATGATCGCTGGACCATCGGCCAATTTTTGGTTAGCGACTTACAGCTCAGCAATAGCCCAGCAATGTGAAATGGGTGAAGCGAGAACCCAATGATGTGACATCGCCCAGCCATAGCGCAGCGATGGTGAAGGCAAAAGCTTCCCTAGCAATGGACTTCTGTGCATGTGTATTTTTTTTTTAGTGGACATGTTTTCCCGCGTTTCAGGAGATCAGAGATCATCCACACATGCGCAGAAGTGGGAGAGAGATCAAGAGAGGATAGAGGGAGTGATAGAGAAAGAGGAAGAAGGCAGAGTCAGAGAGGAGAGAGAAAAGAGAGAGAGATAGAGATAGAGAAAGAGATAAAGAATATGTCTGAGAGTGATGAAAGTGTTAGAAATGTGGAAACTGGAAGGAAGAGGTCCAAATCCTTTTCAGATGAGTCCAACGAGGCCCGCGTCGCGGAGGTCCACTCCTGGTGGACCCAATTGACCGGGGTGGGGGGGGGGGGGGGGGCGGGGGTGGGGGAGTGTGGTGGAAAACCAACACCACGGGCATACCGTCAAATATGGAGCGAGATCGCCGCTGTCGTCTCGTCTGCATCCCATGAACTGGGTAACCGACCAGTGCCGCAAGCGCTGGAACAGCCTTGTGGCTTCAGCAAGTACGATTTTATACTGTAATGATACAAATTCTAAGTATAATTTTAATTAAAATAGTCAATCTCCTGGATTGAATGTAAGCCTGTTATTCTAACATATATAAGATATATCATACCCGCTAAGAACTGCACATAGCTATGACCCTGTGCCCTTTTTAAGTCTCTCTGGCTGCTGTCACTTACACAGGGACCCAGCATGGAGTGGGGGAGTGCTGCCTTTGCTCACTGTCTGGCCTGGGACAATTTTGGACATTAGCTACTGTCATTATCGAGTTTAATTTAGACTGTATTCGAGAGAGATGTTTGTGTCAAGCAATAGCTCCTAAACACATTGATCTTTGTTATAACCATGCATGAGTTGTGGACACAAACCCTATTAGCATATAACGTTGGAAAAAGTTGTTTATAAATGATATAACCTAGTCAAGTAGCTTATGTCATGCTCTTTGCAGAAGAAGATATCTCATAATCGGGCGCAGTAGAGGTGCACCTGAGGAGGCCCTTCTGTAATACAGACACTGACTAGCCTTGAGGAACGTGCTGCAGCACTAGTGGGGGCCCACAGTCACGCGGTCACCACCTGTGGTGTTGCCGGACCCTCCCATGCATCACGTGAGTAATGTGTCAAGCAGTGTTCAAGTAATGTAGCATCATTTCATTATAAAAGAATAGACCAATTATGTCATATTATGCATGCAGCCTCTGTGCTACTCTCAGGTTGACAACATAAGAACATAAGAGCAGACCATCTGGCCATCTGTCCCCTTCTCTGTCCGCTTCCCATAAACCATCGCTCCCTTACCATTCTGTCCAGCTGTGACTGATCCAGCCTCCACAGCTCTCTGGCGCAGTGAATTCCACATAGATGTAGCACCATATGTACTACCATATGATGCATTAATATGTAACGTCACTCGCTCACATTTATTGTAGTGCTGTTCCTCCTACGTTTGCCAGCGTGGCGCAACAATCTCTTCTGTTCTAATAAGCTCAATTGTGTTTTGCAGGACTCCCAGCTCCAGAGGTGCCAATGGAGGACACACCCTCACGGGCACCTATCCCACTGCATGTGTCATTCACCATGGGTGGTGAAAAGGAGACCACCGAGCCAGAGGAAGAGAAATACTTGGAGACAGAGGAGGATACCCCTTGCATCCCTCTGTCTGTTGAACCTGTGGCCACAATGTTGATTTCCACAAAGAGGTACCAGCAACAAGCGGTATGCAGTTGGTGACCCCAAGGCGCACATTGGTGCTGTCGCAGACCCAATGGAGGCCAGATCAGCGGCTTGAGCAAAGGCCTACCTTGGGCGATCACGTGGACAGGCTGGCACAACTGTGCGAGGAGTGTGTTGCGATCAATCGCGAGCAGTCCAGGTGTTTGTGGGGTTCACAGAGGAATTCTCCCGGGTATCTGCTCGCCAAGCAGAGGCGATGCAGCAGATGATCCATGAGATGCGTGAAAACACCGCCTCCTCCCATGCATTGCGGCATGCGTTCTTGGCGGCACGTGGCGCTGCACCCCAAGGTCCCGTGACCACAAGCACCAGCACACAACCGGGTCCGGAGGAAGCACCACCTGCTGACTTGGAAGGCGAACCCCAGCTTTGTCTTCCCCTCCAACAGTCCCCCAACAAGCAATCATGCCACCAAATCCCCCACCACGGCAGGAAGTCTTGCCATTGCCCACTGCACGCCAGCTTTGTAGCAATACCTGGGGACTAAAACGGGTGTGTGAAGTAAGGAAACAGTTGGGTCCAGGATCTGGAGGGAAGCGTGGCTGCAGGTAGGGAGGGGGTGCAATCATTTTTATATTGTACATATTGTTCACATTGTTTATTATTGATGTTTTTATTGCTTCACTGTTGGGGTGTGGGTGGCGGTGCGGGGGGGGCGGGGTGGGAGGGGGTTTTTGTGTTTGTTATTTAAAAATAACGTTCAGCTACAGGGAGAAGGCAAAGAAAGAAACAAAGGTGACGTCACAGCCTAGGGGGTAAGTGATTGGCTGGTGATTGGTGAGTAGTTTTTCTTTTTCTTCTTATATTAGTCAGGAACTTTTAACATTGTTGTTGCCAATTTAAGTGTATCTAAGGGTTAAGTCATGGCAGGAGAGCTCGGTCGGGTGTTATGCTCCTCCTGTACCATGTGGGAACTCAGGGACACTTCCGGTGTCCCTGACGACTATGCGTGCAGGAAGTGTATCCACCTCCAGCTCCTGACTGTCCGCGTTGCGGAGTTGGAGCTGAGGGTGGATTCGCTTTGGAGCATCCACGATGCTGAGAATGATGTGAGTATCACGTGTAGTGAGTTGGTCTTACCGCAGGGAAAGGATCCACAGCCAGCTAGGGAATGGAAGACCAGTAGGAAGAGTAGTGCAAGGAAGGTAGTGCAGGGGTCCCCTGTGGTCATCCCCCTGCAAAACAGATACACTGTTTTGAGTACTGTTGAGGGGGATGACTCATCAGGGGAGGGCAGCAGCAGCCAAGTTCATGGCACCATGGCTGGCTCTGCTGCACAGGAGGGCAAGAAAAAGAGTGGGACAGCAATAGTGATAGGGGATTCAATGGTGAGGGGAATAGATAGGCGTTTCTGCGGCCGCGACCGAGACTCCAGGATGGTATGTTGCCTCCCTGGTGCAAGGGTCAAGGATGTCTCGGAGCGGGTGCAGGACATTCTGAAATGGGAGGGAGAACAGCCAGTTGTCATGGTGCACATTGGTACCAACGACATAGGTAAAAAAAGGGATGAGGTCCTACAAAACGAATTTAAGGAGCTAGGAGCTAAATTAAAAAGTAGGACCTCAAAAGTAGTAATCTCGGGATTGCTACCAGTGCCACGTGATAGTCAGAGTAGGAATCGCAGGATAGCGCAGATGAATACGTGGCTTGAGCAGTGATACAGCAGGGAGGGATTCAAATTCCTGGGGCATTGGGACCGGTTCTGGGGGAGGTGGGACCAGTACAAACCGGACGGTCTGCACCTGGGCAGGACCGGAACCAATGTCCTTGGGGGAGTGTTTGCTAGTGCTGTTGGGGAGGATTTAAACTAATATGGCAGGGGGATGGGAACCAATGCAGGGAGACAGAGGGAAACAAAAAGGAGGCAAAAGCAAAAGACAGAAAGGAGATGAGGAAAAGTGGAGGGCGGAGAAACCCAAGGCAAAGAACAAAAAGGGCCACTGTACAGCAAAATTCTAAAAGGACAAAGGGTGTTAAAAAAACAAGCCTGAAGGCTTTGTGTCTTAATGCAAGGAGTATCCACAATAAGGTGGAAGAATTAATTGTGCAAATAGATGTTAATAAATATGATGTGATTGGGATTACGGAGACGTGGCTCCAGGATGATCAGGGCTGGGAACTCAACATTCAGGGGTATTCAACATTCAGGAAGGATAGAATAAAAGGAAAAGGAGGTGGGGTAGCATTGTTGGTTAAAGAGGAGATTAATGCAATAGTTAGGAAAGACATTAGCTTGGATGATGTGGAATCCATATGGGTAGAGCTGCAGAACACCAAAGGGCAAAAATCGTTAGTAGGAGTTGTGTACAGACGTCCAAACAGTAATAGGGATGTTGGGGAGGGCATCAAACAGGAAGTTAGGGGTGCATGCAATAAAGGTGCAGCAGTTATAATGGGTGAGTTTAATATGCACATAGATTGGGCTTGCCAAACTGGAAGCAATATGGTGGAGGAGGATTTCCTGGAGTGCATAAGGGATGGTTTTCTAGACCAATATGTTGAGGAACCAACTAGGGGGGAGGCCATCTTAGACTGGGTGTTGTGTAATGAGAGAGGATTAATTAGCAATCTCATTGTGCGAGGCCCCTTGGGGAAGAGTGACCATAATATGGTGGAATTCTGCATTAGGATGGAGAATGAAACAGTTAATTCAGAGACCATGGTCCAGAACTTAAAGAAGGGTAACTTTGAAGGTATGAGGCGTGAATTGGCTAGGATAGACTGGCGAATGATACTTAAGGGGTTGACTGTGGATGGGCAATGGCAGACATTTAGAGACCGCATGGATGAATTACAACAATTGTACATTCCTGTCTGGCGTAAAAATAAAAAAGGAAGGTGGCTCAACCGTGGCTATCTAGGGAAATCAGGGATAATATTAAAGCCAAGGAAGTGGCATACAAATTGGCCAGAAATAGCAGCGAACCTGGGGACTGGGAGAAATTTAGAACTCAGCAGAGGAGGACAAAGGGTTTGATTAGGGCAGGGAAAATGGAGTACGAGAAGAAGCTTGCAGGGAACATTAAGGTGGATTGCAAAAGTTTCTATAGGTATGTAAAGAGAAAAATGTTAGTAAAGACAAACGTAGGTCCCCTGCAGTCAGAACCAGGGGAAGTCATAACGGGGAACAAAGAAATGGCAGACCAATTGAACAAGTACTTTGGTTCGGTATTCACTAAGGAGGATACAAACAACCTTCCGGATATAAAAGGGGTCAGAGGGTCTAGTAAGGAGGGGGAACTGAGGGAAATCTTTATTCGTCGGGAAATTGTGTTGGGGAAATTGATGGGATTGAAGGCCGATAAATCCCCAGGGCCTGATGGACTGCATCCCAGAGTACTTAAGGAGGTGGCCTTGGTAATAGCGGATGCATTGACAGTCATTTTCCAACATTCCATTGACTCTGGATCAGTTCCTATTGAGTGGAGGGTAGCCAATGTAACCCCACTTTTTAAAAAAGGAGGGAGAGAGAAAACAGGGAATTATAGACCGGTCAGCCTGACCTCAGTAGTGGGTAAAATGATGGAATCAATTATTAAGGATGTCATAGCAGTGCATCTGGAAAATGGTGACATGATAGGTCCAAGTCAGCATGGATTTGTGAAAGGGAAATCATGCTTGACAAATCTTCTGGAATTTTTTGAGGATGTTTCCAGTAAAGTGGACAAAGGAGAACCAGTTGACAGAAGGCTTTCGACAAGGTCCCACACAAGAGATTAATGTGCAAAGTTAAAGCACATGGGATTGGGGGTAGTGTGCTGACGTGGATTGAGAACTGGTTGTCAGACAGGAAGCAAAGAGTAGGAGTAAACGGGTACTTTTCAGAATGGCAGGCAGTGACTAGTGGGGTGCCGCAAGGTTCTGTGCTGGGGCCCCAGCTATTTACATTGTACATTAATGATTTAGACGAGGGAATTAAATGCAGTATCTCCAAATTTGCGGATGACACGAAGTTGGGTGGCAGTGTGAGCTGCGAGGAGGATGCTATTGGGCTGCAGAGTGACTTGGATAGGTTAGGTGAGTGGGCAAATGCATGGCAGATGAAGTATAATGTGGATAAATGTGAGGTTATCCACTTTGGTGGTAAAAACAGAGAGACAGACTATTATCTGAATGGTGACAGATTAGGAAAAGGGAAGGTGCAACGAGACCTGGGTGTCATGGTACATCAGTCATTGAATGTTAGCATGCAGGTACAGCAGGCGGTTAAGAAAGCAAATGGCATGTTGGCCTTCATAGCGAGGGGATTTGAATACAGGGGCAGGGAGGTGTTGCTACAGTTGTACAGGGCCTTGGTGAGGCCACACCTGGAGTATTGTGTACAGTTTTGGTCTCCTAACTTGAGGAAGGACATTCTTGCTATTGAGGGAGTGCAGCGAAGATTCACCAGACTGATTCCCGGGATGGCGGGACTGACCTATCAAGAAAGACTGGATCAACTGGGCTTGTATTCACTGGAGTTCAGAAGAATGAGAGGGGACCTCATAGAAACGTTTAAAATTCTGACGAGTTTAGACAGGTTAGATGCAGGAAGAATGTTGCCAATGTTGGGGAAGTCCAGAACCAGGGGTCACAGTCTGAGGATAAGGGGTAAGCCATTTAGGACCGAGATGAGGAGAAACTTCTTCACCCAGAGAGTGGTGAACCTGTGGAATTCTCTACCACAGAAAGTAGTTGAGGCCAATTCACTAAATATATTCAAAAGGGAGTTAGATAAAGTCCTTACTACTCGGGGGATCAAGGGTTATGGCGAGAAAGCAGGAATGGGGTACTGAAGTTTCATGTTCAGCCATGAACTCATTGAATGGCGGTGCAGGCTAGAAGGGCTGAATGGCCTACTCCTGCACCTATTTTCTATGTTTCTAAGAGCTCTTATTTTATTAAAACAATTTTGTTTCACTTTATAATTGTTGTGTAGTATCTTCTAATAACATAAGTTTGAGCAAAACACGAATGCAACTGTTGTAAAATAATGGCCAGGCCAGACCAAGTAAGGATGAAACATCACTGATAGAAACATAGAAACATAGAAAATAGGTGTAGGAGTAGGCCATTCGGCCCTTCGAGCCTGCACCGCCATTCAATGAGTTCATCGCTGAACATGCAACTTCAGTACCCCATTCCTGCTTTCTCGCCATACCCCTTGATCCCCCTAGTAGTAAGGACTACATCTAACTCCTTTTTGAATATATTTAGTGAATTGGCCTCAACAACTTTCTGTGGTAGAGAATTCCACAGGTTCACCACTCTCTGGGTGAAGAAGTTTCTCCTCATCTCAGTCCTAAATGGTTTACTCATTATCCTTAGACTGTAAACCCTGGTTCTGGACTTCCCCAACATTGGGAACATTCTTCCTGCATCTAACCTGTCTAAACCCGTCAGAATTTTAAACGTTTCTATGAGATCCCCTCTCATTCTTCTGAACTCCAGTGAATACAAGCCCAGTTGATCCAGTCGTTCTTGATATGTCAGTCCCGCCATCCTGAGCATCAGTCTGGTGAACCTTCGCTGCACTCCCTCAATAGTAAGAACGTCCTTCCTCAGGTTAGGAGACCAAAATTGTACACAATACTCCAGGTGTGGCCTCACCAAGGCCCTGTACAACTGTAGTAACACCTCCCTGCCCCTGTACTCAAATCCCCTCGCTATGAAGGCCAACATGCCATTTGCTTTCTTAACCGCCTGCTGTACCTGCATGCCAACTTTCAATGACTGATGTACCATGACACCCAGGTCTCGTTGCACCTCCCCTTTTCCTAATCTGTCACCATTCAGATAATAGTCTGTCTCTCTGATTTTACCACCAAAGTGGATAACCTCACATTTATCCACATTATACTTCATCTGGCACGCATTTGCCCACTCACCTAACCTATCTACAGGCTCATAGCATCCTCCTTGCAGCTCACACTGCCATCCAACTTAGTGTCATCCACAAATTTGGAGATACTACATTTAATCCCCTCGGCTAAATCATTAATGTACAATGTAAACAGCTGGGGCCCCAGCACAGAACCTTGTGGTACCCCACTAGTCACTGCCTGCCATTCTGAAAAGTACCCATTTACTCCTACTCTTTGCTTCCTGTCTGCCAACCAGTTCTCAATCCATGTCAGCACACTACCCCCAATCCCATGTGCTTTAACTTTGCACATTAATCTCTTGTGTGGGACCTTGTCGAAAGCTTTCTGAAAGTCCAAATACACCACATCAACTGGTTCTCCTTTGTCCACTCTACTGGAAACATCCTCAAAAAATTCCAGAAGATTTGTCAAGCATGATTTCCCTTTCACAAATCCATGCTGACTTGGACCTATCATGTCACCTCTTTCCAAATGCGCTGCTATGACATCCTTAATAATTGATTCCGTCATTTTACCCACTACCGATGTCAGGCTGACTGGTCTATAATTCCCTGTTTTCTCTCTCCCTCCTTTTTTAAAAAGTGGGGTTACATTGGCTACCCTCCACTCCATAGGAACTGATCCAGAGTCAATGGAATGTTGGAAAATGACTGTCAATGCATCTACTATTTCAAAGGCCACCTCCTTAAGTACTCTGATGGCGTCCGTAGTACCGAGCTCTGTGAGGAAGGCCAAGGAAAAGCAACTACCCTCCAGCGATGTTCTCGGCAAGCGATTACCCGGTGATGTGCCGGCGATGTGCCAAGAGTTGAGCTGGGCGATGTGCGGGCGATCACCTCAGCGATCACCTCAGCAATGTGAGCTGAAAGTTGGGGGGAGAATTTTCTGGCGATGTTCCAGCCCAACTTTCCACTTTTTAGTCAAAATGGGCGAGAGCAGGCTGTTTTGGGTGATATATGGGCAATAGACCAGCGATCTGAAATGGAAGGTCTAGCTCTTTATCTACTGCATTTTCTTTATCTATCACATTGGTTATTCCTTTGGCAACAAAAAACTCTCAGATTTGACAAACATGACCTGCCTTCATATAAATTAGTGCAGGCTTCTCTTGATTTATCTAAGAATTTCTAAATGCTCAATCGTGTTATCTTCAACTATGGATTCAATCAGTGTTCCTAAAACTGACTTTACACAAACTTGTTTAGAGCTACAGAATTAATTTTTTTGTCCCTTATTGAACCGAGCTGTTCAATAAGCTAACCTCCATTTCCCCCGGCACAATGGTTGCAACCAGCATGATGACAGGGCTCCAAATCTTCATGGATGTGCACTGTTCTACGCTCACACAGATCATTGGCATAATCAGGTGACATTATGCTGCGCAAATCAGAGTTGACACTGCCTCACAAAATAGAGCCCAGAGCAACTACAACACCAGAGAGACTTGTCCTGTGTTGAAGGATCAGATGGCAGGCGTTCTGTATCCCTAAAAGTCCACTGTGGTGTGAGCAGCCCCTTACCAGTGCTAATCCTTTAATTAGCAGCAAAGCACAACTAGCACAGAATTTCATGACACGCAAGGAACAAACGTGACTGCGGAACAAATTAGGCAAGTACGTCATTAACATTACACAACTTAATACAATTAATTCACTGTTGCTGTGCCTTGCAATCTGTCATCATTTCATTGGGCAAAAAAAAAGCAACAGTTGTTCAAGAGCCAAGTAAACAAGATATGTTAACTAAAGAGCAAAAATATATCAGAATGGCAAGTTGCAGTTTTGTGAATGCAGATATGTTGAAAGCAAAATAGTAATTCAGTTGCAAACCTCATTGGAAGATCTGAGCAGTGAGACCCTCAAACATTTGTCTTATACATGCAGTGGCTGATATGCCACTGGTTCTCTTGAGATGCATGTAACAGGATGCATTGTTATGCAGGGCTTTGTATACTCATTAAAGGAGTAGAACATGGTAAGGTGGATGATTCTTGAGCTGTACATAAAATTGAGGGCAGTAGTCACCAGTAGTTATTTGCTTGGGTTGACAGTCCCTGTAGGTCTTCATGGACCAGGTGGCACACCTCATTTCCTTAGTGAGCCTGAGCCTGTATGCTCAGGTAAATGACACGGCTACAGTAAATACCTGCCTGATATTTAGTACCTGCTGTAACTTACAAGATTCCCATGTCTTCTGCGCTGTACAATCTTCCTCTTCATCCACCACTATGAAACATGGACTCAATACCCGTTATCCCCACCACCAGTGCACTGTGGCCACGGTATATGTATTATGTATTAATGCTTGGGGGTCACCAGACACCAGAGGGTGTTGCGGTCAGAGGTCATCGGGATGTATGCATGTGGCATGTGTGCTTGGTCACCTGTATATAAGCTGGGTGTCTTTGACACGCGGGCACTCTCGGGCTGGAATAAAGATGGATCAGGTTGCACCTGCGTGAGTTTACAGTAACCAGACTTTTGAGTCATTACAATTGGCAACAAGGTAATTTAAGAACCTTCGCATGCACAATGGGCACAGTTGGAATCCTGGAATGATTCGTGGAGGGTGAGGATTGGGCGGATTTTTTCGACCACCTGGATCAGTATTTTGTGGCCAACAGCATGGAGGCAGAGGCCTACGCAGTTAAGCCAAGGGCCGTTCTCCTCACAATTTGCAGTCGAAAATTTACGACCTCATGAAGAATCTTCTCTCACCTGTACGTCCGGAGGAAAAAGGGTACCAGGAATTGTGTATGTTGGTGGGTAACCATCTGAAGCCACAAGAGGGGATCATCATATCATGCTACCATTTCTACATGCATGTTCGTGCTGAGGGCCAGGTCGTGTCGGGATTTTTCGCCGACTTGCGATGTCTTGCTGAGCCGTGTAAGTTCGGGAATATGCTGGAAGACATGCTGCATGATGTCTTCGTGATAGGCATCAGCCATGATGCGATCCTCAGGAAGCTGTTGGCTGCAGAGATGCTGGATTTGAAAAAGGCCATCGCGACTGCCCAGGCATGCATGACGACGGATGATAATTTGAGGCAGATGTCATTGATGAGTTGGAGTTCCATGGCAAGTACTGTGAACAAGGTGGCGTCGTTTTCAGGCAGAGCTGCTGATGTGAAACCTGCCGCTGCTCAGAGCCCGCCAGCTGGCTCGAACCAGATTTCACCCCGTTGGCATTGTGGGGGCAATCATCGGCCTCATCAGTGTCGGTTTAGACAATGCTCATGCAATGGATGTTCGAAAGTGGGGCATTTTCACAGGATGTGTCCACAACGGAGCAAGCATGGTGCGGTTCACCACGTGGTTGATGAGGACCAGTTCAGTGATGGCCTGGATAGGAGGAAGTAAATGGACTATATTAATTACCTGAGCAAGAGCCAGCCGATAGTCGTTAATGTGAAGCTGAATGGCGTGCCTGTATCAATGGAGGTGGACACGGGTGCGAGCCAGTCGATAATGAGCCAAAGGACATTTGACAAGCTGTGGGACACTAAGGCTGCAAAACCGAAGCTGAGTCCAGTCAATGCCACGTTGCGTACTAACGCTAAGAAACTCGGCAGTGCAGTAATCGAGGTGTCATATGACGGTATGGTTCACGAGCTACCATTATGGATTGCCCCAGATAATGGTCCAATGCTGTTCGGCAGAAATTGGCTCGAGAAAATCAAGCTGAACTGGAATGATGTCAAGATGTTGTCCTCAGTGGATGATACTTCGTTTCCTTCTTTGTTTGAACCGGGCATTGCTAATTTTACGGGAGCCAAGGTGCAGATTCACCTGGACTTCAATGCAAGGCCTGTCTATCACAAAGCTCGATCTGTTCCATACATGATGAGGGAGAAGGTTGAAATTGAGCTTGACAGACTCCAGCGTGAGAGGATCATATCATTGCTTGAGTTTAATGAGTGGGCTAGTCCCATTGTTCCTGTGTTGTAGAGTGATGGCACTATCAGGTTTTGTGGAGACTACAAGGTTACGATTAACCAAATTTCGAAACAGGATCAGTATCCATTGCCAAGGGCTGACGGCCTGTTCGCCATGCTAGCTGGTGGAAAGTCCTTCACGAAGCTGGATCTGACGTCGGCTTATATGACCCAGGAGCTTGGCGACATTTCAAAGAAACTTACCTGCATCAACACCCATAAAAGACTGTTCGTCTACAAGAGGTGATCTTTTGGGATTCATTCGGCTGCAGCCATATTTCAGAGGACTATGGAGAGTTTACTGAAGTCCATTCCTAGAACTATCTTGTTTCAAGATGACATTCTGGTCACAGGTCGCGACACTGCTGAACATCTGAACAATCTTGAATTCCTACAGCGTCTGGACAAAGTGGGACTCAGGCTGAAATGCTCGAAGTGTGTATTCATGGCACCTGAAGTCGAATTCCTCAGGAGGAAGATTGCTGCTGATGGCATCAGGCCCACTGATTCGAAAACCGAGGCCATCAAAAATGCACCCAGGCCTCAGAATGTGATGGAGCTGCGTTCGTTCCTTGGGCTACTCAACTACTTTGGTAATTTCTTACCCAGATTGAGCACTTTACTAGAACCACTGCATGTGTTACTAAGAAAAGGTGACAACTGGTTCTGGGGTGCGTCTTAAGATAGCGTCTTTGAGAAAGCCAAGCATCTGCTATGTTCAAACAAGTTGCTTGTTCATTATGATCCATGTAAGCGTCTTGTATTGGCCTGTGATGCTTCATCATATGGGGTTGACTGCGTACTCCAACAAGCAAATGAATCGGGCAAGCTATAACCTGTTGCGTATGCTTTGAGAAGTCTGTCTAAAGCAGAAAGTGTTTACAGTATGGTAGAGAAAGAAGCTTTGGCCTGTGTGTATGGGGTAAAAAAAATGCACCAGTACCTGTTTGGTCTTCGTTTTGAACTAGAAATGGATCACAAGCCACTCATTTCATTGTTTGCGTAAAACAAAGGTATTAATACCAATGTATCATCTTGCATTCAAAGATGGGCGCTGACATTGTCTGCCTATGATTACATCATCTGTCATAGACCTGGTACTGAGAATGGTGTTGATTTAATGAGTCGTCTGCCCTTACCCGCAACTGAGATGGAGACACCTCAACCTGCAGATGCTTTTGAGAGTGAAGGAACCCCTGTCACTGCTCAACAAGTTAGGGTCTGGCCCAGCCATGACCCTATTTTATCGGTTGTGAAATGGTGTGTACTCAGTGGTGATTGGTCAGCCATACCTATGGAGATGCGTGAGGAGACCAAATTTTACAACCGTCGCAAGGATGAGCTGTCCATTCAGTCAGACTGTTTATTGTGGGGTAATTGTGTAATTGCCTAAGAAAGGTCGAGAAAAAGTTGTACTTGAACTTCATAACACTCTTCTTGGTATTGTCACAATGAAGTCAATTGCTAGGTTTCATGTATAGTGGCCTAGAATTGACTCTGATCTGGAATCATGCATGCATCAGTGCAATACTTGCATGTAGCTAAATAAAGTACTAGCGGAATCTCCGCTGAGTCTTTGGTCGTGGCCATCCAAACCATGGTCGAGGATCCACATTGATTTTGCGGGCCCGTTCCTAGGAAAGATGTTTTTTGTCATGGTAGATGCATATTCTAAGTGGATAGAGTGTGTTATTATGTCATCCAACACGTCTACAGCTACCATTGAGAGCCTTCGTATCATGTTTGCTACTCATGGTTTGCCTGACATTGTTGTGAGCGACAACGGATCTTGCTTCACAAGTCTTGAGTTTCAGGAGTTCATGAAACTCAATTGCATCAGACATGTGAGATCAGCTCCATTCAAGCCTGCTTCTAATGGTCAAGCAGAGACTGCTGCTCAAACAATCAAGCAAAGTATGAAACATGTAACTCGGGGCTTACTGCAGAGACGGTTGTCATGTATATTGCTCAGTTACAGCTCAAGACATCATACGCTTACTGGGTTTCCCCTGCTGAACTACTGATGAAGAGAAATCTCAAGACCAGGCTTTCTCTTGTTCATCCTGATTTGAATGATCGTGTTGAAAACAGGCGTCAAAGTCATCAATGGTGTCATGATCGTGTTTCCGTGTCACGTGACATCTCAGTCAACGATCCGGTTTATGTACTGAACTATGGTCAAGGTCCAAAGTGGATCGCCGGCACTGTTACAGCCAAGGAGAGAAACAGAGTGTTTATTGCCGTGCTCAAGAATGGGCAAACATGCAGGAAACACCTTGACCAGGTTAAATTGCGGCACACGGATGAACTGGAACCGAGTGAGGAAGATGCGGTCAGTGACCAACCAAGATTGTTCACTCATCAGAGGACTCTGCTGACATTACTGACTCTGAACCTTCAGTCTCCGATGTGGTCATGACCACTCCCATCAGATCGGCTGCTCAGCCCTCAGTCTCAACGGACTCAGAACGCTCGCCCAGAGCCAAAGTTGAACTGAGACGATCAACTCATGAGAGGAAACCCCCAGACCGGGATGTTGTTATGTATTAATGCTTGGGGGTCACCATACACCAGAGGGCGCCGCGGTCGGAGGTCATCGGACTGTACGCATGTGGCATGTATGCTTGGTCATCTGTATATAAGCTAGGTGTCTTTGTCACACAGGCACTCTGGCTGGAATAAAATGGATCAGGTTGCACCTGAGTGAGTTTACAGTAACAAGACTCTTGAGTCATTACAACTCTCCACAGGGTGTGCTGCAGCAACGCATCATGCTTACTTCAACTGCAACTCCCAGCTCCGTGACTTCCATATCCAAGCAGGACAAAAGCTTTGAAATTGTGGAAGCACCATCTAATAGTTGCCCTCCAAGTCACACACCATCCAGACTTGGACATATCCTGCCATTCCTTCCTCACCACTGGAGATCAAAATCATGGAATTCCCTGCCTAACAACTTCATGGAAGCACCATCAGCCAGCACAAAGGCTGCAGCAATCGAAGAACTCCACCACCACCTTTTCAGGGCAGCTAGGAAAGGACAATAAATGTGACCTTGCAAGCTTTTCCCACATCCTAAAAACTAATCTTAAAAATAGGATGCAACAGTGATGGTTCTATCCATGTGATCAGCCAACTACAGAGTTAATAACCCCTGTGATTTTGCTATTTACAACTCTTTTCATTCATAATCAGTACTGATGTTAGGTTTGAACTTTTATAAAATACTTACCTTTAGATGTGCCTCCTTAGCCACAGAATCTTGCTCCTTCATGACTTTTAAGAAAACATCAACAAGTCCAACTGGCCTTTTTTCCAATATTTTTCAAGTATTTCTAGCACCAATTTTGAGTGGTGGGATATTTAAATCATGACTTTATCCATACCGTTTCACCTTGTCACTTCACCACTCTTTTTAAGCATGTCTCATTTTTTGTCACGCTTCATGACCGGAGGAATATAAGCCTCAGGATTAAATGCAGCAAAAGCATTTACAAAGCTGCTTTCATATGCTTTATTTTATTCATAAAAGCAAATTATAGCACCGGACAATGATAACACCCATTTATCATTCATTTTGTGATTGTAACTCAGACGCAGTGGCAGATTTTCCTGCTCCTAGGTGATTTGAATTGCCGGGGCACAGCGGAGAGGAAAATCACGCAGGGAGGACAGCATGCCTGAAAGGGAGCCTGCATCATTTCTAAGCAATTTAAAGTTATGACAGAAAATTAGGTCGACTCCTTTCCAAGTGTGCGCTCATCCTGCTCAGACACAGCGACAGGAACATCTACCCGTGTCTTGCAAAGCATTTATCGTTAACATTTTAAATATCATCTTTGAGTTAATACTCAAAGGACTATTTACGATTAACTTGCCTGAATCAATAACAGCTACAAAATTGTTGCCAGAGTAAGGCATTAGGCTGGCAGCAACTGAGTAAGAGAGACAGTAATGTTGAGTGTGCCACAAATCTCCACATCCAACCAAAATTGCTGCAGGGTGAAATCAAGTTAGAGTGCTAAAGTCCTCAAATCATGAGAAGTTCCAATTAATAGGCTAGATTGAATAATTAAATTGGACTTGACCCATTGTTGCAGGAGCACTTTGCTAATGCGATGTGTTTATCTTGCATAGGTGCACCAGGCATTAAGAGAGAAGCTAGAGGGACAAAGTTGTAGGGAGTGAAATTGCCTTGTGCCCCGTTTGGGGTGAAAAATTTGAATTAAATTAAAATTTACCCCCGGTGAGATGGGCCACTAAATGTCCTGAATTGAGGTCCTTGATTGAAAAAAATCTGCGGGGTGGTATTGGAAGCGTAATTCATCTCCACGGGACGTTAGCGGGACGATAGAGAGGTGGAAGCCCTGACACATCACAACGTGCTTCCCCTGCTTTTAAAAAGGAGGGCCGCTATGAAGTATGCATGCTGCTTTCCTGGCGCCCACTGAGCCACCAGTGAGGGTTTTGGCTGGTCCAGCAGCCGACTGCAAAGTCGGAGGACAAAAAAAATATGCAAGGCCCTCACTTTTAAGGGCAGCTGGGACGGACGTGCCAGCCACCACAGCTTTGTGACCCGCGCCAACCTCGCTCCCATGGGGCAATTTCCCCCACGGGGCGTAAAGGGGTGAGCGCACACGGCAATGATGTCATCACCATGTGCACCACTGCACAGGGCGAAAACTAAGGGGTGCGGCGCAAAGTCACTTTCACTTGCGGCATCCTGGAGGCAATTCCAGGTGGGTCGCTTCCACCGCCTGCTCCCAGACGGAAAGTCCTTATTGCCCAGTTAGCACGATTCCCGGAGGAGTTAATGGGCCTATTGGAAAAAGGCAATTTTGGCCCCAAAGTCTTTAAAAGTACATTGATTCAAAGTATTCTCCTAGTTTCTAGCCACGATGGGAACTGCATTTAGTTCTCCTATGTCACGGGATGTGGCACATGAGGAACAACAAGAGCAGGAAAGGTCATCCCACAATGTCAGATGGCATGCGTGGTCTACCATCAGATTCTGCTGCTCTGCTACACAACAGGTCTCCCATGCCAGGTGCTGCTGCCAGGGCTGTGGCAGAACTCTGCCTTCACAAAGACCTTTGCACAACATGTAACATCAGTATGGCTTTCAGTGTTGGCTCCTAGCACAGGGGTCATAGAAACATAGAAACATAGAAAATAGGTGCAGGAGTAGGCCATTGGGCCCTTCGAGCCTGCACCACCATTCAATGAGTTCATGGCTGAACATGCAACTTCAGTACCCCATTCCTGCTTTCTTGCCATACCCCTTGATTCCCCCTTGTAGTAAGGACTACATCTAACTCCTTTTTGAATATATTTAGTGAATTGGCCTCAACAACTTTCTGTGGTAGAGAATTCCACAAGTTCACCACTCTCTGAGTGAAGAAGTTTCTCCTCATCTCGATCCTAAATGGCTTACCCCTTATCCTTAGACTGTGACCCCTGGTTCTGGACTTCCCCAACATTGGGACCATTCTTCCTGCATCTAACCTGTCTAAACTCGTCAGAATTTTAAACGTTTCTATGAGATCCCCTCTCATTCTTCTGAATCCAGTAAATACAAGCCCAGTTGATCCAGTCTTTCTTGATATGTCAGTCCCGCCATCCCGGGAATCAGTCTGGTGAACCTTCACTGCACTCCCTCAATAGCAAGAATGTCCTTTCTCAAGTTAGGAGACCAGAACTGTACACAATACTCCAGGTGTGGCCTCATCTAGGCCCTTTACAACTGTAGTAACACCTCCCTGCCCCCATACTCAAATCCCCTCGCTATGAAGGCCAACATGCCATTTGCTTTCTTAACTGCCTGCTGTACCTGCATGCCAACCTTCAATGACTGATGTACCATGACACCCCAGGTCTCGTTGCACCTCCCCATGTTGAGTGCCAGCCAGCTTGTGGTCCAAAAATGTATCAAGGGGGTCACAAATGCATTATTCAGTGGGATGAACATCTTCGTCAAATTTCCAACCTCAAATCTGTAAGGGGGTGGTCCCTGGGGTCAGGTTCACCTCTTATCAACTTGAGCAGCTCGAATTGCTCCCACTCCCTTGAGTTTGAGACTCTGGATTTATTTGGGGGATGTGACAAAGTGCAAAGGACAACTGGTTTGGTGCAAAATAACTTTGATTTTATTACAGTCAAGAAAATACAATGTCAAACTTCTTAGCACTCTAATAGTGAACAATATAAGAAAAATATAATGTCAAACCTATAATCATTCTAATAAAAGAACAATACATTGCACATTCAAAGGGGGTTACAGTAAAAATTACACCTCCCACCTCCCAATACCTAATTCTAGCTAGGTTAAACTCCAGGAAAGGCAGGGACTATGCTTACCAATCCTTTCAGGTCAGTTAGCGATAGTTCACGATTTCGGGATTTGTTGAATTCTATAGGTTCTGCTTGCCGTACCCCGAACGCCGGAGAGGACTTCTCACTGCGCAATTTTCAGTTGGGTTGAGTACGCTGATGCAGTGAGGCACGTTTTGGATCTATGGGGTAAATACCCGATTTTCTTCATTACAAATAGGTTCAAAGTCTCTTTAGGTAATGTTTTCACCTGTTGGTAGTCAGGCCTTAGATTGTAGAGTGGAAACTTTCCGTTCTTCGGTTTCTTCCTGTTGGAGTTTTGTTTCGAGTTTGGTTGATCTCAGTGGTTTTTCGTTGCTACCACATTGGCTGTGGTTGGTTACTGCCATGATGGTGATGTTCTTCCTTCCTTCAGGATTTCAGGACTTCGAGGCTGGAGAAGTTAGTTTACAACTGTCGAATTGGTTTCTCTCCTTATCTTGATGACACAAGCGTAGCATGGTACTAGGCGTAGTGTGGCATACTGTCTGTTGAAAACAGGGGGCCAGTTATACGGTTTGAATGGTTTTAATCTTGGCACCAAATCAGTTCCGAATTCTTTGTTTCAATTTGGCGGGCTTGACTCTTCTTTGTAATATTTTGGCGGGCTCATAAAAAGTTAATATGTTTTGGGCCGGTTGATTTTCAAAAACTGTTTCCTGAAGGAAATATTAGCTTGGTAATCGCAATGTCCTTTTGTGCTTAGTTTTTCGCATACAGGCTGGATTGGGCCTCTTTGTGATGTATATGCTGAAACGGTTTTCCAGATTCAGGTTGATGGTTAGCTACCTCTGGGATATTTGTTGTAATGTTAATGTCTCTAGTGGAGAAGGATTCTCGAATACCCATTTCTCCAGACAAGTTACGTTAGTCCCAACACCCAGACAATCCCAATAATCAAGTTGTCTCCTGTTAGTTCTTTCAGCCCGCCCACAGCCTTGAATTTGTCTTTTAAAAGTCGAAAATTCGATTAAAGTTCGTAGTTTCTTCCATAGGCAAATTAGGATTTCAAACTTTCCGGTAGATAGTCCCAAATTAAATTTCCTTTTGAATGAGCCCAAACACTGGGGGGGGGGGTTTCTTGTGAATTTTGCACCCTTCAGTCCCCCCTGTTGACACTCTACACTCTTGAGTGTCAATCAAGGTAAGCAAAATTCCTGCTCCTGAGTGTCAACCTTCCCTGTATTTATACTAGCTAAACATTAACATGCATCCCCCGTTGAAATGCAATGCAATTTACAAGCGAATACAATCATTACAATTCGGTTACAGCACAGAGGGGGTACGATGCCCTTCTTTTACTCGGTTTTCACAGTAAAATAACGGTATATAGTCAAACACAGTTTAAATAAAGTAAAATAAAAGCACATAGTCAAACACATTCTCAAGTAACATAAAGGTCCATAGTCAAACAGATTTTGAGTAATATTCTCTCAATACTCGAGATTTTGCGGTTTACAGCAGATAAAATGAAACACAAATTAAACATAGTAGAATGGTATCACCCCTCCCTGTGCGATTCTCAAGTTCGTCCAAGGAGCGTATAGCACCCTTTGGTGCCTGACCTGATGGCCTCTGCGTTTCACTTGGCAAGTGAGACACCATAAGTAAAGTATAATCGCGAGTTGACAGATAACTAAAGTGTGAGAAGCGATGTGGGTCCAGACTGGGACTTCTATATTTCTGAAAAGGTCCCACCAAGGTGGAATGGTGATCTCGAGAATCTTTCTCCCTATCTCAATTGTTTTCTGTTCTAGAGTGTAGAAGTGTTTTTATGAGATAATTACAGCTTTTAGCAGAGCAGTGAGATGTTCGGGTAGAGGGGGAATTGCATAGCCAAAATGTACAACATACTCCTGCAGGTTTGTAATATTTTCCTTCACAGTGAGGTGACAGTGAAGGGTTCAGGAATGGGGACAATCTGTTCCTGGGCTACTTGAACTGATGCCTCAGGTTTGAAGCAAAAATTGTTGTCACTCAACGGACACCAGAAGTGTCCATGTTAGTAGTGGGGTGCACTGGTGGTGACACAATATGTCCCACCCCCTAGGTATGCTACCTGTGGAGGGACATGGTCTTGTGCCATTACCTCCATGGTGCAGGTAATAGGCTGTGCGCCAGCAGCTTTAAACCCACACCATTTCATTGAGTGGCCACTCAGGTATTGGGGACACAATATTACGTGTGCACCCCGGCTCCGGCACCCGGAGAGGACAGTACCCGTTACAACGTGCTCCCACTTTATAACATAGGGTGGGATCACTGTGAAACGAATGTGTGCACCTCCCTGAATAACTCCAATGTTCTCCACCCGGTATACCGGTGCGGGTCGGGCTGTCCCACCCATGACCGGCATCCTTAGTACTATCCCCATAATAGTGTGGTTAGATTTCCCACAGTCTACTGGGACAGGGTAGGCTTCAGAGGCTGGCACGGGCTTAGTGAATTGCTGTATGGGTGAGGGCTGCGAGGTGCTTGTTCCTGATCTAAGAGCAGACTAAACCTTGTTTTAAATCCTTCAGGTTGTTGCGGCCCTCGCCCAACAACCATGTCCCATATAGTACGCACACCTCGTTCTGTGCAGCCTGGTCAGAAGCGTTTCTATCCTCCCGTATGAGTGCATTCACTGTCTATGCATGTTTTTCCAGCTCAGCCACTATTTCTTTTAAATGGACAGTCATAGCCTGGTCCTCGTGTAGTTCTGAACCTACTACTGTATTTTCTTGTTTCAGGACTTTTCTCAACTGGTTCTTTGAGCCGTTTATCTGTGTTTGTAGATCTATGTCATCTAGGCTATTTATTACAGAGGATGCTGTATTGTCGGCAGTGAATACGTCGTTTATGATTCCCCTTCTAGGTCTCCCTGAGCCCATGGTGTCCCTAGCATTTAGGGTATATAGGTCTGCTTTGTCTACATTTCCAAAGTCTACTCATAAAATTTCTTGAACATGTCTCCAAGTAGGGCCTGGTAAAGCAGCTGTTTCCTTCGGGCACCATGCAGGCAGGTGTACCTCGGTAAGGTTTAAAATTACTGAAGCTGCTGCATAATGTACCCCCTGATATAACACCTTTTCGGTCGGTACCAATACTAATCTGTTCCCTGGTCCCTTGGTGGTGGTAGGACACCTTTCTGTTACTGTACATATTGGTGGGGTTGTGGGCAGGGGTTTCTTAATGTGTGCTCTTCGTTCGGTGGTGTTAATTGGGGGTGGGGAGTGTGGGACTGCACACCTGTGTAGGTTAGAATCCCACCCCATCCCTTCCCCTTCATCTTGCCATTGCCTGGCGAAGGCGATTGATATGCCTGCGGGACAAATACTCTCTGATGCCCACATGCAAACGTAAATTTCTTGTTCAGATTCCCACCATTTGTCCCAACACACTTTTACTCCTCCCCGTGTCCCCGTGATGGTGCAGTATGTATTATCACCGAGTCTTTCCCAGTCCGATTCCTGGTCCCATGTATCCTTGCTGAGTTTTCTGAGTCACCACCATCTTCCCAGGGGAATGTTTCCTTTGCAATTCAAACATACATGTTTTCCCTCTGTAACACTGACTCGGGCAGCGATGATCTGTATTTGGGGGCATGGAACTGAGGCCTCCCCGTAGGTAAAACCTTCCTCGCTGGAGTAGCGGGTGGAGTTAGATCCCAGCCCCCTGGCCATCTTCCCTCGTGGGCGTAAACGGTGAGTTCTTCCATGTCTCGGGTGCCACCCCCGGTGGTTACGCTTGGTGCTCATTCTCCGGAACACCCGTAAATGAGGGATTCTTCCACGTCTCCTCGGTCGCTGCTGCTCATCCTTATCAGGGCAAGCAGGAACAGGATCCTTTCCATACTGTTCTCTTTCCTGTACGGGCACACAAAACAGATTGTCTAGCCCTGAGAAAGTTCTCTGGCTTGAATAAGATGACCGGGTTCCAGATAGGGCTCTCTTCCTTTCAGACATAGTATAGTCTTTTAATCGACTGGCTGTCTTATTCAGTTCCTTGTGGACTGATTTCTGCCTCTAACTATTATCTCACAGCCATTTTGCTTGTTATCTCACCGGAGCTTCCCTTAATAGCTATACCGGTAGATTCTTCTTACTCCTGGGTGTTACCCAGCCTGTGCCTCTTTTAATAGCTGCACAGGTAGATTCTTTTCCTTACCCCAGTTACTAATACATATATCACTATCATTACACAGATGATGTTACACTACTCTAAATTATTCACTAAACATTCTTAAATTCATATCGTACTTATATATGTACATCTGCCACCCGTTTCCGGGTGGCCAGTTTAATTCCTGCCTTCTTTCTTTCTTCTTCTTCCGCTGGGTGAGGTCGGTAATAGGTTGGTCTGCACCACACACAGCACATCGCTCCTTTGGGGGTGGCTGCCTGGTCCGTTTCTTCCCCTGGGGGTTCTGCCTGGTTGAGGGCTACGGGCTGGGGACTCTCACTTGGTGGCTGGTCCACATCTATCTCTTCTGAAGGTCCCTCATTGCCCGAAGCTACCGGCTGCGTGATCATGCTTGCGGGCTGGTCTCTGACCTTCGGTACCCTTTTGCGGCTCGTCCCTCTCCCGGGGCTGAACCATTCAAATTGGAGCGCTGGTGACCACGGTGTCTTTGGCTGTGGTGTGCAGGGAGTCCTTCTTAAGGCTCCGGCTGCTGGGGGTGCGTCCGAGTCCCAAATGATTGGGGGGGACAGCTCCTCCAGTAACACAGTCTACCGCCCCTCTAGGTACAGTCTGTGGGTCTGCCACGTCTCCTGTGGGATTTCCAGTCAGGGGCTGTTGGCTGAGGGTCCCTGTCTTTCGTACGGTTTACCATTTTAGGCTGTCCCTTGCGTTTAGCTGCTGCCCCTGGGTTGAAAAGTTTGCGCTGATTTATGTGGAACCACTTTGTACGGCGCGGCAATTTTATGGCATAGACCATGGGGCTTGCCTTGTCGACAATGTGGTACGGTCCCATGTACAGTGCCTCAAAGACCCCTACTCTAGCGTAGTTTCTCACCATAACCTGGTCCCCTATCTCCCACTCGTGGTGCTTGCAGAGTTCTAGCAGCAGTCGGTTGCTCCGATGCTGTTTTCCCATGTTGTTAGCAGCCTGCCAGTGAATCTGTTTAAGATGTTCAAACAGATTCCTGACAAAACTGTCCTGGTTCGCTTCCCTAAGCTGACCTTCCTTGAGTACCGGGGCTAACACATGGGTGGGGTTCGCATGGCTCTGCCGGTCATGAGCTCGTACGGAGATTACCCCATGCTCTTTGACTGACTGGCCCGGATCTCCATGAGGACCAGTGGTAGGACCTCTACCCATCCTTTGGGTGAGTTGCTTGTCTCTTTGCGCAGCCTTTCTTTGATAGTGCGGTTTAAACGCTCCACAGGCCCGGATGACTGCGGGTCGTGGGCGACATGCCATTTTCCTTTGATGCCAAGTACCTTAAGGGTCTTCTGCATCACCTGCCCAGTGAAGTGGCTCCCCTGGTCGGACTCCACGTATCTCTGACCAGCATCCTGGCTGTTCCCAGGGCAGTGGCTGTTTGGCATGGGAAGGCTTCCACCCATTTGGTGAATATGTCCACCAATACTAGGCAGTACTTGTAGCCTCCCTGGGCAGTGGTTAGGGACCCGATGTAATTGATTTGGATCGACTGCCAGGGTCCCTCTACCCTCCTGATATGTCCCATAGACACCTTTCTTTTATGGGGGTCGGGGTTGTTGGCCGCGGACACCAGACAGCTAGCAAAGAACTCGCTGAGTCCTGGCCACCACCCTGCCTGTTCCACTCATTGCCAAGTGGTCTCGGGTCCGGAGTGTCCTGCTCCTGGACCCTCGTGGGCCAGCTGGAGGAATTCTCTCTGGTGTTGTTGTGGTACTACCCATTGCTCCCCCCTGAACAGCATGCCTTCTTCAATGGCAATTGCTGCGGTGCCATACGAGCCGTCTATCCTTTCCCCTTTAGCTAGCGTGTTCAGGACAGTTTTGAGGATGGGGTCTTGGGTCTGAACCGTTTTTAGGTCCAGGGGCAAAGCTATCCCTGCCATCCCCCTCCTGCCCCTGACTGCTGCAATGGGTCCTGAGTTGTACGGATCCCAGAGCTTGCCCATGTGGGCCCTCTGCTTGGCTAACATGTAAGCCTGCTGGTTTCCCTCGCTACGGGGTTCTGTGGTGGAATGTGCCTTCACCTTATATATGTAAATATTCCCTTCCTCCCCTACGGCTTTCATGATCTTTTCCAGTAGGGGCTTAATTGCCAGGGGTCTCCCGTTTGCGGATGTGTATCCGCGGTGGGAGCAAATAGCCAGGTACTCCATACACGAATTACATGTGAACATACTGTCCGAGCAAATCGTGTATGGGATAGGGAATTCTTCGGGGTGTGTGACTACATATACACCACGGCAGATAGTTCAGCGTGCTGGGCGCTCATAGTACTGGGGAGTTTAATCGCCAGGGCAATGCCTGTGAGTCGCTTACCCGTAGATACCGTGCTTGAACTGTTCATATAATCTCGGCCTCTGGGGTGTAACCCAGCCCGAAAGCCTATGTTAATTTCCCATACCCCTTCTATGGAACACTGGTGGGCTGTCCCTGGATAAATCATGTTGGCTGCAACCCTTTACCTTTAGGTCCATTTGGGAGAGGAGCAGGGTCCAGCGAGCAATGTGGGCACTGCTCACCTGTCCCGTCCTTGATTCTCCCGTCCAGGAGGATTTGGGTGGGTGTATGGTGGGTAAGGAGTGTGATAGGAGACCCCCCTGTGAAGATCAGTGATCTTTTCACAGCCCAGTGAGTGGCTAGGAGGTGCCACTCACAGTTGAAATATCCCTTTTCCACCTCCGTGAGTATCCTGGAGGAGTAGACCACTGGTCTCAGCCGGCCGTGACGCTCTTGGAGCAGTACTGCACTCAGGCTGTCCCCACTGGCTGCTACCTCCAGGAAAAACTCTTTACCCCCATCGATGGCGCCTAGAGCTGGCACGATCTGCAGATCTTTCTTGAGTTGGATAAATGCTGCCTCGCAACCTTTGTCCCATTCCCACTCCACTCCGTTGTGTAGGAGTCGGAGCAGAGGGGCTCAATGAAGTCTCTGCAGTACCCAGTTAGCCCTAGAAAAGATCTTACTCCTGTTACTGTGTTGGGGGCGGGTAACTTCTGCACTGCTTCCCTTCTAACTTTGTCAATGGCTCTTTCCCCAGCGCGCACAGCCAGTCCCAGGAATTTTACTTTCTTCAGGCCGATCTGTGCCTTCTTGGGGTTTACTTTAAACCCTTCTTCTTTCAGCAGTTCCAGCAGTTCAGCCAGCAGTGGGCCATGCTCCTCTCCCTCATCAGTGAACAGGAGCAGGTTGCCACATACTGTACTAGCTGCTGGGGTCTGCTGAAGCTCTTTAAACAGGTGGCCATACACTGATGGAAAATACTGGGGCTGTTGTGGAAGCCCTGAGGGAGACAGTTCCAAGTGTATTGCTGCCCTTTAAAGGTAAAAGCAAACTTGTACTGATCTTCCCTTCTTAAAGGTATGGGTCAGAACCCATTGGAAATATCCAGCACCGTGAAGGTGGTCACGGAGGCTGGGATACTTCCAATGAGGTTGGCGACGGCAGCAATGGTGGGTGCACAGGCAGGGATGTTACGGTTGAGTACTTGATAGTCCACCGTGGCTCTCCAGGAGTTGTCCGGTTTCTTAACCAACCACAATGGAGAGTTCACATGGGTAGCTATTGGTCTCAATACCTGTTTAACCAGCGAACCCAAGGCTATTTCCATGACTGCCTCCGCCTCCCTGGGGAAGTTGCACTGTTTCTGTGGTCGGGTCATGGGTTCCCCATCTATGCTAACCTGAACCCCATTTATTCTCCCAAAGTCATGTTTGTGAGTGGCAAAAGCTGCAAGGTTTTTCCTCACATATTCTTGGTATTCTATCGGAGTGTTACTGATCAGTGATTCAAGGTCGTAACCCTCCTTTGGCTTCATGGTGCACACCGTCCCTTTTCCCTGTTTTCCCAGGATAAGCATGACCTCACTTTCTTGTCTCGTACAGACTGACCCCCAAAGACAGTAGTTTCTTAAATCCACTAGGATCCCATAGCCTACGATGAAGTCAGTCCCCAGGACCCCTCTCCCTTCCTGCTCCCACTTCATCAGGACACAAGTCCACTTAATGTGGAGTGTACCTAAATGAATGGAGAGCGGAACGGAGAATGAGTGAGTCTGCTCCATGCCTGTGAAACCCACCAAGCTGTAGGGGACCCCATTCGACAGAGGTGAGGCGGTGGGGTTAGCTGCATAGACAAGGGTGCTTGAGGCACCGGTGTCCAGCAGGTAAGTCCCTTTCACCTTTTCCACTTCCATCTGGATGGTCGGTCTCCCCCACGCATCCTCCTCGAGGGAACACAGGTGGACAGGCTGTGCCTGTCCTAGTCACTGTTTTGGTTGGGAGGGGCAGATGGGATTTCGGTACCGGTGGCGGTGGCTACCTTCCCAGGGCCATCTAACATGGTTCAGAGTGCGGTTAGGAAAGTATCGAATGAGTGGAGAGGGGCTGGCTTATCTGTCTCGGCCCTTTTGGCCGGGGCTGGAGAACTCTTTCCTGCACTACTCTTCTAAGGATTTCTACAATCCTTTCTCCAGTGCCCACTTTTTCCGCACCTGAAGCAGGTACATTTTGTATCGGAGGGGTTGCCCCCCCGTGGCGCCATTCCCTCTTATCTTGGCGAGATCGGATTTTGTGAACCCTTCCCTTTTGTGAGATCTCTTCCGTCCCTCTGCCGGTTTTGTAAGCTAGGGTCAGTTGCCTAAGCACTCACTGTTCGTTGGCTTGGGGATCTCTTAAGTCGAACCAGGCCTCAGCCTTGGTTCTTATTCGGGTTAAACTGTTAGCTACTAGGCTTCGGAGCCAGTGTGCTAACTCGTCCATGCTTAAGTGATGTCTGTCTATGTTCCCACTACAGGCGCTTTGGTACACTGGCCACAGTCGGTCTGCGAATGCCTGGGGGGGGTTTCCCCTGCGAGCTGCACCGTTTTCTCCATTCTGGAGAAGGGACTTTCCGTCATTGCAGCCAATAGCTTCTAAAATGTCTTTCTGGGCGGCAGCAAGTGTTTTCCGTCCCCTTTTGCTCTCGGTAGAGAGGGACTGGTACAGCTTGCTGTCCAGGGATGGGTGAAGCATCTTTGCCATTTCTGCATCGTCGCACCCATTAATATCCCCTGCCTGTTCCACCTCCATAAAGTGAACCGAGGGGTCTCCCTTTGGAGTTAGCTTTCCCAGGTGGCTTATCATAGCCCTAAGCTGGTGGGGAGTGTGGGGAACCACAAACTGACTTTCCAGGGACCCTGGATCCCCGGCACTGGTGGGCGGGCCAAACTTCTGTTGCCGGACCGGGCATATTGGCCCTGGTTCTGGCTCTCCCTGTTCTGGCTCACCTACCCCTTCTCCCTGCTGCCAAGCCGAGCTGAAACTCGGTGCCACAGGTAGTGGTGGTTCACTATCCCTGTCCGCCCCACAACTGATTTGCCTCTCCTGCTGCTGCACCGTGTAGTCACCAGTGCCACAGATGGTGACCGGGTAGTTTCCTCCTTCTCTTCCCGGTTCACCTGGGGCGTACCCGGGCTTATTAGGCATACCATGTCTTTTGCCTTGGATAGAGCAAGGTTTAAACTTTTAATTTGTTGCTGGCAGGGACCGTGGTCTCCCGATTCAAACCCATTAGTGCTAGCTACTTTATACGCTGCTTGCACATCTTTTAATCTTTCCTGGAGCTCTTTTACTTGTAGGGTGAGGCGAGTGCTTTCCTCCCTCAGTGACTTTTCATTGCTTTTGGCCTCGGTAACCTGACATTGAAAATAGTCCTCACAGTTTTTAAACCTTTCCATTATCTGGTTCCTTTCCTGTTTTAGCTTACGGAGTTCTCCCCATAATCTTTCCTCTGACATAACCCTTTGCTGATAGTTCTCTGTGCATTCCCATAACTCTGGTTTTATCTAGGAGTTGGACCTATTGCTGTAGACAGACCAACCAAATTGCCTTCTCTTCTGCTTCTTTGTGACCTTTGCTTGCTGTCCACTGGGCTGCAGCATCAGCTGGATGCTCAGCGCGCAATAGACCAAGCACCCATTCCTTAGTGACATTGACCTTTTTTACACATAGGAGGAAATCCTCTCTTCCATCTTGGTTCTTTGCCCTAAACCAGCACTCTCTGAATCACACCGCTTGTACCAGAGTCCTGCCGCGGTCGCCATTTTGTAAGGGGGTGGTCCTGGACGTCAGGTTCACCTCTGACCAACTTGAGCGGTTCGAATCTCTCCCACTCCTTTGGGTTCTAGACTCTGGATTTATTTGAGGGATGCGACAAAGTGCAAGGACACTGGTTTGGTGCAAAAGAACTTTGATTTTATTACAGTCAAGAAAATACAATGTCAAACTTCTTATCATTAGAATAAAAGAATACATTACACATTCAAAGGGGGTTACAGTACAAATTACACCTCCCACCTCCCAATACCTAATTCTAGCTAGGTTAGACTCCAGGGAAGGCAGGGACTATGCTTACCAATCCTTTCAGGTCAGTTAGCGGGAGTTCGCGATTTCGGGGTTCGTTGAATTCTGTAGGTTCTGCTTGCTGTACCCCAAACGTCGGAGAGGACTTCTCATTGTGCAATCTTCAGTTGAGTTGAGTCTGCTGATGCGGTAAGGCGCGTTTTGGATCTATGGGGTAAGTACCCGGTTTTCTTCGTTAGAAATAGGTTCAAAGTCTCTTTAGGTAATGTTTTCACCTGTTGGTAGTCAGGCCTTAGATTGTGGAGTGGAAACTTTCGGTTCTTCAGTTTCTTCCTGTTGGAGTTTTGTTTCAATTTGGTTGATCGCAGTGGTTTTTCGTTGATACCACGTTGGCTGTGATTGGTTACTGCTGTGATGGTGATGTTCTTCCTTCCTTCAGGACTTCGAGGCTGGAGAAGTTAGTTTACAACTGTTGAGTTGGTTTCTCTCCTTGTCTTGATGACACAAATGTAGTATGGTACTAGGCGTAGTGTGGCATACCCTCTGTTGAAAACAGGGGGCCAGTTATACGGTTTGAGTGGTTTTAATCTTGGCACCAAATCAGTTCCGAATTCTTTGTTTCAATTTGGCAGGTTGACTCTTTGTAATATTTTCACGGGCTTGTCAAAAGTTAATATGTTTTCGGTGGGTTGATTTTTGAAAGCTGTTTCCTGCTGGAAATATTAGCCTGGTAATCGCAATGTCCTTTTGTGCTTAGTTTTTCGCATACAGGCTGGATTGGGCCTCTTTGTGATGTATATGCTGGAACGGTTTTCCAGATTCAGGTTGATGGTTGGCTATCTCTGGGTTATTTGTTGTAATGTTAATGTCTCTAGTGGAGAAGGATTCTCGAATACCCATTTCTCCAGACAAGTTACGTTAGTCCCAACACCCAGACAATTCCAATAATCAAGTTGTCTCCTGTTAGTTCTTTAGGCCCACCCACAGCCTTGAATTTGTCTTTTAAAAGTCCAAAATTCAGTTAAGGTTCATAGTTTCTTCCATAAGCACTTTAGGATTTCAAACTTTCCGGTAGATAGTCCCAAACTAAATTTCCTTTCGAATGAGCCCAAACACTTGGGGGGGGCGGGTGGAGCGGGGGTTCTCGTGAATTTTGCATCATTTCAAATCAGCCATGTGAGTATTCCTGTAGAATTATTGGCTTTCTCTGTGTCCTTCTCTGTATCACCTGCACACATGTTGGCATTCATGCCTTTGGGGCATTTATTTATTTCAATGTGGATTCTGTATACAACCAGCAACACAAAATCAGGCAGGGAAATGCTAGCTCTCTCCAGAGGTCTCACAAAGGGAATAAAGAGTGGATGAATGGCACTCAGGAGACTAAGGCTAGCCTATACAGTAATTTTCATGCAGCCATGGACAGAAGCACAGCACAGATGTAATGAAGCTCTTGCTGCAAGCAGAGCGATCAAACATGTAATTCATGTCAAGCTACACCACATCTTTAGTACAATTAGGGAAGCCTTAGCATGTATTTAGATTACAACTATAACCAATACTGTAGTTACAATGTAAATGCAGTTTGAATCTGATGCAAGGTCCTAACACTGAAATGAAACAAAGTGAGTCTCTCTGGAGAAAAGACTCTCACTCTGCTTTGCATTAGACATAGTTTAGGCCTTCACATTGTGACACTAATTTGGTCGACCAGATTTTTAATTAGAGACTTATAAATTTGGTTTGGAGCTCTCAATGAAGACACTGCACATCATGATTGAGTTCTTTATTAAGATGGAAAGTGAAGTCGTCCAATCTGAAACTAGGGTCCTAAATCTAAACAAAGGAAACGATGAAGGTATGAGGAATGAATTGGCTATGATAGATTGGGAAGATTCATTAAAAGGCATGTCGGTGAATAGGCAATGGCTAACATTTAAGGAGCGAATGCATAAATTGCAACAGTTATATATTCCTTTCTGGCGTAAAAACACAAAAGGAATACTGGGCCAACCATGGCTAACAAAAGAAATTAAGGATAGTATTAGACTCAAAGAGGAGTTATACAAAATTGCCAGAAAAAGTAGCAAGCCTGAGGATTGGGAGCAGTTTAGAATTCAACAATAAAGGACCGAGATTGATTGAGTGGAAAAATAGTGTATGGGTGTAAACTTGCAAGGAACATAAAAACCGACTACAAAAGTTTCTACAAGTATGTAAAAAGAAAAAGATTAGTGAAGACAAAGGTAGGAAAAACATAAAGACAAAGTATTATTTAAATGGTGATAACTTGGGAAATGTCAATGTAGAAAGGGACCTGGATGTCCTTGTACACCGGTCATTGAAAACAAACATGCAGATGCAGCAAGCAGTTAGGAAGGCAAATGTTATGTTGGCCTTCAGCAGAGGATTTGAGTTCAGGATCAAGGATGTCTTACTGCAGTTATACAGGGTCTTGGTGAGATCGCACCTGGAGTATTGTGTTCAGTTTTGTTCTCCTTACCTAAGAAAGGATATACTTGCCATAGAGGGAGTGCAGCGAAGGTTCACCAGACTGATTCCTGGGATGGCAGGACTGTCGTATGAGGAGAGATTGGTTCGACTAGGCCTTTATTCACTAGAGTTCAGAAGAATGAGGGGGGATCTCATTGAAACATCTACAATTCTGATGGGGTTGAATAGACTGGATGCAGGGAGGATGTTTCCCCTGGCTGGGAAGTTAGAACAAGGGGTCACAGTCTCAGGCTATGGGGTAGGAAATTTAGGACCGAGATGATGAGACATTTTTTCACTCAGAGGGTGTTAAACCTGTGGAATTCTGTACCACAGAAGGCTATGGAAGTCAAGTCACTGAATATATTTAAGAAGGAGATAGATAGATTTCTAGACACAAAAGGCATTAAGGGGTATGGGGAAAAAGCGTGAATATGGTGTTGAGATAGAGGATCAGCCATGATCATATTGAATGGCGGTGCAGGCTCGAAGGGCCAAATGGCCTACTATTGCTCCTATTTTCTATGTTAATCATTTTTAATAGCATTTATTGTAAGCCACAGGTTTAACACTGAAACAGGCCATAAAGTAAAAGTCCTAAACACAAGCTTCAATAAACCAAAAGAACAGGTGATACATTACCAACCCCAAGACACAAACATCTACTTCCTGAGCCTAATTCTGTTCTATCTTGCTTGCAGGCCCCCAAACTTGTACTCACCAGAGCTGCTGAAAATCTCTCCTTTTGAACTCTGAAGTCCTGCGTGTATGTGACCACTGCCATGTTCACGCATTACATGACTACCAAAAAGGAAGAGTTAAACACAAGTCCATATAAGGTAGAACTAATGTAGAAATACATCTTATCAATTTTAGCTAACGAGGATGATTACCATTCTCGGTACCAGTGAGTACCAGATATCTTATCACACAACACATTTTTAGGGCATCTGGTTGCTATCCACTCTCTGTCCATCCTGGAGAACCTGTGGGTCCCCAGTCTCTAGTACTGGCCTTTCTCATCCTGTATCTCTCCAGTACCTTAATCGTACATTCCACCTTGGGAATCTGCAGTACTAAGTTTTCAGTATTGATTCTTTACCTTATTAGTACAACAGTTCTGTGTTCCATTGCTCGTGTTCGCATTCTATCGTATTAACTCTATTCTTTAATACTAAGGCCCCGATATTGGTGGTCTTACCACCCACTGCCACCTGCTGCCGCCGACTGCCACTGAGTTTTGCTGCCGGTCTTCCCTCTGTGCCATTTTACATTTGGGCTGGAGCGGGCGGGAGGTGAGTACCACCGGGAACAGCCCGTTGACGTCCTCTGGCGGGCAAGTAGAATAAGTGTCCTCCCACCTGCCGAGCTGCCAGATTGGTGCAAGTGGGAGTCGGTGCCAGCAGGGGGAAGGACCGCTGCGTGGAAGCAGGTCTAACCCCGACAGTAAGTACAAAGAATGGAAAAAAAAAAGGTTAGTGAACATATTTTTAAACATTTTTTTACAGTGACTTACCTGGATGGGGTCCCCTGAAGGTGTTGCGGTGTTTTTCTTTTTGCTATGATTTTTATTTGCAGGTCTTCCACCCTCCCTGGGCCCGACTCTATTCTCGGCGGCACTTGGGCGGCAAGCGTATTTGCTGTCGAGATTGAGAGCTCCTGCCTGCTGACGCCCAGATTGATGGGGTAAGCCTTTGTTTGGCCACCAGGCGGTACTGCCACCTCTTTTAGAGGAATCTTCCAGTCAAAGTACCGTCTGATCTCTCAGCGGCCATCGGCGGTCCTTTGGGCGGCACTTGGGCGGGCCTTGGCTTCGACCGAGTTCGGACCCTAACTCTATTAGGGCTAGAAATTCAGCAACATACCACCCATTTACCACCCATTTATACTGCCCAATTACCGCTGGGAAACAATTTACCGCCCAAATGACGGTAAAAGTAGAAATTACCGCCCATATATCGGTGGTGGTAAATTCGGCAGTCAATTACCGCCGGCCCTAAACGATACCGCCCGCCCATTTAAAAAAAAAAATTCTAAAGTCATTTCTCGTGCACCGCCCAAATACCGCCTAAAATTACCGCCGGCGATAAATTCAGCAAATCTCCCATTTTTACCGCTGGACTAAAATACTACCCATAAAATGCATCACTTACCTGACCTTAACCCAACGGTATGGACACCATTTTTTGAATTGGAGGAACTTGAAGAAAAGGCTGTTTGAAGTTGGTGGGAGCATAAAAGTAATTTGTGAGTAGTTTTTAAAGGTGTTTGAATATATTGGAGATTATCTGAGCACATTGTGGTCAATTTGCAGTACGTTTGGTTGTCTGGGGACATTTGAAGAATTTTAAGGACAGTTTAGGACATTAAAAGGAATGGGACCTGTAAGTTACCTGCCAATATTGCTGACTACTTACATGCTGCGGAATAGAGCTTGAAGAAGTTTCATTGAAGAGCATTATGTTCCCAATCAAAGAGGTCACAGACTAATAAGAAGGAGGAGGCCTTGCCCCCAATGCATTTACAAGGAGAAGTGGTCATACCTGCATCTGTCCGATACATAGTACGTTAGAAGGCTGCACTTCCAAAAAGAGGTCATCAATGAGCTATGCCAGCTCATTAAGGCATACCTGTAGCCTACCAGCACCATCAGGATCGCACTGCCATTGAGGTTAAGGTTACTGCAGCACTTTCCTTCTATGCATCGGGCTCCTTTCAGGCATTAGCTGGCAACATTTGCTGCATCTCTCAACATGTGACACATTGTTGCATTTGCCAGGTAACTGAAACACTTTACACACGCAGGATGGACTTTATAAACTTCCTAATGGGAAGCACAGAATGAGAGGGCTTTGGAGTTTTCAAGAATAGCAAACTTCCCGAAGGTCCAGGGTGCCATAGACTGTACACACATCACCCTGAGAGCACCTTTAGTTGAGCCAGAGATGTGCCGAAACTGAAAGGGATTCCACTCCCTTAACATGCAGCTTGTTATCGACCACACACACCACTTGGCAGTAAATGCCAATTTTCCAGGGAGCATCCATGATGCATGCATCTTGCGTGAGAGCTCTGTCTCTGATCTGTTTAAGAGTCAGCCACAAGGTCACTGCTGGATACTGGGGGACAAAGGATCCGGCCTCGTCACCTGGCTCTTGACCTACCCTCCATAAGCCTCAGACAGATGCCGAGCATCACTACAATAAAAGCCACATAGCCACATGCAATATCGTCGAAATAACAATTGGAGTGCTGAAGCAGCACTTCTGATACCTGGACCACTCTGGAGGCAGCTTTCAATACCACGCTGAGCAGGTCGCCGAGTTCATTGTGGTGTGTTGCCTGTTGCACAACTTGAGCCATCATGAGGGGACAAGAAATGCCACAGGGGACTGCAGGACCAGCTCAGGAGAGAGGGGAGGAGGCAGACGAGGAGGAGGACGAGGAGGATGAGGTGCCTGGCAATGAAACCATGCCACCACTCCCCACACGCCCTGCCTCCCCCCACCCCCAACAACACAGGGGAAGTCTCGTGGTAGTTATATAACTGCAAAACTATTACGTCAGCAGCTCATAAATGAACACTTTGCTTGAATGGTGAAAGTTATGTTTCCCCCTTGCCTGGTCATTGTTTGCAAACCTTATAATGATTGTTACCCTTCATTGAGACACTGCACAAGAATGGTTAAGTTGAATTTTAAAAATTATAAAATGTGAAATTTGAAATTTTGAAAAAGTTTATAATATTTGAAATAAAATACATTTATAAATAATTATTTTTAAATAAAATGTGATAAATAATTTTTAATAAACAATCATTTACGACAACAACAAACACCCACAACACCTTCCCAACAAGCATTTTTGATTAAGAACTAAAAACACCCACAACACCCCCCCTCCACCCGGCAAAAAATCTACCTGCGGCCATCATTTCCATCTCCCCCCCCACCCCCCACCCTTGTCTTTACCCCCACTTTCCCCTTCCCGTAACCCTACCCCAAGCCCTACCGGGGTTGGGACCATGGTGTTGTGCAGCAGGGCACCTCGAGCTCTGCTGCCATAGACGGCGTGACAATGGCAGTGCCACGTATGGGGATTCTGCAGAAGCTGGGGGTTCTGGAAACCCGGCTTCAGATTCGGAAGCAATTGATTTCTCCCGATTCTCAGGTGCTGTCGGTATCGGTGGTATGACATCTTGGGGTGCAGTGTCATATATCAATTCCATCAATTGCTGCATGGCATCGACGGAATCGGCATTTCGCAACACGGCTGCAATCAGCTCCGCTATGTCTGCCGAGTGATGGGCAGGTTGTTTGGTGATGTTCCCGGCTAAGCCACCAATGGCCTGGAGGAGCTCTCGGCCTATGTCGACGCTCACCCTAGACAATCCCACCATGTCCAAGGTGACGTCTGCTTGTCGTGGAGCATACCTGCCCTACTGGATCAACATCCGAGGATTCGGCACAGGAGCTGCAACACTCGATGTGCGCTGCTGCAGATTGCTTGGTCCCACTACTTCCTCCGAGTGGAAGCCATGAAAAATGGATTCCGCTGAGGAAGAGGTAGCTGCAGGTGGAATGGACCCCTCACTCCCCGCCTCCCCCTCCTCAACCACCTCCTGCACATGTTGTGCACTCGGCCGCCACAACAGCTTGAGGAGGGTCGTCAACTTGTACGCTCTCCGCTTCTTCAGTGGAATCCACTCCAGAAAGGTTCACCTGCAGCAATAATGGGGATGCTCCAGGGGCCTCAGTAGGTTGTTGATCCTCCTGGACAACTAGAAAACATAATATGAGAGATTAGCAGCAGGGGAGGGGAGGGTCAGGGTGATATGAGTACGCTCACGTTGTGCAGGCTAATCTAATATGTAGAGGAGCAACATTGCTGCATTATATATCACTGAGAGACGTTACATGAAATTAGCAAAAACAGAATGGGCAGAAACTGCATGGCATTAGATTTTGTGGTCCCAGCATTACAGTACATTATATAATTTCTAAATTATATTCACATAACATTAAATTACACGACCGCTGCACGGCCCGGGGATTATGCATGTACCCTCCACTGGCACCGGATCAGCACCACCGGGTGGCCGAGCGATTATACGCTCCATTAAGGGCTGCGGCACCCTTTTACATGTCTGAAAGATCTACCAGCTTTGGTGACCCTCCACCCATGCACCGACGCTCTGCGCAATTGGTGTATATTTTTTACTGCAAAGAAGACAATAGCAATGTATAACCTAATTGCCCAGCTACTATTACGGAACACACAGATAGACATCCCCAATTAGCCATCCTCAATCCTTTCCTCAATGTCCCATTAATGCACCGTCAGGATGCAAGTGATGTATGATGAACACATCTAAGTACAGAAAACCATTGCAATAAGATCATTGATGGGAAATAATGCGTGACACAAAGCTTACCAAGATTACCAACATTAAAATGTGGCAGATTTACATTTTAAGTAATGAGTCAGTGCAAGATTAAAATTATTACTTACTCTCATGGACGAAACAATGTCATTCCAGCGCTTGTGGCACTGGTTTGTCCCCCGGAAATCCTGGGCAACAGAGGACACCGCCTCTGAAATCTCTGACCATATTCTTTGGTAGATCGTTGGGGCGGGTTTCCCGGGTCCATGATCGTGGGCATTAAACCAGACGTTACAAAACGGACTTTGTGCGCCCGAGCCGAAAATCGCGGCAGCAAAAGAGGCGGCCATTTTATGCAGGCACAGTTGCGTTTTTGTTTTCCCAGGTACAGATGTTATTTCAGGGCATGGCAGCTTTCTGCGTGCTTGATCTGCCCGAGATGGAGCAGCAGGAGGGCAGGCAGCGTGTCAAGCGTTTCTCCAGTGAGGCTGCTGAGGCCATAGTCCACGCAGTGGTGAGGAGGTGGTCATCACTCCATCTGGCTGGGGGACAAGACCACTGTCAGCTCTATTTGAAAGAATTTGGCATGACATTGTCCAGGAGGTGTCTGCAGCAGACACGATTGCCAGAACTGGCACACAATGGCACAAAGAATTTCAACAACCTTACCAGGTTCATCAGGGTGAGTACCATTCACACTAATTTATGCCTGCTATCCTGCCAACATGAATGTCAGACACTATGTGGAGTATCTCATGTCTACGCCCATTCTCAAAGTCTTGCAGCCTGTGGGGTGGGTTTCACAATGCCTCAGAAAACTCAAGAATGACTTCTCCAGCCATTGCCTCTTAATTAAGAACATCCACTCTTGTTTCCTAACAATAGAGAACCTTCCTCGCAATACACTCCAACTCCTGATATGGGTTTCATAAAGATCACCTGCATTATCTCCATCTCACCTCCTAACAATCACTCATAAAGCTCATGAAACATCAATACCGATTGAAGTGAAGACATTAGAACATCCACACAGTCTCACTTATTAAAGTACGGTAGGCATATGTGTCACAACAGGAGATTTACCCTTTCTGAACCCTTCCTAATTTTCTCTGCAGTCAAAGCACTCACACAGCAGGCGTGAGCAGTAGAAGAACAGCTACAATCGCACCAGGCGTCCAGGGAGCCATCAACATCTGGCCATGGGGGAAATGACGAGGCTTGCGATGAGACTGCAATGCCTGAGCTGCAGAGCCCACCAGTTGGCCCCATGGAATAGACCACATCTGGGGATGAGGCCAATTTCCAGGGATTGAGTCATTGGAGGCTCTTGGCCCCAGTAGCCTACGGCAACGCAAAGCGAGAGGGGAATCTTGAAGGCCAGCTCTCCGGAGGGTGAGTCGGCAAAGTAGGTCTGCTCAAGAACAGGCAGACATGGAACTGGACTTGGTGGAAATGTCAAGGGAGAAAACAGGCATGCACCGTGAGCTCATGGGTGCAAAGGGTCGGATCCCAGAGAGCATCGGAGGCTCAGTGGCTCCCAGGAAATGGATGGTGCTGTCCTTCCTCAGGATGACAGAATTCCAGCTCCCACCACTGACTCTCCAACCATGCATCCTACATAGTCCACACCCAAGCCACCAGTGACTGCTTCCACTGATACTGAGATGCAGCAGTCTACAACTGGGCCTTCCAGGCCAAGACCTGGTCCAGGGCATCACCTTACACTGTCTGCACTGTCTGCCCTCCTAACACAGCAGCCCTCAAGCAGCCTTGTTGTAGGCACTGAGGCTTCATTGAGGAGGAGCAGCAGGCGTGGGAGGGGGTGAAGGTAAGCAGGGGAAATGTGAGGCTACATCCCATTAAGGGGTGAGACAATGTTGTGTAGATGGCCGGATGTATAATGAGTACGCATGTAAATAGTTTATTTTCATTAATGCACTTCATTGTTGTTGAGTTACTTGTAGCAAAATGCTGTTTATTGAATGGTTTTGTTTTGTTGGGGTGGAGGAGACTGTTTCTTACTTTTTTTAGATAAAAATGTAACTTTGCCCCTTTGCCATTGATGTTGTGTGTATCATTCCAAAATTCACTGTAGAAGAGCCTTTATGGTTGCACATCGCATCGTGAGTTTTACCTGCATCCCTCAGCTTCACCATTCAAGCAAACCAGTCCATTATGAGCTGGCGACTGGCGGCTCTTACTCTGGCAGCATCTCCATGCTGCCTCCCCCGGGGATGGAGTGACTCTGCAATCGGGGCCTCGCCAGGTTCCTCTTCGTTGTCCTCCTCCTCCTGAGGTGGGCCTGCAATCCCCAGTGGCAATGCCCAGCCCATCATGATGGCTAAGTTGTGTAGTATGCAGCACATCACAATGAATTCGAAGATCTGTTGAGGGGAGTATTGAAGGCTGCCTATAGAGTGATCCTGGGATCGGAAGCGCTGCTTGAGCACCCCAATTGTCTGCTCAATGATGTTGCGAGTGGCTGCATGGCTGTCATTGTAGCGCTGCTCGGCTTCTGTGCTGGGGTTCCGGTGGGGGGTCATGAGCCAGGTGGCTAGGCCGTAGGAAGAGGCATATAAATTGGCTAGCAAAAGTAACAAACCTGAGGGCTGGGAGAAATTTAGAAGTCAACAGAGGAGGACTAAGGGTTTAATTAAGAGGGGGAAAATAGAGTACAAGAGGATGCTTGCAGGGAACATAAAAACTAACTGCAAAAGCTTCTATAAATATGTGAAAAGCAAAAGATTAGTGAAGACAAATGTAGGTCCCTTGCAGTTGGATTCAGGTGAATTTATAATGGGGAACAAAGAAATGGCAGACCAATTGAACAAATACTTCAGTTTTGTCTTCATGAAGGAAAACACAAATAACCTTCCGAATGTACTAGGGGACAGTCGGTCTAGTGAGAAGGAGGAACTGAAGGATATCGTTATTAGGCAGTAAATTGTGTTCGGGAAATTGATGGCATTGAAGGCCGATAAATCCCAGGGCCTGATAGTCTACATCCCAGAGTAATTAAGGAAGTGGCCCTAGAAATAGTGGATGTATTAGTGATCATTTTCCAACAATCTATCGACTCTGGATCAGTTCCTATGGGCTGGAGGGTAGCTAATGTAACACCACTTTTTAAAAAAGGAGGGAGAGAGAAAATGGGTAATTATAGACCGGTTAGCATGACATCGGTAGTGGGGAAAATGTTGGAATCAGTTATTAAAGATTAAATAGCAGCACATTTGGAAAGCAGTGACAGGATCGGTCCAAGTCAGCATGGATTTATGAAAGGGAAATTATGCTTGATGGATCTTCAGGAATTTTTTGAGAATGTAGCTAGCAGAGTGGACAAGGAGAACCAGTGGATGTGGTGTATTTGGACTTTCAAAAGGCTTTTGACAAGGTCCCGCACAAGAGATTGGTGTGCAAAATCAAAGCGCATGGTATTGGGGGTAATATACTGAAATGGATAGAGAACTGATTGGCAGACAGGAAGCAGAGAATCGGGATAAATGGGTCCTTTTCAGAATGGCAGGCAGTGACTAGTGGAGTGCAGCAAGGCTCAGTGCTGAGACCCCAGCTCTTTACAATATACATTAACGATTTGGATGAAGGAATTGAGTGTAATATCTCCAAGTTTGCAGATGACACTAAACTGGGTGGCGGTGTGAGCTGTGAGGGGGACGCTAAGAGGTTGCAGGGTGACTTGGACTGGTTAGGTGAGTGGGCAAATGCATGGCAGATGCAGTATAATGTGGATAAATGTGAGGTTATTCATTTTGGGGGCAAAAACATGAAGGCAGAATATTATCTGAATGGCGGCAGATTAGGAAAAAGGGAGGTGCAACGAAACCTGTGTGTCATGGTTCATCAGTCATTGAAGTTTGGCATGCAGGTACAGCAGGCGGTGTAGAAGACAAATGGTATGTTGGTCTTCATAGCTAGGGGATTTGAGTATAGGAGCAAGGAGGTCTTACTACAGTTGTACAGGGCCTTAGTGAGGCCTCATCTGGAATATTGTGTTCAGTTTTGGTCTCCTAATCTGAGGAAGGACGTTCTTGCTATTGAGGTAATGCAGCGAAGGTTCACCAGACTAATTTCAGGGATGGCTGGACTGTCATAAGAGGAAAGACTGGATCAAGTGGCCTTTATTCACTGGAGTTTAGAAGGATGAGAGGGGATCTCATAGAAACATATAAGATTCTGACGGGACTGGACAGGTTAGATGCAGAAAGAATGTTCCCGATGTTGGGGAAGTCCAGAACCAGGGGACATAGGATAAGGGGTAGGCTATTTAGGACTGAGATGAGGAGAAACTTCTTCACTCAGATAGTTGTTAACCTGTGGAATTCCCTGCCGCAGAGAGTTGTTGATGCCAGTTCATTGGATATATTCAAGAGGGAGTTAGATATGGCCCTTATGGCTAAGGGGATCAATGGGTATGGAGAGAAAGCAGGAAAGGGGTCCTGAGGGAATGATCATCCAAGATCTTATTGAATGGCGGTGCCAGCTCAAAGGGCCAAATGGCCTACTCCTGCACCTATTTTCTATGTTTCTATGTTTCTGTCCTTTGTCCCTGATCAGCCAGCCCTACCCTTGCCTTTGTCACTCAAACATTCATGAGACTCTGCTCTCTCGCAAGATGGAAGCATCATGAATGCTCCCTGGATAGCGGCATTCACTACAAGGATGTGCTGTGTGTGGTTGCACACCAGCTATATGTTTAGGGAGTGGTATCCTTTTCAGTTACAGCATATCTTTGCATTGTGTAATGATGGTCACAAGGTGACGTGTGTGCAGTCAATGGCTCCTTGAACCCCTGGGAAGCCCGCAATTCTGCCAAACACTAAAGCCCTTTCATTCTGGCTGTCCCTGCTCATAGGGAACTTTATGAAGGCCATTCTGCAGATGTACAGAGCCTTTGTTACGTGCCGAATGCAGCAATGTGCGGCGTGTTGAGCGACACTGCTGCCTGGAATGAGCCAGAGGCATAGAAGGCCATCGCCTCAATCACCTTCACTGCGATGGGCAGCACAGACCTGTTTGCACTGGTAGGCTGTAGGTCTGCCTGTAGGAGCTCGCATATCTCTGTCAGCACTTCGTCTCGGAAGCACAGCCTTCTCATGCACTGTGCCTCACAGAGCTGGAGGTATGAGCGATGGTCCCTGTAAACCCTTGGGGAGTAAGGCCTCCTCCCCAGATGTCTTTGACCTCTCCTTATCCATGGGCTGACATGGCCAAGATCCCTCCTACTAGCTTGAAGCCGCCTGCCAAGAAAAACCAGCATGATACGCTGGCGAACTAGTAATGCTCCCATTCAAATCTCTCACTGGCTTTGTAAGGAAGATGTAATGGCATATAAAAGTGCCTTTTGCAAGTCGAAGCTTCACTCAGCGTGCTGTGTGCAGCCATTGCAGTCAATGGCAACTGTGATGTCTAATCCTCCACCCTCCATTTAAATACATCGCCCATACCACCTGCTGCACCCTGGGAATGCCGATTTTTTTCAGACATTTTATGGGGCGGGCGTTAAATGAGGCGTTACAGACGAATTTTCCATCTGGGACGCTAGCGCAGTGTTGCACGACGATTGACGTCATGAACTCAGTCAAAATGGAGGATGGGGCGGTAAGTTTTTGCACCGCTGCAAATCAGGAGCCAAAATTACTGGCTGGCCGCTAAAACTTGGATGCCCGGTGTAAAGCCCAAAAGCAGCATTTACTGCCCCTTCAGGGCGCAAACAGAAGCACAAAAAAGACGAAAATACAGCCTCTGGGCTTACACCTCCATGCTCAGTTCTTCAAGTACATTTAAGGTCAAATTTATCGAGGCCCTGCACTGCTGACATGGCCTAGCACTCAACTAATGCTTGGTGGAAGATTGTAAGCAGTGCACCTGCCATTTTCTGATTCTTGCTGGCTATCTGCAGGCCCCGCCAATGTTATGGGAACACAAAATTTGCTCTCTATTACCATTTTTTGCTGGACTCCTACTATCTTGTAACTGATGACAAATAAATACTCACCTTAATGTTCAAGTCGAAAGCAGGGTTTGCAAGGGGTGAATTTCCACGTGTATATTGGGAAATCACATGCCACCGGCCCCTCGATGGAAAATCAGATGCTGCAGGTTCACAATTTCCTGACATCCACTCCCAGTGACTGGAATTCTGCACCAGGAACATTGAAGCGTAAAATCGCCCCTTAATCTGATCATTTGGACTGGCACGGTGCTGCCCCTTGGTAATTGTACTTCGTTTCTGAAATGTAACAACTAACCTACCTGTCCTGCTGTGTCATTCCCCTGCAGAAGCAGTTAGTGTGTTGATTGGCTGCAGGGTTTCACTGAAGCCGGCTGAGATTCTGGTGACCCTGGATCTTTGTGATTGTGCATTGCTGGGTCGTGAATGTGAGTCAGCCACATCTGGGACTACGGTGGCTGTATGGTGTTGTATAAGATGTCTCCTTTCTATCCCTGGTGCGGTAGGAGTTTCTGGGACGCTCTTAGTCCTTTTAAACATATGCCTTATTTCTTGGCTTCTTACAGAGAGACTTACAACTCCTAGTGAATCAAATTGACCTTTCACAATTTGTAACACCCAAATCTGTCGCAGTTCAGTGAATAATCAGCTCGCTTTGCCTTCTCAGTGCTTTTTCAGGGGCTTAATTGTAGGATTTAGTGCTGCTCCCTTTTGAAGGGAATTACCACAGTTTTCCCCATAGACTGAACATAACCCATACTTTGCCCATAATTAGCACACAAAAACCAACAACAACTTGTATATATATAGCGCCTTTAATGTAGTAAAACATCCCAAGGCACTTCACAGGAGACAGAAAAAAAATTGACATCGAGCCACATAAGGAGATTAGGGCAGATGACCAACAGCTTGGTCAAAGAGATAGGTTTTAAGGAGCGTCTTAAAGGAGGAATGAGAGGTGGAGAGGTGGAGAGGCGGAGAGGTTCAAGGAGGGAATTCAAGAGCTTAGGGCCAAGGCAACAGAAGGCACGGCCACCAATGGTTGAGTGATTATAATCAGGGATGCTCACAAGGGCAAAATTAGTGGAATGCTGATATCTCGGGGGGTTGTGAGGCTGGAGGAGATTACAGAATTAGGGAGACATGAGGTCATGGAGGAATTTGAAAACAAGTATGAGAATTTTGAAATCGAGATGTTGCTTAACCGGGAGCCAATGTAGGTCAAGGAGCACAGGAGTGATCAGTGAAACGGGACTTGGTGCAAGTTAGGATACCAGCAGTTAAGTTTTGGATAACCTCAAGTTTACATAGGGTAGAATGTGGGAGGCCAGCCAGGAGTGCGTTGGAGTAGTTAAGTCTAGAGGTAACAAAGGTATGGATGAAGGTTTCAGCAGCGGATGGGCTGAGGCAATGGCGGAGCTGTTACAGGGGTGGAAATAGGCAGTCTTGGTTATGCTGCAGATATGTGGTCAGAAGTTCATTTCAGGGTCAAATATGACACCAAGGTTGTGAACAGTGTGGTTCAGACTCAGACAAATGTGAGGGAGAGAGATGGAGTCAGTGGCTAGAGTTTGTGGTGGGGACCGAAAACAAAGGCTTTGGTCGTTCCAATACTTAATCGGAGAAAAATGATTGCTCTTCCAGAAATGGATTTTGAATATGTAGTCTGATAATTTAGAGATCGTGGAGGCGTCGAGAGAAGTGGTGGTGAGGTAGAGCTGGGCGTCGTCAATGTACATGTGGAAACTGACACTTGTTTTTGGATTATGTAGCCAAGGGGCAGCATGTGGATGAGAAATAGGAAGGAGACAAGGATAGATCCTTGGGTGACACCAGAGGTAATGATGTGGAAGAAGAAGAGAAGCCCTTACAGGTGATTCTCTGGCTTACGATTAGATGATAAGAATGGAACGAGTCAAATGCAGTCCCACCCTGTTTGACGACGGTGGAGGAGTGTTGGAGAAGGATGGAGTGATCAACCATATCAAAGGCTGCTGACAAGGCGGAACAGAAACCTGATTGGAGGGATTCAAACATAGAGTTGCGGGAAAGATGGGCACGGATTTGGGAGGTGGCAACATGTTCAAGGACTTTGGAGAGGAAAGGGAGGTTGGAGATGAGGTGGGACTATGCAAGTATGGAAGGGTCGAGGGGTGTTTTTTTGAGGAGAGGGGTGAAGACGGAAGATTTGAGAGGGATGGGGACAGTAAGAGAAACGTTAACAATGTCAGCTAACATGAGAGCCAGAAAAGGAAGCTGGATGGTCAGCAGTTTGGTGGGAATAGGGTCAAGGGAGCAGGAAGTGGGTCTCATGGACAGGATGAGCTCGCTGATCGGAGAGAAACTACAACAAATAACAACTTCTAGAATATTCTAGCTTCTGCTTCTATTTGAGAACATGAGCAAATGTACTGATTGCACAACTGCATTTACTTGTTTGCCTCATTATATGTTTTCTCAGTGTTTAATATTATGATGGCATTTTTAGATTGCAAACTTCAATTCTATTAACATATATATATATCACCAGATTGCTCAGGTGAATAAGATCTTTTTGACGATTTAATGTTATCCTTCCAGAACACAGCGTCTATCACCTTCCCACTACAACATTTCGTATCCACCTGAATGAGCAAATAGGAACTTACCTTACCATCTGCATCCTAAGGGTTGATCCCCCTGATAGTGTAGCAGTGTTACATCAGGTTAGGTAATGCAATGAACCCACAGGGGTAGAAATTGTTTTATGCCCATTTTGAGCTCGGAGCATGCACCCAATCACGTGGGCACAACTGAGGTTCCAACTTGCTCTCCTTGATTAATATCAACAAAATAGGCAGGCTGCCAGTGCTACTTGCACTGCTCATTGGCAGCTTACCGAATGAGAGGGTGTCATTGCCGTGCGTTGCAGATGCCATTTAAAGGCAAACTGCACCTCTTAAAGGGGAGGTTCACTTTGGCTGCAGGCATCTGTCTCTAAAGATTGTAACAATGACAGAAGCAGGAAGAGCTGCAAAGACCTCCTGTTTTTCTAACATTTGTGTTGAAGGAAGTCAACAGGAGGAAAGACAGCTTCTATCCACGAGGTGGCAAGAAAATATCAAGGCAAGTTGCTGGGTATGATTGGGCATAGTTGGCAGATCGGGTCAGTGCCAGAAGTATCACCTTAAGGACAGGGCTGCAATGCAGGAAAAAGTTCAATGACTTCATAAGATTAAATAAGGTAAGCCTCCTAACTCATATCTCTCATTACTCTCTGCTTGGCCCTATACTACCTGTTATCCCAGTACTCACAACCCTTCCACCCCTGATTACCAGCCATCTCCAGCAATTACTGCAGCAGACGTTACTCAACCTCCTTCCCCTCCTATTACAGCACTCTTCAGCTGCTACTCTTCTCAATATTACTTTCTTTTCATCCTCACGTCTCTGCCATGTTTCACACACCAGCAACACTATTCTACCCTGACATGCACTTCCTCAAAGGTTCTAATTACTCTAACACAGGCACACTTCCACGTTTCACTAAAATATGACAATGTTACCTTAACACTTTGATCCAAGAAACTAATTTGTAGTGTTAAATTACTCTCAATAACTTATTGTTAATTAGAGTGACCTGGTATCATAATATTTAAGACTCTCAACACCTAATGCTATATCGATGTTACCTTGTGTAATTCTTCATATGGTGAGAAATACAAAACTTTTCAAATTCAGAAATATGAAACGGTATTCTGTAATAAACTTGAGTAAATCACCCAAAGATTTGAGTTTGGTTTAGTTAGAATCTAACCATAATCTTTATGTTCCCATCTTTTATGGAGACATGTAAAAGAAATATCATAAATGTTATTTTTTTGCTCTCTGCTTTTTTGTGTTTCTGTACAATCAATTTTAGCTTGTTCTCTCCAATTAATTATTTTCTACAAAGCATATAGATTAGTAATCTACTAGTCACACAGGATATAGTAATCCCAGAACATTCTTAAAGCAACATTATACTAACCAGGAAAATCTCTAACCATAAACATCTAACCAGGTATTTAACCTTCTTTCCAATTTGTAAATATACCATCAGAAAACAGATACTTGCAGTAGAGAAGGAAGAGAATACTGAGGGTGGGATAATCTATGTCACATATAGATCACTATGCATCTTACTCGTTGTCTGGTAATGGCATGGACACGGGGCTTTTGATCTACAAACTGTGAAAAGTACAAACCAAAAACATTTGAGGGAAAGAGAGAGATAAATTCCAGATCCTGGGGAGGGGTGGAATCCCAACAGAGTTGTGGCAGGGCTTTTGCTATTTGGGCCTAGATCAACTCGGTTTCTGCTCTTTTACAGTTGCTCCTGAAATTTCAATCTATCAGAGGCAGGTTCTGCCCATTCTAGTCACATCACTTCAACAGCTTGAAACATTTCTGAGCCATTCTCTACCTACCCAGGAATTCTACCGAATGTACCTCTGACAGGTCCAGTGTTACCTACATCTGCTGAGAGCAGGTGAAGGTCCCATTCTGGCCTTAATGCCTACAGTGGAAAAGATATATCCCCAAAAGGTTGATTGCTGTTGGAAGAGGGCCTACAGAGTACCGTTTAAAAAGACAAACAGATAAAAATTTGTTTAAGCCTGGTTTGAGGTGGTTTTAGCAACAGGCAATATATCCGCCTCCAACCGGGATATTCACAATTTGCGCCCCAAGAGGGGAGTGGAGCGCCAAGGGATGCGTTGCAGTTATAATGACATTCTAGGAAACCGGCATCCTAGCACCTAAAGGGGAGGTCAGCTGGACCAGCCAAAAAATGAGAGAAAGTTGAAGGGAGCATTGTAAACATCAGCAGCAGTATGTCAGACCTCACAGGATCACAGCAATGTTCAAAGATTTTACACCCACCTGCTCCTGCTTTATAATATCGCCCAGGAGCTTCTACGGAATGCCTGCTCTCCCTGTCGGTGACGGCGCCAGGTGCTACGGCAGGCGAAAGGAGTGAAGTTCTGGATCGCGGCGTTAACGTGGCATTGCACACTCATGACGTCACCAAGTGAGTGGTGCTAGAGTGCGCAAAGCTAACTGATAGCACCACAGCTAAACCACCAATGAAGTTTGCAATGTTCAGGCTTAACGGCCCAAGGGGCGCTAACGGTTTGCGCTAAGCAACCGAATTTCTAGCCCTTAATGAAGTTTTACCTTTTATTTCTTCAGCCTGATCCTTGCCTCAGGCTCCCATTTTGAGAATGATGGGGTGCCACACTGAGTTTTTGTTGGCAATGTGGGATGGGAGCCTCCATTGCATCTCTGCAGGCACCAACTGCTCACCCCAAATATTTAAGCAACTTGTCCCTGCAATTTGAGATGCCATCACTCGCAGGGAAGAGCAGAAGGTGGAATTCCTGTCCCACACCCTACCGCCCTCCGGATAGGGTCTGCGCAAGTTTTTTGGGGGCAGGAGGTTAGATACGAGAACTTATTCATAGAGCGTTATGGGCTAGGTAAATTGCAGCACTGTCAGCCGGATTCAGTGTAATAGAAGGGCTGTGAGATAATCTTATAATGCTTCAGCTTTACATCGTTGCAGTATAATTGCAATTGATGCAAAATAAAGTTTTTATGTGGTAGCAAAGAGTCGGCTGTCCTGTTGGCTCTTTGCCAATATCAAAAATGCCGCTGGCATTTAAATACCGAGCATGTACATATTCATGCTTTGAACTCTTTTGCTTTAAGGGATGGGGATGCTAAGCAGAATTATATCTTGGCATTGCCAGCTATACATCCCTCTAAAGTATGTACTGTTGTCAAACTGGTATCCGAACTATAACAGAGATATTAATAAATGAGTTCAGATGCCTGGATCTGATATTTAATTCTATGAGCTTGGCTGAACAGACCGGAACCACCAAACTCATCTGGTTCACTCTTCTCTAGTCAATAATGGATAAATGCAAGGAGTTCTATTGTTTAAAGAATATAATTTAATTTCACCGCTTTTACTTCACAGGCAATGACCGAATACAATTTGAACTCTTGCCGTCAGCTGGTTGTACCTCTTAAAACACTGACAACAGGAAGCCTACATGGTCTGCATGTGCGTAACTGCACTGCATCATCATCATCATCGTCAGTCCCTCGGAATCGAGGAAGACTTGCTTCCACTACTAAAGTGAGTTCTTTGGTGGCTGAACAGTCCAACACGAGAGCCACAGACCTTGCCACAGGGGCAGACATTCGTTGGGGGAAGGAGCGGGGTGGGACTGATTTGCCACACGCTCCTTCCGCTGCCTGCGCCTGACCTCTTCACGCTCGCAGCATTGAGATTCAAAGAGCTCAACGCCCTCCCAGATGCACTTTCCCCACCTAGGGCGGTCTTCGGCCAGGGTCTCCCAGGTGTCAGTGGTGATGTTGCACTTCGCCAGGGAGGCTTTGAGGGTGTCCTTGTAACGTTTCCACTGCCCACCTTTGGGCTCGGTTGCCATGAAGGAGCTCCATGTAGAGCAATTGCTTGGGGAATCTCGTGTCTGGCATGCAAGTTATGTGGCCTGCCCAGCGAAGCTGATCGAGTGTGGTTAGTGCTTCAATGCTGGGGATGCTAGCCTGGGCGAAGACAGTGATGTTGGTGCGTCTGTCCTCCCAGGGGATTTGCAGGATCTTGCGGAGACATCGTTGGTGATATATCTCCAGCGACTTGAGGTGTCTTCTGTACATCGTCCATGCCTCTGATCCATACAGGAGGGCAGGAATTACTACAGCCCTGTAGACCATGGTGGTAGGTTTGAGGGCCTGGTCTTCGAACACTCTTTTCCTCAGGCGGCTGAAGGCTGCACTGGCGCACTGGAGGTGATGTTGAATCTCCGCATCAATGTCTGCCTTTGTTGACAAGAGGCCCCTGGGGTATGGGAAGTGGTCCACGTTTTCGAGGGGCGGGCCATGAATCTTGATGACTGGGGCAGTGCTGTGCGGCGAGTGTAGGCTGGTGGACTGAACATGACAAGGCGAACATTTTCCAATTGACTTGATTTCTCTTTGTAATTTCTCTCACAGAACTTGCCACCTGCAGTCAGCTAGCTCAGTTTTGTAGTCCCCAGAGCAGATCCACAAACCAAAAATGTCTAGCGAACATTATTAAATGCTGCCATCTAAACATGATAAACATTGATCGGAAGCATTACATTAACTACCACTGTTATTTATGAAGAGTCTGTCATACTGCTGCCGTCTATCCATTACAACTACAAGCTTGCAAGCTGTTAACTGTTTAAGACTACAAATTATTGTTGGTGTTATTAGTGAACTAACACAGATTTCATACGTCATCCCCCTTTTCTTTGTAATATTAACCAATTAATTTTAAATAGGTTGGCACCTCAGTTAAAATAGTGAACAGAGGACTAACATTCAAATCAGTACCCATCTGCTAATGTCGCCGACAGCAGGCTACAGCCTTTAGTTTCAGAATATGTATTCAGAAACTGAAGCAAACTAACAGATAAAAATAACAATTAAAACACAAATCACTGTTTACAGAGGAAGATGTTGTTCATTTTATTATACAACACTTATATGATCTATCTTCTCTATCTACGAATGCAGTTTCTCAGTGCTAAATTCAAATTTAGCATCAAATCCAGCAATCAATCCATCTTTGATGCTGAATAGCTAGCTGTTGAGGGAACAGGTTTGGGCTACAAATTAGTTTTGATGGTTTTGTTATGTCAACTCAACACAAATGATCTTCTAAAAATATGGGATAGCTAAACAATTTATTTTAGGTCCTCCTGTTGCAAACAGAAAAGCTTGTTGTGTTTTATTCAAGGTTACATTTGCATGTTGGCAGTGTGTAAGCCTGTTGGTTGATATTTATGACTAACCGAGCACACGCTGGGAGAATAGATAGAAGCATACGTGCTGCTGCATGGCCATGATGAATCCACATTCCAGAAGGTTCTAGTTTTTATTAGTTGTTAATATTTTGAAGATGCATTCTGATGACTCAAATTCCCATGTACCCATGTCTTATGGAATGCTCCAACTAGCACCTCTGTTACAAACTTACGAACACTATGACGGGAGGGTGGGCGGGTGCGGGGGAGGTTGAGTCTCAGACAGGGCTATAGCATTTGAACATAATTCTGAAAGTTGGCAGTCTAACGTTCTGAATAATTGTGCCTCTTCCTAACATTTTGAAAACCAGTAGCTGGAAATTAGGATGAGCTTGAATGCATAACCATTCTCCTTCTGTGCAAGTACACCCAATTATAATATGCTCTTACCAGCATAGCTGACTTGCTCTCCCCAAAGTCACTCTAACGTCATGGAGTTGAACCAGATACACACTAAATTGAGTTCCATATAGTGATCTGCAGCAGCCTATTATTAAATTCTGAGCTGAAATGCTGACAATTTTGTGAGCATTTAAAGAGCATTAAGTAGAACAACATTGGTAGAGGTCATTTTGCCATTCATAAGTAGGGGCATCTGTTCATGGTGGTTGTTGTATGTGGGAGACCAAAAGATACATTTTTATCATGGCAGAGATATAGCATTGTAGCACAATACGTTTTTTTCCCACCTCGAGATACAGCCTATTTAATGACTATTCGGATTCTTAAATGTGCAACAGCTATGTTGTTCAAACATTGGTTGTGGGGAAGGTGGGTAGTACTAATAACAAAGGGGCGATCACCTTTGCACTACAATTACTGAGAACAGCTGACTTGCTCTCCCCCAAGTCACCCTAATGTCATGGAGTTGAACCAGATACACACAAAAAGGGTCCTTACTTTAGTCGTGAGCATTAAAAAAAAAATCCCATGAAAATTGTTAGTGATGGCAGCATTGTGACTTCTCTGCAAAGAAACTGATGAGACACTGGGTCAGGTGCTGCAGAAATGCCAAGCTAGCAGTCAGGATCTGTGGGATAGATAGGTATGAAGTCAAAGTGTATAGACTGGCAGGAATAGGGTATTGTTCTGTGGGACTCCCAGGGAATGGCTTTGATTCTGTGGAACTGGGGCACAGGATCAGGATCTGTGGAACTGGGGCACGGGATCAGGATCTGTAGGAGTGGGGCACGGGATCACATTCATTGGGAGTGAGATAGGGGGTCGGGATCTGTGGGAGTGGGGTATGGGGTCAGGATCTGTGGAACTGGGGCACGGGATCATGATCTGTGGGAGTGGGGCATGGGATCATATTCAGTGGGAGTGAGACACGGGATCAGAATCGATGGGAGTGAGACACGGGGTCAGGATCTGTGGGAGTGGGGTATGGGGTCAGGATCTGTGGGACTGGGGTATGGGGTTAGGATCTGTGGGACTGGGGTATGGGGTCAGGATCTGTGGGACTGGGGTATGGGGTCAGGATCTGTGGTAATGAGACACGGGGTTGGGATCTGTGGGAATGAGATAAGGGGTCAGAATCTGTGGGACTGGGGTATGGGGTCAGGATCTGTGGGAATGAGACACGGGGTCGGGATTTGAGGGAGTGGGTATATGGTCAGGATCTGTGGGAGTGAGACACGGGGTCAGGATCTGTGGGACTGGGGCACGGAGTCAGGATCTGTGGGAATGAGACACGGGGTCAGGATCTGTGGGAGTGAAATACGGGGACAGGATCTGTGGGAGTGAGACATGGGGTCAGGATCTGTGGGACAGGGTCAGGATCTGTGGGACTGGGACACGGGGTCAGGATCTGAGGAAGTGAGACACGTGGTCAGGATCTGTGGGAGTGAGACACGGGGTCAGGATCTGTGGGAGTGAGACACGGGGTCAGGATCTGGGTGAGTGAGACACGGGGTCAGGATCTGGGTGAGTGAGACACGGGGTCAGGATCTGTGGGAGTGAGACACGGGGTCAGGATCTGTTGGACTGGGACACGGGGTCATGATCTGAGGGAGTGAGACATGGGGTCACGATCTGTGGGACTGAGACAGGGGGTCAGTATCTGAGGGAGTGAGACACAGGGTATGGATCTGTGGGAGTGAGACGGGGTCAGGATCTGTGGGAGTGAGACACGGGATATGGATCTGTGGGAGTGAGACACGGGGTATGGATCTGTGGGAGTGAGACGGGGTCAGGATCTGTGGGAGTGAGACACGGGTATGGATCTGTGGGAGTGAGATGGGGTCAGGATCTGTGGGAGTGAGACACAGGGTCAGGATCTGTGGGATTGAAATACAGGGTCAGGGTCTGTGGGAGTGAGACATGGGGTCAGGATCTGTGGGACTGGGACACGGGGTCAGGATCTGAGGGAGTGAGACACGGGGTATGGATCTGTGGGAGTGAGACGGGGTCAGGATCTGTGGGAGTGAGACACGGGGTATGGATCTGTGCGAGTGGGGCACGGGGTCAGGATCTGTGGGAGTGAGACACGGGATCAGGATCTGTGGGAGTGAGACACGGGGTCAAGATCTGTGGGAGTGAGACATGAGGTCACGATCTGTGGGACTGAGACAGGCGGTCAGTATCTGAGGGTGTGAGACACGGGGTCAGAATCTGTGGGAGTGAGACACGGGGTCAGGATCTGTGGGAGTGAGACACGGAGTCAGGATCTGTGGGAGTGAGACATGGGGTCAGGATCTGTGGGAGTGAGACATGGGGTCAGGATCTGAGGGAGTGAGACATGGGGTCACGATCTGTTGGACTGAGACAGGGGGTCAGTATCTGAGGGAGTGAGACACAGGGTATGGATCTGTGGGAGTGAGACGCGGGGTCAGGATTTGTGGGAGTGAGACATGGGGTCAGGATCTGTGGGAGTGAGACATGGGGTCAGGATCTGTGGGACTGAGACAGGGGGTCAGTATCTGAGGGAGTGAGACACGGGGTATGGATCTGTGGGAGTGAGACACGGGGTCAGGATTTGTGGGAGTGAGACATGGGGTCAGGATCTGTGGGAGTGAGACATGGGGTCAGGATCTGTGGGATTGAAATACAGGGTCAGGGTCTGTGGGAGTGAGACATGGGGTCAGGATCTGTGGGACTGGGACACGGGGTCAGGATCTGAGGGAGTGAGACACGGGGTATGGATCTGTGGGAGTGAGACGGGGTCAGGATCTGTGGGAGTGAGACACGGGGTATGGATCTGTGGGAGTGAGACGGGGTCAGGATCTGAGGGAGTGAGACACAGGGTATGGATCTGTGGGAGTGAGACGGGGTCAGGATCTGTGGGAGTGAGACACGGGGTATGGATCTGTGGGAGTGAGACGGGGTCAGGATCTGTGGGAGTGAGACACAGGGTCAGGATCTGTGGGATTGAAATACAGGGTCAGGGTCTGTGGGAGTGAGACATGGGGTCAGGATCTGTGGGACTGGGACACGGGGTCAGGATCTGTGGGAGTGAGACACGGGGTATGGATCTGTGCGAGTGGGGCACGGGGTCAGGATCTGTGGGAGTGAGACACGGGATCAGGATCTGTGGGAGTGAGACACGGGGTCAGGATCTGTGGGAGTGAGACATGAGGTCACGATCTGTGGGACTGAGACAGGCGGTCAGTATCTGAGGGTGTGAGACACGGGGTCAGAATCTGTGGGAGTGAGACACGGGGTCAGGATCTGTGGGAGTGAGACACGGGGTCAGGATCTGTGGGAGTGAGACATGGGGTCAGGATCTGTGGGAGTGAGACATGGGGTCACGATCTGTGGGACTGAGACACGGGGTCAGTATCTGAGGGAGTGAGACACGGGGTCAGGATCTGTGGGAGTGAGACACGGGGTCAGAATCTGTGGGAGTGAGACACGGGGTCAAGATCTGTGGGAGTGAGACACGGGGTCAGGATCTGTGGGAGTGAGACACGGAGTCAGGATCTGTGGGAGTGAGACATGGGGTCAGGATCTGTGGGAGTGAGACATGGGGTCAGGATCTGTGGGAGTATGACACGGGGTCAGGATCTGTGGGTCTGGGACACGGGGTCAGGATCTGAGGGAGTGAGACATGGGGTCACGATCTGTGGGACTGAGACAGGGGGTCAGTATCTGAGGGAGTGAGACACGGGGTATGGATCTGTGGGAGTGAGACACGGGGTCAGAATTTGTGGGAGTGAGACATGGGGTCAGGATCTGTGGGAGTGAGACATGGGGTCAGGATCTGTGGGACTGAGACAGGGGGTCAGTATCTGAGGGAGTGAGACACGGGATATGGATCTGTGGGAGTGAGACACGGGGTCAGGATTTGTGGGAGTGAGACATGGGGTCAGGATCTGTGGGAGTGAGACATGGGGTCAGGATCTGTGGGAGTGAGACATGGGGTCAGGATCTGTGGGACTGAGACAGGGGGTCAGTATCTGAGGGAGTGAGACACGGGGTATGGATCTGTGGGAGTGAGACACGGGGTCAGGATTTGTGGGAGTGAGACATGGGGTCAGGATCTGTGGGACTGGGACATGGGGTCAGTATCTGAGGGAGTGAGACATGGGGTCACGATCTGTGGGACTGAGACAGGGGGTCAGTATCTGAGGGAGTGAGACACGGGGTATGGATCTGTGGGAGTGAAATACGGGGTCAGGATCTGTGGGAGTGAGACATGGGGTATGGATCTGTGGGAGTGAGACGGGGTCAGGGTCTGTGGGAGTGAGGCGGGGTCAGGATCTGTGGGAGTGAGACACGGGGTCACGATCTGTGGGAGTGGGTTACGGGGTCAGGATCTGTGGGTGTGAGGCGGGGTCAGGATCTGTGGGAGTGAGACACGGGGTATGGATCTGTGGGAGTGAGACGGGGTCAGGGTCTGTGGGAGTGAGGCGGGGTCAGGATCTGTGGGAGTGAGACGGGGTCAGGATCTGTGGGAGTGAGACACGGGGTATGGATCTGTGGGAGTGAGACGGGGTCAGGATCTGAGGGAGTGAGACACAGGGTATGGATCTGTGGGAGTGAGACGGGGTCAGGATCTGTGGGAGTGAGACACGGGATATGGATCTGTGGGAGTGAGACACGGGGTATGGATCTGTGGGAGTGAGACGGGGTCAGGATCTGTGGGAGTGAGACACGGGGTATGGATCTGTGGGAGTGAGACGGGGTCAGGATCTGTGGGAGTGAGACACAGGGTCAGGATCTGTGGGATTGAAATACAGGGTCAGGGTCTGTGGGAGTGAGACATGGGGTCAGGATCTGTGGGACTGGGACACGGGGTCAGGATCTGAGGGAGTGAGACACGGGGTATGGATCTGTGGGAGTGAGACGGGGTCAGGATCTGTGGGAGTGAGACACGGGGTATGGATCTGTGCGAGTGGGGCACGGGGTCAGGATCTGTGGGAGTGAGACACGGGATCAGGATCTGTGGGAGTGAGACACGGGGTCAGGATCTGTGGGAGTGAGACATGAGGTCACGATCTGTGGGACTGAGACAGGCGGTCAGTATCTGAGGGTGTGAGACACGGGGTCAGAATCTGTGGGAGTGAGACACGGGGTCAGGATCTGTGGGAGTGAGACACGGGGTCAGGATCTGTGGGAGTGAGACATGGGGTCACGATCTGTGGGAGTGAGACATGGGGTCACGATCTGTGGGACTGAGACACGGGGTCAGTATCTGAGGGAGTGAGACACGGGGTCAGGATCTGTGGGAGTGAGACACGGGGTCAGAATCTGTGGGAGTGAGACACGGGGTCAAGATCTGTGGGAGTGAGACACGGGGTCAGGACCTGTGGGAGTGAGACACGGAGTCAGGATCTGTGGGAGTGAGACATGGGGTCAGGATCTGTGGGAGTGAGACATGGGGTCAGGATCTGGGTGTGTGAGACACGGGGTCAGGATCTGTGGGAGTGAGACACGGGGTCAGGATCTGTGGGTCTGGGACACGGGGTCAGGATCTGAGGGAGTGAGACATGGGGTCACGATCTGTGGGACTGAGACAGGGGGTCAGTATCTGAGGGAGTGAGACACGGGGTATGGATCTGTGGGAGTGAGACACGGGGTCAGTATTTGTGGGAGTGAGACATGGGGTCAGGATCTGTGGGAGTGAGACATGGGGTCAGGATCTGTGGGACTGAGACAGGGGGTCAGTATCTGAGGGAGTGAGACACGGGGTATGGATCTGTGGGAGTGAGACACGGGGTCAGGATTTGTGGGAGTGAGACATGGGGTCAGGATCTGTGGGAGTGAGACATGGGGTCAGGATCTGTGGGAGTGAGACATGGGGTCAGGATCTGTGGGACTGAGACAGGGGGTCAGTATCTGAGGGAGTGAGACACGGGGTATGGATCTGTGGGAGTGAGACACGGGGTCAGGATTTGTGGGAGTGAGACATGGGGTCAGGATCTGTGGGACTGGGACATGGGGTCAGTATCTGAGGGAGTGAGACATGGGGTCACGATCTGTGGGACTGAGACAGGGGGTCAGTATCTGAGGGAGTGAGACACGGGGTATGGATCTGTGGGAGTGAAATACGGGGCAGGATCTGTGGGAGTGAGACATGGGGTATGGATCTGTGGGAGTGAGACGGGGTCAGGGTCTGTGGGAGTGAGGCGGGGTCAGGATCTGTGGGAGTGAGACACGGGGTCACGATCTGTGGGAGTGGGTTACGGGGTCAGGATCTGTGGGAGTGAGACATGGGGTATGGATCTGTGGGAGTGAGACGGGGTCAGGGTCTGTGGGAATGAGGCGGGGTCAGGATCTGTGGGAGTGAGACACGGGGTCACGATCTGTGGGAGTGGGTTACGGGGTCAGGATCTGTGGGAGTGAGGCGGGGTCAGGATCTGTGGGAGTGAGACACGGGGTATGGATCTGTGGGAGTGAGACGGGGTCAGGGTCTGTGGGAGTGAGGCGGGGTCAGGATCTGTGGGAGTGAGACGGGGTCAGGATCTGTGGGAGTGAGACACGGGGTATGGATCTGTGGGAGTGAGACGGGGTCAGGATCTGAGGGAGTGAGACACAGGGTATGGATCTGTGGGAGTGAGACGGGGTCAGGATCTGTGGGAGTGAGACACGGGATATGGATCTGTGGGAGTGAGACACGGGGTCAGGATCTGTGGGAGTGAGACACGGGGTATGGATCTGTGGGAGTGAGACGGGGTCAGGATCTGTGGGAGTGAGACACAGGGTCAGGATCTGTGGGATTGAAATACAGGGTCAGGGTCTGTGGGAGTGAGACATGGGGTCAGGATCTGTGGGACTGGGACACGGGGTCAGGATCTGAGGGAGTGAGACACGGGGTATGGATCTGTGGGAGTGAGACGGGGTCAGGATCTGTGGGAGTGAGACACGGGGTATGGATCTGTGCGAGTGGGGCACGGGGTCAGGATCTGTGGGAGTGAGACACGGGATCAGGATCTGTGGGAGTGAGACACGGGGTCAGGATCTGTGGGAGTGAGACATGAGGTCACGATCTGTGGGACTGAGACAGGCGGTCAGTATCTGAGGGTGTGAGACACGGGGTCATAATCTGTGTGAGTGAGACACGGGGTCAGGATCTGTGGGAGTGAGACACGGGGTCAGGATCTGTGGGAGTGAGACATGGGGTCAGGATCTGTGGGAGTGAGACATGGGGTCACGATCTGTGGGACTGAGACACGGGGTCAGTATCTGAGGGAGTGAGACACGGGGTCAGGATCTGTGGGAGTGAGACACGGGGTCAGGATCTGTGGGAGTGAGACATGGGGTCAGGATCTGTGGGAGTGAGACATGGGGTCAGGATCTGGGTGTGTGAGACACGGGGTCAGGATCTGTGGGAGTGAGACACGGGGTCAGGATCTGTGGGTCTGGGACACGGGGTCAGGATCTGAGGGAGTGAGACATGGGGTCACGATCTGTGGGACTGAGACAGGGGGTCAGTATCTGAGGGAGTGAGACACGGGGTATGGATCTGTGGGAGTGAAATACGGGGTCAGGATCTGTGGGAGTGAGACATGGGGTATGGATCTGTGGGAGTGAGACGGGGTCAGGGTCTGTGGGA